>NC_133760.1:35344971-35962243 GCF_036562045.2 Rhinolophus sinicus | reverse complement strand
GATGAACCGGCAACCTTGTGGTTGAGAGCCCACTAGCTATGTGGGAATCGAACCAGCAGATTTCGGCATTAGGAGCATGGAGCTCCAACTGCCTGCGCCATCAGGCCGACCCAGCCATTTCTTTATAAAAGCTGCAGTGCTGACTTTTATTCATGAGTGGCTTAATGAAAACATTTATAATTTCTTCTGTTAATTTTACTACCTAGTCTATATCAAAAATTAAAAATCAATAGTAACAGGGCAGTGGTAAGGAATAAGACAGACATAATCAGCAGAGTATGGATTGTTTGCTGTGGCAAATACTTATTTTTCAAAGACAAAAAAGGATAAGGCAGACATATTGAGACAGGTTAGTTAGTATGAAATCAGTTAGAGACTCCTTGGCAGACTGAGTAAAAACAGAACAAAAACAGAACACAGGACAACCGTACCGGGACAACCGTACCAGGACAAAAATGTCATCAATCATACTCTGGGACATATGGGTTTGTTTCAAAGGCCTCCCCCAAGCTGAGCAGTAGAGCAAGTCTGGGAAACATTGTATCCATAGACACCCACATCCCAACATCCCCTTCCCAGGTAGAAATAAAGGTATATAAACACAAGCTTTTGCCTTAGCTAGTGGGCATCCCAGGTTCAGGTACCCCTTCCCGCTCGGAAGCTGTAACTCTTCGCTTGCTATAATAAACCATCTTCCTGTGCAACTCTTTGCCTCTCCCTGGTCCGTGTATCCATTCTTCGGCTCCAGGAGACAACGAACCCTGGTATTCACTAAGCAACATCCTACATCGTTTGGGGGCTCGTTTGGGATCTGGGAGAGGTAAATATTATCTGTGCTTGTCTACTTGGCCACTTATGGACTTTCATCATTTTTGTCTTTTTCTCCTGTCACACAAATATTGGGACTCCATCAGCCAGTTAAACATGAATAGCACGACTGTCAACCTTAAGACTCGGAGGGCAGGCTTTGCAGAAGGGCTCTGCTCAGTCCCCTCCAGCGCTGAGCCAGAGGAATGTTGGCCATAGTCCGACTGCCTTTCCTTTTGCCTTCTCTTTGGTGAGGAGGGGAGCCCAAAGATGGCGTGCGGTTGGGGTGAATGGCTCTTGGCAACAATTGAGGGTCTCTTTCCATGACTACTCGGCAGTGGGTTCCAAAGACTCCCTGGGTCTCCCCCTAATCCGATGGCCTGTAAGGGTGCCATCCGGAGGCTCTCCCTCCCCCTCTCTGCTGCTTTCTCCTACAGCTCTGCTGTTTTGTTTTGTTTTGTTTTGTTTTGTTTTGTTTTGTTTTGTTTCCCTTTCTGCGAGGAAGTTAAACACTGCTGCGTGGCTAGGACTGTGGGCCTTTGCAGACAACTGAGGGACCCTGGTCATAGTTACTCTGTGGTGGGTCCCAAAGGTGTCTCTGGTCTCTTCCCAGCCCGACCAACCATAAGGGTGCCAGTGGGATGACTCCTCCATCTATACTGCTCTTTTCATCCTGGCATCATCTCTCCTCAGCTTTTGAAACACTGCTCCAGGGTCTCTTCCCTGTGAAACCTCCTCAACACCTTCCACCAGCCTCAAGCACCTTAAGGTAAGAACATGGATCTTTGTCTCTATAGGACATCCCTTGTTGCTCAAGATAAAGATTTTTCTGGCATTTGCCTCACCCTCTTATAACCTCTTATTGGGATCTCCTTCAAGTTTTAAGTGCAGGTGGAAGTGTCCTGATATACACCCCAAATCTCTCTGTTGTTTGTGTGACCTTCCTGGTGAGACAAATAAACAGTTAACAGAAGCAGGCTTGTGGGCTGCTAGGATGGGGCAGACAAAGAGTTAACAGGAGTGAGCTTATGGGCTAACAGGCACAAGCTAAACATTAACCGCTTGGCTCTGACTCCCTTGGCCAGCACAGCACCTATAAGCTGACAAGCACCTTACATTCATCATAAGTGGAAACAAAATAGTTCCCAATCTCAACGGTGACCACCTACACCTTTTTGTTTTGACCGAATGCCTTCCTCACAAGCTTTAAGCATGTACTCCCTCCTTAAACATCTTTATTTAGAAGGCCACTATTCTATTAATCATGCCATCAATTTTTGGGATGCCCAGAATTGGGGCACGTACCCCTCTACCTTAAAGCACGTCATTATCGGCCACAGCCTGTATCGGCCTGTGGGCCAGCGCCAGACATTCAGGCGGGGACACGCACACATACACAGATTTGGGTAGGCACCCACCGGAGGCACGGGTCAGGCCGCCCAGGTAAGCAGGAATAAATCCTGGCATGCTGTGTCTCCCCACTAACCTCGGAACCAGTCGTGCGGTGTCCATGGCCCAAGTTTTCTAGGGGATACACTAGGTCAAGTTGTGGGCGATGAATTTCAAAGGGATGCCTTTCTGTTCTTCCTCCCTTCCAGATGGGCAATCAGCCCTCATGCGCCTTTACCCCCCAACCTCCCACCCCGAATTGCACCTTGAAACATTGGGAAAAATTTGATCCTCAGACTTTAAAGAAGCAGTGCCTGGTTTTCTTTTGCGCCAAGGTTTGGCCTCAATACAAATGGGAAGATGGGAAAACTTGGCCTTCTGAGGGAAGTACTAACTATAATACTATCATGCAATTAGATCTATTTTGTAGGCGGGAAGGCAAATGGTCAGAAGTTCTTTATGCACAGGGCTTCTTTGCAGAGATAACCCAGATCTTTGCCAAAAGTGTAAGACAGACCCAGCCCTTGTGGCTGTAGTCTCTTTTCCTCCTCCTCCAAAGGAGATGACCTCAAAGGAATTCCCAATGGGGGCCTCCTCCTGAGCCGGCTCCTAGTCCAGCTCCGTCTTATTGCCCTCCATATCCGGGACTTCCTGTATGACTCCGAATTAAGAACAAATCTCCTTCCCTTAGAGGAGACACCACGAGAATTTGGGCCTGTCAGGGTTCACGTCCCTTTCTCCCACAGGATCTCAGACAAACAAAGGGAGACCTAGGGAAGTTTTCAGATGACCGTGACAAATATATAGAAGCCTTCCAGAACCTAACCCAGGTCTTTGACCTTTCTTGGAAGGGTGTTATGTTACTTTTGAGTCAGACTTGCACTAACTCTGAAAAACAGGCAGCTTTGCAAACAGCTGAAAAATTTGGAGGTGATCAGTTCCTAACATAGAATGATGAACAAACAGAACGAGACCCCACTCTGGAGTCTTTCCTACAGGAAAGCAAGAAGTACCTGCTACAGATCCACAGTGGGATCCTGATACAGCCATGGGAAATTGGCAGAGAAAACTCTTTCTGGAATGCATTTTAGAGGGTCTGAGGAGAACGAGGACTAAGTCCATCAATTATTCAAAATTATCTACCGTTAGCCAGAATTCAGAAGAAAATCCCTCAGCCTTTTTAGAACGACTCAGGAAGCCCCAATCAAGTAAACTCCTATTGGGCCAGACTCCCATGAAGCAGAAATCCTTTTGAAAAATAAATGTATAACTCAGGCTGCCCCAGATATCCACCGGGAATTACAGAAATTGGCTATTTGTCCCGAAGGCACCTTGGATCAGTTGTTCAAGGCAGCCAACACTGTTTTTTACAATCAGGACCACAGGGAAGCCCAGGACAAGGAAAGGAAAATAAGGAAAAAGGCAGAGGTATTAGCGGTCGCTTTACAGACCACAGCTCAACAGGGTACCCGAGGAAAGTCTGACTGCCATCATTGTGGACAGTCTGGCCACTGGTGAAGGGAATGTCCACGGCGACTGGAGCTGACTTGGAGACCTTCATGGCCCTGTCCCATTTGCCAAGGGGATCTCTGGAAGTCTGAGTGTCCTTGGAGGCCTCCACCCCCAGGGCCAGCTTCACCTAGCCGGACCCCCGCTCGGGACTGATGGGGCCCAGGGCTTCTACAAATGGCTCCCTCATCCCATTTCGCTATTGGGACTTCCGAGCCCTCAGTAACCCTAGAAGTAGAAGGAAAATCTATTGATTTCCTTCTAGACACAGGGACCACTTTCTCCGTTCTCCTCTCCAACCCAGGGGCCCTTTCCAAATCGACAAGTTACTATCTGCGGAGTAACTGGTAAGCCAAGTACTAAATATTTCTCTCAGTCCTTAGGCTGCATATGGGGTGACCTAATGTTCTCCCTTTTTTTTTTTTTTTATGCCAGGAAGCCTTACCCCACTATTAGGAAGAGACATGACGACTGAGATGGGAACTTGTTCTTTTAGCCCCCGGAAGTGCTCCTAGATGCCTCCTGGTAATAGAAGCCAATATCAACCCTGAGGTTTGGGCCACACAGTGGGTAGTTGGTCGTGCCTTAACAGCCACCCCAGTCCACATCCATCTTAAGGACCCCACTCTATTTCCTTGCTGGAGACAATACCTCTAAAACCTGGGGCACTGAAAGGACTAATACCAATCATTAACAATCTCAAACAACAAGGCCTTCTTAGAGAATGCAGTAGTCCTTGTAATACACCCATCTTAGGAATTCCAAAATCCAATGGAGAATGGAGACTAGTTCAAGACCTCGGAGCCATCAATGGGGCAATTATTCCTATACACCCTATAGTTCCAAATCCTTACACGCTCTTAGTCCAAATATCTGAGACTGCCAGGTGGTTCACAGTTTTAGACTTGAAAGATGCCTCCTTCTGCATACCTGTACACCCTGACTCACAATATCTCTTTGCCTTTGAGGGCCCTGAAAGCCAGACTTCACAGCTCACCTGAACGGTCCTTCCCCAAGGGTTTAGAGATAGTCCACACCTCTTTGGACTCTCTAAGGACCTATCAGACTTTTCCTATGACAGTTGCACGCTCATACAATATGTTGATGATCTCCTATTGTGTGCGCCATCTGAAGACCTAATCAGCTGAGGCTTACTGCTTTTTTAGATGTTTTAGCCTCTAAGGGCTACAAGATTTCCAAGGCAAAGGCCCAGATGTGTCACACTTCTGTCAAATACCTTGGGCTAATTATCTGTAAAGGGACTAGGGCCCTAGGAGAGGACAGGATCTGTCCCATCTCTACATGGCCCCTTCCTAAGACTCTTAAAGGGGCTAAGACAACTAAGCGGCTTCCCAGGCATCACCGGCTACAGCCGCCTACAGATCCCAGATGCGGAGAAATGGCCCATCCTCTCCATCAACTGATTAAATACACCCAGACTGCAAATACCCACCTGTTACTTTGGAGCCCAGAGGCAGAACAGGCTTTCAGCCTTTTAAAACAGGCTCTTTTAAGTGCCCCAGCTTTAAGTCTGCCCACAGGAAAATCCTTTCATGTATATGTAACAGAGAAAAGAAATGGCTTTAGGAGTCCTAACATAGCCCAAGGGACCTTCACAACAACTGATGGGCTATCTAAGTAAGGAACAGGACCTCGGGGCACATGACTGGCCAGCTTGCCTCCAGGCAGTAGCAGCAGCTGCTCTCCTGGTCCCCGAGGCAACCAAACATACAATGGGACAATAGTTAGGACAGGTCAGAGAAACAGTTCTCGAAAACAGAGCTGCCATAGACTACCTACTCCACAAACATAATCAAGGATGTGAAATTTTTAAAGGATTATGCTTTTTCAACCTTTCTGACAATTCTCAGCTAATTAAAAATAAAGTTCAACAAATTCATAACATAGTTTCCAATATTAAACAGCGGACAGGATTTTTTGGCATAGATCTATCCTTCCTTACTTCCTGGCTTCCTAGCTTAGAGAGACTTGAAGAAGCTTTTTAAATTTTTCTTTTATTCATTATTATAGGAATTACTTCATGCTATTGCCTACAGTGTATCTCGGCTTGCAGAGCAGCCTTTGAGCGGCTACGATGGCCTGGGAAACAACACTGCCCCCATCCGCAATCGCTCATCTATCGGGGTCCTTTACATAGACCTCTGGAAAAGCCCTAGCTGCCGGTCTCTCTATGCCCCTCCTCAACCTGAAGTAGCCAGAGCGGTCATCGCCCCCACTACCTAATAGCAGTTAGGGTTTTGTCTTCAGAGGGGGGATTGAAACCAGTTAGTATGATATCAGTTAGAGACTCCTTGGTAGACTGAGGAAAAAAAAACCAGAACAAAAACAGAACCCAGAACAACCATACAGGACAAAGATATCATCAATCATGCTCTGGGACAAATGGATTTGTTTCAAAGGCCTCCCCCAAGCTGAGCAGTAGAGTAAGTCTGGGAAACATTGCATCCATATGCACCCACATTCCAACATCCCCCTCCCAGGTAGAAATAAAGGTATGTAAACAAAAGCTTTTTGGCTTCACTAGTGGGCATCCCAGCTTCGGGTACCCCCTCTTGCTCGGGAGCTGTAACTCTTTGCTTGCTATCAGAAACTATCTTCCTGTGCCACTATTTGCCTCTCCTTGGTCCGTGTATCCATTCTTCAGCTCCACGAGACTACGAATCCCCGCATTCACTAAGCAACATCCTACATCAATATCCCACATGGCAAGGGAAGTCACTGTATGAGGAAACGGGGAGGAGAATTAGAAAAGTATGAGTGGGAAATTGACAATTCATAGGAGTGCTGATTAGCCAGTTTAAGAAAGAATTCAAGAATGCACAAAATAAGCTGAGCAAATGGTGAATTTATTAAAAGAAATAGGACAGTACACTCCCAAGGTGGTGGGAATGGGCAGGCCCAGAGAAGACAAACTGCTCCGAAGAACATAGGGGCTTAAGAATGTATTACCTGCAAAATGAGGGCACAAAATATTCAGAATTTAGGGGTGGCATCATAGGTGTTTCCAAGGCAGGTCCTCACTGACCACTCTTTCTGGTAGAGGCAGGATTGTCCTGTCCTTATTTGGCTCTAGTCAGAACCGTCGTGGTGGTACAGGGAGTGGAGATTTTCCCTGCCTGGAATGCTAATAATGGTGTAATCCATTACATTAGCTAAAATTCACTTTGTGGGCCAAGATGGAGTTCTGGATCTGTTCTCTGCCACCAAAATCTAGTCCTGGCCAGTCTGGTAGCTGCACTTTTCTTAAGGAAATAATCTCATTTCCTCCTTCATCTCCCCTCACCTCCTCTTACCCTTCCTCCCCACTCTCTCCTTGTGGCTCTATTCTTTCTGCCTATAGTATCAGAACCATGTTGACTGCATTGTGAAGCAACAGGCTTTGACTTTCAGCAACACTCCTTGGCATATAGTGAAAGAGAGTGATCTTTAAGTTATAGAGTCAGACCATTTACGACAGTCTGCCATTCTCCTGATTGTGAAAAATAGTGCTAGCCTGGGCCAAGTCCTGAAGAACACAGACCGTTCACTCTGTCTTGGGAAGCACTAGGTCTAGATATCAGCATTAAATAACAGTTAGGGTTCTGGACTTTCATTGAAAGGTAGAGCTGGCAGGCTAAACCCCATCTATACCACTATATAAAGAGCTTGCACTTGGTTCTTCTAAGTCAAGAGATAGCTCAACAGAGGTACTAGGTAGTTGCTAGAATTAGAGATTCTATTGCACTTTCTCATTCTTCATTGTGTCAAACCCTGATTCTTACTTCCAGAAGGCATATATGAGTCCAGTCTACTTTTATTGTTTTTTAAATAATAAAAAAGTTATTATTTAAGTTTACTTCATGAAAGTCACCATCACTTCTTTCCTTTCCTGTTTTGTGAACTATATCTCACTTGCCGATTTAAATGACTTGATTTATAAATGTTATGTTTATAGTTCTCTCCTACTTTTACAGAGCCTAGCACTATCTGTTAGATAGAAATTACTCAATAAATGTGTGAAAGAATAACCTGAATTAACTCAAGTTGACGGTAGCCAAGACAGTGGTCATATCCTACCTCCTAAATATGCAGGTACCTCTGGATTTCTATGTACAATTTCACTTACAGTATGACTATTTCATCATCAATAAAACAAATGTTTAAAGATATTGAATAACAGTACAAATTAGTAGCTCTACATTATGCACATTAATGAAGTTGTAGGAAACTCCCTTTACATATAACTTTGAAATCTTGCAATTAATGGTTTAAAAAATCAAGCAAATGCTGATTTTTTAAACCATTAATTGCAAGATTTGTTGAAAATATCATATAACTCTGCAGTATCCAACCCGATCTAACTATTAGAATCATGTCTGGAACATTTGAAAAATGCAGATATCGTTATTATAAATAACCCAAGAAGTTACAATTCAAAGCTGTTGAATGAGACCTATGATTTTGTATTACTAAAAATATTGAATATTTCTCAAGGATGTTCTGATGATTAGCCAGGTTTTGGAAACAATAATTTAATGCAAATACACAACTGAATAATTTGATATAAAAATTTCTGTCTAAATCATTATTAATGAGACAGTATTTTATAACCATTGGGATGACATTGTATCTTTCATAATTAACCCCCAAATAATTAAAGGTCGTGGCAAAGCTATTTCATAAAGCATTATTTAAAAAAATCAAGGGGATGCTCTACATCCTGAGATATTTTGCTAAATCAGGCTAATTTTTTTTTATTTAAATTAACTAGAAAATTTCAATTGTATATTTTTGGTAGTGCTCAGAGTGGCTGATCTCTGAAAATTTAATTAAAATCTTTACTGCTATTTCACTTTGAGAATGTTTAAATTGTCGATGATTTCATCAAATGCTTAGAGAAATGAAGCATAAGCAGCTTGTGTGACCACAGTTCTTATGCATGGAGAAGTCGGAGGCAGACTGGTTCAGCTGAAAGACAGCCACATACAACTGGATTCAATACTTATTCTACCACCTAGAATCCTTGTAACTATATAGAAGTTACACAACATCCGCTAAATTCAATATTCTCTGCAATAGAATGGAAATTTGGGTAGTTATATTAAAGCTAATGTCTTCAGAGTAAATGATTCTATGCCCAATTTAACCGTATTCTAATGAGAGCTATCAACTGGGGACTCTCCTGGCATCAGCAATGGGCATGCAGTCCCAATACAGATAATCCAAGGGTATCTCAGAATTTATAAAGATGTAAAAAGAAGAATTAAATCTTCTTCCTTTGGCGAAGGATGTGTAAATTTGGAATTGGTTGGCAGTCTTTTTCCCTGACCAAAAAAAACAAGTTGGCACAATGAAGAAGATATTGCCATTACAGAGAGGCAAATTTCCTGGTCAGAGCGACAGTATGGTGGTGGCTATTTCTTGTTTGGAGAGGTTGTCTTGCCTCCAACCACCTTTACTCACTTAAGAAGCCCCTCTGTGTAGGTAGTCTTGCAAAGGGTCAGAACCCTCCCACGTCACACACCTCAAGGAGAAGAGGCCAATTTCTAGGCTAGTCTAGTGGGCTTCTCCCCTGCCGGTGTCTGCACTGGGTGTAGAAAACATAGAGCAACGGGGAGAATGTATTTGCTGATGCAGTATGGGTGGTGCTCTTTAACTCCCCATTGCCCTGGCTGTGTCCTGGTGAAGTACAAGAGACTTCCCAGAGAAACATCCCTGCTACATAAATGGCTAAGTGTACTCCTCTTCGACCTTCTAGAATTTCCTGTTTCTGCCATATTCCAAACTTGACCCGCTAACCTACACTGATTCCAAAAGTGCCTTATATCTTTCAAAAAAGTGCCCCTTTTCTCTGTATTATAGCCTGAGCTGGTTTTCACGGCTTGCAAATAGGAAGACGAGGGGTATTCAAGTCTCAGGTTCCTTTATGAGGCCCTGAAAGCAGAGCTTTACATGACCCTCTCGTAGTGATGTAAGCCATAGAATTTATTTCCCTGTTTTCCCATACTGGTCTGAGTTAATTCTGACACATTCAACTCAGAGTTTTGATTAATACTCTGAGGTGTCTGAGTATTTGCCATAGGCTCGTTATGATACAAAACAGACGAACATACGCAAAATATCCAACAATATGGAGAATATGCCATCAATAGATATTCCTTTCTTTGGAATCCTAATACAAATTTCACAGAAGAACTGGGAAAATGGTCTTATTAAAATTAGTCATGTAGTAAATTGTGTTACTAACCATCTGCCCTTACCTAGGGAGTTTGCCAAAATTGCTTGGAGCCCCTTAAAATTAAGTTTTGACCATTTTGATATCTGGCTTTTTACATTAATAAGCTTCTCATAGGAAAAATTTTGCAGTATTCACTTTGCTTAACATTTCACTTCACAGAAAATAATGAAAGTGGTTCAGATATGGCTGACAATTCCTCCATTATGGGCACTACAGCAGTTGAAAGACCACAGAGGAAAAGCCTTGTCCCAGATTCCACGTACATAATTCATCATTTACAAAGTGTCATGTGCTGGTCTGCTTAGCTCAACAACCAGCTGCCCTATGGAATACAAATTAGCAATGGCCTATGGAGCCTACCCACTTATTTGTAGGTAGCTGAAAAAGTCGAGTTACATGGAAATCTATTGAGGATGGTTGATTTTTTGATAAACTGCAACTTCTATTATTCAAAGTGGTTAGCATATGGATGGAGGTAAAAACAGGTGATTACTTATTATTGTTGTTATTATTATTAATTTATTTTTGAAAAGAGAATCCCAGGAATACAATTACAATAGCACAAATCATGCACTTATCATTTGTTAAGAATCATGAGTTTATACACATCTTCTACAAAACTGCATATCCTCTCATTATTGGTATTTTTAACCCCCATTTAGCAAAGAACAGAAATATGACTCAAAAAGTGGTACAAGTCACTCAGTAAAGGCTCCAAAGCTAATAATCGTCAAGGAGGAGAGCTCAAACCTACTTATTGAAAGACACTACTATTTACAATTGGTTATTGAGTTTTCCCTCTTAGACCAAAACTACGTGTTCACATAGCAGAAGCCTTTTGTTTATTTTTGAAGCATTTCCCACTTATGTTACAGAGTATATAAATTAGTAGTTGAGTATTTGTCTTTATATTATTAATGTTATTTTTAAACTTATTTTAATCAACTATTGGGCTTCTAGATTATTCAAAGTATCTGGCCAAAAGTCTCGTGTTTAAAAATCCACCACTTTCTAACACTGGGTAGGAAAAGAGTTACACATGGATGGTTAACACCTTAGGAGGCAAAGGTGAGCTCTATGTTTCTTAAGCTCTAGGTCCTCTCACCTCTACCTCCTAAGATAATTGGAACAGTCTTCTCACCTCTGCCTCCTAGGTAATTAGAAAAATTAATATCTCCCAACTTCATTTCACATACCTGTAAAAACATTGATCTCTTTACTATAGTGTTATGATAGCATTAATAAGTACTAAATATGTGTATGATTTTATAAATGCAAAAAATTATATCTACTATACTTTTTTTTAAAAGCTATAAATAAATATTCTTCTTTTTCCCATGCCTCTTCCTCTTTCAAAACCCACTCTATAGCCGATTAAGATTTCATGAATTATTTTGAGTTGGTGCCATAGTAAGATTGGTGCTTGGCATCCATCAGGATGAGGGAAGCAAACAAACAAATGAAATACAACATACTTCCAGCTTTTGTTTTCACACTGTCATTTTTTGTCTCTGAGAAACTGAGCAATTTCAAAAGAACAGAGGCGGTATAGCTACTCTCGATCTCCCCTTTGTATTTATTATACATCATTGGGAATTTTCAGGAAGGGTCCCCAGGAAAAGCTGTTTCATCAATTACAATTTATGTGTTTTTTATTCTCAGAGAGCAGTTCTGAGTAAGCCTTCCAATGCTCTCTTGATCTAATTCATCTGTGGATGTGATGCATGCAATTTTAAACTCCATATGTGTCATTACCCATTTATACTCCTTTTCTTAGAAGTCTGTTAAACCTTATTTATATGAAAGATTGTATCAACACCATAAAATGATGTTATTTAAATTGCAAGTGTACTTAGTGCTTTCCAAATGGATTCAGCAACAATCAATATTACAGTTCAATTTCAACTCTTTTATTGTTCACATACAAAAATAACTACACAAGCAATTTGAATATGCATGGATTACTTCTCTTGGGCTTCTCCATGCCTTGGGGAAAAAAAAAGAAAATGAAGTGTTCATTTTTGTATAATTTTAAATCTAGAAAGAATTTTATTGTCTTAGTTAATATCTAGGACAATGTAATCTTTCCCCATTCCTCTTGTATTTATTTTTTTTTAAATTGATGCAATGACAGTTAGAAAAATAAAGAGAATTTATTATATAAGGCCATGGACGTCTACTCAAATTTACTAAATCTAAGTGGCCTGGAATTATACCTCTGGGCAGCAGCCCAAAAGTGTGGGTATTTGAATTTTTAACAAATCATAGCCATGTAAACAATGACCCAATGATAACAAAATAAAACCTCTATTCATAATTCTTTTTTTTTGGTCAAACAAACCGAATAAGACGGATTCTGAGGTTAATCAATTTATGATTAATTGATAACTATGATTAATTGATGATAATGATCAAATAGAATTAATCAATGGGTGCTTAAAATAACTGAAAAAATCCTTATTTTGACTTGGATATTAGTAAATGTTTACCGTGTATATATATTTCATATTTTATTAGTGAGCCCTCTAATTTGTGACTTAGTAATTCTATAGATTTCATAGATTCCCAATGTATAGATTCCACTTTGCAGGAAGGGAAATATTTATTTCTAAACTGTGTTTTGGAAACAAAAGAGATAATACCAACACATACTTTCTGTGCCGTGTTGCATTGCTCTTATGAAATGGATTATTCCAGAGATGGGAGTTCATGTTGCTCATATGAATTCACATTACCGCAGTAGTATGGCTCAGAAACCCCAAAATAAAATACATTATTGGAGCCAAATTATGTTCTGAGACATTTTTTGATTAAAGCATGTGTGTGTGTGTGTGTGTGTGTGTGTGTGTATCATCTATCTATCTATCTATCTATCTATCTATCTATCTATCTATCTATCTATCTATCTATCTATCTATCTTTGTAGGAAATTCATTTTCCAGATCCTTCAGGCTGTTTTATTCTTATTTCTCCTTCCCTTTTATTTTTAATTAATTACTATTTTTTTTTTTTTAAATTCTGACCCTTTTCATAAGACCCTCTACATTTTCCATCCCTTATATTATTGTTACAAATTAAGATGACAGAATGTGCTGACAGGAATAATAACCAGGTATACATCCCACTTGTCATAGCACACGTTGTTATCCATCCTAGAAGTTATTTAGCCAATATAAGAACTAAGGAGATAGGAAGGAGCCAAAGAGAACAGCCCAGCCTCTGAAGACCTTTTCACATCTTCAATACTGGCAGAGGTCAGCTTCCTCCATGGCCAGAGTGTAGAACTCTACAATGCTAAATAGGGTTTACCTCGTGTATCAATTTGGGGCAAAAATCTGTGGTAGTTGCATATACTACAAGCTTGAGAAAGATTCTAAAGGTTCAAGAGCATTAAGAAGTAGAGTGCCATGCACACTTAATAATATCTGCCACATTTGGTGATCCTTACTGCTGGTTCTTGGTCTATATCTTTATGTCCTTGAATTATTTCTACTGACTTGTAATTCATCTAAAATTTGCTATGCTATGTATTCCTTGTAGACACAATTTCCCCATTGTTGTGGAGAGTCTTGAGTTGCATACTGGCTCATATTTCTGGTCATATCAAGGTCCTCATGCCTGTCAAGTTACTAACAGAGCCCAGTCTGTGTGAATGCTGTGTTCACCAGATCAGGTTGGGGCAATTAAGGCTTCTTTTTCAAGATCTAGATTTTGGGTCACAGAGACTCAATCGGTGTTTGGGACTAGAGCTATCAGGTGGGTGAGAAGCAAATCTGGAGATCATGTTGCTTAGAAGAACATCGATTAACAGTTCTAAGTTAGCTAAACTGAGGAACAAGCTATGCGCCACCTAGGAAGTCCAGAAACTTCCTCTTTTTAGTCATGCATTTTTTGTTTTGTTTTGTTTCATTTTTTTTAACCAATATGAGATTTCATCATCATATAGATGCATAAATGTTCCCTGCCTCTTGTCTTTATATTATCTAATACATCACAGATGCAGGGTCACTTTCCATTGGAACTTTGGTTGTAATGTATAAACACTTATGGCTGGATGACGTTGCACATTAATTAGAATTTGGGGGGGATTGTGTGCACTCTATTACTCCTCTACTTATATATCTTTCCCCCCAAAAAAGCCTTATGGTGTTAGTGACGTGTACTGAGGACTCCTATGCACATAAGAGATCTTATGGAAATAAGGCCATGGCAGAACTTTCTGAAATGCAAAGTACAAAGAAGAAAGAAGTAGGATTCTTTGGAGAAAGAGGAGGATGGGGAAGACGGTCCTGTAATGTAGTAGCAGTTCACCCTGAGATGGATACAGAGATAAGGGGCCCTATTGTCTCTCAAAGACTGAAACACTAATAGTTTTCCTCCATTCCCAATTTCATAAGGACTGCTATTCTTGCCCCTGGGTTCAATGCAGTTCCTCAGTCACAGTATCTTTACTTTTATTCTCAGATTATTAGAATATCCATCCTTCATGGCTAAACTCAAATGCCGAGGCTGTGGGGAGGCATCCCCTAATCTCTCAAACACAAATTAATCATTCTTTCATTTGCACTCTCTCAGAATTACACTTATGATTTATTAAAGATTAATTTTACCCTACAATAACTTATTGCTAATAAATCAGTCCTCTCCCCACTGTAAGGTTCCATTAAGATAGTGATTAGTTATGGCATACGTTTGTATATACTAAATGTCCTTTATTTGATAAGATAAAATTACTAAAACGTTACTGTTAAGCACTTTTCCAGATTTTAAAAATATGTCTTGAAACTTAATACAATTATCCTAAGAGAAGGTTCTAATTCCCATTTTACAGATTTAAAAAACAAAGAACTTGCAAAAACATACACATACACAGCGGGGGTGCCAAAAAATGTATACAAGTGGACACCTTGGTCGCCGTTGCTCAAGCAGCAGTTCGCCATAATCAGAATGTCTGGATGCTGATGGTAACCACTTTGAGCACCTCTTGTAATTGCAGAAGTCAAACGTGACTTGTATTCATCTTTTGTTATCAGTATATATTGAGTATTATAATTTTAATAGTTTTCCTTTCTTAAAACGTGTATACATTTTTTGGCACTGTGTGTGTGTGTGTGTGTGTGTGTGTGTGTGTGTGTGTGTAGTTAATGGTGGAACTAAGTTTCAAATTAAGATTTTTATGATGCCAATGCTTAGTAATTTCTGAAATAAATTTTCATTCCTGGTTCAATGGTCTAACTAAGATGAAAGGCTGATCTTGGATCACAAAATTTTGTTTAGATTAACATGAGATGATCTAAGCCATGGTTTTATTGATGGTTGTTAACAAGACTTTGATAGTCTGTAATCTTTCTTCTTTAGCAGCTTGAGAAAGCTTTGCTGTAAACACTTCAAAGAGAGTAAGGTTATCTCATCTCATAAACAATTATCTGCATATCTATCTGAAAGAAAGGTTAAGTTAAAAAATAAAACAGTGACATAGATAATGTATTATGTCTCCATGGGATCCTGTGTGTCTACTGCCTATCGAAGAATGTGTAGGTGATTTATTCTCACAGTGGAGTCTGGGATCAGTGTCCACTCTGTGCTCATTCAGATTCTACCAGGAAGTCAATATGTGTGATAATTCAAGTCCTGGCAATACTCCATTGTAAGAATGTCAGAAAAAGATAGGTTTCATAATCCAACAAAAATTGCAGAAAAATATTATTTTAGAAATTTAAATTATGTTTCAACCACAGTGAACAACCCATATTCACACACAGGAAGGTATTGTGCCTTCCTGTTTTCATACTTTGTTCAAATCGTTCCCCACTGTGAAACAAAATGTACTCTTCCTAATACTACTGATAGTTTTGCTTCTCCAAACACCAGCTCTCCTACAAGGCCCAGTCCCAACACTGGGTCCTCCCATAGCTTTTCCTTCTTGACGCAGGCCAAAAGCGATCAGGCCACCTTTCACATTTCGAAATCATTAAATCCTCTTCTCTCCTATGAACTGGAAGGGAACTAACACAGTTTAAACTAATACCTTGACCCTGGAACTGGCTTTGCCTTCCTTTTCACCATCATAAATATCTGAAGCTCACATAAAGACATAGAGAGATGACACAATAATCCAAACATAAATATTTGAAAGGCAAAGATTGAGATTTGAATCCAGATCTGACTTCAAAGGCTATTCATTTTCATTCTGCCATCTTGTTATCTTTGGGCTGGAACTATCTAACTGCAGCACTTACCACAAGGTCCTCTTCTCCATGGTAGATCTTAGATAAAAGCAAACTAAGTGTTGAGACTCATTATTGCAGCACATAAATATGCATGGTTGGTCTTACCTATTCAGTAAAGCACATTCATAGTTCTCACTTAATGTTGAAATTGATTTCTCACCGCACGTTGCTAGCAATTCAGTGGAGTTACTAAGTTGTGAGGGGAATAAGGTTGCATACCTTCCCAAAACAAAATCCACATTTAAATATTTTAAGATATTTAATAATTCAGGTATTTTATTACTTCAATACAGCCAGTGCTTAAGAAACAATTATTCCAAATTAGCGAAGCTGGTTTGACAAGTGCCTCTGACCAGTGAGCAAAGAGTCATTCATGGCCATGTTGAGAGCCCTCCAAACCCAAAGTGCTAACACGGGTAAGAGAAACACCATGGTACCCAGTCCTTCACATGCCCTCTAAATCATACGCTTATTTATGGAGGAGGCAAAGACTGTCAGAAGAATGCATAGCTGACACTGAGACATCACAGAAGTCTTAAGATCGCCTAGGCTCCTTGCAAAGCTAAAATTGAGACGCCCTTTAAGGCTTTGGCAAAGTCACTGACAGTGCTGAGCCCAGCTGGGAAGTGGAGTCGCAGCACCAGAAAATGGAGAACGCCACTCCTGGGGCCCAGGCAAGCCTGTTACTGGCCTGGCAAGTCTCAGGTAGTCAAGGACGGCATTTACAGCTCCCTCAGGATCTCTGTAAGTGGTGTTTTCTACAATCCAAACAGCAAGGCTTCAAGTTTACCACCCACACAGACATATGCCTCCACAGAACTGCACACAAACACCTGCTAGCACTCACTCTTTTCCCTTCTATTTCTTCTCTTCTTCTTCCTCTCTCTCTTTTAGCATCTCTTGAAAGCCAAGTTAGATGAAAAAACAAGCCTGAAGCACACAGAATTTCTGCAAACAAATGAGGGCAATGTCTTCAAGAGAAACTTTAATTAGGATTCATTGAAAATTGACTAAATAAAAAGCTGGCAAAGCTAATCTTATTTACTAGATTTTCAGGAGTATTGAAAAAGGAAAAAAAAATCTAAGCACACGGAGTATACTGCCTGGTACAGCGGAGGATGCTCAATAATTGTTCAATACAGAAACAAATGAATGATTTCATGGTATTGATGAGTTTACTGTGGAGTTTTGTGTGTTTGTTTATATGTTTGCTTTATGTTCCATGGGTGATTCTCATTTGAGTTGAAATAATAAAAGCAGATGATATTTTAAACAGCGGTATTTTTCTGCTAATGTTTTTCTTTTCTTTGAAAACTATGTTTTTCAGGCACTACATTATAAAATATGTCATGAACAAAAGCTAACTTCTTTATTTTGATTGATTAACAAGCTAAAAAAAACGAATTCTAATTACAAAGTTGTTGATTCAAAAATAATAAGATCTTCTATCTTCCTGAATTTCAGATAGATATTAAGTTCTACTTGAGCTTTGGAGAGAAGTGCCAGTAAGAAGTTATCACTCCTCTGATTGGGTAGTGGGAGGGTGAAATATTAGAAGTTTCAACTTCATGTGATATGGACTCATAGAAGTGGATTAAATAGACAACATATTATTCTCTTATTCAATGAAGGCCAGCCAGCTACGGGCAGGTTAGGTCTGATGTGGTTGTTCCCTGAAGCCTTCAAGAACCTGGCTATGGGTCTTAAATTCATCATCCAAAATGACTGCTAGAGCGCCAACCATCACATCTTTGTTTCCAGCAACATAATGGAAGAAGAGGGAGGAAAAATGAGAAATAGAGGTCAAGTATTCCCTACATAAGACTCAGAAACCCATGACTCTTCTATTTTTATCTCACTAAGGAATTACTGAGACAAAAGTAGGTCAGAAATGTACTATTTTTTTCATGATTAGCTTATGGCAAGCCAAAAATTTGAGGGTCTTTCATTCATTCATTCATTCATTCATTCATTCATTCATTCATTTATATTATTATTATTAGAAAAGAAGGGTAAAACAAATCTTGAGGTAGCCAAATAAATGTTTGGGCAACACCTAGCATAGCATCTAATAGAGTTTTGCATTGTGGGCATTCCATTCCACCGGGACAATACCTTAACATGTAAACCTCTTGCTTTCCCTTGAATAAGAGAGATGAATTCAGAGCTAGACCATGAGGCTTTAAATAACATGCCTCTGCCAGCCATGTCCATCGTATGGAAAAGCATCCTTAGGTAAAGCAGATCTTCCCTTGGGCCAAGAAAGGAAACGGTCAACTGGTGAACTGGTGCTATCTGTGTCTTTTCTTCTTTGTCCATAAATTAAGCATGTGTTTCCCTGTTTTTATGCCTAGAGTTAAAGCATGTTAAACTCAGTTAAAATATTGGCCGATGAGGGCTTAGCCAATAAGATTTAAAATTGAATATTAATTGGTAACTTACTTACATGCTCATTCTGCAGCTAGCTTTAAAGGCACACAAGAAAATTATTAGAAACGCTCCACCCCCAATACACACATGCCCTTAATTTTCCGAATGTCATAATCCATTATTTACCGAAGATAGAACTGAATGTCATTCAAGGAAAATACAGTTTCCAGGTATTTGAAATAATCTATATCATTGAAAAATCTTTTATATAACCTTGATTGTATCTAAGAAAACAACTACCATGTTTCCCTGAAAATAAGACCTACCTTGAAAATAAGTCCCAGTTAAGATCATCAGCCAGATGGACACATTTAGTACATTATGACGATGTTCCAGAAGAAGACGACCTGACTGTATTTGAATAAATGTAGATTGTTGTACATGAAAAAATAAGACATCCCCTGAAAACACACCCTAGTGTGTCTTTTGGAGCAAAACTTAATATAAGACCCGGTCTTATTTTCAGGGAAACATGTTGACAGCTTCTACACAGGAGATAAGTTGTGATAGTGAAACATAACTGTAAAATAGTATACCAAATTGCAGGGTTCTAGACTTGCTTCTTCCTCTAACTGATTCTGTCCCTTGGGCAAGTCAGATAAACTCTCAGGGGCCTGTTTCCTCATCTGTAAAATACAGAGGGT
Source organism: Rhinolophus sinicus (assembly GCF_036562045.2). Taxonomy (NCBI): domain Eukaryota; kingdom Metazoa; phylum Chordata; class Mammalia; order Chiroptera; family Rhinolophidae; genus Rhinolophus; species Rhinolophus sinicus. The sequence continues at coordinate 35,942,996 of NC_133760.1, read as the reverse complement.
GAGTTAGCTTCCTTTGGGCCTTTAGCTATCACACCCCATGGATACATGGATTTTTGTTGTCACTTTAAATCAAGCTTAATATTCTTCAAGAATCCACCTCTTCACCTTTGGAATGTTGTTTCATTTTATATGTCTTAAGTTTATGTCTATAACTCATGGTCTCAATATTTCTCATTCCTTATTCTAGTTTTATACTTAAGAGTCTGCAAAGGGTCTATTTTTAGCAATTTCCCAGAGGAATTGGAAGAAAGTCTCATCTTTGGCTCATTACCTCTGAGAGCCTGTTCACTGATGCTGGCTGTTTCTATACTCTATGCCCAGCTCCTGCCTGTAATTGTCACCAAGGTCAACACAGGTTCGTCACCTCTGTCAAATGGGAGAATCAAAAAGAGTTTTCTCATGTTGAAAGCTGACTTGGATTTGGGTCCCTTGGGCTTGAGGTTATTCAGCGCTGACTGAATAAGGAAATGCCACACTAAACAGCTACACACACACACACACACACACACACACACACACACACACACACACACAGACTTAGCGGTTACACTTTCATTTCTACCTCTTTCAAATTAAAATTCTTAGCAAAAGGAAATCATGGCTGCCTTCAGATATAAAGATTCGTAGAGCACATGCTTATATTAGAAGAAGCCAACCAGATCCTCAGGTTCTTAAATACTGGTTATCAGATATTTCTACGAAGCTGCAGGCCTAGCATCCAAATCAGAAGCTCAGCTACACCACAGAGGTGGAAACAAGAATGAATTAGAGGTAGATGACTCCCGTAATGGTTCTGAGTTCCGAGTTCCATCAGCTGTCAAGATAACGTAGACTGTTCTTCCTATCTCACAGATATTAGACTATAGATCCTTAATAGAAGTTGATATACTCTCATACGGGCAATGCCGTTAGTACTTTTGGCTGAGATTTGGCAATCGTGGCTCCCAATCTCTCTCTGGCATGATCTTCAATCTCCTATCTTTGTGAGTCCCACGTTGTTTCTGCTTTTGAATTGAAGACTATTTTCTCATACATTTAACCTTGATTTCTTTGCTTCTCAAAAGATGTTGCTCTTTGCTTATGGATAGAATCAGGAGAAGGCTTTGAATATTCCCAACTATCTTAGTAATGAAAAGACATTACACTTTGTAATTTGAAGTTGTCAAATTGATTTTTGAATTGATTTTCTAGGTAGAAATGCAATCTCTAAAATCTTCTTTTAAGTAAAACTTTTGCTGACCTTTGTAGTAAAAAGAAAATAATATGTATTTACGATATCTTATGTGATAAGGAACAAGCTTGATAGATGATAAATATTGTGGGTTTTTTTGGTCTTTTTTTTTTTTTTTAATCTTCACATGAAGTAAATTATAAAATTGCTTTACAGGTGAAGAAACTAGGATGTTGAAAGATTTTATATTTACATTTACTCAGCCCATAAAAAAGGTATAATATATTTCAAATTCATGTGTGTCTTAAAACCTGGGCACTTGCCATCAGCCTGGTTACGGCAGTTCTAACTTGCTAATTTATTGCCAGTTAGCCAGTGAGGCTTTGCGTTGATGCTATCACTAGCCACCTGTCCCATCGTTTGTTCTTTATGCCAGTTTGCTATTAAAAACATTATCTGAACACTTTTCACTTCTTCCTGATGCCAAAACACTGAGGGTCCTGCATTTGATCCTGCTGTGACCTTCGGGTCCAGTATACTTGGCTTTTCCTAAAAACTTCACATTGCTTTGCATTATTGGTACTTTGTGCTATCTAGAGAAGATCTCCTGCTAAGTCAAGCCTTCTCATCAACCATGACTTAGCTTTCTTTGGCCAGGTCCTCATTCATTCAAGGACTGGGCTGCTGAAAAGAGGGGCAACTTACACACTGATCATATTCCCTTTATTTTTATTTTTTAATCATTCTAAAAATAATGTATCCCTATTTATTTATTTTAAGGATATCAACTTGTCACTTTCAGATTTTATTTTAATCATTGCCTTTGGAAAGCCAAGAAATTGTGCAGACTCTGATACAGCTGAATATCATCAACTTGAAATATCATTTGGGGGAAGAGAATTTATACATTTCACTCCTTTTTTTATCTGTGTTGAACTGCAAAGGGTGGAAAATTGAATCGTCTGCTACTATCCGGACAACAAATGTGCCCATGCTAGCAATGCTTTATGATGGCTTTTCAGAGCTGTAGCAAGTCCAATCCATGATTAAATACAAATTTTAACCTTCTTGCTTCACACAGAAAATGAGACTTGTGCAATGGACTTTTTTCTGAAAAGTTGAACCCAGCAGAAAGTATCATCTTGCCATCCAGTCTTCCTTTCTACTATTTCTATTTGCATTCCATTAGCATAATGTTGAAAAATGGAAGTCACCAAATATCTTTTTTCATAACTGTGCTGTGAGAGAAATGGAATACCCTGCATTCCTTTCAACTGCCTATTACTTTAGGATAGGGGCAGAGTACACATTAAATGATTATGAATTGATTTTTCTTGAGCTCACAGTCTTTCCATATTCCCTATTTCTGACCATACATATTATATGAGGAGCAAAGCATTCTGAAATGTGTATTATCATTAGGTTTAAACTCATATATCACTGAAAAGTGTGTACATGGCATATAATAAGTATCTTGCCTTTTTTGAAAGTCTGGTACTTAATAGGTCTTATCTAACATTCTATGTGGACATATTTCCACACCACAATTCACATTGCAAAGAGATTAGTGCCCTAATCCAGTCCTAAACAAAATTTCCTTATAGTGTTAAACCGTCCAGATATGAGAACAGGCATTTTAGAAAAGCCATGTTTATATAGTTAATGGAAGCTATAACATATCCAGTTTCTGAGGCTAAAGAGTGGCTCTTTGATTTAAAAAAAAAAAAAAAAAGCCTTTCTAAAAAAGTAACACACTTACATTGGCTCGAAGTATTGCGATATTCCAAGTGGATGTATTCAGGATTTACATAAGAAATTCTTTCAGGGTTACGACACTATACATGTAATGAGTTTCTATGGATTGTGATAGTGTGCAAGAGTCCAAATTGTGTCATGTCAATGTATGTCTTTGCCCAAAAAAATGTATATTCAAACTGAATGGGTGAAAGGCAGAGTGTATGTGTACTGATTGGAATGCTGGCAGAGATATGAGTTAATTTATGTGAAATGACCCAATGAATGTGCTCAATCTTCTTTGAAAGATGAAAAAAAAGAAAGAAAGAAAATCCTGACCATGTGTTTACCGTTAACCAAGCTGTCTACCTGTGAGCAGGCATTGTTACCTATATGCTTCAATCATGAATACACTTACTTATTGAAATAGCCCTGCAGGGCTCCAGGTTTTTCACTTACAGTGGAATAAACCTGTCTGAGCCTGAAACGAAGGTAAGCTGTAGCTTTGGCAGCATGGCTGTAAGTCATGAATATACACACACACACACACACACACACACACACACACACACAGGGATATATATTAGGATAGAGATATACTGAGAAGCCTCTTTTCCCCAGGGAGCATGTAAATGATCTCTATGAAATAGTTCAGGGAATACATTCTGATGGCAGACAGTGTCCTCCTAGAACAGACCTCTCCAGACACAGAGGAACGGAATGCCTGGTGCTAAAGGCTGGGTCTTGGGAGTTAGAACTACCCTGTTTCCCCGAAAATAAGACCTAGCCGGACAATCAGCTCTGATGTGTCTTTTGGAGCAAAAATTAATATAAGACCTGGTTTGATTTTACTATAATACAAGACCAGGTATATAATATAATATAATATAATATAATATAATATAATATAATATAATATAATATAATATAATATAATATAATATAATATAATACAATTCTGGGTCTTATATTAATTTTTGCTCCAAAAGACACATTAGAGCTTATGGTCCAGCTAGGTCTTATTTTTGGGGAAACATGGAAAGACAGAATATCCCAATTTCCCACCTGAGGCAGTCTGGATGAGAAAGATTTGGAGGGAAGAGGGGAACCAAAAGGCTTCTGTTCAGAATATGAACCAAAAATGTTCTCATAACAAAGTGAGAGGTATCCAAGGTAGTTCAAGGATGGAAATGGGGACCAAGCACAATTTTCTTAGCACCAGGAAGAACTGGTCTCTCAACTATTTTTCCAGGACTTTTCACCCCTTTCTTCCTATTCCTTAGTCCTATGTTTGAAAATCACAGAATGTGAACAAAAGCAACCTGTCTTGAGTGAGATTCCAGCCAGAGAAGCGTGAGGCCTGTTTAAATAAAACGGTGTCTGAAGCATTCATTTTGCCCAAAGCCAGTGTTCTCTGCACAGTCCCGGATGAGCACTGACAAATTCTTGTTCTCTGACGTCCACCTGGCTAGTTTCTTGTGGTTAATGGAGTCTTTCTGAACAGAATCAACATTTTTTTCTGCTTTCCAACTCACGATCTCTTTCTGGTTCAGCACTATCTTCTAAGACACCAAATAACAGTCTGAAATGTACTCACTCATGCCCTCAAATACTGTAGTGACAGCTTCATGGTCAACAACCTAACAAAAGCCACACATGAGACTAACATTACTCATTTCTATGCATCTTAGGTTAGACTTCATCAGAAGCAGATACTGGGTAAAAGCTTCTATGGGTATATATTAAGGTACTATGGGTATTAAGGAAATGCTCCCAGGAGGAACTAGTGAGGGAGTGTGGATGGCCAGAACAGAAAAGGGAGAAGCCAGACAAAGGTACCATTTCAGGGTAAGTTCAGATGCAGTGATGCCCAGTGGAGCTTTGAAGAAAAGAGTTACATCTAAATTTGTCACACTTTGAGTCAAAGGAGATGGGATTTTGTTCTCCCCTACCAATATTGGTTATGGGATGTCCTAGAGTTGTAGGGATAGCAAAACTCTCAGGTGCTTCTGGATGTTTCCTTGGTTACAAAGGTCCCTGTGCCTAAGGGCCAACCTCAGAAGTTCTAGGTGTAAGCTGTTAACAGGAAAGTAACAGAAGCCGAGTGATGGGTGCAAAGAGATGATAAAATGAATCTCATGAATCCGAGTGGGGTAGCAATCAGGTTCCACAATTAAGTGTATTTAATTTTCAGAAAATAATTTCCAGGTGACTGAGGGGTGAGAGGCATACCATCCTATATATTCTATGTGGTTAGTATGTGATTACACATATTTCCCAGAAGGCAACCTGAGTCTTCATGTGGATAACTGAAATGTGTGAAAGTCCTACAGCTTAGGTCAGGACCAGCCTGCTGAATTAATAACCCATTCCCTTTCCACAGGCTGCTCTATATATGGAGCTTGACACCCACCAGATTTCTCTGTGGTTGTCACAGATACCATGTGGAGTCCCTGAATGGCAGTGACGTCCATATGGCACAAGTTAGAGAGAATCATGCCTTGATCTTCTGATTTACCTCCCACTGTTTCACTTCAGTGGGAAACAGCCTGCATTCTGATTAATAATATAGTCTAAACTATTTTTACCCATAAAAATAAGCATTTTAATTATATTGAACATTGATAGACAGAGAGCAATAGACCTGTGGGTAGAGATGGTGGCTTTGGCATAACAGTAGATGATCAGAGCTGCACTAAAATGAGCACCATCTCTATTCAAGGACTGGGTGGGTTTCGCGCTTTCACAGGAACTGGACTGGGGCTTCACACATTTAAGCACTTCAGAGTGGAGAGCCAAAACTGTGCCTGGCATTATTAGAACCAGACTGATGAATGTACTTGGGTGTTTAGGCTCAAGACTGTCTATGAAATGCTTTGAATTCTTCCCACGCCAGATACTCGTTCATAGTCATCACATATTAGAGGAGGAAGGAGCTTTAGGGTCGATGTGGCCTAGATGATTCCACAGTCCCCGTAAGCAAATGGAATATTTTTCCCAGAGGCACAGAACAACGTGGTATCAAAGTTCATACTATATATTGGTCGGCTTTACCACATTTCATCAGGATTCCTAAAACATCACACCAATTTCAGGTTCATTCTTCTCCAATCCGTTCTCCATATTGTACCAAGCGTTAGTGCTGGTCCTTTGGTTTAAATACTTCAATGACTTTATTTGTGGTTACTGTGGCTCTTCCTTATCGTGGCCCTCTCTACCTCCACTGTCTTCCCTCCTAACCCTACCTCCTTTTCTCTCCACTGCAAATATACCAATGTGCTTGTATATGAGCATGTAAAATGTGTATGCTCCTTCTTGCCTACATGTCTTCATACTAGCTCGTCTCTCACAAACACTTTCTATCCTCTCTCTGACTTTGTCTGGCTAAGGTAAGTCTAATAGGTGGAGAAATGCTTCTGTCCCTTGTGTTCTCACAACCCCTCTGTATATATATTTCTACCAGAGTGCCTTTCACTGACCATTGTGAAGTCCTGTTGACCTCTCCATTTCTTTCCGTGGGGTGTATATATTGCCAGAGCAGAACTCTTGTCTAATTCATCACTAGAACACAGCACCTGACATATATGAAACATTCAGTAAGTTTGCTGACTGTTGAATATATGAAACCAATAATATACACACTGCTGACAGGCCACTGCTCTCTGGAGGGTCCAGAAGAGTCATTCCAAAGTGATTATGAAATCTAGGAGTTGTGGATAATAAGTTTTGCTAATAATCCTTTCTCTTCTCTGATTTACTCAGCAGCCCCTGATTTTTGGTGTTGAGTTATAAAAGGTAAAGATTTGGAATCTCATTGTGACACTGCTAAACATACACAAATACCCCACTGGTGGTCTGAAGGGTGCTTAAAGGCAGAAAAGTGATATTATATATCTTTGTGTCCTGCATTGTTTAGGATATTTTTGGTTGTAAGCAACAACCAGCCAATTTATAAAAGAAAAGTCTTTGTCTCATCTGATTCATCTGGTACAAAGAAAGTCATTGACATACTGAGTACCTCAATTTACCTTTGGCATTTGCTCTCCCCTTTCTACTCTGAAGCTCTTGGTTCACCTTATCACTTAAATGTGACCTCTCCACATTGAGGAGAGGTTGTCCCTCAACAAGCCGATATTCACCTACTCCCAGTTTAGAAACTCTAGAAGATTCTGCTACTATAGTTTTTCTGTTCTCTGTTACACAGTCTTCCCAGAGAAAATCCAATTGTCATTTCTTGGGCTGTACTAACTGCAGACCCCACCACAGGTCATGTGCCTGTTCTGGAAAGGTGATCTCTCTAAGATGGTTGAGATGAGGAGTGTTTTACCTTATGAAGGGATAAGGGGTGGTGTTTCATCAGATATCTCTTGTGACTGATAAAGTGTCTGACATGTGATGAAATAATGTGAAAGGAAAGAAGAAAAAATAAAGCCAAGACATGTATGACTTTGTCTTTAATTCATGCAGGCCATGTTATGGATGCTGAAATTATAATAGTCCTATTTTCAAAGGTACTATTGTTGGAGACAAGGAATCTAAAGGCAAAAGATGTCTTTATTCTTATAGAAAAAATTCCCCAATCCTACAAATTCTTATGAGAGTGTACTCTCCCCATCAACACATATATGTGCACTCACAAACACAAAGTATTTCCATTATGTTAGAGAGAAAATGCCTAATCGTGAGCAAGATTGCTTATGTTCATTCACAAATATATAGAACCTCAGTCAATTTTCAAGATGCCTATATGGGCCTACCATCATCCTTCTATTTAGCACGTACTAGAGTGTCATTTTTTTAAGACTCTGATGACATCAGTGAAAGCCACCCAACGAGATGTATTCAATGATTTCACACTGAAATACATGTAATGCATCAGATGGTGAGAACTTAGTTTAGAAGCAGGTGAACTGGAAGGTATAACATCCTGGGCTGGTTATTAAAACAGAGCTTAGTGTCAAGTCTACCTGTCACTAGTTATGCAACTATGAGAAGTCATTTTAACCATTATTGGTACAGTTCTCAGGCAATGAAATGAAGATAATGATATCTGCCGAATGGAGTTCTCATCAGCAAGGTATGGTACCAGTAGAAGAGTAAAAAGAACTATTACATTATCTGTATGTGTGTGTGTATAGATTAGTAATATTTTTATTAATCTCAAGATTCTGAGGAAATTTTTAAATTCATCTATTCTCTTACCAGTTGTTTATGTCTTAATTGCTCAATGTTCCTAGTGCAGATTTACAAATGTTGTTTACCATGTTTCTCTTTCTGGACATAAGTAAAATGTACTGGGAGGCATGAGGGGAGGGAGGGAGGCACAGAAAGTGGGAGGGAGAAAGAGAGAGACAGACAGAGAGAGAGAGAGAGAGAGAGAGAGAGGAGGGGAAAAACATGTCAAGGGGTAACTTACGCATGCATCTGGGGCGCATTTATTGCAAGTATTATACAACATCATTAGTATCATTTCTACTGAAAGCCCATGGAGATGTGACAAAGTACAAATCCTACTCACAGATTAACCTAATCACAAAATCTCCATGCGGGAGGGGCCATTAGAAGTATCCAATGCAGGACGGGGAAAATGCACACTACACCTCTCGCTGCTTCCTTTTATTGTTCTCATGGCAGACATAACTAATCCATGTTTACGCATTCTCCTTCATCGTTAGTTTCTACTTCTCCATCCTATGCTTTAGGTAATATGACTCTTCCTTTACAATGCCAAACAATTAATACCATCTGCTATACCAAACTGATCTGACCCACACACAATACAGATGAAAATTCCAATACAGGGAGAATCAATTTCCTAGACGTGAACAGAAAACTGTCACAACAGCAAAGGCAGAGCCCGAGTTAGAATATAGGCTTCCTGATTCCCAGTTATAAGGAAAACAATTTAAAACAATATCCCCAAACCAAAACAAATGTCAGGAACAAAAGTGCATGTGGTGACCTTCAGACATTAGATCCTTTGGGAATCCCAGAAAAATCCAAGCCAGCTGCTCTATTAGCATATTGTGAAGAGCAATGTCTGTGCTTGTTACCGAAAGAACTGAACAAAAGTTACTGCGTATACTATAAATAAACTACGTAGGAAAGAAAAATGTTCAGCTATAATTTGGCTAGGAGGCAAGTAGACTGAACTTCTGCCCCCCCCTTCAATAAATTGGAGACAATTTAATTACAACATGGACTTTCTAAACTGAGAAAGTTATTTTGACAATAAGTGCAACTCAGTATTAGGCAGTAATAGTGTGTTGTTTTTTTTGTGTGTTTTTTTGTTTTTTTTTTATTGAGCCTTTGCTACAGGGAGACACTGTTCTGGGTAACATCCATATATCATATATCAGCATAAAAATTGTCCTAATTTAAAAAATATACAAGTTTACAAATTTTACAGATTACTAAATCTTGGATTGGGGAAATAATGCACCCAGAGTCACATAACTGGTGGAAGAGCCAAGGATCCAACATGAATCTACATGACTCTATTGACTGCATCCTCCCCAATAAAGGGAAAATATGGACTCTCTCTCTCTCTCTCTCTCTCTCTCTCTCTCTCTGTACATATCACACTAGATTAGCTTATAATATATTTAATTATAGAGCATTTTACATACCATTCTGCATAAATTTATGGCAGCACTTACTTAGATTTAAAACACATCAAAAGGAGAGACTGCATATAGGCACACAACTCTTACTTGTTTAAGACTAAATGAGAGATTACTGGTTGAAATTCTTTTCATTTATTTTGAAAATTTAGGTGTATGAAATATAGATATCTAAATAAATGTAATATTGTAAAAGGCCTCATTATATACTAAACATATACTATACAATTAATTTTGTACATTATTTTATATGTAGAGTCTGTTTTATTAATAGTATTAGATTGTTATAACTTACAGACTGCCCTCTCACAAACACACATTCATAGCCCTGTGGGAGTCTGCAGATGAGACCACGCATCGTTCATGAGCTTGGATGCCATACAGCATCACCCACCTGACACATGTGAGAAACTCTCTTCTATCAATTGGAGCAATGATGCCTGCATTAAGGAAGAATGACGTATAGATGCAATGAGATAAAGTATAATTTTTAAGATAGATGACAGAACTGAAAGACACAGAAATTGAGAAATGTTGCAGCAGAGAAAAGGACTTGGGATTTGCAGAGACAGAATGAGTGGCAGATATACACAACGGCCATTATGTTTCCAGTTTGTGAATTAGGACTCAACAAAACATGCAGCCATTGTTAGTAAGGAATTCTCCAATGTCCATACATGGGAGGTAGCTACCAATCTCCTGTTCAGCCATGCCTCCCACAATGCCGACCTAAACTATTAAATTTCCCTGCAACTCAACTTCATTCAAATTCCTGGAATGGGCCTCCATCCCGTAGTCACAGGTCCTCGGTGTATGTTGCTTCATTATCTAATGTGCATGCCATGGCTCTACTCAGCCATCACTAAGTCAAAGTTGCTGTTGATCTCACCAGAAGAACCTTCCTCCAAGAAGGTTTCAAGGACTCCTCTTATGAGGCCAAATCATTCATTATATCTTCTTAGAGCATCATTTCTTTCCTTTAAGCATTTATCAAAATTATAAATCTATAGTTACTAAGATGAATATATATTAAAGTAAGTTCTCCCACTGATTTTTAATCTCCATGAAGCCCAGGTCCTCAACTTGATGTGCTCACTTTTGTATCTCTAAGCTCCTGGTGCTGTATCTAGCACAGGGGTGTCCAAACTGCGGCCTGAGGGCCAACTATGGCCCGCGATCCATTGTTAATTGGCCCGCAGCAAATTCCAAAAATATGTTTAGTTTACTTAAATAAACCAGGTGAGGCAATATGAACTTCACCTCGAGTGAGTGGCCCGGCTGTTTGTGTATTTTACTGCATATGGCCCTTGGTGAAAAACGTTGAAAAAAGTTTGGACACCTCTGCTAGCACAAATAGGCACTCAAAAAATTATTACTGATAAAAGAAAGGATACATTCAGATTTGCACCCAGACCCCCCAACTAAGTTGGCTGGCTCCTGAACTTTGTGAGACATAATTTATTATTAATATCTGCTCTTTTCCTGTTTTGGGAAAGGAAAAGACTTCTTTATACTCCTGTCTACCTCACATGACAAAGGAAGGCTTTATCTGGGTAGTCAGAGAAAGGCAGGCATGGATACGACATATACATGAAACTAATCTTTTGTTGAGTTAGCTGACTGACTACCCAAAGGAACCTGTGAATGCACATGTTGTTCTGATGTCTGACTTGTGATAGTTACAGAAAGTTCATGATTGTTCATTGGGAAGTCCTCCCAAGTCAATCTCATTACTGCAGAGATAGATGTGGGGCAGAGAAATCAGCAGAATTGAGACACTGGGATAACAGCCTCCACCTAATGTTCTGGACAAGTACTTAGGCATAAGTCAGGAAGCTAAATCTTGTAGTGTCAAGAAACAATTATAAAATATTTTCTGAAAAAAATTATATTGATATTAAAATTTTTCTTTCCTTCCTTCCTTCCTTCCTTCCTTCCTTCCTTCCTTCCTTCCTTCCTTCCTTCCTTCCTTCCTTTCTTTCTGAGAGAGAGGAATAGGAAAGATTGCCAAATCCAAGAGGGCAAGAGCAGAATTCTATATTCAGATAACTACTCCACTGCATTTTAACTTGTTGACAACATCTACTTAAATCCATCTTAGAGCTGAAGTTGACAAGGTGTAGTGCTCTTTAAAAATAAAATGCTGTCAGATAGTTACATAACTGCTCAATCCACACTTTTATATGCAGTATGCACTATCTAATAGTTCTCTCTATTGCTAAATTATTGGCTAAATTGAAAGACACAAATTAGGTTTTATCATCACTCTCTAAACCACTGGCCAAATAGTGGTGCTTTGAAAATATGTAACTCTCAGTTTTTATCAACTGATCAGCTGTAAGCCATTTCTTAGATTAAATGAGATCAAAAGCAGTTTGTGGCTGTCATGGTTTTATATAGATTTTTCATTCATTATTTAAATTGCATTTCTGTGTATACAGCAATATATTAATTCATTAGACAATACATGCAGATGTAATATAGATTACATTTTTATAAATTAGTTGAAGAGGGGCTGGTTCAACATCATAGCTTCTAAAATGAAGCTTAAACTTTAGAGTAGCATCTCCAAATATTGTTAATGACTAACGGAATCCAAGTTCATCTGGTTGTGCTTCTATAAACATTCTGTGTTTGACAGTACCCCATTAGTGACAGATATTCCTAGTCCCATAAGCATATTAATTTGTAGTAATGGAAATGATTTTATGTCACTAGTATTACCCAGTACTGTTCTACTAAAAGGAGGCTTCTTTCCATTCTCAAAGCCAAGTTTAAATGCCCTACCTCCTGTGCAGCCTCCTCCTGAAGGTCATGCTGCCCTCCTCTCAGCTCCCACAGAATGTATCTCTCTCTCTTTTACATAGGGTAGTTTCTACATCTAAAGACAGTTATGTGGTTGGCTATCTTCTCCACCTTACCAGAACATACACATTGAGAATTGAATGTCTGAAGATTGTTAAATATCACGGAAACACAGAGAGGTAATTTGAATTTCCCCGTCCACCTCCCATTTCTCTCCCATTGTCATGTGGACAAAATATGATTTATACACTGTCTCTTTCATGAGCCAGTGCTCAGAAACAGGACCAAATACAGTCAGTAATTGAACCACACTAGCCCTGAAGAATTATCCTCAGTTTGGGATAGCATGAATCCTCCTGTACCTCAAAAGCTGTTTTCTGTTCTAATTCATTAGGATTTACCATGGTTTCAGCAAGCATTCCCCAGGATTCTCCACCTCCTGAAGAGTAAAAAAAGCAGTATTCTTCAACATAAAATATATTCTAAAAATATTTTTAAAAGCCAGAAAGCCATGCACATGACAAAAAATGCTCTAATTCATCCTTTTAAAACAATGCGACAACCATCAAACTTCAAATATGAGAATACAGAAGTATATTAATGACATAACAATGTTCTTTATAATATGTTCTTCAGTTAAAAAAGGATATTACAAACAGAATTTACACAGTGGTCTTGTTTTCTTAAAAACAAAAAACAACCAAAACTTTTGAGTACGAAAATTCACTAGAATACAAAAGATAGGTGCACACACTATTAACATGCCTGGATTAGATAGTTACTAACCAGAGAAAATTATTTACTAACTAGAGAAAGTTATTCCATCTCTCTGTATCATTTTTATTATTTTTAAGGTGGAAATAAAATAAATAATAAATAATGATGATTAAAACACGTAGCTTAGACAATGCAATGAAATAACACGTGTAAATATTGTAAACAGATCCTTAGCAGAAGAACATTCAGCAAATATTAGGTATTTTATATTTCATTCATAGCGACTAAAAGCATTTTAATAACTAGGGCTGTCAATGGTTATATTTAGGTGATCAGTCTTGGTATTTTCTTTCACATTTATTTTAACTTCTGGGTTTTCTAATACTCTCTAATGAATAAGCATGACTTTCCAACCATACAAATGCCTATAAAGAATTCCCACACAGTGTTGGTGAAGTTATAAGTTGGTGCAGCTACCATACTGGAAAACAGTATGGAGGTTCCGCAAAAAATTAAGAGTAGAACTACCATATGATCCATTGATTCCTCTTCTAGGTATTTAGGCAAAGTATATGAAAACAATAATTCAAAAAGATATCTATACTCCTATGGTCACTGTAGCATTATTCACAACAGTCAAGATATGGAAACAACCTAAGTGTCCATCAATGGATGAATGGATACATAAGATGTGGTGTACACATACACACACACACACACACACACACACACACACACACACTGGAATACTACTCAGGTGTAAAAAAGATGAAATATTGTCATTTTAGACGATATGGATGGATCTTGATGTTATTATGCTAAGTAAAATAAGTCAGGCAGACGAGAACAAAACCTATATGATTTCACTTATACATGAAATACAAAACAAGATAGAAACAAATGAACTAATAAAACAAAATGAAAACAAACTCATAGATACAGACAAAAGATTGGTGGTTACCAAGGGAGAAAAAGGGGAAGGCAAAACGGGTAAGGGGACAAAACGTTTGGTGATAGGACTAGACTTTCGCTGTTGAACATACTATAGTGTATACAGATATCAAAGTAGAATGCTGTACACCGGAAACGTATCTTATTAAGCAGTGCTACCTCAATTTTTAAAAATGCCTGTAAAAAAATAACCCCTTTAAATTTATCTAATTACAGCTTCACGGAGGACCTTCATTGATTTCTATTACAGCTATGTGGGTACATGGAAAATATATGTTACAATAATATAATACAATGCCCTCTGATATAAAACTCAAGCTTATGTGATATTGAAGTGGCCTGCCAGCATGTGTCAGCCCAACTTTAGAACAGACTAAGAATACCCAGTTTCTACATTTTATTTAATGAGCACTAGATGTCACACTGAAGTGAACAAACTGAGTGTTCCTTAGGGAATCCTACGAGGTAGCAGGCAGGCAGTATCTCTCTTCAGGGCTATCCTCGCTTACTTAAAGGACACTTCTCAGGGGCTGTGAATCATGTTTTGTTCTCTAACATCAACAGCATCCTGCACTATAAATTCACCAAGCACCTATTCAATAAATATTTGCTGAATGAATGCTTGATGAACAACTATTGGGAGAAATTCATACAAATGTGCGTTCCTGCAAAGATTTAAAGAGGCATCCGATCTATAATGTTGACAGCTGTCGACACCTCTATTTTTAAAATAACTCTTCCCAAGATTTTTGGATGACTTATTCTGGCAGCTGTCCATTCCCCATAGAGTCAGTGCACAGAACTAGAAGACATATGGCCAAGGGTAAATGAGCAGTCTTTAGCTCTACAGCCCAGGAAATATGATGCATCAGGCAAGGGGTGGTGGTGGGATTCAGTGGTCTTGGCTTTCCCATCACTAGGGAAACCTAACATGAGAGACTTTCTCTGTAGAAATTCACGTGCAAATATGAAATTGTTCATAAGCCTATCTTTGTATCTGAGATTTTATAATGTACGCATATTACTCTGAAAGAACTGATCGTTTGCTTTAATATTTTCATTGAGTACTTAGAGATCCTGGTTCCTATGATGAATATTTATGTGTCAACTTGACAGGGTCAAGTTGATAGGGCCAATATCTGTCAACTTGACAGATATTTGATAACATTATTTCTAGGTGTGTCTGTGATAGTGTTCCTTGATGATATTATTACTGGAATTGGTAGACTGTGTAAAGAAGATTGCCCTCCCCAATGTGTGTGGGCATCGCCCAATGCATGGAGAGCCTGAATAGAGTCAAAGACTCAGGAAGAAAGAAATTTTGCTTTCTGCCTGACTGTCTTATAGCTGGGACACTGGCCTCCTACCTTTGGACTGACTCAGATTAGAATTTACACACCACTAACTCTCCTGGTTTTCAGGCCTTTGGACTTAGACTGGAATTCTACCACTGGCTCTGCTGGGTCTCCAGCTTGCTTCCTGCAGATCTTAGATTTCTCAGCCTCCTGAAACACGTGAGCCTTACAGTAAATTCACTATAGTTTCCTTATAGTAAACCTCTTGGTCTGTGCAAGGTGCTTTGAAAAATAAATCATGCACTGCTGATTATTATGGATGAATCATAAATCGTTCTCATATGTGTGTATGGACTGCAATTGTTTAACAATGACAAACAACGCAAAGTATACATGAGAACTTAAATACCTGAGAACTAAAAATGCCTATAATAATTTAATTAAAATAATCAAAAATGTTTAGTTTGTTAAAGTTCATTGCGTGCTTTGTATAATGATTTTAAAGTTACATGTCTTTGTTCAGAGGGATAGTATATCTGCTTGTGACGCTTTCTGTTATTCATATGTTATCTCCCCCACGAAATCCCAGAATACGCATTCTAGGTCCAGATGCCCAGAGAGTGCGTCCTGAATTGTTTTTGAGCTTTCTCTCATTTATGTAGATATCTCTGGCCCTTTGTAAAGAACTGAATACATGTGGAATCCAGAAAACAAAATAAACGAACAAAACTTAAACTCATAGATACAGAGAACATTTTATGGCTGCCGGATGGAAAGGGGGTTGGGAAGATGGGAGAAAAAGGTGAACGGATTAAGAAGTACAAATTGCTAGCTATAAAAATAATCACAGGGATGTAAAGAAGTACAGCATAGGGAATACAGTCAATACCATTATAAAAACTATGTATGGTGTGGTGGTATTCACTTCATACATTATATAAATGTCTAATCACTATGTGGTACACCTGAAACTAATATAATATTATATGTCAACTGCAATTGAAAAATTAAGAAATATATTTTTTAAAAGTATGGAACATACAGATGTACCCAGAAAATATTTGTTGGAGAAATAGACAAAGTAACTCTCTTTCTGATATTAGACAAACTTTGTTGAGACTATTTGCTTAAAATTTATATAAGGTAATTCCACTTTCAATGTAATTGAATTAATATCCTGCATCATGCTGTATTTCTGGTTTGGCCTACATCCCTAGTACGTTGCTTTCTGTGCATGCATATTCTAGCCCAATTACACATTGTAAACATTGTCCTTTTTTTGTGTGTGGGGGGGAGAGTGTTAACATCTTTGTTATCTAAACGTTTTTCTTTCTCAATAACAATAAATAAATTGTCTCAGTGACTTAACTAGTAATTATGCTATCAATATCCATTCATTTTAGGTGCTAGGAGGCAGTAATTTGGTAAAAGAAAACCAAGCTCTCAATGCTGTCGCTTACAAAGGGAATTATCATTGTGAGTACCCACAGTTTGCCAGATAATATCTTAGAGACATTTTAACAGGAAGCATCATAGCTATTTTACTGAGAACATGACTGTGCAAATCACTTAGTATTTGTGTGCAATATCTGAAATTCTCACCCCTAAATTCTTTTAATTCTTACTCTTGATGAGTAAACAGAAAAATTGTAGTGGTTGCGATCGTTCACACCATATGGCTAGACATTGCTAAGATCATTTTGGAATATACATCATTTTGTTGTCCAAACCGAATTTAATGACAGCACATGAACTTCCTGTTTTGGCACCTGATCACCTTGGATGCTATAATGCCTTCAACTCGATAGTCTTTGCTTGAATTCCTGGCAGTTTTTTCATTAGCAAGCTCACCAAGATGATGACTTACATAGCTTTGATGTTGACCCTTTCATATATTTTTGTTTTGTTTACTAAGCAATTAATAGATTAATCTGCTAGGAAAAATTTACAAAACAGGAATATTAAGCAATGCTGTGTGTTCCTTTGCCAGGGTTTCAAAGTGATTTCATCTCTCTTAAGGTGTTCAGGTCCATCTACTTAAATCTTTCTATCAACGGAATTAGAATATGCCTAAGTGGTTATGCCCTCACATCTTTCTTCTGAAAAGAAAGCCTCTGGCTTTGTGACTTTGAGGCAATATGTTTAATCATGCTGACCTCAGTTTCCTCTCTTGCATCAACCTCTCAGGCTATTTGAGAGGATATTAGATAATTCACATGAATGTTCTTTGCATATAATAGTTACTTAAGAAATATCACTTTGACCTTTCTCCTCCTTTGTAAGACAGTTGGCTAGCTATCGTTGATAGGTCTGTGTTTGTTTCTCTGTTTTTTTTTTTGTTTTTTTTTTGGGGGGTATATCATTATTTATTATTTATGTTACTATATGGCACAGAATATTTTCTAAATGTATTTATTTAATTTTGGAAGTAATTCTTGATGACAAGTATTATGGCCTCCATTGTACAGAGCAATAGACACAGTTAGGTGGTAACAAACCTCAGGTTCAAAAATAAATCTGTCCGGCTCTAAAGAATTTCCATTTATCACACAATATTCTTCTTCATGAAAAGCATAGTCACATTTTTAAAAATGCTAAACCATAATTAACATGTTTTAAAACAAATCTTCCAGAATTGTTTATTATGAAAAAGTATTGTTTTTCAACAAATTCCACTCAGTAGGTCACATACGTTGCGAATGAAGTGCCCGATACCCAGGCAATGCTCAGACTTCTTTCTTATGCATTCAAAACCCGTAGTTTCTCTCACTGACAGCAGCTCTTGTTTCTTTGAAAACAGTAAAGACTGATTGACACTAAACTACTCATCTTAATTTCCGTGACGTGTTACTTTGCAAATTTCAGATTCACTAAAAAAGGAGCGAAAGTTACTCAAATTATAAATGATCACTTCATATGGACCAGACCCTCACATACATCAATTTATGTAATGCAAAACTCTTCAATTGCCTCATTCAGAAAGACCTGTTGAGTGGCTTCCATGTTCCCAGCACTGTTCTAGACCATACAGATATAATTAGTAGCAAATAGAGACCTGGCTTTCGACCTCATGTCATCAATAGGCTAATGGTCATTAATCAAATATTAAGACATTAATCAAATATTTATACAAAAGTATAAAATTCCACTAGAAAGATGCTGTGGTAATGTACATGTTCGTGTAAGTGCCCTTTAGAAGAGGATTTGCACTAGTCATGGAGATCAGGGAAGGTTTGCCAGGGAAACACTGATGGAGCTGGCGTCTTAAGAATTAGCAA
This sequence comes from Rhinolophus sinicus, assembly GCF_036562045.2. Lineage (NCBI taxonomy): Eukaryota > Metazoa > Chordata > Mammalia > Chiroptera > Rhinolophidae > Rhinolophus > Rhinolophus sinicus. Next base: position 35,924,422 of record NC_133760.1, on the reverse strand, counting down.
AGTTAATTCATTGAAGAGGGGAGGGAAAAAATAACTTTCAGAGGGTGGGAAGAGAATGGGAAAAGAGCTTGAGATAAGAGGGAATATACTGAGTTAAATGACAGGGGAGAGGATGAAGGAACATAGGTTGGCATGACACAATGTAACCGGAAGAAAACACCCATTCTCTTAGATCAGAAAAGCCTTCTTTGTGGAAATTCCATTCAAACTGAGAAATGATATCTAATGATAACTTCCACCTATTTCACTTTTTCGTTTAAATATCTTACAGAAGAAAACTGAAAGCCAATTTCAACAGTGTATAAGAAAACTAATTGTGCAATGAAAAAAGTCACAGGAACGACGTAATAAAAATGTGGGTGTTCACAAACTCATTAATTATATAGAATTCCAAGTAAAAACCTTAGGATTTATATGGCATTAGATATTCACTCAGACTATCACGTGGAAATACTTAGAAAGAGAAAGAAAGAAAATAATCTTAAAAATAAGTCCCTTGTATGGAAGAGTCTACCAAGGTTGTTTGCTGGGTGTTTAGCTGGCGAGGAACCCACACCTTCTAAAGGCTGATGATCAGAAAGCAAAGTTCCCATCTACCAAATGCAGGCCACGTAAAGGACTCTAATTAATGTCATCAGTAAATAGAGGTAAAATTCAGCAGAAAGGAGAAAATGAATATGCTTCATCTGGATTCTCTATCCCCAAGTCTCTTTTCTATTTATATGGCTAGTGTTATTATTTTATGTTGCGACATTTACATTTATGTAGCTGAATCTAAAAGATGAAGTGATGTAACTGGCATTAAACTTTTAAAAATGCAACTTGATGGGATTAAGGCTCTTTAAAGACTTTCTTCTCAAGTGCTCTCTGTAGTTCAGCTTTGGGTCCCTGGTAGGAATGTGCCCTCTATTGATATGGAAGAAGCAAGTACAGGTGTCCAGTTAGGGATGCAGCTGATCATGGGGCCTATGAAGAAAGGCACCCTTAGTCTCTGAACCTGACCTGAAGTTGAACAAGAGGCACGATCAAGGCTTGAGTTGTAGTTTCTTTATACATGAATGTTTTCTACTGTAAAGGTAATAATGATAGAATCAATGAACTAGGAAATGAATCACCCTTAATCCCTCCACCTAATCACAACCAAGAGACATAATAATAATAATCAATAATAACAACAACAACAATAATAATAATAATAAAACAGGAATCCATTAGGTGGTATCATGGACAGGTGCTCCAAGTAAGTAATTTCTAATCACTATACTAACCTTGCAAAGTAGGTGTAATTAATATCCTCCGTTTACAAATGAGGAAAACTTCTCAGAGGAAGTAAGTTACTTGCCAGATACAGCATGGAGCCATAAAGGCTGAAACAAGATTTAAAATGAGATTACCTTACTGATGCTTTATAATCTTATTGTAGCATGTGGCTTGTTAGCCAGTTCCCAAGTATATATGTATCTTTTTAGTCACATATCTGTTCTGTTCAGTTTTATGTTAAGCTTATCATTGCTTGCACATTAATGTTTACCCTTATTTCTTAAATAATGTACTATTTAATTACCTATGTTACTACCTGATCTCTATCATTATGATTAATGTACACTAAAAAAAAACTAAATGTATGTATCTTATTTTACCTAAACATTAATTTATATTTGACTATTTCCTTTTTCCCCTTTTGTTTCAGAACCGTGGATAATTATATCACAATATTTTTATATAAACCTTTTTCTGCATTTTGGATTATTTATCTGGGATGGCTTTCTAGACAAGTAATTATGTGGTCAAAAGGTATTAGCCTTTTTTTTTTCTAGAATTTTAAAAATCAAAGGACAAAATTATGAGTTAGGTGCATCTGATAAAATCCAGTCATGTTTGATTAAATTCTATGATTCTGGGTTTTCTCAATCTATGCATCAATCAAGCTATAGAAATTCACTTGATCAAAATAGTTTTTCATTTTAAAATGTCTGTATTATTTGTACTGGAACTAAAAGGGGTCACCCAAAGGTGTTGTTCAGAGGTACTCATCCATCCCTTTATCAATCTAAAGAGATGACCTGACCTATGTAAATAGTTTATTTAAAAAAAAAAAGATATTCTATTTTGATTTGCGTTACTACTGTCCATTTCTTTCTCATTAATAACATTTAAACTGCTTGAATATATATATATATAGTAGAACACCAATTAACTTACCTAAAGTCTCTAAAATGCATTAAATCATGTTTTATATTATCAAATGCTTACATTCTACAATGTTTGTATTAATTAATTTTAATATAATCTTAAAGTAGAAAAAAATATTAAGCATGCCAACCTACAGGCATTGTTTAATTGTAAATACTTTACAAGAACATGTGGTTAAACTGTATATGCATAGCTGTGTGTGTCTGTCTGTGCATGAATTCTCCCATTAGATCAGATTCTTGTCTTTGCAAGACAAATCTGAATCAGTATTAATATATCAAAAAAAAAAAAATCTTCTCTCCACTCATTCTGTAAGGCACCTATTCTGTACTAAATACCCTGTCATTTTCTGGGAAGTACTAAGATAAAACAATTACTTTAAAATAAGTATAATTTGGTAACATTCGTTCTTTGTATGAGGAATTCAAATGCAGTATTTCAATCCTCATATCATCACCACAGTGTAACAATATCATTGAAAAAACTAAAACTAAATAGCTGTTCACCCAAGATAACATAGCTAGAAAGTGGGTAAAGAAAGTCACTCAAGTCAGAACTCTACGGTTGCAAGTGGAAGAAGTATAAACTCAACCATGGTAGAAGTTCATAAATACCTGGCCTGGAGAGAGTATCAATAACCTATGGCTGAAAAATAAGCCACCTCCCATCTTAGTGGCTTAAAACTACCACTATTTATTAAGACTCGAAAGACTTCCTCGCGGTGGCCGGAAAGGCCCTAAAGGACGAAGATGTTGTCACTGGTAGCTTCATATGGAGCAACCTCTTGAAGATAAACTGTGTATTGGAGTGTCAGAGAAGTAGGCTGCCCATTTCCTATCTGTAAGAATGAGCTAGAACACACAACGCTTCCATGCTCTCAGACAGGTCCAGTGCTTAATCACAGAGCCATGCACAGGTGTTTTTCTGACTCCGTGAACAATAAATTTATCTTACACTACCACTAACTGATTTGTCTGTTGATCCTTTATTCCTGATTTTGTTCTGTTTTGGTATTCTCTCTAGGAGTCATCTAAAAGATACTCAAACCAGGTTTACTGACTGCATGAAAAGTGCACAGTAATCAATCCTGTGAGTTACAAAGTACCTCATGTACTTTTCTCTAAGTTTTCAGCACTTACTAAGCTGATGTACACAGGCCCGACTTCTGATTACTAGATAACCAACAGAGAAAGGTGGATGCCACTTCACTTCGGGAGTATTTACAGTATTTACTTTCACTAGATTATTTTGTCACTTCAAGTGTTAACTTTCCCTCAGTTAATACTTCAATGTATTGCTCATTTCGATATTATTTTCTATCCACCAAAAAATAATTAAATTGTGAAACTGCCCAAAAGTTGTAAAAACAACTAGTAAAACATTTCAAACTAAATGCATCCAGCCATTTTATTTTCTACGTACCGTATAACAGTAAAAGGGATACTAATGGCTGTTGGTTCATGGTATGTTAAGTACTTCTAAAATAATTATCAAGGAAAAATAAAAGAGGAGCTATCTTCTGAAGGGTATTAAACCTCAAGTCCAATTTGCAAAATCTTTCTTTCCGGGGGAAAAGCAGGAAGCAAGTGCGATGGACACAGCAGGATTAAAAGTTTTACAGAATTGTTCTCACTATTAAACAAACAATCCAACTATGTGATTCTATTAAAACAACAGGCCAAGCAGGTTGCATTCAATTTAGGACCTGGATTTGCTAGCCTCTGGACCTGTAAACAAAGGAGTTTAAACCCAGCTTACTTGCCTTGTCTTACAAATAAGAGAGCATTTTCAAGGCGCACTGGGAGTCAGAGGTAAAACTGCATCCAGTGTTACACTCTGAGTCCCCAGGGGCTCCCTTTTAGATGGCTTGAGGATCTTAGATTGTATTGAGAAATGACAGTCGCGATATTAGCTACTTGGTGTTCAATATGTAGGTCACATATTAGGTCCTCAGGGAAGAATCTGCATCTTTAAACGTCAAGAAGATGATAGGCACTACATTACACAACCGGTTTCCAGAACTTATTCACCCAGTACAACTGAAATATTACACCCATGGAACAACGCTCCATTTTCCCCACAAAAACAAAGGAACACAAGGTAACTTTGGGAGGTGGTGGGTATATCTATTTCCTTCATGTGGTGATGATATCACAAGTGGTTTCTTATGTCCAAGCCCATCAAATTGAACATGTTAAATGTGTGCAGTTCTTTGTATATCAGATATACTTCCCTAAATTCAAGAAGATGACAAATATAGTATTGCAGAAAGAACAATGCAATCTGTATTGAATATATCTACTCATTCAAAACAAACAAAAAATCTGAGAGCCTACTAAGTGTGTCTGTCTCATCATTGCTGATAAAATAAATATTATTAAGAAAGGTTGTACTCCCGCCTCTGTGATTCAAAATATTTTCTCTGTAGTTAGAAAACTAAAGATAGGCAAAGTTGATCTCTAAGCATTATTTTGCTCTGGCACTTTGTTCACCGTTTCAAAGAAACTGATGTTAAAACTACTGTTCTTCCCATTCCCTACTTAGACACAATCTCCTTACGGGCTTTCTTGCCACACTGTTAGAAATAATCTCTGATGCATTTGAACTTGACTTCACATTTTTCTTGTATTATTTCTTGAGTCTGCATTGCTTCTCCAGGTAGAGAATTTCCTAAATGGCAGAGATAACCATGCTTGACTGACAGATGGGATCTTGTAATATTGTGTACACTTCTTTTCTATCTTTGTGTGTGTTTTGTTTTGATGTTACACTCATGGTGTCCTGACTTTGAATTTAGTCTCCAAGATTTACCCCTTGTATGAAACTTAGGCAATAACTTCTTTCTTAAGCCTCAGTTTTTCAATATGTAAAATGGGGATTGCAATTTTACATAACCCATGCTTTCTTTAAGTATAAAATGAGATTATACTTATACGGTGATTTAAAAAGTATCTGGCATATGTTAGTCATTCAAAGAACAGTAAATACTTGTATTAACTTGATAATGCTTATAATTGTTAAGCACAGTAACACTGCATTATATATGGAATTATCATAATAACCCATCATGGGATATTTGGGGTATATTTTGGAGTATATTTTGAAATCATCATAATGCTACTAAGATGTGCTGTTTTTAGTCCTGAGAATTAGGTCTGTCTAACACCAATACATAGATGTTTAATGTATAATAACTAACAACATTTCTTTCTAGGCCCAAAATCCTTATATCCTTTCTCCACTGTACTATTGATACTCCACACATACCATGGCACGTCAGTTCTAAAGCAAACCCTAGATCTTGATTCTTCCAGAATCTTCACTGATACTGTTCTCTTAGTCTTGTCTACCCTCCTCTCCCATTCACTTACTGACGCTCATCTACATTCCTTCTTTCCTCTGCTTCTGTCTCACTCTGAAGAAGGAAATTCTTCCAGTGCCCATTCTTAATATACTAGGATATTATTTACATCACAATATTTCCCTACTAATTTTGAACTCATAGAGAAGATGGGGCAGCGTCTTCTTGGCACTGTTTCCCACATTAAACCACACAGTGTAAATATGAGATAACCCATATGGCTCAATCAATTGAATGGGTACCCAGTTCATAAAGGTGTCAGAATGTGTCAGCCACGGTGGCTACTGTGACATTTACCAGCTGGTATCTATTGGCTTTTAAGCAACAGAAGAAAAAAGAAAGATTTTTGTGTTAGTATTATTGTCATGTGGAATCTCTCAAGAATCGCTTGCCTGCTTAGTGGCTCTGTACAGCCTCCAATCCATGCTGGTATTACACACACACAGATTAATTTCTGTATGGTGCTTTGGAGCTCTATTAGATTGTTTTTGATGACTAAACTAGCATAACTTGGAAGACCTTTTTATTGAATTTCTCAGACAATCAGAAGAGTCTCCAAGGGGGTTTTTGTATGAGAGCCAAAGCTTTTTATTAGAGTCATGATTTCTCGCATGGTCTAGTGAGAAAAGTCCTTTAATTTTTCTTTTGTAGAAGCCACTACACAACACAAATTAGGTGCTGGGATATTGAAATATTTCCCTTGATATTTATTTTGTAGAAAATGTTGAGATGTTCAACAGTGTGTATCAAATACCTACTATGAGCTAGGTACTGTGCTGTCACCGTCCATTTGTAATTTAATTTCATCCTCATACTGAGCAGAAAAAGCAGATAATGTTTTATAATTTTACAGAAAAGGAAACCAATGGACAGATTTGGGTAACATGTTAGGTTACAAAATCCATGCTTTTAAGCTATAGGTGAGATTTTCTAAGAAGAGATCTTTGTATCAAATAGTAAGAGTTAGCCAAGGTTATTAGAAAAAAATAGTATGCATTGGTTGCCTATTTAAGGATTTTGTTTGATAATCTACTTATTTTCTTAAGTGAATATTCTGTGCCCAACTTCGAAAATAGGTACAATATAAATATATATTGTATAAACATATAAATACAAAAAATGATAATTAGCCAAATCCTACCAGGCACAACTAACTAAAGGCAGCCCTTGCTTTGTATGAAATAAATAGGCAAAGTTTTCAGTTACAATCCTTACTAAATAACACACTAGTCCCCCCAAAACACAGTTCAAATGTCAGTAACTACGGTGTAATAAATAACTGAGTAACTGCAAAAAGTACAAATGTCCCCGTTAGTTATTCAGTCCACAAATCACTACATAAACAAATGGACATCATAATCAGTGATCAATCGCCTAACTTCTTTGAAAGAGTGTCAGTGATTGGACACTACACATCAATTTCACTGCACACACAGAAAGCAAAGCATGCGGTTGTGTTGCCTACTTGTCTCCAAATGGTGTGACATTTTACAAAATTGGGTAATTGAAAGAAATAGCCAACAAAGACAGATATGCATAAAAGAAACAAAATGTGATTAACAATGGAAGTAAAATTGGATGTGATTAGAACATGTGAGAGGGTGACAGAGAAGTTGAGAGCGTTGTGGGAGGGAGTAACAAGAAGCGTGTACAGAACATGACAGAAACATCTGCCATGCTGTACAAATAATGTGCAGCATTTGAATTGAACACAAATGAAACACTGCCGTTGCCACTGTTCAAGAGACTATGGCTATGCAACAGAGGAATTTCATGAAGGATAAAGTTATTGACGTAAATAAGGAAAAAGATGAAGATGACCCAGATGAAAGACATTGGCACAAACATCACATTAAAGGAATACTCAGAGATATTTTATGACAAGGAAAATACAAAAGATAAAATATTGGAAGGTGATCCAAACTTAGGTTTATAATACACTCGTTATGGTAAGTTATACAAGAAGAAAGCAAGCACTGTGCAAACTACTCCTGCTAAGTTTTTTACCAAGAAATAAAAATAATAATAATAATGAATATATTTATAGTGTTTTACTTACAGTATATTAAGTAAATGTTATATTTACCATTTTATTTTTATTTCCCCATACATCTGTAAAAGACAGTAAGAGAGTTTTTAAATGTTTTGGCAGATTTTTTTAAAATCACAGAACAATCAAAATTTTTCCAAATGATTTTTAAGATCACTCTGCACGTCCTACTTACATGGACATTTTTTATGGTTCTGTACTACCGTGAAAAATGAGGGCTGCCTTACTAGTTTTTGTATATATCTTTGTTTATATATTTTTCTTTTCTTCTCAAGTAACATTTGTAAAGCATTCCTGTTAGAAAATCTAACTTAAGTGAAAATTTGCAAAGAGGCTGTTCAACTGGAACAATCTACTCTCATCAAAACACCTTGTGTCCTATAGTTACAAAGCATTCCCAATCCAAGGAATCCGAATACAGTAGTCCCCCTAATTCGCTGTAAATTCATTCCAAGACCCTCAGTTGATGCCTGAAACCACAGATAGCACCAAACTCTATATATACTATGTTTTTTTTCTTATAAATACATATCATCAATGAAGTTTAATATATAAATTAGGTACAGTAAGATATTACGAATAATTAATAAAATAGAATAGTATAATAATATACTGTAATAAAAGTTATGTGAATGTGGGAATGTGGTCTCTCTCTCTCTCTCTCTCTCTCTCCCCCCCCTCTAAAAAATTCCTGTGCTGCATGTATAGTGAGGATATGCTAGACAAAAGGGTGATTCACATCTCGGGTGGGACGGAGCAGGACATTATGAGATTTCATCACATCACTCAGAATGGTGCACAATTTAAAATTTACGAATTCTAATATATGGTGATGGAAGGAGAACTGATTCTAGGTGGTGAACACACAATGGGATTTGTAGATGATTTGTAATACAGAATTGTACACCTGAAATCTATGTAATTTTACTAATAATTGTCACCCCAATAAATTTAAAAAATAAATTAAAAAAAATTACTAATTCTTTATTTCTTAATTTTCTTTCTAATATTTTCACACCATGGTTGACCATCGGAAACTGAAGCCACAGAAAGCAAAACTATAGACAAGGAGGGACTGCTGTAGAGCAAACTCTTTATCACATAGCAAGTAAATTATTAAGAATAACTGAGCCGACACTGTGAATCAACTAATAGCTTTGTTTTATACACCTGTAATTAGCAGACACTTCACTTGGCTCTACCTTCTACTGTAACAACCATATTAAGTACATTTACATCTTATGTTAAATGTAACTAAGAGATGAGTAGCAGTTGACTGATTCCAATAAAATTATGTATTTTAGATATTTGATCACACCTTTTTAAATCAAGCTATTGTCAAATTTTCAAAGTTGGTGACCTAAATTTTCTTTTGGCCCTCGAACAGCTTGCAAGCCTTTGTTTTTCAGTGTGTTTAATGGTTAAAAATGACCCAAGGGTCACTTAAAATGATGTGGTTCTTATGACCAGTGGCCACTTAATTTTATCCAAGAAGATCTAATTTGTGTTGACACATTGTTCTAATCCATGACTATAGAACACCAGCTTTGGCTTAAGTGGTCTAGATACAGTTCTCTGATACTTAGGCTCTGTCTCCAAATCAAAGCTGTATCGATTATAATACCACATAACTATAACACTCATTTTCTCCACTGTGAGACTGAGGTCACTTTTAAGTCTTCCTTGATGAAATAATTGCTTCTTTTTTGGTTCCAAACTACAAGTAGATTTCTCTCTTTTCCTAATGCTACATGACCTTTCTTGCACAAAGCCATTGAGTAATGACAGATGATGTTACTAAATAATCAATCACTCCATGCAAATTTCATGTAAATTATGTGTGATTACATAAATAATTTATTGTCCTTTGCTTGTTAAATATTGTTACATAGGCATTTGTTTTTAAAAGAATCAGTCTTTAATAGAGATATTGTACTTTCTCAATGATATGACATTACATGAATACACTGTAGTTTATTTCTTAGGGATTTAAATTGGTTCAGATTTTAGTAAATTTACATATAACAGCAGGAGACATTCATTTGCAAATCTGTGTTCAAATTTCAGATTATTTCCTAAATATGCTATTACTAAGTAAAAAGAAAAATCATATGCATTTTTAAGGATTTTGATATGTATTATTAAAATATTTTCTGGTGAGATATTTCTTATTTACTTAGGATCTGAAAAATGTATGGGAAATTTATACAAATAGGATCTCAATCTTTCCGGTCATAATGGCATAAATGTTTACAAAAATGATGAGGTAGAATTTTGTTTCTTCTTCTTTCAACCTGAACATAGAATGTCAACCATGGGAAGTTAAAGGAAGTTAAATTTCATATTTCTATCTGATAAAAGAGCATTTCAAAGCATCATACTACTACACTCATATTATGGTATTAAATGCAACAATCAGATTTCTAAGCACTGTGATTGGTAATATATGTTATGGCATTTTTAGTCTCAAATTCAAGAGAAAGAATATAATATTTTCTCATTCATAGCATTTAGTTAAGGAAATAAGCAAAGGCTATTTGTAGATAAAATCTCCCTATGTAGATCCGTCCATCTATTGATAAAACTACCGTGTTTCCCTGAAAATAAGACCTAGCTGGACAATAAGCTCTACTGCATCTTTTGGAGCAAAAATTAATATAAGACCCAGTATTATTTTACTATAAGACAGGGTCTTATATAATATAATATATATGATATGAGATGAGATGAGATGAGATGAGATGAGATGAGATGAGATGAGATGAGATGATATAATGCTGGGTGTTACATTAATTTTTGCTCCAAAAGACACATTGTCCAGCTAGGTTTTATTTTCGGGGAAACAGGGTAGTTTGTCTGCTCTTCATTAATGTATAATCTAGAAAGTTGCTAAGTCCAAAGAAATGCCTATGTATCACTAAAATGTCATTGCTCCCATCACTGGGCCTCAGTATCAATATAAGGAAGACCCTGAAAACAAAACCACAATATTCTACAACAGCAATTGGAATTTAAAGCAATGTTCATGAGCATTTTGAGGACCTGTGTTGTCTTGGAGCAAAGGTAATTTCCCCCATGATTTAATTAATATTTGCTGACAATTAACTATGTGTATCTAGCACAATTCTAAAATATAGTTTTATAAAAGAGGCGAGTGTTACATCAATTGAAACAAACTTGACCTGAGACCTGCTCACAATGACAAACTGACTCATCAAAGTGATTACTGAAGCATCAGGATCGTATGTTGAACTATTTTTCCCTCTTTTAGTCCTTTTCCTGATTGAAAAGAAAACTGATTACTAAATATTGTATATGAAAACTGAAGATGCTCTGTAACACGCCTTATTGTGTAGAAGAACATATATTTATATACATATTTGAGTTGAATATTCTGCTAATTCAAAGCTGGGGGTCAGAGTTTTAAAGGGTGGTCTAATCTGTGCTTACCATTCCTTGAGTTTGAACAGCTCAGTGTCACACCGGAGCATCTAGGGCATTATCAAGAACCCTCACCCTTAGTGGGCTCTGAATTCCATTTGTATTTGTCCCCAACACTAACTAGGTCACTGCTGCAAACTACTTAGCTTTTCATATGTGTTTACTTTCTTTTCTTCTCCTATGACAAAAACTAGAGTGAAAACATGAAAATTCAGTAGCTAATAGGAGTACTGAATACCGAAAAATATATTTAACCAAAAATCAAAAAGGGAAAAAAAAACAAAGTAAAGGTGAGAGTAAGAAAAAATGAAAATTTAGATGATAAATATAAGTTAAAGCATATCAATATATTAAATGTAAATTAACAAATGCTTGAATAAAAAATAAATACTGTCAGAAAGAAAAATATATTTTAAAAAAGTAACCACATGTTCCTTCCAAAAGTCACAATTTAAGTACAATTATAGAGAAAGAACAAAAATAAAATAATGGACTTCTGGTTTCTGGTCTAAGAGGTAAAGACCTTAGAAGTTAAATCAACAACTCTTCTTAGATTCATGAGAAAATTGATCACAATGTAAAAAAGTTATTTAACATAGTTAAGCATTTCATTTTTTTCTTCTGGAAAATCAGAGTTAAAACTGAACAATTACTAATGATCCAGTTGAGCACTAATATATATATATATATATATATATGATACATATATACATATACAAAGGGTGCCAAAAAAATGTATCCACATTTTAAGAAAGGAAAAAACTATTAAAATTGTAATACTCAATATATACTGATAACAAAAGATGAATACAAGTCACGTTTGACTTCTGCAATTACAAGAGGTGCTCAAAGTGGTTACCATCAGCGTCCAGACACTTCTGATTATGGCAAACTACTGCTTGAGCAACGCTGACCAGTGTCCACTTGTATACATGTTTTTGGAACTCCTGGTATATCAACACACAATTTTGGTAACATAGTAGCTTCTAGAAGACAAACAATCTGTTAAAATTTTAGACATGAAAATATGGAAATTAGTTTCCTAGAGTTTTATAAATATGAGTAAAACAAGAGCAATTTTATATAGCATCTACATTAAAGATTTATTTGCCATCAGCAACATAAAAGAAAAAGAAAAAATGAAAATGTATACACACTGACATAGTAAAGAAAAAAGGTCCTCTGTGGCGGAGAATAAAGTGGTTGCTTTTGGTTGCAGGGAGGGATGAAGCTATTTTTTGTTTCCTTTTTCTTTTGTTCTCTTTTAATAACGTTCTTAAGAATCAATAATGGTACATATAAGTACTGTGTACACATGTACACACGTTACTCACGTACGCACACACAGTACTCAATGTAGAGGGGATAAAATCTATTCCGAAGGCCGCAAAGCAGTTGGATATTAAAAGTGATGCATTTTTTTTTCACATATGTTTGATTTAAATAATGATCTACTTATTATTTAAAAGCTCTTTTTGCTGCAAGGAGTTATCAGTGGTAGGCTGATCATCAATTCACTGAATCAATTTTATTCTTAAAGGGCTACCTCAGTGGCCCACTGAAGAGCCACATCTCTTGAGGATGATTTTACTCTCAATCCTTCCTGATAAGTAAAACAGCACATTCTGACTTTTTTTTTTTTCCTCCCTACCACCATCTGGCCTTGGTGTGAGAAATCAATTCCACGGCAGCCATCGAACGCTGGTGCACTGAAAGGCATGTCCAAACTATGCTTGCTTCTCTAAATACCTTTAGCACAACTGACCTTTTGTTCTTGCAGAAACAGGCTCAATTGGAACAAGAAGGAACCTGTCAGGCCATTTCCCTGCTACAATATTCATTAGCTGGGGGGCACGATCTTCAGTGTCTCTACAGAACATTCTCCTTAACAAGCTCAAGTCAGCAGTCTGCTCTTTCCTTGCACCTCAGTAACGTTGTTTCAGGATAACTAATTCTTAAATGAGCCTTTCTGGCGGCATAATCTCTGAACACGTCTGGACACTGTTTCCCTCAGTAGTTACTCTTTGATGACAGAACAGACTGTATTCCATAGCATGGTATTTAAAACCCCACAGGCCAGACCTATCTCAACTTCACTGCTGAGTCCACTTTCTGGGCACAGCAGTTATTATAAAGTAGAAGTTTAGTCACCAGGACTCTGTGCGGCTCTTGGTTTGATGTGTTTATCCAGGAAAGTTGAGTCAAGGTCCTCCTAGATTCATATCTTCTAGGAGGAAGTTTTGTTTTTGTTTTTTAATACTACCAAGTAAGTTTGAAAATCACTTCAGGAGCTTCACAAATACATAAAAGAGAATATCAAAGAAAACATTTTGGGTCAATATACACATTAGTGAAAATAATGTTTATATTTGAGAATCACTATATATTTATATAATACATTTCATCTTATATTTTGCATTTATAGATTTCTTCATAGTATGTTCAAATAGGCAACACTGAGGGGAGGGCTTAGAGACACAGATGGCCCAGAGGAAGATAGTTGATCAGGAACAAGTTACACGGCTTTACAGAATAATTCAGCTGACTGAGGAAATAGTGACCACGGGATGAGGTGTCATTTATATAAGCGTGATATCCTTTTTATAGAATTTGTTTGATGAAAAAAAAAGTGATATGCTTCCTCAAATTTGTGAGACTGGAATTTGGAGTGTTTTCATGTGCCTTTCGGGAGAAGAGCTTATGTAATCGGAGGTCATCTCAGTTGCAGGAGCAGAGCAGAAATAGATTTTCTATCTCTGATATCCTTCCCTTTTTCCATGTCCACATGTTCTGTCCCCAGCTCTTAATTTATAAAGGTGACTTAGTGACAATGTGAAGAAGCTAATACTTTTAAAGAAGATTTCTGTCACTTCTATTTCCCAAGAGAATGGGGAATGCATGCATGGCAGGGCCATGGGGGACTGGAGGAGGGGGGCACATCGTAATTGGATCAGGAGGCAGAATCAGTAGTGAGGGAGAAGCCAAGGTCAAAACATTTATTGGGGTTTCTGAAGGTCAGGCAAGGCAGGGCAGGGTAAATCGCTTAGGACTGAACAGTGTGAATATCATAGATGAGTTCTGGAATATATGGATGGTACCTGGCCCTGGGCTGATTTAGAGCAGGGGAAATACTGGCGTGTGAAGGTATAGACTGTGGGTTGTTTGCTTGGTATATGAAAGGCATGTTCCCCGGAGCCCTCTGCTTTCTCCAAGAATTGGCTAGTCCTAGAAGGAGCAGTCTCTCCTCAGTCAGACAGGCCATAAATACCAGAGCATCAAGAACAGAGCAAATAAGACAGTAGAATCAATATAATAATAGACCCTGTGCTGAATGGATGCAAAAGAGACAAACACAGAACCTAAGAAAATACAGAGGCACTAAACTTCTGGGGATGAATACATAAAACAAGATTTAGAGATACTGTTAACATAATTAAGCTTTATTATTATCTGAAATAGAGTTTACCAATATCAGAAGGAGAAACATTTGTGTTTATGGAGAACCGATTCCAGTGAATCTGGAAAAGCAGACCATGTTGGTCCATCCTCCCTGATGGAGCCAAGGACCTTCAGAAATGTCTCCAGAATGGCGCAGCTTGGTGTTGACATCATGGCAGAGAAGGAGAGAAGCAAAGGGAAAGGAGAAGAGAAAGGGGGATCAGAGAAAAGTGGGACTCTTAGACATTCAGTGTAAGGAGAGTAAATGCACTCCAAAGTGATTTATGCTGTGCAGCATCTTGGACCCTGAGTGCACAGGATTAACTACAAGCAAAAGTTTCCTCCCTGGGGATGAACTGCCCATTGGCATCCTTCCATGTGTCTGATATTCAGATAAGGATACAGTGGCATCTTTGACAAACTATTATTACACTGTTACATGCAATCATATAGGACAGAAGTAAGACCCCTGGCAAAGTCACAGGGAGTTGTGGTTCAGTTGGTAGTTTTAAAAGGAAGTAGTATTACTTTACAGGAAGGAGAAGCTCTAATGCCAGACCCTTAAGTGTCCTGGGGTAATCCAACTTTCAACTGAGACATCAGACAAAGTGGCCCCTAAGTTTCCACATCTTTATCAGAGTGTTGACCTGACTTCAATACTTTTTATATCATAGTATGTGAAGCTTTTTTCCTTATTAGGGGGAAAAAGACATTGTTAAAATTCTATGGGCCTTTGCGTCAACAGAGTAATAATTAGCACTGAAAAGTATCCTATGCCAAAAGAAGAACTGTGAAAAATGTCATCTTTGGGAAAAAAAAAATCTAAGACCTCTTTCTCTAAAGAAAATGTCTTTAAGCAAGCTCTGCTAATTTTCAAAGGTACCTAAATTCCATCAGACTCAGTAATGCCATGCAGCTGGTTAAAGACAAAGTATTTCACTACCTATAAAAGGTCTCCTTTTATTATGTCTCAAGAAAGCAATATAATATTTCTACTTTAATAAAAACTAATATCAATGTGTTCCTCCTCATTAATATAAGCCAGGTCCTTCTGGGGTTACAGCTCTTTAAAGGAATCTTGTATTTGGGTTTATGTACTAGAAATAGAAACCCTAAAATGGTATATATATATATACACACACACACACACACACACACACACACACACACACACATATGAGCTATTAGAAATTGATGTAAATTTTTAGCTGAAAATACTTGGATTTTTTTTCTAATGCCACATAATAACTATAATTTTACCTGATGGAAGGTAGTTTTGTGCTCACCAATTTTAGCCTAGAAGCAAAGAGTAGATATGGGACAGAATCCGAAAACCAGCTACCTGCTGCTAAAGAAAAATTATACCTAGGAAGACATTTTATTCAACCCACCAATTACACGCAAAAGATTTGGGTCAGATACTTTCTGTCTGAATTAAGCACCTGAATATGACAGGCTGCATTCAGGCATAATATTGTTCTTTAAAAAATTAATAAATGTGTTATTTAAATTTCCATCATTTGGAACGTAAGATAGCAATGTCCAAGAAAAACGAAGCAAAAGGATGGTTTTCCAAGCGTTATTTGTACTTTTCTTTCCTTCATTCTCCAAAATTTCATTCTAACCTCTCCCTATACAGAACATGGAACTGAAGTTTAAGGAAAATAACATGCAATCGTTTAATCATTCATTTATCAATGTACACTTATTATGTTCAGATATTTAATACTGCATTATCTCACTTAACTTTCACAACTTTTCAACAGTTTTTATTCGTTTGTTTGTTTGTTTGTTATCAACCCCCTCTTTTGAAGGTTGAGGGAATTAAGAAGTTGAAGAACTAGTTCAAGGTATGGGATGGAATAGCAAGGATTTAACAAGGTTTGGTCAGGCTCCAGATTTCTACAATAGCTGCTAATGCATTTCCATAAGACCCTCTGTGAAAAGGGACAGGTGAAAACAAACAAACAAAAAAACAAGTCAGAAAACAGAAAAATATGAGAGCAGATTGCAATCTCATGACCTTGTAGTCTGTTTTTCAGCCAGCACAGAATCCCTCAGTAATTCTAAAACAATTATTCTGAATTTAACTACAGTTAATGCCTAAGCTGAAAACCGTTCTAGCTGTAATTATTTTTATTGTAGTCTCTTTGGTACTTCCTTAAGCATAACCCGGAGACATTAAGCTGCTTTTGATGGAACACCCCCATCTAAATTTTCCTTCAAGCCCTAGCCTTTATCATGATCATTTTAAAAGAGAAGTCATTGGAGCAGTAGCATTACAGATAATGTTTTATTTCCTATTCTCACTTGATGGCTGGCTACACCTGCCGAGCTATATCCTGGGGCATTTTCCTGGTTAAATACATCCCTCAGGGAGTGTATAACTTAGTCTACTGCTGGACTTCTCCAAGCATTGATGTAACATGGGTGTATGGCCATTCCATTGCCTCTATATGTTTTCCTGTAGAAGATAAATATGCTACATCTTTAACTTAATGTGAGAGACAGAAGGACTTGTGGATTTCCATGGTTGAAAATGGTCACAGTGTCAGAGGGTGAGAGTCACCTTCTAATTTGGGACAAATGGGTGGGCATAGCCCTTACTGTGCTAAGTTTATCACATGTAAAATGAGGATTATATCCCTACCTCATAGGGTGGTTGGGGGATTGAATTACTTAATAGAAGTACAGGACTGAGAATAGTATTTTTAACGTGAGTGCTATATAAATATTAAACATAATTGTTGCATTGAGGTAAATAGAAGTCTGTGTCTCAATGCAGATGAATACTGAGTACTAAGAAGGAGAAAGTTAAAATTTGAGCTCATCTTAACATTTACAGAATGACTATTTAGAGGATAAGAGTCTGGTTTTAATGATTCGCGTTGAAAATGAAGTCAGAAAAGCAAAATTTTGGGTTGATACGGTGAATATCTTATTGGGAACATGGAGGGAGTTTTATACTATTTTATATACACATAGTTTTAAAGCAAAAAGATCCGTGCCACCAATGCTTTCATCCAAGGTCTCTACATCAATTACGAATTTATTAATTCTACACACCCCTTGCTTAAAACTTCAATAGCTTCCTATTTCTCTTAGAATACAGATGAAAATATTTAGTACAGCCTCCAAGTCTCTATACAATTGACGTGACTTCCCAGCTTCAAGTAGAATGCTCTCTCGGTTCTGTGCCTAAGCCCCTGCTCTCTGTGTTTAGAGCTCCGCGTGCCCTCCCTCCACTGGGCCTTTGCTTACGCTGTTTCCGCTGTGGGGAGATCTTTCTTTTTGTTTAGTTACTTGCCTTCACTATTCATATTTCAGATCAAACATAATTTCATGGATGAAGACTTCCCTGACGCCAGAGATAGAGCTAAGGTCCTATATGTCCTTATTAAACTTTGACACTTTTTTTTTCATAGCAATTAATATGCTTTTGCTTCAAAATCAAACCAGTCCTTCTAAAAATAATAAACTAGGTTGGTCAATGTTTATGTGAGTATTAAAAGAAAAGTATTTTGGAGCACTCAATTCAGACATTGGAAAACTTTTAAGTATGTTTGGAACACGAGGGTATGTGAATTTACTTTTTCTACTGCAAATATTATGAAATCTAAATATAGAAGATGCTTTTGAAGAAAAATTAGGATCTTAATTGAAATATGCTAAAAGTTTAAAGTACATACTGTGTATTTAAGAACTGATATGAATAAAATAAAATATTTCATTAATACTTTTACATATTGATTACATACAAAAATGATAATATGTTGGAAATATTGGGTTAAATACATATATTATTACAGCTAATTATATGTTTTTTTATTTAAAGTTTTTAAATTACATATGCATCTTGCATTATCATTTCTACTGTTCACCACTGGTCTAGCACTATCAAGCATCTGACTAAAGTAAGATAACTGATACCTAAATTATTATTTGGCACATTTGTATGTTAAAGTAATGTGTTCATTTGTAAACATTCCTTTCAATTCGGATTGAATTCATCTGTTAGTAACTACAAAGTTAAGGTTACTAGATTGCAGACTACATTTTATTTTGTTATTTTTCCTTTTTAATATTAATTCTGACGATTTAACTCTCTGCTTCATCTATTACAATTAAGAAACATAAGAACTTTAAAAAAACATGAAGGGGATATAGCAAAGAAAACAAACATTCACAAACTGTGGCAGAGGTGATATCTTGTTAATTTCTTTTAATGACACAGATGGATGGAGTCATTCAGTGGATCCTTAAAGATAATAACCAAAGTGAATCAGAAATGTTATTACCTCATTGTATGATGTTGGACTTAAGAATCGGCTAGATCCTACCTTTTATGTTGAATTTTAGAATAATTCTTTTCAGAAATATAGGAGGGTTGATTGTCCTCATCAACATCATTTAACTTTTATTAAGGAATTATTAGGATTTTTTTTTATGTGTTGGTATAAGTAGTTTAAAAGAATTTTCTCATTATTATTATTATTATTATTTTTACAATTCTAAGAGGTAAGCTTGATTATTTCTCCCATCATATAGATAAGGAAATAGTCTAGGAAATATCAGGTAATTTGTATAATGCTCAAGATTCTGAGAATATCAGCGGTGGTGTATGTGGACCTACTATTAAAGAAAACAAAGTGTCACAGATAATATCTATATCCTTTCAGGGCACACTCTGGGCACTAATGTTTGTTATTTAAGACAACTATGATAAGTTTGTTGTTTTCTGGCACCTAACAAAAAATATTGAAAACAAAATATATTAAAATAATAATCTAATTGGGACTTTCATCTTAAAAGGAGTAATAAGGCAGATTTTCTTTAAGAAAGGTCCAGCTCAGTGCTGCCACTTAGCTACTCACCCAATCCAAGAAACACACTGACCTTGTTGTGACACACTCTGCTGAGCTCGATACCTTAGCTAGACTTTCGTCACATGGTATTCTCAGCAGCTACCATCAATAGATCAGAGTAAGCACATATGTGTCATTCTTGATCCACTATGGCAGGTCTATGAAAAAATTCTGGGGCCAGTTAGAAGAAAGGAAAAGATAATGTGGAAGTAGTAAGAGCAGTACGAGAAGTCAACTTGCAGCTTGCAACGTAGGGGATCATTCCGTGGTTGCCTGACATTCTCTTCTCTTCTGAGAACCTTGACCAGATGAAAAAAGATTTGAAAATGCAAGAGTCAAGAGCCCAACACACTGCAGAATCTAAAATGCTGAGGTATCCTAGCAACAGGAAAGATTGTTCTTCTTTTTTTGATGAGAAGGTGTTAAAGGCTAAAGCCATGGCATATACGCTGCTTGCCTCCTGGCCCGCATGCCCTACGTCTACAGTTATTAGAACCAGCTGTCCTGGGTGTAAAAATTCCACTGTCCTCGTCCTACCACAAGGGACTCAACAGGTGAGGGGTACTCCAAATCCATCTCATCTTTTATGAATGTGTGTGTGTGTGTGTGTGTGTGTGTGTATGTGTGTGTCTGTGTGTGTCTTATGCCAATGTCATTCCTGTTTTTGGATATTTTATTTGCTGTTTCTCCTGCTTGAAATACCTTCTCCCTGTGATCTTTATAGATCTCAGATTAAATGTTATAGCAAAGGGAATCTTGAACTCTACAACACAATGGGTCTTACTTATATCATTTACTGATAAATTGCCCCTAGGTTATCCCAGTGCGTAGTACACTGTAAGCCTTCAAATATTTATATATATATATATATATATATATATATATATATATATATAAAAAATTGTTAATATATATACATATGATATATACATATACGATTAATATATATATACATATACATATACTATATACTATATATATGTATATACATATACTATTAATATATATGCATATGAATGACTATATAAAAGGATACTCATTTAGATGATTATATTTCAGATCTCAAAGCTCTTTTAACATGTGCAAAATTATCAAAAAACCTTAGGCGATTAATACTTTATTGCCCTTAATTTTTAGTTGAGGAAATGAAGGCTCAAATTAGAAGACATCTTGCCCCATGTAAGTCAGCAGGCAGGTGGGAGCACAAGACTTCTGATTCCAAAGCCTATGTTCTTTCTAATGCATCAAAGAGGTAGATATTAGGGATTTATTTGGCTCTACTTTGTAGACATGGATGGATAAGAACTGAAATTTATGACTCATGCCCATGTTTTGCTCCTTGCGCTCAAATTTGATACTCTCATTGCCCCCATGAGCCCTGAGATACTACAATATTAAATACTTGTAGTTCTTGAAATGTATCTTATATCATCCATGCTTTCATAGCTTTATATAGTCTGTGCTATCCTTCTCAGATGTCTTTCTTCCCTTTGCCTGCCTCTCAAAGGCCTATCTTAAGATAACTTTCTCTAGATAGACTTCCCTGAGCCGTTAGAAAGAGTCACTCACTCCCTTCCCCTCACTTATCTCTGTCTATACCGCACCTGGTACCCATTCCTACTATTAAATTTTCACGTTTTATTTTGCTTATGTACCTACCTGATCTGCTCACTAGACATAATACATGCTTTAGGTATTTGTAAACATACAGTGCCTGCATTTCATGTAAAAGGTTGATACTGGGAGCATAGCAAAAGCCCAAAATGTGATTATATTGGGTGGAAATACTTTTTTAAGTATATAGAGAACCAAAGCCATTCTCAGCAATTGAAGCAAGAAATCTAACACATTCCCAACTGAGTAACAGAGAAAAAGTCTGGATCCTGCAAAATAGAGAAATAGGTAGGATACAGGTATTACTAGTAATTAACCTCTTCAAGTGTGTGCACAACGGCAGTGTTCCACAAGGGTCAGGTAACTTGCAATGAAAATAAAGTTTAGGACATAAAAGGAAGAGAGACAGATTTCATAGAAGCTTGATTTCACAAACACCTTTGTTCATTTCCGATCTACACAGGTTGTTATTAATAATACGTGCATCTGTAATTTTTATGTCTTTTTCTAAAAATCGAGATACCTTTAAAAAGCAGTTTTAAATAAATATAATAAAATGTACCCATTTCTGAAGCAAGGTTATAGTGGAAGCCTTATTTATTATAGTTATGGCTTGAATACATATACTGAAATGAATAACAAACCCAGAGAGAGAGGGGTATGCAAGACTCAACAGCAGGGAAGGTATTCTAAGTTCATCTGAATTCGTATCACAGAGAGAAAGAAAAACAGACAGACATAAAATCATATTTGGTTGAATGATATATCAAGTAACTCTGGGTCAAAACACTAAACAATACTTATAACTCATACAAACAACCTGATTCTGTAAATTTCTTTCTAAATTGAAGAGCAGATTCCTGCAGGCTTTGAAAGGGAATTTTTTTCTAAATTACCGGGTAATTTTCTCCACTCCAATTGAGCTATATAATCAGACGTGGTCAAAACATTGTACTAGGAAGCACAATAGAAAATGAATTCAACAAAACTATGACTTCATGGACCTACAACTGCAGAAAGGGGTCAGAAATGAAAAATGGCAAATGTGTGAGCCGGACGCTAGCTGGTGCTTAGTTGAAATAAATCCATTGTGGTTTTGCATTCATGCAGTTTTCAAATTATTGTAATTTAAAATACAATTTAAAGTGTATAGTTTACAGTTTCGGACCCTTCGAAATCTGGACCCATTGTGAGATGTGCTTCACATGCCCTTATTTCTCACCCCTAATGCTAATTACAAAAAAATTAGACCCATGAAACTGAACAAATCAGGATAGCCGAAGCGTCCTTTATGGTAAAAAAATTAAATGTTGCTTCTCAGCCATGCTTAAACCAACTAACACTCCCTTCCAATTATATTTTTCTTGATGTCAGCTGTCTTAAAAAATTGAAGTACACAACACTCCCTCTGAAACAATGACAAATGATTTTCAGAAAAAAATTGTGTGTTTATTTCAGTGCAAATCAGGTGTATAAACATTTTTGTTGTTAAAAATGTATATTTGGTCCCAATCCTGCTGTCTATGAGAGCAGGTAGCTCTTCTGTTTTAGCCTCCAGAAATGGGAGAGAATTCCAAATCAAGCCCCTATATAATCTCTTGGCCTGGCACCCACTTATTCTTGTCCTTGGGTAAGGACAGAAACGCCAAGCACTTGGCTAAGAAAAAAAAAAATGCTTATTGAAAGAACGCCTTTTCCCACCCCCTTTCTGAGCAGGGTAATGCACCTAGTATCACAGGTTAATGAGCTGTTGGCAAGTTCTCAGGTTGATAGAGTACAGATGGTGAGTGACATTACAGTGTATAGCTTTCATTTATTTACCCATTCAGTAAGTATTTTTTGAGCACCAATTGTGTGCCAGACAATATTCTAAGCACTGATCATGCAAGGTGAACAAAACAGTCATCTTCTACCCTCAAGAGACTTACATTTATTGCCTGGGAAACAATGAAGAGTTAGGTAAAGTATTCCTGTTGGAAGATTTCTTCTTGCTATTTTTTCAAATATTTTTCCTTAACACTTATTAGATAGAGATTGGTAAACTAGGATGGAGCAGTTAGTGAACTTCCTGGGAAGGTGAGTTTTGAACTAACAACTGAAAGATGACACAGAGCTGCCCATATGAACAGCTAAGAATGGAGGTGAGAATGTTGGAGGGGAGTATTTCAGACAGATCAGTAGGTAAACAAGGTATTTCTTCAACCAGGAAATTCTTATATTTCAAACTCCCAAACATTCATGCATTGCACAGATATATGGAATTTGCTGCAATTTCTTGATTATGTATTTTGTCTTATCTCTAGAACCATGCACAAAGTATTTTGTTGGCTTTCTCTCACTAGTGCATTTTCCCACTGGCTCACTCCTTTAGTTTTGGCTAACATCTACTGTTCTTTTTAGGTTTAAGTTTAAATATCATGTACTCTGGAAGGTTTCCATGACCCTTGCATATAAGCATATATGAGTCTTCTTATTTTTATATTCAGATTGTACATAAATATATATCACCAGTCCAAGTAAGTAAGAAAAATATATTAGCATTCCCGCGATCACTGTAGCATTGTAGACAATTGCAAAGATGTGAAAACAATCTAAATGCCCATCAACAGATGAATGCATAAAGAAAATGTGGTATAAACATACAATGGAATAGGATTCAACTTAAAAAAGAAAAGAGGAAGAAAATTCTGCAATATACAACAACATGGATAAACTGAATGATGGAGGACATCATTCTAGGTAAAATAAGACAGTCACAGGGCAACAGATACTGCATAATTCCACTTATATGAGGTATCCAAGGTAATCAAACTCACAAAATCAAACAGTGGAATCTTTGGCTGCCCGGGCAAGGGTTAGGGGAAATGAGGAGTAACTAATCAAGTAACTAATCAACGAGAAGAACATTAACGTTTCAGTTAAGCAGATGAATAAGTTCTAGAGCCCCGATGTACAACATATAATCAAAGACACTGCCCTGTACACTTAAAAACTTGTTAAAACATCATGTTAAGTGTTCTTACCACAATCACATATTTAAAAAAAAAAAGATGTGAGCAGACGATCATTAGTTCCAGAGAAAGCACAAAACCTACCAGAAGCAGGGTAACATCAGCACACGTGACCACACGAAATGACCAAGTGGAAAATGCTTCACAGTGTAGCACACACTAGGACACTACCCAGGAGTCTCAGGAGAAGATGGGGCAGCAGACCCTTGCTCTTGATTTCCTGGAATCTGATGACTCTGGCCAATCTTTCTAGTGATACGGATAGGGTGACCAGTGTGCTAAGAAAAAGAGTAATTACGGCAGATTATATGCTGGCCAAGCATTGCAGTGATGGTATATTTGGAGGGAGGAGTTCTGGTAACGGGGCTGTAGGCAGGGAAGGGGCTTTTTGCTCTTCTCTCTGCAGTGGGATTACCTTACTAGTTTGTTCCTCTGCTCTTTGACATGGTTCGTCAGGTGCAGGAGTGGAAAAAGTGGTTTGATGGAAAACTTTGACATGTTACACTAACCCTTGACCACAAAAGCCACCAATCCAGAATAGCACCATTTCTAAGATCTTTGCACAGAAAATCTCACTTGGTCTTAACAACACATCTATGAGTTGGATGCTATCATTCCCAAATCCAGATGAAGAACCAAAAGCAGAAAGGAGTTGAGGACTTTCCCAAGGTCAGAATAAAACTCAAGAGGACTAGTACTGAGGCCAAGTTCTTAACATCCCCAAACTGAGTCAAGGAATGAATGAATTAATGAATATTTGGTAATGATAAAGCTTGCATTTGTGAGGCCATTAAACTATGTGGATTAAGTAATTACGAAACACATGTGTAAAGGTCAAGGGTTCTCAACTGGGGGCAGTTTTGTCAATTTCCCCAGGGTACATTTCACAACATCTGCATACATCTGTGGTTTTCACATCTGGAGCCAGGGGAATGCTACTGGCATAGAGTCGTAGAGGTCAGGGAAGCTGCAAAACATTCTACAGTGCACAGGCTAGGACCCCACAACAAATCATTGCCTAAATGACCTAAAATCCCTGACTTAAAATGCCATACTAAGAATTTTATACTTCTGTTGACAGATTTTGTTCATAGGGGGAAATCAACTGGGGAGATGATACAGTAACACAGGAAAGAAATAATGCACATTTGAACCTGGGTAATAGCAAAAGGGATAGTCAAACCCACCTAATACTATTGACTGATCACACTGATTTGGATGGGAGGCTGTTGTTGTTGTTTTAATTAATTAATTTATTTATTTTTATTTATTTATTTTTTGCCACTTCATTCATCTCTTGCTATGAACCTGAGGACATGTGAATTTAATCTTTCTTTGCAAACAACAATGTCTCACTTCTTATATCTAAAAAAAAAACACATTTTAATCTATGAAATGAATTTTATGTTTACAAATCAGACTGTCATCTTCAGGTAAGCTATACGTGCATACACACACATACAAATCCAATTTGGAGTTGTGAATTATTATTTGAAAGGTATAAGTTTCACATGAGAAATTCCATCATCTGAAATTGCCTTGTCATTGAGAATAATAAGAATTAAATTCAGCTACTGAAAGGAACAAAGACAAATATTGAAAGATGGGAGACTTTTCTAATCCACTGTAGAACTATAGTATTCTTTGAGATTAGACTGAGGTACCATTTGCAGAAATCACTAACTGTTTCAGTTTATTAAAAGATTAAGAGTCAATCTATTTTGGGTAATATGTGGTTTGCAAGACAAAAAAAAAATTTCTTCAAAATCAATGTTTTTGCTTTTCCATTTCCTCTCAACTCACCGAGAGGTAATCAATGTGTGAGTAGCTGTCATCATACTAAAAGAACATTCTGATCTTCATTAGTGCAGGGTCGATGCAAGAAATTTTATTTCACATCAAAAGCTAGAGACAGTTCCCCAGAATTAAAACCCTCTTCTGTTTCAACACATGAAGCCACAGTGTTTCACAATCCCTATGATTAATACACTACTGTGCATACAACTTTCAAAATAGGGCTTTGGAAGTTACAAATTGAGGCTGCATTTTTGAAAATCGATAAACTGAGATATTTTTCTTCCTTTTACTTTTCACGTTTTTCCTTCCTTTTGTGGGATTACGGAGGGGTGAGATGTGAGATGATGACAGGAAATGTCAGAAGGACAGATTACTTTTCCTTAGTCTTGAACTAATGTTTAATTCTATCTTCTTTATATGTAATATTTTCTGCATGAGATAAAATGCAGATTATTATTACCCAGTGATTGTATTTATTTGGTGATTCAGGTATTGATGAATCCATTATTTTGTTGTGAGTCATTAAAATATTTCTTGAGCATATGTACCAGTCATTTTGCTGGGCACAACATACCAAATCCACACAGGGCCCCTTCTCTCCAGAAATTCAAGAGCTTGAAGGGAATCAGGTATAGAAACACAAAAACATAATAATTGTGTGAGA
This sequence comes from Rhinolophus sinicus, assembly GCF_036562045.2. Classification (NCBI taxonomy): domain Eukaryota; kingdom Metazoa; phylum Chordata; class Mammalia; order Chiroptera; family Rhinolophidae; genus Rhinolophus; species Rhinolophus sinicus. The sequence continues at coordinate 35,897,988 of NC_133760.1, read as the reverse complement.
CGTGCCATGATTAAAGTAAATACACAGCACTACAATACTAACAAAGAGAGACTCTTAGAAGGTCTTGTGCCAAGTATCTTTGAGAGAGATTTAGGAAAGCAATGACCAGTTTTGAATTGGGTGCAGTCAAAAAAACCAGGGGCAATCCAGTAATTGGGCAAATTTATTTTATTTATTTATTTATTTTTTTATATGGGAGTTGGGAGGATTAAAGTGGAGCTAGAATTTTTATCATGTGCCTAGAGTTTATAGAATTTCAATTCAAGAAATAGTAAATTGGTTAATCAAAATACAAGAATACTTAATTATTTCTGCGATTGCATGGTATCCTTATTCTGTCTTGTTTCAGTGGTGAGTTCAGAGTGACCTTACCTCTCTCTTATTCCATTATAGTTACATAGTAGCCTGTTTGAGTATTGCTCATATTCTGTGAAAGTTCTTTACCTTCAGTAGGGAATACTACTGACCTGTCAACCCCTAGCTGTCAACAAGCAGCTGTCAGCTATCAGGACCATTTTTGAAAATGTATTTTCTCAGTACGCTATGTGTCATTGAATTATTTCTCTATACAAAGGTATTTATATTGTTCCCATGTTCTTTATCATGTGCAATGTTGCAGTGAATATCAATGCATATACACAAAGCTGGAATTTCTCAGGAATAGGGATATACATATTAAAATTATTACATACTGCCAAATTCCTATTCAGCATGTCAGAACCAATATTCAATATTTAAAGTCCTTCCAGCACTGTAAGGGAGTTCATTTTACCTTATATTTGTGCAAACAATTCATATTGATAGACTTTTTGTTGGCCAATCTAATGGCATGTACATGTACATATGTACTTTATATATTTATATATATTACATATATATTTTATATGTATTATATATTTACATTCATATGTACATATATTTATAAGTATCTCTATATACATATATGTGTGGTATAGATAATATAAAATCATTGCTTCCATTGCCATTCTCCTGATTAAAAGCACTTATTCATATGCTAATTTCTCTCAGTTGAGTTTTTCTCTTGTGTGAATTACTTCTTCCATTATTCAAATTCCCTGTGATTATTTTTCTCCATATTAATTTTTAAATAGTTCTTATATTTTTTGAAAGCAAAGAAATTGTTGGTATCTATTATCTCCATTTAGTATGTTACTTATTTTTAGGGCTAATTTATACTATTTTTTTCTGAGTTTTTTGATGAAATCATGTGGATAAAAAATCATAAGGTCTAGAGAAAAACATGTAAATTTTTAAAAAGAATGTTAAGAAAAAGCATGCCTTAATTTAAAAGAATAGATAGATAGATTAGATAGATAGATAGATAGATAGATAGATAGATAGATAGATAGATAGATAGATAGACAGACAGACATTTTATTGAGTTTCCAGTTTTAATTTAGATTTCTACTTCGTACTTCCATAAAATTTACAAGGTAAAATTTACCCCATGACATTATACTGAACTTTAGCCCATGATTGTCTGCATGTGTCTGCAACATTTCTCACTGATTTAGTTTTTATACTGGAAATTATCTGTAGCTTTAAAGAGTGTATTCTGCATCTTCACATGAAAAGAAAAGTTATAATTTATTATGTATTTTGCAGTGTTTTGAATATGAAGTAGATGTTGAAACATTTATTGAATAGACTCAGAATGGTTGAAATGTTAATGTCCTTTAGTTGAAATTCTTTTGACTACCATTTCCTTATGAAATAACTTCACAGTGGACACTTTTTTCTTGTACACATTTGTTTCACTTAGAGGCAACTGACCTTAGACTTCAGAGGAAGACCATTTTAGTCTTTAAACTCATCTCTGTCATTATCAGCTGTATAACCTTGACCAAGGTAAACAGGCATTTCAGTACTCAAAGTCCTCATCTACAAAAAATGGGGAGTTGTTATGGTGAACTCCTAATAAACTCTCCTTACTTGGTGGTGCAAGGAAGTCTTAAGTACATTAATCTTGTTTTCTTAGGAAATAGGTACAACTGATGACTGCACCTATTGTGATGAAGTAAGGTTAACCTTGTACACTTTGTTTAAAAATATTCTGTTCTCTTTACTACGAGAGATTAACTCAGGTAAACTGGATGTTAGAGAGCCTTATACTACATTTTATAACTACCGCCCTTGGAACCTATTGCTTAAATACTTGAATAAAATAATTTGTTTTTCTGAGAAATTATATTTTAAGACATATTAATCTGATTTCTAATGAATATTTTACTTAGTGTAGTTGATGCACATGTCCCTGTTATTCCTTATTAACAAAATCCAGCATTATTCAGACATCCTGTGCCTCCCACTTATCCAAGAGTCGGTGAACTAACTCATCTTTAATTCAGAACTTAACTAAACCTTTTGAACCAATTATGAAAAAGCCCCTTTTATTTGCTTTTAGGGTTGATTCTATGGTCCAATGTTGGCCAATGAGATATAAGATGAGGCTTAGATGTGGGCTTGTCATAGAGGGTTTCATTTCTCTTAAAAACAGACACAAGGCAAAGGAGGATGCTCTTCTGCTTTTGATCATTGAAATGCTAAATGTGACTTATGAAAGCACTGCAACTAAGTGGTTACTACAGAGAGAGCTGAGGACAGAAAATCATGGGTTCTTGAAAACATATGGGGTAACTAATTCACCTATGAGCCAGGCTCCTTTTCTCAGGATTCATTATTAAGTAAGCTGATAACTATTTATTTTTGATGTCTGTTGGCTTCGTGTTTTCTAATACTTGGACTTCAGCTGCTTATAACATGGATGCTTTATAACAACCAATGCTTTCATTCATCCATCTAACCATCCATCCAAAGCATAATTATTGAGTGTCGATAACATCCCAGGAAACATGTCACAGCCTAGGGATTCAAATGAGGACAAGACTTACGAGACCCTCATGTATAATGTATGATTGACACCAATGTGTCTGTTTTTCTCCCATTAAACAAAGGAAAGGTTCAGCTCATGAGCTGCTGTGATGATGTGTAAGGAGCATGTGTTCTCTTCCATCTACCAGAAGACATTGGTTCTACCCATAGCTACACTCATAATTCTCTCAGAGAATGGAACATCAGAGCAATCGTTATAGGACACAACCAGGCCTCAAATATGACACGGACCTGTGACTATTATATGATGGGCATTCTGCACTCACTCTACGATCTTCAGGTCTAATTTTAAAAGCAGTACGCATGCATATTGTTGTCAGTTCACAGGAAATTTGCATTAAGTGATCATCTAACTGCCCTTCAGCCTGAATTTGAATTCAGATATGTCGGTGTCTAAAATAAAAGCTCCCTTCCCTTAACGTCATGCTGACTGAAAACTCCCTTCATTTGGAATCTGTGATAATATTGTTTCATGAGCTAGATTTGCCTTTTCTTTGCACTGGCTGTGGGGGAAATATAAGAAAAAACATTATTATATAAGTGAAATCTCAACAGGTAGTTTCAAGCCCAAGTCACAAACGAAAATGCCCACAAATGCAGGAAGGCACGGGAAATGCACAAAGATACACAACACAGTGAGTGGGGACCGTGGCTGACTAGAGAACACATGTATCAGCCAATTATTGCCACAGAGAAGTAAGAGTTCACTGTTGCCAGATGTCAACTTCAAGGGAAGCCAAATGTAGATGTATATGTGATTTCAGGGCACAAGTAATTCATGTTTATAAGACTATACAGGCACATTTCTATTGAATTCTGATAGACACATTTAAGAATATGCATACACAGCCAAGAATGTTTGGCAAGCATAATGACTACACATAAGACATTTCTAGATAAGCTATTTATAAAACATTTAAGCAAAATTTCCAAAAAACTTAATTGATTGCCATGTTGCAGAATACAAATTATTTTTGACCTCATTACTATCACTACTTATAATTAAGTTGAATATCTTGTATCTTGTAAAAGTGGGTCCAGACTAAAATTCTCTTCAAACATAGTTTGCCATTATCCCTAGTCATAGAAATTAATGATATAATAGTAGTGGACATTTATTAGAACCATATAAAATAATTCCTAACTGTTCATGATTAGAAGTAGAAGTTAATATTACATCTTTTGATTTAGCATAATTTCTTTTTTTTTTTCCGCACTTTGGACATTGTTCAAAATTGTATCGAAATGTTTCAAAATAATTTCACATTTACAGAAATCTGGCAAAAATAGTATAAAGGATGCCTATGCACCTTTCCCTTCCTCCACCCCCAATCTCGCTTTCTCTCTCCCTTTCACTGTCCTCCCCCAACATACTTATACACACAATTTTTTTCTGAATCACTTGAACGTGCATTACATATGTGATGTTCCTTTATCCCTAAGAAATCCAGAGTGTATTTTCTAAAAGTAAGTACATTCTCTTACATAATTCCAGGCTTACAAAAATCAGGAAGTAAAATCTAATGTAGTATTATCATCTAATCTACAGATCTTATTTACATTTTGCCAATTGTCCTGTTACTGTCTTCACTGAAAAAAAAAAGAAAAAGAAAAATCTGGTCTGTTATTAAATTGAAGGTCGTGAGATGCATTTAATTATTATGTATGTTATGTTCACACTCAGAAACGTTCCTCAGTCTGTCTTTGTCTTTCATGATACTGATATTTTTGAAAAGTACAGACATTTATTTTCAGAAAATCTCCCAATCCGATTTTCTCTGATATTTTCAACTTGCTTAATATTAACATAGTTGAAGGTACAGTCATTTCTCAGTATCCACAGGGAATTGATTCCAGGACCCCCCAGATACCAAAATCCACAGATGCTCAAGTCCTTTATATAAAATGGCAAAGAACAATGCATACAGCCAGCTCTCTGCATCCAACAGAGGATAAAAAATACTGTCTCAATTGATGGTTGGTTGAATCTGCGGATATAAAACCCAGCGGTACAGAGGGCCTACTATATATTTATTGGGGAAAAAATCCATGTATAAGTAAATCTCTACATTTCAAATCCGCATTGTTCAAGGTTCAACTGTATTTATTTTTATCTCTATTGTTAAAGCTTTCAGATCCTATTTTAAGTATGCCTTTCTTACCCCAAGATCATAAAGATATATCCATTGTTTATAGGCTTCAGTTATTTAATTTTTACCTTCGGAATTTAGATTAACAATCTATCTAGAGTTGTGGTTTTTGTTTTTTTTTGTTTCATGTATTGTAAAAGTCATGATTCAATTATATATACATACATATGTGTGTGTGTGTACACATTGGAGATACACACACACACATATACACACAGATTTTTAGATAAATAGTAAGTACACATGAAACTGTTCATACATGATTGATCCAACACCATTTATTGAAAAGATCCTAATCAAAATTATATATTAATGGAATTCCATTATATGGAATATTTTCATGTCATATATATTTTCTATTTTAACAACATGAAATTATTAATATTATCATATTTTTAACTATTCATTAATGGTAGATCTGTAGTGATATCTTCTGTTTATGGTCTTCTTTTATTTTTAAATTTGTAGTAAGTTTTATTAGAGGCTTATCAATATTATTAGTCTTTCTAAGAACTAACCAACAAATAACCAACTTTAGATCTTGTTGATCCTCTATATATTTCGTTTTCCATTCCATTTAATATTGCTTTCACCTTTAACATTTTTTTTATAATTTGAAATTATTTTTCCATTCTTCCATTAGTTTTCATTTTTTTTTAAATATTTCATTAGTTTTATTTTTCTTTCCTTTCTATAACATACATGGAAGAATTTAAACTTTCCTGTAAGTACTGCACCAAGTGAAACTTAATGAAATTTAATTTTTGATTTTTTTTTCATTATTCAAATCAAAATATACACCATCATTATTCACTTTCTGTTTTCACCCTTGACTATTAGCAGTGAATTTCTAAATAACCAAACACAGAGCGATGTTAGTTTTATGTTTGTATTTAAATTTAACTGAATTGAACTATTGACAGATGACAAACTTTGAACTTCTAGGGAATTGCTTTGCACCAAATAGCTGGTCAATTTTTCATAACTGTTCTGTGAATGCTTCATAGGAATGTTGATTTGGTGGTTATTGGATACAGTGTTCTATAGATCTCAATAAATGTCTAAATAATGCTATTTGATTTTTAATATTATTTGTAATATTTTGTCAAGTTATTCTATTGATTTTTCAAACGTTCTGCTAAAATATGCCTATTTTAATTTGTATATTTCCTATGGCACTTCTGTCCATTGTTGTTTACTTATTTTGAAGCCATATCAATAAATGGAAAAAAGTAATTAAAATTGCACACAATTTATTATTGTCAATTAATGTCTACTTGCATCTCTATAACAGATTTTGCCTTACCTTCTTTTTTTTGGGTTGTTGTTAATAATACAAAGTCATAAGTTTAATTTGGTTAGTTTGGGCATATAGTCTTCTTTCTTTCTTTTTCTTTCTTTTCCATAAGCCTCCTAATTGTTGCCTGCCTCCCACTGCCCTGTAACATTATTTTGTGTGTGTGTGTGTGTGTGTGTGTGTGTGTGTCCCCAGACACTTAAATTGATATGTTTTTCTCTAGAGAAGCTTTCCACTTGTTTCTGTTCAGCACATAGGGGCAACTAGAGACCCTTCCATTTGGTACTACTTCCAAACTTGTTTAAAGTTTGAGGGTCCCTGAATCATCAAGACTATGAATTCTTAGGATAGAAAAAGTGTGGACAAAGGAAAGGAAGAGGCAATTATATATCTGGCTTTCAGTCTAAGAAAATAGCCTTTAAAACCTAAGATCCATGTGGGACGGTTCTCCCATAAGCCTTTCCTCTCTGTTCAAGCCCTGGGTCCTAACCTCTGAATCTGGCTCAGAGGGGCATAGAATCAAGAAGCAAGTGTTTGTGATGAATATTTTAGGTTCTGTGTAGCTCCGGTGCTCTTATGTTCTGCACGCCTTTCTGATTATAGGGTTCCCAACACTGGACTGGACATTCTACTTTTTTTTTTTTTCCAATTCTCATGTTTCTTTTGTTTGTTTTAACTCATTGTTTGATGGCCATTGCTTGTTGTTCTGACTTAACTAGCCTAGCCTGCCACTACCACTACCATAAGCTGCCGTTCTTCTACACACATTTCCTACTCCGTGTTTTCTTGACTCACTCATGTGGAAATAAATTGCGATTTTTATAATGCTAGCTCATCAACTTCAATACCTTCTTTCATTTACAGCCAAAAAACAGTTTCCCTAAAAGGAGGTGTGAATTACAACAAGGACTAGAATTATTGAATTGCCATAGAAAAAGCCCACAGACTAATATGATGGAATTAGAATGAGTTATTTTCAATTTGGAAGAGGTTGTTTACTTTTATTTCCTGACATCGATACACATTCAGATTACCACCAAGTTTGTTGATTAAGTCTCTTTATGAGTGTAACACCAACACTGTGTCTTCCCTCCCCCCGCCATTACACCTGGAAAATAACTCCAGAGAGTCCATCTAAATTACTTTCTTTGATGAAATAAATCAATACATAGCATAATGTCTGGCACATAGTAGACTTTTAATGTATGCTTAGTGAATGAATCAAAGTGTTAATTTGTATCTGAAAATTACTCATCACACATCAAATAAAATTTAATGGTCAGCTTGTTATACTGCTGTTTTATGTTTATAATGCATTGAAAAAATGGATACCTAAAACAGCACAAAAGGAAGACAATTAAAATTTTGCACAAATCTCTCTCTCTCTCTCAATACACACACACACACATACACACACACACACACACACACACACACACACACGGTGCCAGAAAAACGTATACACATTTTATGAAACCAAAAAACTGTATTAAAATTTAATACTCAATATATACACATAACAAAAGATGAATACAAGACACATTTGACTTCTGCAATTACAAGAGGTGCTCAAAGTGGTTACCATCAGCATAATTTTACTATAGTTTTTTCCTTTCTTAAAATGTGTAAACTTTAATTAAAAAAAGAATGCGTATACGTTTTTTTTTTGGCACCCTCTGTATGTGTGTGTATACACACGCACACACACAGACAGAGACTACACACACACACACACAGACACACACATTTCTCTTCTGTAAGTCTTTGACAATGTTTTATTTTCTTTTTGCATGAGTGCTTAAACACATGGATTAACACTGAATGTGATTTCTGTAAAAGTGAAAATTGAATTCTCTTTGGGGAGTATGTTTATCCTTCATATCAACCCTCAGCTTTTAAAAAGGAATGTTAACATCGTTTTGGGGTACACTGTGGTGTGTTTGTGTGTGTGTGTGTGTGTGTGTGTGTAACACATTCCAAATAGATATAAAGATGTATTGAGCAACGCATCATTGCTCTAGGCAGGGTTTTTAAAAAAGGAGAGTGTTCTGAGGGATAGTTCCGATTTGCCTCCTCCATATGTAGTCTCCTCTCTCTTCTCCAATGCTACCTATTCTCAGAGGTAAATAAATGGACTGTACCTGCAAAATCACTTGACATGCTCCTTTGTTTTGGGTTTGGATCACTAGAAGCACTGGCAAAAGTGGAAGGAGGGTGTATACATAAAAAGTCATAGCAGAGATCAGGCTACTTGGAGCAAATGCCGCTGGAGACAGAAACTGATAGGACCACTTAAATGGTAATTCTCACTAATTGTTAGAGACTGAGTGTGGACTAGGGTGAGAGTGAGAAACTGCTGGGGGAGGCAGTCTTAGGGAGCCCCGAATTTACCTTTAGGGTGCTACCTTACTAGCTTCTCATGGTGAGGAATTGCAAAAGAGTTCGTGATTCTGGCAAGGAGAAGAATAAAAATTGTGAAATATTCCTTGGATATTCTCTGTAACAAAAGGCTACTCTCCAGAGAAAAGACTTTACCAGAGCCTGATCCCACTGGGAGAAGGGCATTTCTTCCATTACAGCCTTTGTCTTCAAAATGATGGAAAAAATACAAGAACTACTTATGACAAGGTCACAGCCTAGGGACACAAGTTCAACAAAGACTAAGATTTAACCACAAGATTGTTGTAAATATTTACAAAATAATGGTAACATATATAAGGAAAGGCAAAAGCCTTGGAATAACCTATAAAATACTGAGGAAGGAGAAGGAGGAGAAAAAGAAAGATGGAGGATTCACATGATCTTTTTTCAAGATTTAATATAAAACTATAGTAATCTAGACAACATAGTGTTGTTGAAACAATTTACACATATATCCATGGAACAGAATAGAGACCCCATAAATAGGTCCACAGACATCAAACTGATGTTTGACTAAGGAGCAAAGTCCATTATAGAAAAAAATTATAGTCATTTAAACACATGGTGATGGAACATTTGAACGTCTATGAGCAAAAATCAGAACCTAGGCACATACTGTACACCTTTCACAAAAATGAAATAAAATGATTATAGATCTAAATGTAAAAATGGAAGACAATAAAGCATTTACAAGAAAACAGAAGGAAAAGTATTGAGGACCTTGGGTTTGGTGATGAGTGCTTACATATAACAGCAAAAGTATAATCCAAGGGAGCAAAAATGGTAAGTGACTGTATTACAATTATAAATCAGGTTCTCTAAAAGACAGTGTTAAAAGAGTAAAAAGAAGGCAATGACTGGGACAAATTATTCGCCAAAACGTATCTTATAAAGGACATGTATCCAAAATATACAAAGATCTCTTAACAATCAAGAAGAAAAGCAGGCAAAAGATCTGAATAGACACTTCACCAAAGATATGCAGAAGAAAAATAATCATCATTTTTCATTAGGAACTGCCAGTTCAAACAATGAGACATCATTTCACATCTATTAGAACGGCTAACATCGAAACAACAACAAAAAAACAACAACAGAAAAACCTGACAACATCTGTTGCAGAGGATGGGGAGCAATAGTAACTCACATTCTTTGCTGGCGAGACTGCAAAATGATAAAGCCACTTTGCAAAATAATTTTGCAATATATTTCTTAACTTATGATCCTGCAGTTGTGCTCCTAGGCATTTATCTAACTTATTAGAAAATGTATGTCCACACGAAAACCTGAACAAAAATGTGAATGAAACTACTTTAAAAATGCTGAGTCCTTTATGCTCTCAATTGTATGCCATTCTGGAAAAAGAAAACTATAAGAATGTTAAAAAAGAAAAAGTCAGTGGCTCCCATGGGTTTGAGAGGAGGGATAGAGTTGTATAGATGAAGCACAAGGAATTTATTAGGTGAAACTCTTCTATGTGATACCTTAATGGTTAATTCATAACACTGCACATTTTTCAAAACCCATACAACTTAGGACAAAGAGTGAACCTTAACGCACACAAATTTTAAAAACTCATTTAGAATTTCATGGGCTCCTTGGATGGAATATAGAATGCAACAAAACAATCTAAGTATATTACAGATATATAAAGCAACCTCGCTGAAGGATGCTGACCTAAGCAACTTTGGAAATGAGTAGTCTTAAGACCGCAGGAAAAGTAAACTGTATATAAAAGTAAGCCGTATCATGCAGTTTTTTTTTTTTAAAATCATTTATCATGAGGGTCTACGTTAGCAATTGTGATACTAGCTTACATATGTACTAGAAATGAACAACTATGTAAATAAATACATAATGCTTTAGTGGAAAGTTACAGATAAATAAGAAGAGTCTAGAATGATCCATGTGGTAATGGATTTAAGTTGGAGATATTAGTGTGAAGTCATGTTTAGCTTAATATAGATATGTATAGCTTAGTATATGTAGATGTGTACACATAGAAATATTTATTGATATATGTGTATATGTAGTTTAGTGTACATTTATCTCCATGCTCTAGCAGCTGAGAATGTTTAGAAGCATCAAGACTTCAGTGGCAATGATCACACCTAGCACGCAGAACTGGGTTTCAAATACCATTCTCCAATAAAAGTACAAGGGCTCCTTGGAGGAAATGCTGATTTTAGACCATGGAAGGAATTACACAAGGTGAGCTTGGAGCACCTTGTAGTAAGAAAAAGTACTAAAGTGCTAACAAAGGAAAGGGGGCCTCAACAACGGTAGCATTTCAAAGGGAAACAGAAGCCGGATGAAAGAGAGTTCCCAATGCCCAAAGCTGGAAATTTCGTGAAATAAAACAAATACAGTAGGATTGTATTATAACCCAAAGTATAAAATAAAAATCAATGAGTCCAGACTGATATAAATAAATCATTGAATGAATAAATAAATGGGAGAGAGAGAGGAGACAAGTATCCTGTAGAGAAGAATTTCAAATTTATGGGTACTCTATCTACCTCAGGGAGGTGAAACATGACTCTCCACTCCTTAAATGTTAGCTGTACATAATGACTTCTTTCCAAAGATTACAGTATGAAAAAGCAGAGGAAAAGAGAACCTCCAGTGAGAGGCCGACATAACTACCTCAGCCAGGTGATCAAGCTTAACATCAATGGTAATAAATCACGTTTATATAGACTCTTGATATGTGCTTAAAGTGGCATTTAGCTCTGTGATATGCTTCCCCCAAACCCATAGTCCCAGTTTAATCATGAGGAAAACATCAGACAAATCCCAATTGAGAGACAGTCTATAAAATACCTGACTAGTACTCTCCAAAACTCAAGGTCATCCAAAATAAGGAAAGTCTGAGAAATTGTTACAGAGAAGAGGTGCCCAAGGTGACATTGTGAGTACATGTAATGTGATATTCTGTGTGGGATACCAGAACAGAAAAAGGGCATTAGCTAAAACCTAAGGAAAGCTGAATGAAGTATAGACCAGTTAATACATCGATACTGGTTCATTATGTGACAAATATACCAAAGTAATATTAAATGTTAATAATAAAAGATATTGGGAGTGGAGTTTGTGGGAACTCTCTGTACTACCTTGGAATTTTTCAATAAATCTGAAACTTTTATAAAATTAAAAGTTTATTTTAAAAGGTTAGTAGATTGATACTAAAATAATTATGAAACATAGTATGCAGTTAATGATACATTCTATAAGTTGTGATGATATGAGACAATCCACCTTAACCACTGTTATTCCCTCTAAAAATAAACTTTTCTATAATCTAGAAAATGTATCCATGTAGTTAGGAGATAATACTGAAATGTCTAGATGTTACTCTTGAAAACTGCGATGTCAGAGGGGTAATGGATGGGAGGAGGGAGTGTCACTGTGTGAGGGATATAAATGATAAATGTCTAACTATTACATTGTTTTGTGCACCTGAAACTAATAAAACAAATGTTAAAAAATAATCGTAATACTGTACTACAATGTTGTAACTTGGTAGATATTGCTTCAATGGCAATCATTACAATATATAAATGCATCAAAGTAACACATTGTACACCTTAAATTTACAAATTGTGACATGTCATATTTACCAAATAAAAACAAATATTTTAATAAAAATAGAAAACAAAAACTGTAAAAAAAGAGAAAACTTAGGCATGTTAGTTGAGACAGCTTAGTCTACACCTGCCACATTCACATTCTCAAATTCCTGTCAAATAATCTCACATCACAATAGAGTCCATTCACTCAAATGTTAAAGAAAACTCAAGTACTTCTTTTTTTATAATCATAGCCTCTCAATTCTTAAAGTCATAATTTTTACACTAAGTTATGTTTTTCATAGTGTTCTCTTTTTACCATCCCAAATATGTTCATTCTTAATTGACCTCCATATCTGTGGCTGAAATACATTTATTCTATAACTTTACTTTTTCTTTCATTATTTACACACGGCTATTTCCTTACTGTCTATTACTTTCTTTTTATCTCAGTCTAAATATTAATCTTCTCGTAAATTCATTTATTTTTGAAGTTGACATTATTATTCACACGTAGTAGATTCTGAAACCTACGCCTGCTAGTCTTGGCCCATTTTCTAAGTCTTGTTTCAAACGTCCTTCCAGCCATCTCCATCTGGGTTTCTAACAAGTAATTCACACTTAGTGTACCCCATTCATTGAGACAGCATTCTGTCCACCATCAATGGCATTTGACGTGTGTATCCAAAACACAATTTTTGCATGGATATATCTTTCTGAGCATTTTGATTCTTTTCCTCTTTCTCCTCTGTCTCTTCTCATTATGTTTCTTTCAGGTCGTGGGCATAATCCTCATGCTTCATTCAACTCCTTCTGTTTATATTCCATTGGCTTCATTTATGGTTGTAACTTTCCTGAAAATTCTCTTTATAACTCTGTTTCTCTACTTCAGAAATAAGAACAGGGATTGTCTTTAAAATTTCATTCCATGCTGTTGATTTTTGCAATCTATATCTTGCTTTAAAGAAAAACATCTTGAAGAGGTGCAGTTACAGAGTTTTAGGGATGAGAGGAATAAATGGTAAATTCCCCACTTCATCACTGTTCCAGTGTGTGGGTGGGTGACAAAAGAGAAGGAGAAATTAAATATGATCTTTTACAAGATTAGGTGGATAGTACGCCATTAAGAGAAACACAAAAGATGGAGAAACAGATTTGAATGAGGAAATAATAATGTATAATTCAGCACATACTCTTCCCACGTGGTCAAACAGAGTCCAACACACAAAGATATCTGCAAAGATATTAATAATGTATATGTTCTCATACTGGGGGTGTTTTCACTTTACTATGCTTTATAATATATAAATTCATTTCAGACATTTTACGTAAAATTTTATATATATTATATGATTAAGTGGTCTCCAAAATGGAGCCATTTATGTACAATTTCCACAAAAATACATTTGCATTAGAAATCCTCTTACTTTTTGCCAAATGACAATTGAGCTCAAAGCTTCCAAGTTCCAAAGAGACATAAAACTTTCTTAGAACTAAACAAGTAATTGCCAATTTAATCATTTTAATTTGCTTTCCCCTCTGACACTCTTCTAGCCCTTCATCTGTTATTTAGGCTCAATGAAAGGTAGGTAAGAGTAACAAATCTGATCTGTTAAATAACTACATGTTTCTGATCTCTATTTTTACTTTTACTCCAATTATCTTTGATCCTGGAATAAAACTATTGTTCTGCAAATAAAAAGAACCTTAATGTTTCATTGACTCTTCTTGAAATCCAAACTCAATTTCTAAAACAAAGTGTTCACGATGTTAAATTCAGAAACATCCTGTTAATCGAATCCATTTTCTCTGCAAGTCGTCCGTGCCCAAATGTGGTTCGTCTTCCTTTCTTTCTTGGGCCATTTGCCAGGGTCAATTATTTACCAGAGCTCACCCACTTATTTTTTGTTGCCAAAGTCATAAAAAGGGACTTGAGTCAATGGATTAGAAAGGTATATTGTTAGAAACATATAGAGCATTTTTCAGTTTACCGCATGAAGTCAAAGGAATCTTGATAAAAGTACCCGAAGGCTATTTATCTGAAACTGAGAAGTCCATATGGTAAAAACAAAATATGCAAATATGCTTTTGGGAGGTAGGACAGAAAGAAGAAGAATGCAGAGGAAAGAGCTTCACTATATAATACATACATGGTAAAGCTACGAGATATACACTGGAGTACATACATACTTATAAAAGGCATACTTTGGTCCTGGTATAGAAACAGAATTAGCTGTTAACGTAACATATCCAATATCCCAATTCCAACGATATACTGTACTGAATTCGGAACATGATAATGCCAGCATACTGAATCAGCAAGATGTGTTTCTTAATAAGTGTGTTTGGAGCAACTGGTTAGGATTTTAGAGAAAAGCTGCTGTAAAATACATTCCAGTGAACATGAGATTAAAGGAAAATATTAAATCTTAAATGGCTAAGAAAATGTGTTTGACATTTTTATTTTAAAATCTTACTTTAGAGAGGGTTTTTCTAATAATGACAGAAAACCTAATGACCATGATTTATAATTTGACTCGATCAGTAGGCAGTACATTCATTTGTCAAAATATTATGATCAAAGTTAAAAAAACAACACCATGAACAAAGCTGATTTTTAAATAGATAACAAGCTAATGAACATATATACACTCTCCCAAACTCACACAGAAATAACTTTTAAATCAATAAAAAAGGTGTGTGTGTGTGTGTGTGTGTGTGTGTGTGTGTGTGTGTGTGTGAATATTCTCATTTGGATATTTAGTGTACCAGTCACTACTCTTTATACAATTGTTTTACCATTATGCCTGTCAGATAAAGGGAAGAAGTTATATTTTACATCTATTGACCAGATTTTAAAAAGCACAGAAAAATGCTCAGTCAATCTCTAAATTAAAAAACAAACAAAAAAGGAACGAGACTTAGCAAGCTTCCCTATGAAATATCTCTGACCTTATATCTACCTGTTCTTATTATTCAAGGGTGGAGGACATAAAGCATTCATGAGAAAAATAGCATTACCACACCTTAGACATAAACAACTAATAAAGAAGCTTAAACAACCTTCAGGCACATTCAAAAAGAATAAGAAGTCAAAATTTTAAGATAGGATGTATGCAAAGACACTAAATTTTAAAAAATTGGGGGGATGGGGAAAAGGAAGGGAAAGCCTAAGAAATGCAAAGAAAAATGATGAATACATTTCCCATATTTAAGATTTTCATTGCCAAGTAAATTTTAATTTCAAAAATTAATCTGTGACAGAAATGAAAATTTCAGAAAATATGTTTTGACACTTTCAAAAAATAGAGAGAATATTAAGTCTTTGGTAATGAAGCTTCAAAGAAGGTGTAAAAATAGGCAGTGATGTAGCAACAGAAGAAGAGTGAGATGACAGAATCAAAATAGAGAAAAGAAAAACTCCCAAAAAACACATAATCAAATAACATCAGAAACAGCTATCAATGTTTTAAATGGAGCACAAAATGCAGAAGACACACAGAATAAAGAGAAGAAGAAGAAGGGCTAAAGCCCTCCTGGTATTTCCAAATCCAACCACACCAGCCCCCTCTTCCTTTTGTCCATTTTAGAAACACCATTTCTCATAAACTCCACACAACTACTGAACAATGATATTTACAAATGCATTTTCTTTTCAGAGGCCCTGGTTACCTGACTGCAGTGAGTTAGCTTCTGTTCACCTTAGTTTTCAGGTTGAATATAAGATCCTTAGAGACTCTTTCCCTTGCCACGCTGCCCAGGCTGCATCTACCTATTTTATTGTGTATACTTTTCTTATACCATGCATTTACCATTATACATTACTTTTATAAATTTATTTTTGCTGTGGTTATTGTTGTCATTGAGATTGTCAATTCTTTTTTCATTAATATCTACTCCCCTGTTCAAAGCTATTTATTGCTTGCTGCAAAACGTGCAGATTGCAGCTTGCCAGGAACAAAGTAGGTGCTCTTTAAGTGCATACTTGACCAGAAACTTGAACATGGTATAATATACATTATGGATCTCCTAGAGGGGACGAATGTGTGTATTTTCTAAATGTATTTGATCCTGAAATACATTCTGTGTTCTTCTTCTTGTGTTCACTTGGCCAGCTTTCGATATTCCCCATTCTCCCTGATATACACACATGCACGCGAGTGTGTTTCTGTGTGTTTTCCACTAATCTCACAAACAAGTGATGATTTAAAGTGAAAACAGCACTGGACTTGGTGCTTACAAAAGTAAGTGTAAGATACATTATGTTAATTTACATCATGGGTTCGGGCACCAAACTAATCATGATTAACAATTTAATTATCACAAGAAAACAACAGTCATATAAGATATCCCCCACTTACTGATTGCCTACCATAACTTGAGCTCTGTGCTGGGCACTATGAATTCATGATTTATGACCCTAACAGGAGCTTCCTCATTGCCTCTATCTCACAACTGGTTAAAGCCCACAATCATAGCTATACATCCTAGTAACATCTAGGCCACACGAGACAGGATTTGAATCCAGGTCATAGAGCCAAATGCTAGGTGCTTTGCACTGATTGATGTGGTTTCCCTAAACTACTTTTCTCCGCATAAAAGAGGTGACAGAGTGTGCCTCCAAGGCATCTGTAAGGATTACATAGGATATAATGAAATAGCTACTCCAGAATCTGGAACATACTAGGGGTTCAATAAATATCGGTTGTGAACAAATTCTCACCCGAAGGACACATCTTTTAAGTGTTTACTATATATGTACTAATTGACCTCACCATATTGGAAACCCCATGAAGACAGGAATACCTTGAATTTCCAACAGCAAATGGAATGGCAATACTTGAGCTATAAGTCAATACTTGAGATAATAACTGATAGAGGCAGTAGACATGCAGTTCAATTGTTCAACAAACACTCACCAAGCGCTCTTTTAGGGTCTGGGTAAATCAAGTGTTATTTATACCTCATAAAAAGAAGAACTGTTACAGGGCTCATGAACAATGTGATAAGGACCAAAAAGGTGGGAGCTAGATGGTATACTGGCTACATAAACTCAGTTTTCTTAATAAAACTGCCAAGCTGTAATTTAAAACATCATTTAAAAAATTCTTATTGGGTAATTGTTTTCCAAGGGAAAAGTTATATAATAATCTGTTTCAAATGGACTTGTCCTTACTTAGTAGATAGTCTATCTGACTATTACACTTAGCTTTGCCAGGTAAATGGATGGTATTCTGTTCTTGCCTCATTTGCTTTCCTCAATAGTTATTCAATGAAAATAAATAATTCACCTAAATTGTCACAGACTGAAATTCAGGATCGTTGCTCACTCCAGACATGATTTTAAGTAGTAACAGCATAATTACCCGCTAATTGTTCTGTGATTACATTTACCTTTAGCTGTCACAACTTTAAAAGATATCCTAATTGCAGCTCAAATAATAGCACTCCTCCATTATACTATCTTCAGCTTAACTGCAATGCAGAATAAAGGTATTTAATTTCTCTGCAACATGATAATCTCATTCTGGACATTAAACATTTTTAAAGAGAGGCAGTTATTAATGAGGAAAGCTTATGCTATTTGTGCTTGTCCAAAAGGGAAATTTATCAAAAGGCACACATGATGTGTTAATGTAAAAAGACGCTCTAAAATTGCACATCTAACTGCAAGGTTGTTTTGATCTTTTCTTTGTATAAAGTGTGACTGGCAACTGAAGTCTTTTTAGAGTACTAGTAATTGGGATAGCATGGATCCCTGACAAGCACAACTAATATTGTTTATAACTGTCGATACAACGATGCCTTCTTAATCAGATGCCTTTTAGCCTAAGGGAGAAAGATTTAGGTAACTAAATGGAGGGACAGAAACTGCCAAGTAGGAACTACTTTCTCTCTCTCTCTCTCTCTCTCTCGCTCTCTCGCTCTCTCGCTCTCTCGCTCTCTCAATTAAAAAACAAACGAACAAACAAAAAACTTACTGCATGCTTCATTCTGGTGGTTAGCCTGTTGAGAAGCTCTGATTGGCCTTTGGTCCTCGTGCACTGTCCAGCTGAGGTCAGTGGCCCTGCTTCCTCCAGTCACTGAGATAATCCTGAACAGGAAAAATAACACCTTTGAAGCTACCCGCATCCCCATAGATGGATCCGAGACACCTTTTGGGCCTGAAGTGAAATTGTACTACCCACCAATGACAGTGCCACCTCCCTCCCATTAGCCCTAGTTTCTTGGGAAGAAATGTGAGTTAACCAGTCTTTTTGAAACATCTCATCTTTTTGAAACAGAAGGTGGATGGGACATTGGTCTACTTTGAGACCAGTATATTGAAGGAATGATAACACCCTGGGCAAAGCTTCCGTGGTGGTAGCTGATATTAGCAAAGAATGCTTGGGAAATGTGACTATAGAAGTAACATTTGGGACTGCATGATTATGTTGTCTCTGTTTTCCATGAGATCCAACTTCCTCAGCTACCAACCTCGTTATATACATAATGTGTGCTATCATTTGTCACACAAGGTGAGGAGACAATGAGTAATGTAGAGGCTCTGTGCAAGGACTTTGGAGTTCAAATGATTGTAGCCCATTACTTTTACCCTTTTGAAACCAAATGTCTGATAATGTAACATGCAAAGACTAAAAGCCCTAAGGCACAGAGTTAATGTGAGGACTGAATGGGATACTGTACTTAAAGTACTTGGAATAGTGCCCGACACATAGAAAGCATCATTATACTATTATTATTATTATTATTATTATTATTATTATTATTTTGATTAAACTTGTGTCATGCTGTGAATGCCTAATGTCAAGATGGTTTTTCTCTAAGTTCTGAATCTTAACTTTGGCACATCTAAATTTTTGCTAAAATATGAATGCATTTTACTACATTGTATATAATGTGTGCGTGTGTGTGTGATTTATTTAAAATGTCAAACTGCTCTACCTGACCCCAGGTATTTCCATTTCCATAGGTATTCATGGCCCCTGTTTCCTTTAAATGATGATTTTTTTCTTTGTTTGTTTCTGTGTCTTCTTGACAGATTATCAGTTGCTAAACTTTATTTGCCAAAAATATTAGTATTAGTGAATCTGTATTTTGCATCTTTGTAATCTGATTTTTACACATAAATGAGATAATGTATTCCAAAGTTCTAGTTCTTTACTTTTTAATTAACTGCTTGATTAAGACACTATTAATATACCTAAAATCCACCCACTGTGTGTGTAAATACACATAATAAATTTATATTCAGTAAATTTATACATGGCCACTATCCAGTTTTATCACATTTCCATGATCCCAGAAAGCTATTCTATGTTATTTGAATGTCAATCCCCAGCCCTATGCAGCCGCTGATGCTTTCTATCCTTACAGTTTTGCCTCTTCTGAAATTGAGTATAAGAGAACGACACAGTATGTAGTTTCATGTATCTGATTTCTTTCACGTATCATGCTTTTGAGGTTTATCCATGTCATTGTGCATATATGTGGTTTGTTCCTTGGAATTGCCAAGTAGCATTTTATTGAATGGACATACCTCATTTTGTTTATTTGTTTAACTTTTGATGGATATGTGGATTGTTTCCAGTTTGAAGTTAACATAAATAATGTTGCTGTAAACATTAGCTCCGCTATGTTTTTATGTGAATGGATCTTTTGGAATCTAACTAATTTTGTTCCTGTTTTCTGAGAAACATAAATGTGCTCCTGGCCAGAAAAACAGGAATTCAGTTTCAAGATTCATAGGCTCCTCGAATTCTGAATGTCACCTATGGTTCCCTGGATCCCAAATGAAAAGCTTATTCCTAATAACATGCAGATCATTATTTTGAGAGTCACAGAAATATTCTTGTTCCCTTACATAAAATGATAATTATACTGCATTTTAGGAAAAAAAATGGAACAATTGGCTTCCAAAGAACTGAAGTCATTTATCAAGCTAGTCACGGTCACCCACCCATACGCAGAGTGGCCTGGGGACAAGGAACAGTATGAGCTGTTGTGGCATCTGCAAAGTTGTCATCGTACAATCAAGGCTCTAGAAATCTACACCCCACAAAGTACGTAAAGTGGTCAAACAACAAGATGTGTTCACAGAATGGTTTGATCTCAAGTCCTGAATCCTCAAAAAGGAGGGACCAGAAGTAACACACACCATCGATAGTCAATCACCACTGTTGGGTACATGTCCAAGCTATATGTTAGCAGTTGTGAAGGAGACAAAGAAGTGTCTGTGCGGTGCCTGCCCTCAAGGAAGTTGGAGTTCACGGATGTTCATCATAAGAGGAAATCTCTCCTTATTGAGCTTTTAAACAACGGTATCTAAGTGTCAATTTCAACATCCTGTAGTCATCTTAAGGTCATTTTTTGTAAAATTTATACAGCAGAGTTGCTTCTAAATATATGAAATAATGATGTGGATATCGTGCCTAACACAGATTAGTCATTTAATTCATTATGGCCTTTAGGACTTGTCTCATTCCAATACAATGTTGATATACGCTGTTTTCCTGAAAATAAGACCTAGCTGGACAATCAGCTCTAATGTGTCTTTTGGAGCAAAAATTAACGTAAGAGCCGATATTATATTATATTATACCCAGTATTATAGTATAGTAAAATAAAACCTGGTTTTAAATTATAGTAAAATAAGACTGGGTCTTATATTAATTTTTGCTCCAAAAGATGCATTCGATCTGATTGTCTGGCTAGGTCTTATTTTCGGGGAAACATGGTAATAGCTAGAGAATCTGATGCATAAATAAATAAGAGCAGATCATTTATTACTGTTATAGTGGAAGCACATAAAGCATGCTTTCCAAGCACAAAGATAGGACAGAGTTGCCGTAATTCTGGCTGGATTAAAGAGGGATGCAGATGAGGTACTGAAAGAAAAGATTAACTTGGTTTTGGAAGATGAGCAGAAGTTGACAGAGCAGATCAGAAATAAAGATTAAACAGAGTATTTTGGGCAGAGGAAAAACATGCAACAAGACATGGACAATGGAAGTGTATGGAATATTCAAGGAGCACAGAGTATTCAAAGGTGGCTAGAAGGGCATTAGCAAAACAAGTATGGTAGGGTGCAGGCCATCTCAGGGTTTCAGGAGTTGGGGAAAGCAGGCAGCTGGGACAGTCCAGTGAGGCTGATCCATGGTGATGCCCTGGGCTAGTGTTTTCCAGGAGGATGTTACTGCAGCCTATATTTTCATATCTCATGCTGCAGAAAACTGCTCACTTGTAATAAGTCTCATTTTTTCCTTCACATTACCTGATGATGGAGGTGGCATAGGTATCTTTGGCCTCATGTTTAATCAGAAAACCTTTCCAGAGAACGTAATTGATTTTCCTAAATCATACAGGCAAGTAATTCTCTGATTTAAAGCTAAGACTACTAACTGCAAATATGATGGTGATTTTCAATTGCCCTTGGTCTTTGAAATTAGAGTGAAAGTCTTTGAAGTATTACTATGGAGAAAACGAAGATTTCCAACAACAGGAGTGAGGATTCTGATGCTATTAATTCCCAAGATTATTTATGTATGTATTTATTTCCTGGGTTATTTATTCTCAAATATATTAGGCTCTATATTGTATTAATCTATATTTCAGATTGAATAAATGACTTTTTGTTCTGGAATCAGAGTGAACCCCACACCAGGCCCATTATTAAACAAGAAGCAGAAGAAGATGACGAATCTTGTGAGGCTTCTTTTTCAGAAGCCTGCTGTGCATCAGTGTCTCAGAATGACCAAACTATTAAATAGGATTATCATGCAAACTGAATACACTTCTTCTTAATAACATGTCCCCAAATTTAAATTGCTGGTCATCATCAAGGTGTCATAGA
The DNA here is from genome assembly GCF_036562045.2 of Rhinolophus sinicus. Taxonomy (NCBI): domain Eukaryota; kingdom Metazoa; phylum Chordata; class Mammalia; order Chiroptera; family Rhinolophidae; genus Rhinolophus; species Rhinolophus sinicus. The sequence continues at coordinate 35,875,785 of NC_133760.1, read as the reverse complement.
ACATTAAAACTACCACGTAAAATTTCTCTTTTTCTCTTGTTGTTTCACTCTTCCTTCTTCTTCCTCTCTTTTTCTCCCTCCCCCCACCTCTCTCTGTCTCTGTCTCTGTCTCTCTGTCTCTCTGTCTCTCTCTCTCTCTCTCTCTCACACACACACACACACACACACACAGGCACGCACACACCAATCTATATCTAAAGAATACTGAAATACAGTACACCCTCCTTTGTTAAAAAACTGCTTAGCAACATCTTGAGGTATGTATCACAACGTAGTTGGGTTGCAACTACATATGGAAATGTGTCAGTGGTCGCCTTTGGGTGCCCTCTGCATAGACAGTTTCCTTACCAGAAATGGCTAATGCCGCCTGATGAAATGCCTCCTGGGAAAGCTGCCCCCTGCCTCCCTTCACTCTTTCCCTACGACTACATCTGCTCTGGTGCATTTGTCAAACCAAAAGAAGATGGGGCATATTTACAAAGAGAACTTATGTTGCTTTTTTGTTTTTCCCTTCCAAAGGATGGAAGCCACTGAAACATTTATAAGTGAATGGGAAAACAAAATAAAATGTCTTACAAACTAAAAGTTCTTGCAAATTTAAGCATCCACTTTTACTACCACTATAATATTAGAACTGAAAGAAGGACAGATTCCAAATATCTTAAGGGCTTTTAGAGTAGTTTATTTTATTATTTCATCCAATCATCACCTGAAGACAGGTGATATGAAAAGATGAGCTTCAATAGAAGTTTACTCTTTGAGGCATTTGCTTAATAATTACATAATCTAACATTCATTGAACTCTTCTTTTGGAGCTAGCAATATGCTAAAGGTTTAGCACATTGAATAAGAAAGGAGTCCCATTTCTCAAGGTTCTCATCATGGAGGATGGTCTGCAGAAAGAAACACAATCAATGGCAGGGTTATCATTGGCTGCTAAGACCACAGCACTATGGGGTATTGAGAATAACTTCATGTAAATGGAGGAAGTCTGAATCTTTACGAATCAGTTGGAATTGGAGTCCTAAAAAGTATGCCCTGGAAAAAAAGAATTCCCAAAGAGTGAATCAATTTGCAAAGGAAGTGTTTTCTCTGGGAGTAAGGTAAATGGCTGGAGCAAAATGGCCTTGAAAGATGGGGTGTGAAGAGCACTACAGTGGAGGCCTCAAAAGGAGACTTTTGTATAGAATCGTGATCTAGGAATTGTAATTCACTCAGTCATGGAACATACTTTCTTAAACTCCTTCTCTACTAACTGCTAGAGGTAGTGAGATTAAAATAGAGATGGCCCATGCCTGCATAGAGGATAGGAAACTATCTTTGGAGGGAGCAGACGATTCAAAACAATCACACAAATGAATATGTGGCTGATGCAATTTTATGAGCATTATGAGGACGATGTTAGAACGCTACGTAAGAGTTTTAGTCTTTGGCTCTTGGGAGTCATAAAAGGATTATAAGCACAGGAGAGAGATGGTCAACTGTTCTTCAGGATTAGATTTTTTAAAACCACAGGTGATGGAGCAGAGTCATCAAAATTGGACTTGGTTTAAGCCATTTTCACCTTAACTAATGGGTCAATATCAGCAGCTGAGGGATGAAGAGGCCCAGATAATTTTAGTAGCACTCTCAGAAGAAAATGTAGTCAACTGTCCATGAGGGACAAGTGAGAAAAAGGGATTTACTGAGCTTACACCAATATTGACAGAAGTAAAATGCATCCATGTATTCCTTGTACAAAATCCCAGAGGAGATTGCAGGATATTGAAAGAAGAATTCAATTCAGTTTTCTCCCTCACAGAGGAGAAATACAAAAGACCATCCTCGGATAACTGACATATTTTACAAAATTTGGTTCAATTTTTAAACATAGACTAGAAAGCTCTCAACAAATTTGGTATATTTTTCCAATTTCATAATTTAATATTTACCCACTTCGGTGATGAGTTTATTCACAGTGCTTCTAAAGACCTACTCTTCATTTGTTTATCAAATCAGGCAATGGGCAACTGTAACATGTCAGACACTGCAGTAGGCATTTAGTAACAGTAGTGAAAAGGAGACGGAGTTCCTGTCCTCACCTGGTGCATAGTCTAGTGGAGAAGACAGACAATGACTATATTATGACGATGTGCAAATAAATTATGGTGAGATAGGATTTCAGGTACCGAAGGATAATGTGGTATAGAGGGGAAAACAGAGCTTCAATGGAAGTTTATTTCAGGAGAAAAAACTTTAAAAAACTTGAATGATCAACCACATTAAAAATAGGGAAGAAAGGTCATACAGATGAGCAAAAACAGCTTCAAACATTCTACTCTCTTTCATATGGGGGGAGAAAAAAATCTCCCCTGATGGAGTAAGAAAGTAGAACCATGATCATTAGGAGACAGTTAAAGGTGGATGATTCATATCAAATCAATATAAGGAATAATTTTCTAGTGATCAAAACAGTCTGGTCATGGAGAAGTCTGAATCTGGATGTACAGAGCTTCTTGTCACTGAACGCATTCACGCTCATGCTGGAAGAATTCCTAGAAAATGGGTTCTGGGTGTGCAGATTCAAATGGAGAAGGGCCAGACAGTACACAAATATGAATGCGGTAAGTGAAAAAAGAAATTATGGAAGATGGACCAATTGATGAGAACACACACTGTAGAAAGCATTCATTTTTATATTGTATAACTTCTGCACTTATAAATTGTTTATGCACAAAGGACAGTTTCAGGATGCTACAAGACTTTAGTCTGGTGTACTGCCCTACTGGTAGCAAGTCTGTGACCCTCATTAGGTTATGTGAAATGTGAGAAGGCAGCTGAAATATGGAATCTGAAGTCATTACTTTTGTTTCACACCCCGATATCCAACAGTTTTGTAATTCTCTGATAAAATTTCAGGATACTGAGAAATACATTGCGAAGCACAAGCAACTTCCTGGAGTCCTTTAAATTATACCCTGTCTGTAATCAGGGGACAGGATAAAAGGACCCAGAGTATGCACCAGCTACGATAACCCAAGTGTCTGAGAACATCACTGCATGTTAGATTCCCCATCTGCAATTGGGAGACTCGGCTTTAGCAAAGAGAAGCAGCAGAGTCCCAAAACTCAGCTGTCATGCTCAGTGAGCCTGATCTCTTGTCTGGGCAGAGAAGGTATGGGGAGCGTAAGGCACTTTGTCCCGATAGCCCAGTGATCCCCTGCAATGCCATCGTTCCCTTGCTCCTACGATCAGGTCCCACTCTAATGACTTCCCCCCAACTTGTCCATATATTTTTCAGGAGACTAGATAGTCACTTACATGACTCCAGCCCCTAGTTGATCAGTTCACCCACGATCACCTGATGCAAATTAGGTCGATCATAATATTCTGACTCCCATTGACCACCTTGCTGTAGAACTGGACACAAGCTGGGTCAATAATTTCCTTCCCTGGTCTGATTAGATGTGGGAAAAAGAGGCTGAAGTTATACAGAAGTCAGGGGCGGTGTTTTCCATCATATTAAAAAAAAAAAAAAAAAAAAAAAAAAAAAAAAAAAATTAAAACATAATCCCTGTCATGCAGAGAAAGAAAGACATATAAAACTACCCTTTGGAGAGAAGACAAGGCACAAACCTGACAGCTCCAAAAATGCCAAGATCCCCCTCACAGCCAGCCTGGTATCTGAGCCCACCCCTCCCGACATGGGTTGGTAACTTCGTGAGATTATTTCAGCATTCTAGCATTCTCTCCAGGAACCTTTGTTTTCCATGTAAGCTCCCTACTTTCATTACTTATTTTGCAAAGTCCTAACAAACACATCCGTATCATCTTCTTCAGAGTTAGTTTGTTCAAAATATGTTCTGGTAAGCAAAACTAGCCATCAGAAATGATACGCTTCCTCTTTGTCCTCTTATTTGCTTAATGGAGACCTCAAACCAAAAAGAAACATATAACGTCCGTGATAACTAAAGGAAAGCTGTGATTAGCGTACGCTATTATGAGCATTCCATGAAGTAATGCGTTTTGCCGCATCCCAGTCCCTTTGCTACTGGCTGCCCTTCAGTCAGCTGCTAGGAGGACTCCTCAGGGGCTGGAGGACTAAAGTCTGTGCTCGTCTAAGGTCACCACACGCATGAGTCAGAGTCCTTGGCTGGACACCTGAGAGAGATGAAAAAATGTCATTAACAAAGGAACTTGGGACCTCTCGTCCTGATATTGCTTGCACCATGTGGGCAATTGCCACTTAGTAATACGTGGGCAGATGTTATGGAAACAGATGGCAAACTCAGGGGATACGTGGTGTCCTGGAGAGAGCAGACTTCAAAGACAGAGAGACCAAGGTTCAAATTTTGACTTTGTCACTCTCTCTTGGGCTAATGATTTAGGTTTTGTTTTTTGTTCTTTTGGGTTTTTTTGACCCTCAACTACTGTAACTGTGAAGTGCAGTAATTAAGTGAATAATATACCAGCCACCTTCATATTTAAATGAGATTATGTAAGTGAGGTGCCTTGTACACAGTAAAAATGTGATTAAAATGGCGCTTCCTTCCCCATTGGATCCCTCTCAGACCTCCTCTGGGACAGCCTGACCAGAAAATTAGAGACGATGGGGAGGAGGAAAGGGAGGAAGGGGAAGGTGACATACACTTATTTTCTCATCCGTCCCAAGTTATCTGGCTAAGTGCCAAGGCAAGGACAATCACATTTCGAATGCATACATGCTTCCAGGTGTAGCTAGTGCTCTTTGTTGTTCAATTTCCAAGGTAACTTTACACAGGGTGTTTTAAGAATACGTGACAGCTTCCCTGCAAGACTTTCCTCATTCAAACTGGATACCCGTCCTCAAGCTCCTTTAAGCTGTGAGAGGATAATTAAATAAGTACCTGGTATTAACTATTTATTTTAATGACAGAATTGGTACACTAGAGGGAAAGGACTGAGAACAATACTTATCAATCTTATTTATTGAGCACTTACTATGTGTCAATCACGTTCTAAGCCACTTCCATCAATATTATATTTGTAAAAGGAACTTTCCAAGAAAAATACCTGGGGATTTCACCTTACGTTTGTTAGAAATGGCATGTACAAGATAATATATTTAGAAAGATTTTTAAAGGTCAGTGGGAATTGTGATAGGCATAGGAAATAGAAAATTGGAAAAAAAAGCAGTGCTTCTGATGTCAAGAGGCCCAAAATAAAGAGAAGAGAAATGTCAAATCATGATCATAAGATAATAATAGTAGTTGCTGTGTATTATACAAATGCATATCATTACCTATTCGGAATGTTTTTCATATTTTCCTGTTTTCCAGAAAAATAAACTGAGAAGCTGTGAGTATATTATATGGACCAACATACTCTCTTTGAATCCTATAGGCATAAGTAATACCATTTTAGAATAAAGAGATTAGATATAGATATATATATTGTCACAATGCTCGGCATAGGGATAACACAAAGGATTTAAATATCCTGTTGTTATATGTGATCCCTGCCCAGGTGGGTACTTAGTTCTTCAACCCCTTTTAATTCCTCGTTAGCTCCTTAACAAACACTTGTCGAATTCCCAAAGGATCTGAGGAGACTAAGATCAATGACACCCTGACAGAGTTTCTGAAGAGCTTACTGAGGAATGTTCATGGAACAATCAAACTACTGGAATGAGGGTATCTGGAAAGGTGGAAGAAATTGCATGAAAGCAAAAAAAAAAAAAAAAAAAAAAAAAGGCAGATGTCCTCACTGATATCCTAAACTATGTTGTTAGGGTCTGTATCGTATTATTTTATTTTGTCTTATTCCTCTGTAATTGTTCTTTTGCCAGCAATCTTGGTGTCTGCTGGTATTGCCAGACTTGTGGGGAAGGGAGACAGTCTCATAGTTAGTTTGGAGCAGCAACTCCTGGGGAGCCGTGACCCAGGTGAGGTTTTCCTGGATACATGTGGAATGATAATGGTAGAAGACAGCTAGGGACAATTTTTTTAAAGCAATCAGTAGGTACAGGCCAAATAAGAATAGTTTAAAAATAATAAGTTGGACAATAATAAATAACAAACTGAATAACATTTTGCAATGTGAGGAAACCTGAGGATTTGCTATACTGCCTACTAACTAGACTTTTTTTTTTTCTTTCCTCAGAGAATGAATTGCTTATGGTCAATAACAGAGTTACCTGAGCTGCTGGTTAAATGCAGATTCAGAGGGTCAGAGGCTATGAAGATGCAATATGACACCCGTGTGAGTGAAATGTTAAGGAGATCAGGGTAGTCCCTACAGTTATTTGTTTTGTTTAATATCATATTCCAATTCCTAGCACAATGCCTCGTACATTATAGATGAAAGAAGGGAAAAAGGAAGGGAGGGAGCGAGGGATGGAGGGAGGGAAGGAGGAAGGAAAGAGAAAGTAGCAGATGTCAGAGGGAGAGATAGGGATTGGGGAAGGTGAGGAGATGAGAGGAAGGGGAGAAACTTCCACAATACAAAGAAGCCATATTGAATTTTTGTCATTTTTCTTTTTCATATTTCAAGTTTTCAGGTTCAAATTTCCAATTGGACACATATGTGAGGAGTGTGTGTGTGTGTGTGTGTGTGTGTTGAGGAGGGTCTGAGAAGGGCTTCCCTCTGTAGTAATAAAAAGTAGATGATTTTCTATCCCACTCCAGGTTGCCCATGTCATTGCAATTTTTTGATGCTGATAGGGAGAAATCATTTGGACCTCTCCATTCAAGAGCCCAGTCCCAAGGATATTTGTGCTTAAGGTCAAGTTTCTATAGCAGCCGCTATATCCCATTTTTCTAATCATTGTACTATTGATTATTTGGGTAATTATAACATTTATTGCTATATTATAACCATTACATGAGAAAGGACCTGGTAGATTACCGGTACTCGTAGATATATACTACATAAATAAGTGTTATGTGTTTATATGAAAGGCTAACAATTGAAGGGTCACTACTGTATCACAGGACTTGATGTCCACTCTGTTTGTTTTTGTATCATTTTCTTGTGAATCCTTCAGTCCTGCCTGAGATTGACAGTGAATTGGAAGGACTGGCTTGAAAGAATATTGGTGAATTCAAATGTAGAAGACATGGTTCCACTAAAGAAAGAAACAACTCTATGGGGAATGGGGCGGGGGGTGATGGATGAGAGGAATGAATTAAAATATGCTCAGAAGTATTAAAATAAAACTTAAAAAAAATGGGGGGGGCAGTAATAAAGAAACTGAGGGAAATCTTACCTGCCAGACACTGATTGAAGGTAACAGGTTTTTCAATGGATGTCTTATTTTGCTATTATTGTTTTCTATTGTCTTATCTCTTTTGAGGTACTTGTGATAGATACAGTTGTGCTTTTTCCTCTACAGTCCTCTCTCTTATATGATACGTATTATGCCTTGCTACCATTTTATTTTTATTGATTTATCTTTGGCTAAGCATGTTCTGAGTTCATACTTAGAGCTATTTTGTGCTTTACGCCATCTTGCAAACTCATTTGTTTTCACATAGACGTGGTATAATCTTCCTCACAGTTAGGATATTGTTGATTTTGCAGCCAGTTATTATCTAGGTTCTGTGTAATCTTGGCAGCCTTATCAGTGACGATGCATATGCACTGGGAGGTACAACGAAGCCCAAATTTCAAGATGTTCTCATATGAACAAGAGCTTCCAAACTCATTACCAGGGTGCACACCAAAACATACTACCCACAGGAGAAAGGTTAAACCACAACGAGTTTAAGCCCCTTCCAGTTAGCACATTATTGCTGCATTAGAGCACACGCCAGGATAGCTTTTTGTGAGTTTTTCTAAAAACTGGGACTTTCTTAGTTTGGCCTGAAGCTCATATAAAGAGAAAAGATGAGAGGAGAAAATTAAAAGCAAAGCAACTATAAGGCCAAATCTATACGTGGCAATTGCTAGTTAAAAGAAGTGTGCTTTAATGGTGGTTGGGATGTCTCAATATAGAGACTTAAAATGTAATGACATTTGCAGAATTCTATTCCTGTGAATTAACCTTCAACATCATTTTATCTATTTAGTTGTAAGCAAAGCTTTTCATCAGTTATTTATTCAATGTAGATTCATATGTCCCATTTCTTACTTAACATCACTAAACGTGTACACAAAAGAAGATTTAATATGGACAAATAACCTTCATGAACTTTAGTCCCTCTAACCCATTCTTAACCTCATTTTCCCTGATCTTTCCCATCTAAGAAAAGTCATGTATTGGACATTCATCTGGGTAACAAAGGCATTTCCTGTAAATTCTTTCTTTCCTTCATACATCATATCCAAGATACCCGCAAGTCCTGCTCAGACTTCAATTACTACCTCCTGTTTCCAAGGAACTATATACTCTCATGAAAGTCTCTTAAGTAGTCTCTTATATACATCCCCATTGCTATTAATTCCAGTCTTCATATGGAAGCCAAAATAAGCTTTTTAAAAAATAAGTCATGGTTCTTCTTTGTTTCAAACTGTTCAATGGTTTTACTAATAAACCAGAAAAATATCCATATTTGTTTCCTTGGTTTACAGATACGGCCTCTGTCTACTTTTCCCCTTAACATCATTCTCCCTCCTTTTTCCACTATTTCTAAGCTATACTCATGTTATTCTCTTTTTCAATCATGCCAAATTATTTTTAACCTAGAGCCTTTGCAACAGTTCTTCCCTTAGCTGGAATTGTTTTTATTTAAACTTTGTATGATTGAGTCTTTTTGAAGAGCGATGCGTAGATGTTGCCTCTTTTAGACAGATTCTCTTGGCTATCCAAATTAAAATAGCCCATATACAATCCTTATCACTCTACTTACCGCGGAGCATATTTTACACCAGTGAGCAAAAAAGACAGCAGCACATCTTAGTTTATTGCCAGTCTACCCATTTTAGATTGTAAGCTACATGCGCATAGAAACTGTGTCTATACTATTCATGCCAAATTCATATGATCTAAAATAGTTCCTGTCCCCTAATAGGCTCCCATGAAATACATGGTGAATACATATGTATTCAATAGGTTTCGTTCCATGTAAAGTCCTATGTTAGGTGTTGGGCATTCAATGCTGAGCAAAACAGATACGGTCTCTTTCTTTATGAGGCTGGCTACCAGAAAGGAAAACTCACATTATTTAAATATTCTTACAAAAAGATAAGTATCACTCAACAAGTGAGAAAAATCTTGATAGCCTATAACTGGGTAGCATATAACACAGGAAGTGTTTTCTCAAGGAGATAATAGTGACACTGGGATCCAACAGCTGAGTTAACTAGAAGAAAGACTGGGCATGGCAGCGTCCTAGGCATCTAGGTGGAAATAACGACATATATAAAAACCATCAAGCAGACAAGATAATGGCCTAGTTGAGAAATTAAGTGAAGGCCTATGGGGTTTCATTCTCTCACAAAGGTGAATGGGGTGAGAAGTTCTAGATGAGAGCAGAGGACTCTGTGAGCTGGGAAATGACTCGGTGCTCACCTTAGAGCATTACAGCAAAGGAGATCACTGTCCTCTCTCTTTGCTACACTCCGGTTTGCGAAGTCAAAGTGAAAAAGCACTTATAAGAATATAAAATGGCAATAATAAAAGTATACAGAGTATATGGTGGTCATCATGTTTCAAAGGGGTGGAAGTGGATTAAGTACACCTAGGATTTTTCAGGCAAGACTTAAGAGAGATGATTCCTAAACCAGGCTCTGATGGACACGTAGGAAAGCTCTTGGACGAACAAGAATGAGGTGGCGATAGATGAGTAAACATTTTCATAAAAGCAAAGTCTTCTATTCTGGCTACTGGATGTAGTTTGGAATTACTGAAGAATAAAGTATGAGGCAAAGGTGCCTAGAAGTGACACTGCACGAATAACCAGTGTTGGATTATGCCAGGCTTAGCATGACTTGCTGAATAATTCAGATTTCACCCAGGTTAATGAATCTCAAAAATTTCCGTTCAAACACTCTTAACAAAAGATGAGCTAGAATGCAACTCTCAGGGGACTAGAGCTATAACCCAAAAGAGCCACCACTAAGGTAACTCGGTTTTCAAAATGTCCTATTTCAGCTTAGAACATGTGTGTGAATGTTGTATTCTAACTATGATTAGTTTGGTTTAGTTTTATCAAAAAAATATATATAGTGTCCGTATATTTGGAAAAAAACCAGTCCCCTGCTTATCCTATGCGATTGCCTATTCCTGGCAGACCATTTTTTACCCTACTATTTAAATTAAAAAGAGAGCTGACAGACAGTTATTGGAATCTTTAAAATATAGGAGTGGCAGGATCAGATTTCTATTTTTAGATCACTCTGACTGGGAATGTGGAGGCTGGAGTACAGGGGAGAAATAAATAAGAAGTCAATAAGTTTTGTGGAATTGCTCTGTCAACGTTCACCAAAGCCAACTTTGCATAATCACATGCAAACATGTTTGTATGGCTCATCCGGGTTCCTAAATCACCAATTAGCACAGTCTGTGTTAATCAAATGTGCCACAGACTCACTTCCCACTCTACTATCTCAGGTTGTATGAAAAATTATTATCACCACACTTTTGATCTGGTAAACAAGAGCTTAGCATAGCTAGAGTAAAAGTTATCCAGTTAAGTCATTTCTTATAGCATTCATTTGGGAATAGAGTCATGAAATTATTTTGAAGATGGAGAAAATTATCCCAACAAGCAAGAATTTTCCCAGTATGGAAGATCTCACCTAAGTTAAAGACGAAGATTCCGATAGGCTGAGATGTGTCAACGATAGGGAGTTATCAGCTCACAGAAGCACTGAATTTTGTCTTTCCTGATCTTACTCTCACCAACCAAAAGGCGTCATCACTTATAGCTTTTTTTTTTCCATCCCTAGGACTCTTTTATCCAAAATGATTTCCTTGATAATCACTAAAAAAAACTCAGCTGGCTCTGAAGTGAGTTACTGTTTAAGAAAGAATGCTTGCTGTAAGCTACCTGGTGTTGGAAGGAGATAATCTTTTCCAGGTGGAAAGGAAGTAGAGGGAGGTCCGAGGTTTAGGGAAGAGAGGCCTGGGATGAGTTGAGGTGAACCTGGGGAGATTAAGAAAGCACGTTTTCCTGCAGGAAGTGTTGGGGATATTGTGGTCTAGCTGACAAGGCAGGCAGTACTTGCAGCTCTGTGTGTCTTCCTCAGGCATTTTACGAAATTCAGCAGAAAAAAGAGCAAACTTAGACAGGGAAGGGTAAAGAGACCAGGCTTTCTTATAGCTTCTTAGAAAGAACCCCTCTCCCCTTTTCTCTATTTAGGCTCGCTACTTAAACATTTGAATGTGGTTTTTCCCTTTGTAAAATATACGCTATATTCCCTACCTCCCAGGAATGTTATAAGGTGATCCAAGGTACAGGAAGTTTTATGTGACCAAGATGGTCTGAATATTCCCCTCAGATCCACTAAACTTTAGACATCATTCTTCTGGACTATAGGCTCCTAACTTCCCTTTTCTTAGAGCATTTGCTTTGGAAAACTTCCAAATGTAATGCTTCTCTCTGACTCTTTAAGATGTAAATCTTGTCCCAGCCTCTTGCCAGTTTTACTGCTCAGGAATGTCATTCTCAAGGCCCCGAGAGCCATTCTTGGAAATGTAATCAAGAAGAAAGAGCCCGTATTTCCCTGTATCTATGGGAAGTAAGGAGCCCAAACTTCCATAAATTCCATTTAGCAAACACAGATGGCCTAAGGCATTGACCACCTTCCCCTACAACAGCCCCCAATACTTTTCCACTACATCACCCCAACACTTAAAACTCTCCACTTATTACAAGTCTTGAGTAAAGGCTTCCTTATATAATTGTATCCAATGTAGATTTTCTTTCATAAATGCATTCATTCTTTCCATTTCAAGTTTTTGACAATCTATGCAACATTTCCTCTAATACTGAGACTTGAGAGGTCAATAGATTTTCACTCATTCCTTAAATATATAGTGCAAAGTTGCAGACGATATTAAAGTAAAAGTATTAATCAGAATCAGACATAGCTTTAGTGAACTCAAAGTGGAGTACTGAAGACATCTGGGCAGCTAGGCAGGCAGCAATTTTATGGGCAGTATTTTCTATTGTTTATCCTCTATGAGTTCTTTCAGTAATAGTGAGTGTAAAACAACTGACTTAATATTCCCTAAGAGAAAAATATGAATAAACATTTTCTTAATATTTGTGTGCATGGAAGTATGATGAATATAGTTGAGAGGGCTAATATTTTTTCTCCTGAGTCCCAAAGGAAACAATTTGGACATGATACTACTGATTGCCAGTTAATAGAAGATGTTTTGTGTAGTAACTTAGGGTGGCAGAGTTGGCAGAGGGCAAGGATGTTTCCCCTAGCATAATAAAAACAGGGTTAGAGATGAGTTTCTGTGAAATGCAGTGCTATTAGAAGCTACATGAAATTCTCATATGGACTCAATAAGGGTTTGGGAAGAACATTAGTTCTCATTTTTGGCAAGATATGATTTTCCATCTTCCAGGAACTAAACATTTGCAGCCTCGGGTGAAAGCTCCCCTGTACCACGTCCTTCCCCTGACATATGGCATTCCCACTACTACCACTAGCTACCGGGCAAGGACTTACCATTTAACTTCCCATGGCAAGACCAAAATCTACCCTTCCGTTGCAGAGGCAATAACTAGACAGATCCAAACTCTCTGATACTCCATGAACGCTTCAGGCTTTGAAACTTGAAAGATATAAGACAAGGCTGAGTCCTGATTATTTCTCTAGATTGGTTGGGGTATTGTAGAAAGTGGGTAAGAAGAGAGTTTAAAAGAAGAATTCTGTGGGAAGTGAAAAGGAATGGGTGAAATTAAGACACAATTGGATGATATCCTTGTCAGATACCTTAGGAAGCACAGAATTGGATCAAGGTATAAAGCAGGCGCCCTCTAAACACAGTCATAAGGACAATTAGTTATATACTTTGCAAGCACCTGCTTACATTTTATTGAGCCCCAGATATATATGAGTATAAGCTAATGATATTATTAATATGAGCTACGGGAAGTGAGAACAACCTGTCTTAAGAATAAGTTAAAAATATATTCCCAAGTTTTCTATCTAAAGAAGGCAAAAATAAAAAGAGTCTAGTACCAAAACTGCATTTTATTTTTAGAATGAATGAATTCATTCATACTTGTAATCATTGAACCAATATTAGTGTTAAACATCTACTATGTATTAGGCACCATTCTTTGTTCTGGGGATGCATCAGTAATTACAGCACAATCTTTACTTGCTCTTGTGGAGTTTATATTCTAGTAATAGGTATCCAGTAAAGATGAATGGGGAGACAGATAATTACAAATTAACAAGTAAATACAGAGACTAAACTTTGGCATTAATTGTTGCTGTTTTTTGGTAATCTCAAGGTAGCCAGAATAGATACAGTAAATGGAAAGAATAAATGGAGAAATTAGAGTAAATGAGAAAAGGAGAGATTAGTAGGAGATAAGGTCAAAATGTGGTGGAAGACTAGACCCTTTTAAAAAATTATAAGAAATTTGATTTTATCCAAACAAGACAGGAAGCCACTCAAAGTTTTTATGCTGGAAATAACTGATTTGTATTTTACAAAGCTCATACTCGCTTTGAGGTTGAAAAATAGACTGCAAGATGTGACCCAAAAGAGAGGGAGAAAAAGAGGGAGGGAGGTAGAGAGTGAGGGAGAGAGAGAGAATGGAAATTCATTCAGAGGACAGAGAGTATTATGAGAAGAACTGGTCAGATACCAAATTGCCTTGGAAGGCAAAGCTGATATGATTTGGTGATGGATTAAATGTGAGGGTAATAGAAAGAGAGAGACCAGGTATGGCTTTAAGGATTATGGCTGAGAAACAGAAAGAATTAAGTTATTTACTGACATAAGATAACTGTGGGAAGAGTAGATTTAGAAGGATGTGAAACCAAGTGTTCAGCTTTCAACAGGGGTCGGCAGTTGGATGCATTTATTTTGAGGTCAGTGAAGATATCTCAAAAGGGAATCATACAGAATTCTATTTACAGATAATATTTAAAGTCATCGTAGTAGATGAGATCACCTAGACCCTAAGCCCTAGAGAGTGAGTACAGGGAGAGGGAAGAAGAGCTGTTATTTGCAACTTGGTTAGATGAAAGCAATAATCAGAAGAGATGGTGGAGAGAAAAGCCAGCTAGGGAGGAGGATAACCAAGAGAAAGGGTATATTAGAGGATAATTGAAGAAGAGCTGATCAGCTATGTCAAATAAACATGATAGGTCAAGTAAGAGGGTCATGAAGACTTGATCACTGGCGTTAGCAAAACTGAGGCCATTGGGGTCTTTCGTAAGAACAGTGTTGATGGATCTGGTGGAGGTGAAAGCAAAAGTCCGATGGAAGGTGTTCAAGTGAAAATAGGAGAATAGTGTTGTTATAAGTTGAATACAGAAAAGGGTTGATAGTTACAAGGTAATATAAACTTTACCATAATTAAACACAGATTTAGAAGAGAGAAATAATACCAAGTCTGCATGCCAATATCTGTGACTCTGTGGAGAAAAAAGTTGATGATGTGGTAAAGAGAAAATACATCACTGAGGAAACGCGCTTGAGTAGGCTGTAGGGTGTACGGGGTAATACATGCATTAGCAAGGAGCCCAGATAATTCATCCAAAGTAATAGGAGGGAAGATAAAATATAGGGACATGGACACAAGTGTTCAGATAGATGTAGCAATTGGAGAGTACAGATATTAATTTTAAGTCTGCTCCTATTTTCTATGAACAAGGATACAATATCATCAGCTAAGAGTAGGATGGGGTAGAGGATGTTTAATGTTTGTGGAAAGAGTGAGTGTGAAATAGGCGATGGAAGAGCAAATGGACTAGGGAAATAGAGTAGAATTGGCTGGCCGCAGAGAAGCCTGGCTAGAGCGGGCCATGGTCACTTAACGTGAGACCATTCTGCATAGTTTTCTGTGCCCCTCTCTCCCTACATTTACATTAAGTTGCAACAGTGCAGATGGACTTAGCTGATGCTGGTGCTTGGCAAAGGAGAATTCAAAAGGGGGAAAGACCTAATGGAGTTTGCGGAATAATTCTAATTGACCATGGAATCTAAGGTTGGGAAGAAAATGAAGTGAGAATGTGAGGCGGGTGAGTAACCATTACAGGATAACAGCGTCAAAGTATTAAAAGTAAACTTTTAATTTTGGGGGTGAAAAATAGAAATGGACACATTTGAAGGAGTGAACCGGAATGGTTAGAAGTTGAAACGCTTGGAATTTCTGTCAAGGAGGGGTATATCTTTGGGTAATATAAAAGTTTGGGTCATGAGCATCGGTGACTGATATAACGTTAAAGACCAGCTCATTGGAGGAGAAGGGGAGAAACTGAGATGCCAGGGTCTTGAAAGGATTATCGACATGGATATTAAAATCACTCAGGGTTTTGAATGCAATTGTGATGGGGAGAGACAGTGAGCCAGGGGTTAATGCCTTCACGCAACAAAGGGAAATGAAGAGTAATCTGAAGATTCCCACCACAAAAGCTTTAGAGTAATTTGGCATGATGAGGAAGGAGGTGAGATAATTGCCAGGAAGAAGCCATAACAGCACTGAGAGGACCTATTTTGTGTCTTTGTCCAGATATGGAAGAGAACAACCATCAAGATCCTAAAAGGAAAGGGGGATGTTTGGAGGCCAGGCGAGAGATATAGCGAATATGGCTGAAGAAATGTTTTGGGTTTCTGAGAGCAGAATAAAAAGGTTTCAGGTGCAAAAATAAAATAAAAATGGACTGCAAGACAGGTTTTATCTGTTTCTAATAGAAGTAGAAGCTGGAGCTGTAAAGAATTATTTGCTCAAAATTATAAACCTTGCAGAATTTGAGACAGAATTTAAATACCAGTATCATTCTAAAGGCTCAAGAACTTTTAAAACCATTTACTATCATAATTTAGAAACTATCTAATGCAGTTAGGGAAAGAGTAATTTCCATGTGGGAATTACCTCTGACCATGTAATACTCTCCTATTTTCCAAATTTATTCTGCATGACATGCCAGAAACTAGGACATGTCTTTACCAATTCTAAGATACTTCTGAAAATTATTTTTTTTCTGCATAGCTCATACTGAAGATTTGATTATCATTACAGATCTGCAGCATAGTATATAATGCAAATGGACAGAACAAAACTGGGTTCAAATCCGAACTCCAGCATTATACTATCTATGAGGCTTAGATTAATCAATTAAATCAATTATATTAAGTCAATTAACTTTTCTAAGTCTGTTTCCATGTTTGTGAAACTGGGATAACAATACCTCCCTGCAGTTATATTAAAATGGTGTTGAGGGAGGTTGGGAAAGAAACTTCAATTCAATTAAAAAAAAATTCTATAGTATAAGGAAGATAATATAATCAATTATTAATAGGAAGATTTTTTTTTTCGTTATTCTCTCAGAGACCAGTAGAGAAGAGAAGAAGAATGTCATTTTGAAGCTGTTTCTAGAACTTCTGTACCTAGATGCGTATCCTACTTTGCTGGATCTAGAATAGATTTTCTGTTTTTGTGTGTTTGTTTTTAATAGCATAGTAATAAATCATCAAATATCCAAAGGTAAGCCTCCCAATAAATAGAGAGTGAAAGGTAATTTATATTACAGAATAAAAGGAGGATATTAGATGCCAGAGAACACCGGAAATAGGGAATAGGAGTTATTGAGAGAGACAGAGAGATAGAGAGAGAGAGAGAGAGAGAGAGAGACAGAGAGAGACAGAGAGACAGAGAGAGACAGAGAAAGAGAGAGAGAAAGAAAAAGAGAAATCTTAAGCAGTATGGTGAAGAAGGTAATGGAGTTTTATGAATGAAATGTATCTGAATGGAATTTTATGAATGGAATTTTAGTTGTTTGCATGTTGCATTTCTTTAATGTAAAATCACTCAGTTATATTAAGCTTTCATTAAAGTTGGCTGCAAACACATGTCTTATTAGCAAACAATTGAACTAATCGTTGGAGGAAAGACTAAATTATCCTTTCATAAAGCCATAAATTACTTAAAGGAAGCATGCTTCAACTCCACAGTCAGCTCTGCCCTACTCCCTTTTCTACTCTCCCTTACAGTGCCCTTCCCCCATCTCTGGTCTGAGATCTGGGCTCTCTTCATTATGAAAGTAGCCCTATCCTTGTGGAGTTAACATCTTCTTTGCATTTCAGAAGTCAGTGTAAGGACAATGACCAAACAGCTTTATGAAGCAAGACTAGCCCACACAATTAATTTAATCTGATGTTTTCCTAATGAAAAAACATAGATAAAAGTTTAGTGTCTTCACTGAAGAGAGTGGTTCAACCTAGATAAAGAGATCATGTCCCAGAGACAGGGAATAGGATGGACTTGTGATGTTCCCATGAATGACATGGGTCCTGGAACAAATGATCGGCACTGCCAAAGATGGGAAGAGTGGATATTTTCATGGAAGGCTGTGAGGAAGTGGACATTAAAGACGGTGGCCATGGAAGCAATGGCTAATATTTTCTGGGGCTGAACCTTTAGCAGAGAGGACCTCTGTGAGGTTCATAAACACAGCCTACCTGTACAATAAGAAGTGGATAGCTCGTTGTGCAAAAATTAGGATTGGGCAGGAACATTCTATGAAAACAGATGGAAAGAAACCATGGAAGTCACCAGGACTCAATGCAGAATGAGTTCCATTTGTGCAAGACCAAGTGAGTCTTTGAAACACTGCCTAATAAAGGCAAAGGGATAGTGAGCTCTGAAAGTGAGTATCATTAGAATCAGGAAAATACTGACAAGTGGAGTCTAATCCAGTTTAAGTTGATGTTGGAAAGTGCAGACATTTGATATTTCTAGAACCCAAGTGTCAACACCAAAATTAAATCAGGTAACATAGCTCATTTTCATACAGAAAGTTAAGTATCTTGGTATAAGATAGGAATATGACTTATAAATATCAGCATACCTTTATTTTTGTTGAAGACCACAGAATTGAGAGGGAAAATTCCTGAACTAGAATTCTAATTTAAAGTTAGTGCCTGCCTCAAAGGGATATTGCCAGCATTGAATGAGGTTATTCATGATAAATAGCTCATCACAGTTCTAGGTACATGAGAGGCACTCAGTAAGTTTTACCTTCATCAGTAATATCACTCTAAGTGAGTTTGCAAAATTTGCCAGCCACACACAGTTTTTCACTATACAACACATAACTAAAACCACCCAAAGTTAGGAAAATTATAATACTATTATCTGTGAACCCATTAGTTGGAAAAGTACAAGAACATTGGTCTGAATTTCTCTGGAAGATAAACAAATCCCTCAGCTGTACTTCTTCCTTCCAAACAGTGATTTCTTCAAAACAGCTGTGTTGAGTTTAGCCTCAAAGTTTCCATCACTGAATCATCCATGTTGCTCTGATTTGTAAATACATTTTTTTTTAAAGCTCAAGCTATTTTATGAACAAAGTTAAAGACCCCCAACATTTAAACTAATTAGATTTTAACAGGAGGCCTTGGTTTTGTAATATTTCACAAGATTGACAGATGCTTTCCTACTGTGACAGTTGTATTCTGGGGCAATTCGTCAGCCAGCAATTGAAGACTTTTAACACTAGCATTTCTTTTTCAGCTTTCAGAATTGGCCATTTAAACATGTTATGGTTGTTAATTAACTTACACTTTCAGAAAAATGTCAAAGGGTTTCTGAGTAGAAGATGTGCATAATCACACACTGTATGGCATTACACGATGGTATAACCCTTTATTCTTACAAATATCAACCCACACTCCAATCTGGAATCACAGGGATGAAATGCAAACTAACAGTTATTGTTTTAATGTTATAAAGCTGGTGAAATCAAACGTGTATGCCATGTAAGGACTACTACCACGTTTCCCCGAAAATAAGTCCTAGCTGGACCATCAGCTCTAATGCGTCTTTTGGAGCAAAAACTAATGTAAGACCCGATATGATATGATATGATATGATATGATATGATATGATATGATATGATATGATATGATATGATATGATATGATACCAGGTATTATATTATATTATATTATATTATATTATATTATATTATATTATACCCAGTCTTATATTAATTTTTGCTCCAAAAGACGCATTAGAGCTGATGGTCAGCTAGGTCTCATTTTCAAGGAAATATGGTAATACAGCTACAATTAATATTAACATTAATGGGGAGATTTCTGGTCAAGATAGAGGAGTAAGTAAATGCTGCACTTGCCTCATCCCACCACCACATCAAAATTACAACTAAACCACAGAACAGCCATCATTGAGAATCAGCTGAACTCTAGCTGAACAGAAGTCCTACAACTAAGGACATACAGAAGAAGCCACGTAGAGACTGGTAGGAGGGGCAGAGACATGGGATGGGATGTCCAACACCTACGTATAGCAGGGAGATATGGGCTGCAGAGGTCAGACTGGAGGAGTGAGAGGTCTCAGCCCCACACGACTGCTACCTGTTTGCTGAGAATAGCAACCTGTTTTAAAACATATTATATAGCATTATGTATACATTCTATGCACACAGAAATTTATGTGGATATAGCTCTAGATTTACCTAGTAATTTTGTAACTCTTTTCCAAAAATCACATATGATTTTTGGAACATTACTTATTTATACTATGGATATTAAAATGTCTGGTACTTAAAAAAATAGCAATTATATTATATGTTAATTATACCTCAATAAAGTTGATTTTAAAATATCTAAATAAAACATTAATGGGGATACTATTTTCCAGGCTCCCTGCAGATTGTTTTTTTATATACAATAACTATGGCTCCCACTTTCATTCTATAATTATCCCCATTTGGCATGTGATAGACTTACACCTCATAGAGCCCAAGAAACTTGCCTCAGGCACAAATAAACTAAAAGCAGAGCCATGATTTGAATCCCAAACGTCTGATACGCTTTCTGCTATCCCCACTCTGACTCACTTAATGGGTCTAAATGGAACCTTTTACTGGTGATAGTTGGAACAGTCAGTGCCTTAACAGGAAACAGATGGCATGCTCAAATTAGGATAATCTGAGGAAAGTTTATCTAAAAAAGGGAACTCTATATTGAAGCATGGCTGGTAGGGTAACCGCAATGAATGTTGCAAAATTCCTGGGATAGTAATAGAAGAGCTGTTACTATCCCTGGACCTAAAGGGGCAAGAACAATTAATGGGTCCTGAAATACACAGCTGTGTTCAAAATGCCACTTTGAGAAAAACAATGACCTTTAGTAGAGGACACAGCAAGTCCAGATAACCCTACAAAAGGAAGGTCGGAGGCTAAATACAGTCACCTCAGTTATCTTTCTCCCTTTAATATCTTGCCAGGGCTCCCTAATGTCCTAAGCCAACCCCAATAACTGAGTCATGGGATCTAGTCGATGTACTTTTTACGGATCTTTTGCAACAGAGAGCAGAGAATGGAAAAAGGAGACGGGAAGGGCAAGGCAAGAGACATCTGACCACTGTTTATGTTGAGCTAAGTGTGGCTAGAAGAGAGGCCACCTGTTTCGAAAGTGGTTTGTTATAGCTTTTTTCTCTAATCTTCAGTCTTAAAATGCATTTTCCAAGATAATTGTTGGTTAAATAATATGGTGGTTTTTAAATAATAAAATACAATTGTGAGACATACACAGAACAGTTTTTTTAGGAACTACAGAGCAACTATCAATTATAACAGGAATATCATTTTTTTTCTTCACTATGATTCAGTGAGGTGCCTCCTCTCGCCATCAACAGCTATTCACAACAGTGAAACAGTGGTCTGTTGTTGCCTCCCAAAGGCCAAGGACAGCCCTTGAAGCTGTTAGATATCAACACCAGAGTCAAAGTCAGCACTCTGTGAAGGCATAGATGGGGGGAGAGCGGGGAGAAGAAGTCTGATGCATGCAGCTGGGACTGTATATTCTTTCTTCAATACGATCCTTTTCTAAAATTAAAAAAAAAAAATACAAAAAAAGAAACCAGCTCATCAACAGATAACAATAATCGATTCCTTTGACATCTAACTTATGTGTGTTCTCATTTGTTATTTCTCTCAGCCACTAAAGCATAAGTTTCAAGAGAGTAAGGACCTGTGTGTCTCTTTTAAATTGAATCCTCAGTACCTAGAAGCATACCGGACATACAATAAGCACTGACTACATATTTGTCAAATTGACTGAAGAATAGAAATCAACCATCACAGGAGCATTTGAGAAAAACAAAAGATGTTTTGCTTGCAGAACATCTTGTGAGTTTGTACTTTTGAAAGATATCTAAAAAAATAAACAGATTCACAAATATTGGATGATATTTTAACTAAATAAGTTCACATTGAAAAAAACAAAAGTTTTATTATTCCTATTTCATAGACAAATAATCTGAACCTTAGAGAATTTCAGTAGTTCTCAAGGTTGTGTTGCTTATACATTAACCATGACCCAGTTGAAATCCAAACACAGTTCTTCTAGCTAGAAAATGATATGTAATTTCTACTGCCTTACTCTGATGGGGGGGGTAGCAAAGGATTTGCATCTGAAATTGCTAATGAGCTTGGGTTTGAAGACTAAAAGAAGGCCCTCCCCTGGCAAGCAAGAGCACATGTAAAGGAGCGAGAAACATGCTGAGAGACAAAGGCAGGTAGGTGACTGTCATTTAGTGATTTCAAGGTTGATCAATTTTACTTGTTTTGAATGGACTCTTACCAACTTAAATAGCAACGGTCATTATTTTCCTGTTATGATTCCTAAATGCTGCGTCCATACCCCTGTCAGCCTATAGTCTTTGCCTCATAGGCCTTTCTGGTCATTTGGAAGGAACAGTATTGCACACTCTTAACGATTTCACAAAGCTCCTGATGACGGAATGGGAGCCCAGCACAAGATGTCAGCATTTTTTGTCAATATTCCACTGTACATCTGGGGTCTCTCTCATTCTTCAGACATTTGGAGTATGAAGCAAGGATCAACTTCTTGAAGGTCTAAACAATTTTCCATGCTGACAGAGTCATGTTGACATAAATGATACTTTTTTTTTAAATTTCCTGTTTTTGAGGAAAAAAGACCCTTTAAAATTTCATAATTTGACCATAGGTTATACTTTTTAGACTGAAGCTTCAAGTAGTTCCAAGACAAGAAGAAAGCAATGCTGTCTTATTCAGATACCATCACCACCACCCCTGCCGTACCACACCATGTCCCCACTCATTGCCACTGGGTTCCAAATATGTTGCTCAGGATCTAAAAGACTCTTTCCAGTGATGACTAAGATTTAATATTAAAAGAATAAAGGGAATATCAAGGTGGTTGTATCTTAAAAATGGGCTAACAGCTTCTCTCTATCAGAAATACCTGAGAGCCCCATTAAATATAAGTATTTCCAGGATCCACCCAGACTTCCTAAATCTCTAGGAGTGAGTACCAGCATCTGGATTTTTAACGAGATCTCATGTAAGATGGGACATGTAAGATGATTCTTCAACATGTAAGATGATTATTACATACACTAACATTTGAAATCTAACTACTTCTTATAGCTCATCTGTGCAGTCTTGCGCTCTCAGGAAGCTCACCACGTCTAGAACTACCAACCTTAATTCTTGCACGGCTCTTTCTATTACAACATCTTTTACTAGCTCTTTCTATTACAACATCTTTCACTAGCTGATAATGTGTTTTTTCTGTAGCTGCCTACACACTAGGTCAAAACAAGATCACTTTTGACAGTTTTATAATGAGCATGGAACTCAGTATTCTGGAATATTTACCTAACTTTAAAAAGCTCGGAACATTTAGAAGAAATATAGCTAGGAGATCTTAAAAACAACACAGATTCACATTGACACAAAGTAAAGTGAGAGTATTTGATAGCGGAGCCAAACAGAAATAGAAATTTCATCACTGGATGGTTCCCATTGCCAACAGAATCTTTTTTCCTATAGTCTCAACTTCGACATTGCGTTAATTCCAAAAAATGTGAGTGAGTGCCATCATTTCTTTATCCCACTTGCCACTTAAAAATATGGTTGGCCGTAAGGTTATAAAAGGGCAATGCCCCAGCTGTTCCAATGGCTACACATCAGTATCTGATGTCAACCATTTATGCAGCGTCCTCTTCTGCCCACCCCAACAATGCTCACCAGAACCTGACAGAGTGTGTTTCTCATTCTCCTAGTTAGATCGGTCTTTTCCTCCCTCTGTACCTTAGCAGCCATTGCATGGTCTAATTGAAGATCCCCTTTTCTATTTCCCTTCTTTCCCCAACAACTATACATGCCTGTTATGGACGGAATGTTTGTGTCCCTCCAAAATTCATACGTTGAAAATTTACCCCTCAATTAGGAGGTAGGGCCTTTGGGAAATGATTAGATCACGAAGATGGAGCCCTCACAAATGGGATTTGTGCCCTGATAATACACCAGAGAGCTCACTCATTTCTTCCCCCAGGGGAGGACACATCAAGAAAAGGGCTGTCTGAGAACCAGGAACCTCACCAGACACAGAATCAGCTGGCGCCTTGATCTTGGACATCCAGGTCTCCAGAACTGTGATAAATAAAATCCTGTTCTTTGTAAGACACCTAGTCAATGATATTCTGATATAGTGATCTAAACTAAGACACTGTCCCTCCTCACCTGAAAAATGTGCACATTTTCCAAGAATAAGCTTAAAAGTTTCCTCTTAGTGAAATCTTTCCTAAACATATGTAATAGTTTGATATATTTTAGCAAATTCTTTATTTGTGTGATAGGCTGGACTCTTACCCACTTAAGTAACAGTGTTCATCGTTTCCCTAGTAATAAATATAGTTACCCTTGCCAGTCCATCTTTTAAATATATTCACTGTAGGAGAGTTGTATGATGTAATGGTTGAGACGGCAGGATTCAGTGTCTGATTTCCTACGTTCACATTCAGACTTTACCACCCATGGGTATGTGCGATTCAGCAAGTTCCTTTATTTCTCTATGCTTTGGTCTCCTCTTCTACAGAGGAAGACAATAAAAGAACCACTCTGAATATAGGGTGATTTATATATAAAAAGTTTATACTTAATATTCTAACATTTAAATACATTCTATGTAAGCATCAGTAAATAAATACTGTAAGGTTTAACGTGTTTTTCATCTGAGAAGTTCCTGGAACATAATAAGCACTTCATTAATTCTAATCTTTTGAAATATTAATAATGTTAATATTATTTCAACTTCATCATTTTTTAGTTATATCATTGCACAGACAAGAAAACTGAGATGCAGGAAAGGAAGCCATCTTAACCTACATCTTATAAATAACAAAAGATGGCTACTATAACAGATATTTTAATATATGTGTAAATGTTCTTCACATATACACATTCTCCATCATGGATCCAGCACTGAGTTTATTTTCCACCTGAGGATGATAGATGTTACTTCTACACACCTGTAATTACCATCTCTGCCAACCCTACAAAATGTCTCTGGCAACTTGCTCAGATTTCATCATGTCAGTTGTAAAATAGGTTAGAAATAAGTATAGCATTCTGTCATCTGGCACCTAATTTAGGAAATTAGTATATTAACAACATTAAATATTATTTTTCCCCTCTTACTCTTTTATATTTTATTGCACTGAATCATCAGGAGTATTACACAATTTAAAAATACCCTATAAATTGAATATGCTTTTTTAAAACTTATGACAGATCATGTTTTGATTAAATCATAATATGCCAAAAATATAAGTAAGAAATACATATATATATTTTAGGTAATTAACACTTGGAATTAGAGATGAATAGCACTTCCTCCCCCTTACCAGTTGGCTAGTGATTATAACTGATATTTTTGTCCAGGACAATTTTTATCATCAGTCTTTCTTACAGAAACTAACAAGCATTTCATTTTCTCAGCTGCTGTAATTCATTTGATTTCCTATAAGAACCACAGAAGACAGAGTTAAAATCAGAAAAGAAAAACACCACTTCTCAGAATTTTGGGCACCACTGGTATTAATCAAATGGGTAGTACTTAAATATTTTCATAATAATTAATGTAGAGGGTTAAATAAAACACTTTGCTTTCTCTTGCTACAGAAATTCTCTACAATGTGTTGTTGTTTGATAGCTCTCACCTCTCTAGCGTGCTCATTGTTTCTTTTCTCTTTAATATGACACTGACAAAGCTTTATCTCCCCAATTCTACATCTTCAACAGCAAGGGAGCTATAGTACTGTCTGCTATTCCCTTTTTCTCTAAGACAAGTCAGACAGACCTTTCAATTAATATCAGAATTATTGCAATAAAAATATTTGCCCTCATTTACGTGCAAAATTTTCCTCAAAAGGAGATTCCATTAGTAGGAATATTTATCTTTCAGAAGTATTTGCTTTATGAGTCACTGTGCTAGGTACTTGATGCATGTCATGAATCCTAAGAAACCCTTGTTAATTAGGTGGGATTGTCCCCATTTTATAGCGAAGAAAACTGAAGGTATATGAGTGGTTAAGCTACTACTCAGTTTCACACAGCTGGGATAAAGCAGAGCTAGGAATTAATCCTGGCTGGACTTTTTTGACTAAAAAAAATGTATGTTATTTTATACTTTCTGCCTATGTGGGGTTAGATGCTGAACATGAAAAAGAAAGGACTGCAGATTTCGCAATGAAGTAGAAGGAACTCCGGGAGGACCTGAACTAAGGAAATCACAATGGAAACGGAAAACCTGAGATGGGAGCCTGAAAATTGCTTACGTTTCTTTAATGCTTCTTGTGGACTATAGACCATTTTCAACAGTATTCACCATTCACCTGCGAGATAGGACTGACATCACATTTTAATTCTAAGTTGCCAGGAGCATCATGATTCACAGAAAGGAAACAGCAAGCAGAAACAAGATGAAAAGAAAAATAATTTTTCTTCAGCCTTTCCTCAGTTAAACAAGATATGTTTATAAGCTGTAGTGTGCCCTAGTATAGGGTTAAGGGTCAGTGTAAAATGTTCAGAGCATTCTAATAAGTTCTATAACAGCAATGAAAAGCACATAAAATTAATGTTAATTGAAATCAAAGGATTAAAATAAACTCATATAGAATATAAAGAGAGTGAGTGTAACTTTTAAATGGACCCCCAAATAAACCTAAAGGCTGTTGATGCTAGTATTTTATTTTACATTAAAATAAATAAGTAAAAGTATTATTTTATTTTATTTTGTAATGGGATCATGTGTTATACTTTTTCTATTCTTCTAAAATCTGTCAGCATAGTTATGTCATTTTTAACATGGAAAAGTAATAATTTTAAAATGCTTTTAAAATCTCACACGGTTAGGTGAGTCCTTTGGTTTAGGAAATCATTTCTATGTATTAGCATGGTCTGTAATTATTGCAACTGAATGTATCCCTTAAATTCTAATTGTTCAAACCAAACTCCTCCTAAATAATGACCCCGGTTTACTTCAAATCTAACTCTTTAATGCTAGGGCTCACTTCACATTATAGTCGTCCAGTTACAAACTCTGGATTTTCTATCGTGAGTTACCCTGTGGGCTAACAGTCTCTCCACAAAGCTCAGCTTACCCACAAGGCCCACACAATCACCAGACAGGCTCCAAAGATGGACATCAGGCTTGTGGTGTGATAATATGATACTGCAGAGGGCCACTGAGACCTTCCCTTTCTCCTTTTGCAACAGGCTATGATGCAGAACCTATCTGTGAACGTTGTCACTTGCATTCGATTGTTTTTAATACGCCCATGTGTGTTTTCATTTTAATGGTTAGTAAAAAAAAAAAAAGTGTTAATTTGTGAAAAAAGATTAAAAATTAAAACCACAATTTCAGGAACATCCCACCTTGCCTAAAAATATGTTCACACTACAAAAGGCTAACTATATTCTCCATATACCCACAACAGCCTTGCTCAGTTGACAAACCATGGTCTTTAGAGTTAGCGTAAGCAAGATTTGAAAGCCAACTGCATTATTTAGCAATGGGGTAAGTAATATTAGAATGCTTCAGAAACAAGACTCTGGAATAAGTATTAAAATATATTTGGAAGTGATGACAGGAAACACCAGTAAGGAGTCGGGGAATGACAAGGAAATAAATTGATGCAAGTGTTTATAGGTACAGGTTACTATTATAACCAACTAGGGCTCAATCCCATTGGAAAATAGTAGAGAATATCCCTCAGAGCTCTCCTACCAAAAGAGCAAGAAAGCTGGGCATTAGCCTCTTATTCCCATCAGTCACTTGTGAAGAGCTGTTGAGAGGATGTGTTAAGTAGTAGTCATGAAAGCCAGCTGGCATAAAGTCTGTGCTCTAACGCTTTCTTTCCCTATTCAGGGTACAAAGTGTTGACACTGTATGTTGCCTGGAGGATGATATCAGGGACATCCATCCTTTCTCTTGTGATTTGTTCATCTTGGCCTGGTAACATCTCGAAAAGCTACTAATAATGGGAAAAACGGCATTTCAGTATTTTCCAAAGTCATAAGTACATACATAATGAATCTGTATTTGCTGTTCTATCATAAAGACACTTATTTAAGATTATCCAGGGAAGTAAAATTATTACATTGCAAGTGTGCAAATTAGCCCTAATATTATCTAGTCATGATCAGATATTGGAAAAATCAATTCCTTGCTTAGGGATTCACATTTGTCATCTGAAACAAACAACAAAATATGGGACTGCAGACCTAGTGTTAGTGTGGACGCGAATAAAGAAAGCTCCGCCTCCTTCTAGGTTCCCGGGATGGCTCACGACACAGTCACTCAGGACCCCACACAGCACGCCCAGATACCAGTAGCAAGAGGAAAGCTTTGAACGCACGGTAGATCATAGCTTCCATTCCATATTTAAATTATATCTACGATCATCGTGGGATCTAACAGTCAAAAACCCTGGGATTTTCTGTCCTATTTTAAATAAGTCTGAGAATATCAACGTTGATCTACTGTCGGTTCAGATAAAACTCTATGTGAACTGCAGTTGTATAAGGTCAGAAAAACCAAGTGGGTTCAGCGTAGGGAGGCCTGTGGATGGGTCTGTTTAAGGATCTGAAGAACCCTGCCTATTGGGCCCTGTGGCACATTTGAAGAACGCTTGAGCCCCAGAAGTTCATGAAACAGCCTTAATGAGTAGAGGCTGCTGGACCGGCCCACAGCGACCTGGAGGTAAGGCCAAGAGTGAAATGGGCATTGCGACTCCTGGATGACGTTCTCCCGCAGCACTCAGGGCTCGGTGCACACGATTAGGCCTGACATAGTTCTCTGCTGAAGGAGGGCCTATAAATCTCCTCATGGGGCTCTCACAACACAAATCACTCTTGGTTAAACTGTTCCAGCAGGATTCAGAGGCGGGGAATAACACATTCCCTAACACTCCTGTGAAGACGGATTGTTCCAAAAAGAGGTGTGCTGACTTAGATATGTCGTATTCTAGCATACAGCTTCCAAACAAAGTGCACTACAAAGGCAAACCACCAAAGAACAGCCAGATACAACTTACAGCAACAAAGGAGCAAAACAAAGAAAGAAAGAACCAAAGCTCTTGGACACAGATAACAGTTTAGTGGTTACCAGAGGGTAAGGGGGGAGGGAGGATGGTAGAGGAGGGTAAAAGGGGTCAAATACATGGTGATGGAAGGAGAACGGACCCTGGGTGGTGAGCACACAATGTTATATATAGATGATTCATTACAGAATTGTACACTTGAAACCTATGTAATTTCGCTATGCATTGTCACCCAAATCAATTTAATTAAAAAAAAAACAAACAGAAAAGGGAGAAACATTAAATATGGAAAGCAGAGAAACTGAGGCCAAATAAATAAACGAATAAATAATATGAAATATGGGGAAAAAGATCATCACTGTACTGTGACAGCTATTATCAATGCCAGAGTTGTAACCAGGAAAAAAAAAAAATCCCAATATTTTCAATAACTATGCTATTAATTCTGATTTCAACATTTACGAAGTTTGATCATTACACTCCTTAACCCTCAGAAAGCAGTACAAGATTTTTTGTGAGCCCTAAAACTATTGGAAGGGGACTGATGTAGACAGATAGAATTATATCATAGAGACAGTGTAAAACTGTTCACATCAGTTTTTCTTCTCTTGAATGGCAGCTTCACCCACATTTCAGTAAGGTCTCCATTAAATTACAATGTCTGTCAACAGGAGGCCAAGAACTTTTGTGTTAACTAGAGGTAGTGGGTTGATCCATTCCGATTTCTCAAGTTTTATATAATTTAGTTCCCTGTAATTATATAGAAAACATAAAAATTTGATATGTCCATATTTTTAAATCTAAAGATAACCATTACCAACCATCAGTACACTTAATCATTACCAACTGTTTTGTTTAAATCTGTTTAAAGTTTTAATTTAACTTCTTTGATATGATTTGATATCGTTTTTATAAACTTGACTGTGGTAATAAAAAGTGTTGATATTCTGATTACTATGTATTTTTTCAATTTGCACATTAAATCAATTATCCATCTCTTTACTGATTCATTTCATTATTCAGTTATTTTAATATTTGTTTTCCTAATAGATATTTATTGAGCCTTTTCTCTATGTCAGCACTGAAAATACAGTGATGACTAAGATAAACCAGGTAGCTGCATTTATGAACCTCACATTTAATTGAACCAATTATTTTTGTTTTGTTTTGTTTTGTTGATAATATTACACTTTAAATTTACAGAGAGTCTATTTTGTATCAGCTGCCTTGCTAACTCTAATTATCCTGGCACCCTTACAAATTTGGGGTTATTATACCTACTTTATTGACATGGAAACTTTAGGTCAGGTAGGATAGATGATGTCTATATAATAAAACTGCCAAATTAATGAATAAGCTATACATGAAACCAAAGTCTTTTTTGGCTGGCTAAAAAATACTACATCTATCTTATCACACAGATTAATCTGAGAGGTTTCCAAGGGAGGAAAATGATGGCGAGATATCTCACAGACTGAAATAAGTAATTGCAGCTTAGCTTGGGAACAAAACTACTTAAATATAGATCACTATTGCAGTTCAAAGTTATGATATGGCATTAATAAGAGCATTCTTGCATTTTTAATTTTACATAGTATAACTTTAAAAAGTAAAACTGATTCTTTTATGAACACCTCTGGGATTGTATGTCCCTCCCCCACCCTCACGTGAATACAGCAGAACCTCACCACCCCCATATAATATTTGATTTGATTCATCCAGAGTTGGTATGTAACTACATATATAAGTCATTTCATTTCGTTCTCATAACAGCAGTGTAAGAATTGTATTAGCATCCCACCTAAAGGCCAGGAATCAGAGACTTTATATGGCATGCTTGAGGTCACATGGCTTTGTTCCTTCTCGAAAGGATAAGGGGCAGAATCACTGGCACTTATTCTCAATGACCCAAAAGAAGTAAAATCCTTTTTCAATTTATCAGTCTTACTTGAGTCTTAAATTCCATATGTACCCCTTTCCAACTTGTTAGCTTCTATCCGTTTCATGGGTATTAGGTTAAGCATCATGCCCTTGAACTTTAGGCTCAGTGCAGCACTCTCCTACTCAGCTTTCATGTCTACTTGTGCTCCCCTTGTTACAACTTCATTTTTAAAAATTATTCTATGGCTCTTTTTTTATATGATTGTCTTATCCCAGACTGTTGAGCTACTAGAGTCTAGGAACTAATAATCCTTTAATATCTTTTAATTTTCAGTGTTTGTTACAATGTGTGACATACTGATTGCATTGAATAAATATTTTTGAATGAATTAAATGATGCATCTTTGATTCCCAAATAGTTATATTCTCAAATTTACAATATTCAATCATACTTTCTTATACGATCCCCTTACAAGATGTGACCGGAAACCCGTCAAGACAATAGTAATTTACAGAAAGATGGATTAAAGGGAGAAAGTCCCAATTGACACTAAATCACATTTTCACATGTCTCAGAGAAAGGAATTAGAGTTAAGCCATTAGCAGAGATCACTTCATGAATGAAGAAATTTACCAGTGAAGTATTATCCTTCCACTTAACAAATGAAAAAGTTGGGGTTTTGCAAGATGAGTAACTTCTAAGCTCCCTCAAGGAGTGAATGGGAAGCCGCGAAGCCTGCCCTGTCCTCTGTCCACTGCATTGTGCTAAGGGCCAGATCTGAATGAAATTCACACATCACATCTCCTCCATGACTCGTAATATGCTCAGTACCGTGACAGGTTGATTTACTGTGTGTGGCCAGTGAAGAGTCTATAGCATAATAAACTATAAAAAAATGCAACTATTGAAAAATGACCATGTGTTCTCATTTTACAGATGAGGAAATGGACAGAGAGAGAGGAAATGACTGCCAATCAATCATTAATAGAATTTATTGAACTCAGTTCTGATTATATCACTCTTCTCTGTAATATTATTCAATGGCTTTCCATTGAAATTCAAATGCAATCCAAGCTCCTCACCATGAATTATGAAACACTTTGAGATTCTTTTCTGCCTTATTTTTCTGCGCAACAGCTATGCTAATCTTCTTTTAGATAACCAGCTGTATCAACTATTAATTTTCCTAGATTAAGGTTTTAAACATGCAGTGCATTCTGACTGACCTTATTTCCATATGTCCCTCTCTCCGCACACAGTTCTTGACCAGTACCTACTTATACTTCAGAGTTCACCTGAAACGCCCTTCCTAAGTTGAACAAGATTTCTTGCCTGAGTTATTTTCTGATACCACTTGTACTACTTTTTTTGCACTCCTCAAAATCAAAATTAGATGATTATATCTTAAAATTTTTATTTCAAGTCCTTATTTCCATCTAGACTATAAATTCCATAATGAAATGGGTTATAACAACATATTTTGTTGTGGGGGGTGTTTTTGTTTGCTTTTTCATTCCAAAACATTTTCTTTTTCAATAATAATTTTCTTTCAATTACACTTGACATACAATATTCCATTATTTTCAGGTGTATAATATAGTGATTAGACACTTATATAACTTGCAAAGTGATCACCCTGATAAATCTAATATCCATTTGGCACCATACATAGATATTACAATATTATTGATTATACTCCCTATATGTTCTATCTCCACGACTATTTTGTAACTACCAATTTGTATCTTTTCATCCCTTTCCTCCCTTCATCCATCCCCTCAACCCTTCCCATCTGGTGCCAACCATTAAATGTTCTCTGTATCTATGAGTTTGGATCTGTTTTGCTTGTTTTCTTATTTTGCTTTATTATATTCCACATATAAGTGGAATCATATGGTGTTAGTCTTTCTCTGTCTGACTTATTTAACTCAGCATAATAGCTTCTAGGTCTGTTTATTTGTTGCAGATGGCAAGATTTCATTCTTTTTTATGACTCAGTAATGTTCCATTATATAAATGTACCACTTCTTCTTTATCCATTCATTTATTGATGAACACTTAGGTTGCTTCCATATCTTGATTATCGTAAATAATATTGAAATGGATATATAGATGCATATGTCTTTTTGAGATAGTGTTTTGGATTTCTTTTGATAAATACCCAGAAGTGGAACCACTGGGCTCTTCTTTGTCACTTGTTGCATAGCTTTTATTTTAAAGTCTATTTTGTCTGGTGTAAGTATTCCTATCCCTGCTGTTTGTTTTGTTTGCTTGTTTGATTTCCATTTTTATGAAATATCTTTTTCCATCCCTTTACTTTCAGTCTGTGTGCATCTTTTGATCTGAAGTGAGGCTCTTTTAAGCAGCATATGTAAAGGTCTTATTTTCTTACCCATTCAGCCTCCCTATGTCTTTTCATTGGAACATTTAATCCTTTCATATTTAAAGTAATTCTTGATAGATATGTAGTTATTGTCTTTTACTATTCATATTTTTAATCTTTTTTTTTTTCCTTTTCTTCTTCTTCTTCTCCTTCTCCTTCTAGAAGGCCCTTTAACACTCCTCGTAATACTGGTTTGGTGGTGATGAACTCCTTTAGCTTTTTCTTTTCTGGGAAGCTCTTTATCTGTCCTGAGATTCTTTACCTATCCTTAGATTCTATCTGTACCAGCTTTGCTGGGAAGAGTTATCTTGGTTGTAAGGTTCTTGCTTTTCATCCCTTTAACTATTTTCTGCCAATCTCTCTGACCTGCAAAGTTTCTGTTGAGAAATCAGCCGACAGTCTTATTGGAGCTCCCTTGTAGGTAACTAACTGCTTTTCTTATGCTGCTTTTAAGACCCTCTTTTTGTCTTTAACTTTTGGCATTTTAATTATCACGTGTCTTGGTGTGGGCCTCTTTGGGTTCATCTTGTTTAGAACTCTCTGCACTTCCTGGGCTTGTATGTCTATTCCTTCTCCGGGTTAGGGTAGTTTCTGTCATTTTTTCATATAGGTTTTCAATTCCTTGCTCTCTCTCTTCTCCTTCTGGTACCCATATGATGTGAATGTTGGCACACTTGATGTTGTCCCAAAGGCTCCTTAAACTGTCCTCATTTGGGGGGATTCTTTTTGCTGTTCTGATTAGGTGTTTTCTGCTGTCTTACCTTCCAAATTTCTGATTTGAGTCTCTGTATCATCTAATCTACTGTTGCTTATCTCTAATGTATTCTTCATATCAGTTATTATATTCTTCATTTCTGACTGATTTTTTGTTTGTTTTCTATCTCCATTTTTATGTTTCCTATCCCTTTGTTGAAGTTCTCTCTGAAAACCATTGAGCATCCTTATAACCAGTGTTCACAACTCTGTATCTGGTAGATTCTTTGTCTCCATTTTGTTTAGTTTTTTTCTGGAGCTTTGTTTTTTTTCTTTCACTTGGGACTTTTTTTTTTTTTTTTTTTGTCTACCACCCTGTGTTTGTTTCTATGGATTAGGTAGAGCTTCTATGTCTGCCAGTTTTGACAGAGTTGTCTTATGTGGTAGGTGTCCTGTGGCCCTAGGTCGTGTGCTAAAGCTGTATCTCTTGTGTTGTTTGTGTGTCCTCCTGGTGCAGTTGAGCCTTGACTGCTGTTGGCATGCCAATGGGAGGGACTGACCCTCAGGCTGATGGTTTGTGATGATTGGCTGTGACTATAGTGGAGGAGCTATTGTGTAGGGGCTGATTCTACAGAGCAGGATTCGTTTTAGCAGGGCTCTGGTGCCTGGCCAGTCTGTCCTTTGGGTGTGTTGTTTGTGGAGTTGGTTGGGTGGTGCTCTGGTGTGGTCTGAAGCTGGCCACTGGGTATCTTGTTTCTGGGTCCTCTTGGTGGGGATTCTGGTGTAGGCCAAGGTCAGCTGCTGCCTGTGCTCTGCTGGGGCCACTTGGTATGAGCTACAGAGTGATCTGAAGATGGTGCTGCTTGTTCTAGTGTTGGAGGTACCTGGGAGAGGGAAGCTGCAAACTATGACCTGGTACCTCTAGTGCCAGGTGTGGGGCTACTTAGCAAGAGGTACTGGGCATGCCGAGTCCAGGTGCTGCTTGCTTGGGGTTTGTGAACCTTTGAGAGACTTTAGGAAAGCCTGAGGCATGAGCCAAGCAGCCCATGTAACAAAGTATTTTGAATGAATGAATGTTACACTGAAAATATCAGTAGTGAAAAAGATTTGATAGGCTACTTCAACTCCACGTGGAACACTTGAATTCTCTCTGCGTGATGACCCCATATGACTAACCCTTCATTTTTAAAAAAAATCAGTATCATCTTTTGAAAGCTGTGAAGACTTTCCAAGACTACTTATTGCTACTTTTCCATGTATGTTTGATTAATGTTGAAAAGTTTGAATACCTTTATAAGATTTGTGAGCCTAGAAATGCTACAAAGTTAATTTATTTTTTAAAATAGTAAAATCATTTACATAAAAATATTTAGTAGTAGCTAAATAAAATCAATTTCTTATTTTTTATAGTATGTCATCAAAATAGCAATAAACCCTCAACTTACAATATTGCACTAGATTTATCATGATGTATGAAATACAATGAAAATGAACACAAGGGCCTATGAGAATGGCCAGTGTAACAGCTAAATTTCACAGATGAGGAAGGCCCAAAGTGATTTGTGTCTTTGAAAGGTGATCTTCAGTGAGCCTGATGGGCAACCTGACTAAACCTTCTTTCTCTTCTATGTCTTTATCTCCCTTCTTTTGTTTTGCTGAGAACAATAAAAACCTCTAAGTCAAACCTAGATTTCCCTTCTAAGGAGAATGTCCATTTTATTCTTCTCATGTTAGTGGATCTCTGTCCTCTGCTGACTATCAAATCGCATCTCAGTATGTTCTGCTCCATCCAAGCTTTCATTCACAAGACAGCAGCCATCTGCCTAGCAGGTCAGTGGCGTTTTATGTGTTAACCTTCACTTACGTCCAGAGAGCAATGCCAGATGATAGTCAACATTTATTGGAAACAATTTCATCTGCTTAAAAATTTCTCTTTGCATGACTGTGACATCTCAGGACTCAGACCAGAGGCATTTTAAATAATAATAATAATTAATAATAATAACAATGATAAAAAGTGTTTTCAAATTCCAACATTTTTATTCAGATATATATACCTTTGATAATTCTAGTCTGCATTTGTAACAGCGGTCTTTCCCTAAAGCAAACCATTTCTCCTTGACTTTAAAACTTGAAACATGTATCTAGTGTTTCGTCTCTCAGGTCTCCAAGAAGACCTCTGACCTCCACTTACAGTGATGTTCAGTATGTTCTCTAGGTGTCTACATTCAACGAATTCACTGAAACATTGTATTCTAAACATTTAATTAGATTAGAAGGCTGACCACTTCCCTTTGAAAAATAGAAGCACCTGACCCCTAAATGCTACATAAGGTAAGGTAATCACGAAAAATAGAAAGACTGATGAAAGTCTGGTCAATAAACTTAAGTACCAGTTGAATGATATTTAAAACTCTTATTGCTAACCAAATGACATTTGGTGTCTCTGTGTGTGTGTGTGTGTGTGTGTGTGTATGTGTTAAGGGGGTGTTTTTATGCGTTTCTTTTAATGACATCCAAACCATCCACCTTATCCTTTCTGAAAAGGAAAACACAAATGTTTTTAGTACGTGTAATATTTATTCCATTTTATCTTCTTAATAACCCTGTGAAGTAGTTTCACCAATATGAGATGGAGAAATGATGATTCAGAGAAATTAATAAATAACCCAAGGTCATATGTCAAATGGGTCATTAAATTTCAATTTGAACACAGGGTTATAGAAAGGGAGAATGTTGTTTCCAATCATCTCTATCTTTTAAGCAGCTAAGGGCCATATGTGTAGACATTCATAGTCTCTTTCCTTGACACTTAATCCAATGAATTCCATAAAAGCCCCAGAGAGCTCTATGTAGAATTTTCCAAAGGCTAAAGCATTGATTTTCCAAATTTGGAAAGAGTTGCTATCAGATCATATGCAGGGGAAAAAAACAAAAAACGAAAAACAATGGAGAGGTATATTTCACTATTGAATGGCAAATATTTCCAAAAGAGGTATTTCCCAGCAATAAAGTAAGAAAAAATAAATTACCTACTGAATGAGCAAGACATAATGCCATTAACTAGTTTTATATACTGTGCTCTCCAATTAATTACCTTCCAAAGCTCAAGCCAAGCGTCAGCAAATAAAGACTTATAGAAACCTTAATTCTCTTAATAATAAAAACAATTTCAGGAACAATATACTGCCCCCAGTAGGAGAAAAGAAAAAAAAAAAAAAAAAAGGAATGAAAATAAAAGAAAGAACAAGAAAAAAGGAAAAACAAACTTTTGTGTTTAAGATTCTGACTTTACTTCTTGACTCTCAAGAAATTAAAGAGAAAATGTGGCTATCAAGTACCATTTCTAGCTGCTGTAAATGATTGGAACCACTGAAGGGAAGCAAAGACAAACAGCTGTCAGAAGGGATGATAATGATTCATAATGTCTCTCAGAGTCACATTCAGTAGATTTGAGGATGAAAGTGTTATCATGTTTAAAAATTTTAATATATCTGAAAAATCTAATAGGCACCTATTTGGCAAAATTCATGAAAAACAATGCAGCCTTTCAAGTTAAATTAATAAGTTTAATTTTAGAATAGGAAAACAAGATATATATATATATTGATTTTGCTTTCCTATTCTAAAATTAAGCAAATGGCCAATGGGAAATTTGAAAATTTTATGCAACTTTTACTCTTCTTATAAAGACCACTGAATTTCCTCAATGCAGCATATATACAACATCCCAGGACGCAATAATCCTTCTTACCTAATTCTGTCTCTAAACACAATGAGGTTTTTTTTCATGTAACACCTTAACATTCATTATTTCATTCATCTACATATTTATTGAGTGCTTATTGTATGACAGTTTCTGGTTTTACTCTAGGATTATACTTGCAAATAAATTTAAAAATTGCCCTAGCTGAATCAATATTCTAGCGAGGGAGACAAGAATAAACAAATAAATAAGAAAAATCATTCCAGATGTTTAAAAGGGCTGTGAAGAAGACAACACAGAGTGAATCAATACGAGGCCATTTGGAGAGAGGTGTCATTTCGAGAAAAGTAGTCAGAGGAGATTCCAGTGAGCAAGTGACATTTGTAGAGAGGTCTGAATGACAAGAAGGAGTAGCAATCTAATTAACTGGGTCTGGAGTGTTTCAGAAAGAGAGTGACAGACCTCAAAATATTGAATTGAAAAAGACCATGATCTCAGAACAGAAGGGAAGCTATTATGGCTGGAACTTACTGAGCATGAAGGGTTATGTTCGAGAGTAAGACAGGGGTTATACCCTGTAGGGGTGTGACACACTTATTTACTTCTGCCTAAACCAGTCTGAGTGTTCTGGATTCATAACACCTACCTTTCATTCTGTGGGTCTCAAAAGCAATGCATTTCATATGGAACTGAGCCATCAATATTCACTTGGATTAAGTCCTAGTATTAAAGTGCCTAGTATTATCAGGGGCATAGCTACATGCATCCTTTTTCACATGAGCATCTGTCAAGTGAAAATGTGCCAGGCTCCATGCAGTTTTGAAAGCAGTATGGAGGAACTGAAACAGACTGAGATGGAAGTCAGAGGCCCACATCATAACCCCTTTCTTACACTTATTATCTCTGGTATTTTGGTCAAGGTATCTACCTTCTTTACACGCAAGTTTCCTTATCTGTAAAGTGGGAATAACAGTAGTGTATCGGGCTGAATAGATCATTGTTCAAATATATGAAGGGCCTTGAATGACAATAGGCTGAGCCCTGAGAAGGCAGAACTGGATAAAAGAGATTGAAGGAAAGGAAAGAGCCGGCAAAGAAATGATAAGACTGGGTTGGGAGAGCAGGCGTAAGCTCAGAATGTGTACTCATGTCAAAAGGATAATGAGAGGGAATATCGTTATGCCCTACATAGGAAAAAGTGTAAAAATGGCTGGTGACTAGTTTCGGTTTTGTTTGTTTGGTTATTCTGTCGTTGCTTTATTTATTAATGTGAAGAGGTCATTCTATATTCTACCCTCGCACAGTACTTGGCACATCATAAGCATTCAATTAATAAATGTACGTTAGACGAATGAACAAATACAAATAAGTAAACGGACAGATGTGTACACCCATGTAGACAGTTATCTAAGCCTCAGTGTTTGATGTCATCCATCAAACACTGATCATTCTATGACCAGATAAACAGCTTAAACTGAGTGAGCCAGATTCATCCTTGAGTCTAGGACTTAGAAAGCTCTTCTACAACATCTGTTTGTCAAGGTCTTTGGTGAAAACGCAACTATGTTAGTGCAATTATTGACTGAGCACAAGCTCAGAAAATGGCAGTTCTCTTAGAGTTATTCACAGTGGGTACCTGGATTAACAGCTTCAAACCACCTTGGGGTTGTCTTCAAAAGCAAGTCCCAGAGCTCCGTTATCTACTAGACTGATAAGAATCTCTTGGATTTGGAGCCTAAAAATCTAAATTTTTGAAACGTCATTTAGTTGACACATATGTTCCCCAAAATGTAATAATCTTTATTTTAGTGGCTTAAAAACATTTTCTTTTCTATTTGAGTTATATTAGTGGGGGACATAAAGTAAGGCAAATTACTAACTCCATTGGGAAGCAGAATTAGAAATATATGTATGGTTCCCAAATTATATCCAAGAGAATTGTCTTGAAAAAAAATAATATATGAGAGGGGGACAGCAGAGAACCAATGCATATGTAAAGATGTTCAGCTTTTAGGATGACAGAAAATCCAAGTGCTAGTCAACCATGTGATGGAGCTACTTCCAAGCTAATTAATCTCCAGCTAGAATACTAGAAATCATGTACTCATCAGAACTATGACATTGATGATTCCATATTTGTCAGAGTATCATATGAATATTGTGTAAACTCTTAGGTGCTAACTTTTAAAAGGACATTGAACTAAATAAAATGGCCCAGGTTAAAAGATCATGTCCTAGGAAAAACAGCCAAAAAAACTCAGAATATTTGAATTAGATAAAATATTAAAAAAAAAAACAAACAAAAAAAAAAAAACACAAAAAACAAAACATACAGCAGTATAAAATTTAGCTTCAAGTTCCTGGAAGACTGACCTGAGAGTAGATAGATCCTCTCTGGGGGTAGGGAGTGAAAAGAGGGGACTCTTGAAACCTGCAGGGTGATTATTTTGTCTCGACATAAAGATTTTTCTATTTCATTATACTATTAGAAAAAGCTATACTGTATATAAATTATAGAAATATTGTTTAAAATGTGGAAAGGTGGTATCTATAATTCTTTAATATACATGTTCATATTTGCACAATTTCTTCTGGTTTTGTCCATAAACAGGTCTATTTTTTTTTTCTTTGAGGTGATGGAAATGTTTATTATCTTGATTATAATAATGTTTCAGGGGTGTATACACATTTCTTTTTTTGTTGTTAAATATTATTTTATATTAGTTTCAGGTATACAGCATAGGGATAAATAAATTACCTATTGAATGAGCAAGACATTTATATAATTTATGCAGTGATTCTCCTGATTAGTCTAGTACCCACCTGACACTATACATAGTGTTGTTACATTATTGATTGTATTCCTTATGCTGTACTTTCATCCCCATGATGATTTTGTAACTACCAATTTGTATTTTTTAATCCCTTCACCTTTTTCACCCAGCTCTGCAACCACCTTCCCCTCTGGAAACCATCAGTTTGTTCTCAGTATCTATGAGTGTGTTTCTATTTTGTTTGTTCATTTATTTTATTCTTAAAATTCCAGATATAAGTAAAATCATATGGTATTTGTCTTTCTTAGTCTGACTTACTTCACTTAGCATAATATTCTCTAGTTCCATCCATGATGTCACAAATGGTAAAATTTCATTATTTTTTATGGCAGAGCAATATGTCACTGTATATGTGTACCACAACTACCTTATGATCCAGTAATTCCACATCTGGGTATTTGCCCAGAAAAATCCAAAACACTAATTTGAAAGGATATATGCACGCCTCTGTTCACTGCATCATTATTTACCAAGATATGTAAGCAACCCAAGATATGTAAGCAACCCAAGGCCTATGTTTTGTTTTGTTTCGTTTTACTTTTTCATAGTTGGATCATGACACAAGCAATTATATGTCTTACTTAACATTATAATCTGAGATTTTTATGTGGATTTCTATTTATCACTTTGATGGCTGCACAACAGAGCAAGTGATATATCACAATAAGCCATTTTTATTCTACTGACTACACATATACGAAGAGTTCTGGATAACCAGAAGGTCAAAAATGAAATGGAGTGCCTCAAAAATAACAGAATCTTGGGGCTCAAAGACTATTTTGAGGTAATTTCTATATAAAACATGTTTTATGAAGAAAATGTTTTGAGTATTAAACTGTGCTACTTTAGGATCCTTGGTAAGTAGAAAAACCACTTCTGCTTACTGGATAGATGCTCTTTTCCATCACTGGACTGAAAAAAAATTGGTCTCCTTTAAAAATACTCACGTTGGTCAGAGTGATGACTTGCATGGACCTCATAAAGGCGATTCAAAGTACAAAAGGGAGGACATTGCAATGCAACCATTAAGAGCCTTTCCAAAGGGAGGATTCTATCACTCTGCATAGTAAGGGTTAGTTCCGAGGAAGGAGACACCACTATTCCATAGCATGGCCTCAGAGTAGTCCCCAGAGAAGGACAGGAGGACTGTAGAGAGTTTTTAGGTATGAATATGCTGAGCTGGGTATATTGATGTAGTATTGAAAATTGTGCATGCTTATGGATCTGATATAAAGGCATTATAAATAAAGTATCCCAAGTGTTCAATATTCTCATTGATATTTTACAATAAAGTAGTAGCCACTTCCTATTATTATTCCAATTTTGCAAAGGTTAAAAAATGACAGGTAATCAGGATGAACCACAAAATACAACCTGAGACAAATAATGGTGCTCTGTATCTTCTAATTTGCCATGCTTCTGTCCCACCATCTCAAAATAAACAAGTTTAACATGAAAGTAATCTTTCTAGAAAGACTTTAGAATATAATTAATGAGCGTTTAAGGTATCTCCCTGGGACTAACACCAGGTGCCTTGGTAGGTGTGGCCTTATGCATGCCAGATTGATATTTTTATAGTCATCTGCCTTTTTCTTAATCCTATTTTTATAACAGTCACTAAAATCGAAGCTCATTAAATACAGGATTTCTACTTTATTTGCAGAAGATGTCTATTGCCAGATTTTGTCGGCTGTCTATAATTTCTTACTTAAGAGGGTAATTTATTCATGACACTAATTAATGATGAAATAATTATTAGAGCTACATGGTGTGCCATCCCTTTCAGTTTCTGTGTCATTTTACACTGAGCTGGGATCTGTCTTTTCAGAATCTCTGTGCCAGGATAATTATATGGTCACATGTAAATCACCCCATCACACCTCTCTGATTTTTGAGTGAAAACCAGGGATAGAATTACTGTAGACCCATAACCATTTTATATACATCATAAAAGGATTTTTGGAATTTAATATGAATTATAAGGTGAAGATTAATTTAAAAGAGTAGTTTTAGGAGATGCTATCAGAAATTAACTTTAATGATAAGTTTGGAGGATTTTAAACTTAAGCCAAACGAAAGCTGCAGTATTATGAATTTATTATCTTTAGTAACTTCTCGTTAAGACACTCTGTGACTTGTCTTTTATTTCATGACAAGATACTTAAAAGGTTGATTTCTATGAGTCATAGTCATAATTATTAAGCAGTATAAAAAGATAATAGACTTTGTAACTTTTTTTTTTCACTTTTTAAGAACTTAAAATACAACCTGAACTTTTGCACTATTGAATCTAAAGTAGGGTCTCTTAAGTCTCTGACTTTAAACATCAATAAAAACTTCAAAAGGGTATAAAAAATGAAACCCTGTATTGATAAATTTAATTCACTTTTTATAATGTATAGATTATTGCCCTTCTGTGAAATCTAGGAATTCAGGAATGTAAACTGCATTCTTTCAGTCACAGCCTGTGGGGGGAATTATCAGCCAATGTAGCACCAAAACAAAAACGTGCCTTTCAGGGGACGGCTAATATTGGGACTGCCTTTTTTGTATTGTTCAGGCCAAAAATCTAAGCGTGACTCCTCTCTTTTTTCCTATACCGACATCTAACCAGTCAGAACATCTTGTGGATTCACGCTTCCAACCCAGTATAGAGAGTCTATCTTTTCGCCACCTTCAGATACCTCCCACTCAAATCCACCATAGTCTCTTGCCTGGAATATTCATATTCTAATTGATTTCCATCGTCCCACCTTTAGCACCCTATAATATATGCTCCATTCAGTAACCAGGGTGAACCCCTGAATGTGAATCTAATTATGTTCCTGGCCTGCTCAGAACCATCCAATAGCTTTTCATCACACTCCAAATTAAATTACAATGCCCTACATAGCCTACCAAATCAGCAGAATATGGTCCCTAACTACGCTTCTGACCATGTCCCCTGAAACTTCCCTGCTCTCCTACTCACCTCTAGCCACGTTCATTGTATTGCTGCTTCTGAAAATATGAAGCTCGTGTCTACATCAGAGTCGTTGCTCTTACTATTTCTATTCCGACAGGAACACTTCCCTCACAGATAGCTTTGCATGTTTCCCTCCTTCTATTTCAGTCAGACATCCAGTGAAATGCCATCTTCTCCAAAGGGCTGTTTTGACCCTTCCCTTACTTTACCTTCCTAGCATTTATCACTACGTTAGACACGTGTTTTACATTATTCTCCCTCATGATAATATAAGTTCAATAAAGTAGCTTACCTCTTAAAGGCCAGAGGGGTGCTTGTCCATAGGGCATGTCCATTTAGTAAATCTTTGAATATGTCAATGGAAAAATTGATAGGTTGTATAAATATATTTAGTAACATGGTTATTTCCTTTTTTTCAAACCCACCAGACTTCCACGTAAGTGTGAATATACCTCCACTTGATTTCTTAATTTGCTGAAGGGACTTCTACCCCAAATTCCCGTATAGCTATTCTCACATATAAAGTTCTTGACATGTCTAACACCTCCCCCAACTGTACATGTAATTTCCTAAAATGAAACTAGACTGATAAGAGTCTAAAAACACCTCTTCTTCTCATTTGCTTACATGGTATGACAAAAGTCCTCCATGAGTAAAACATACCCAGCCAATAACTTTTAAAGGAAAAACGTAAAATGAGAAAAATTCACATTCATTTGTGATGAATCCTAATTTTCAGGGTATACTGTTTAAAACAGGTATTCCATATCTCCTTCAGTTACCATGGTGACAAATGACAATATGGACAAAAAGATTGGAAAATCAGTCATGGGACGTAAGAATGAACCAACAATACCACCCATGTCTTCATATAAATAATCATCATTATTTCCATCATCATCATCGTCATCATCATCATCCTCACTAAGTGCGAAGCAAAGATACAGACATTAAGCTGTTTGTTTCTTTAGAAGCAATAAATCTCGATTCTTATATCATCTCATGTAACTTCTAACTAAATTGCCTTCATGTAGATCATCAATAATCTTTTCTTCATTACATCCAAGGAGCATTTTCTTAGTCCCCATCATTGGAAACTTAATTAGCCATATTTCTCATCACAACTGTTACTCATTCTTTGGTCTTTGACACTTTAGTTTCTCAAGGCCTCTGCCTTACACTCCCTTGTTCATTTTTCACATTCCCTCCTTGTTACATTTCTGTGAGGTTCCCACTGAGTGGAAAACTGACAAAGCATTTTTGTTGCTATTTGTTTGTTTGTTTTTCTTTGCAGAGATAGTAAATCCAGGCCTTGAACTCCATGACAGTTGAGTTGTCATCCCCAAGTCTCTGTCTGAGCAGCCAATCTGTCTTCTCCTCAGAATCTCCCCCATTATTTGTAGTGACCTTAATTCCGTGAACGTATGGCTGTCAGTATGTACAGCC
Source organism: Rhinolophus sinicus (assembly GCF_036562045.2). NCBI lineage: Eukaryota > Metazoa > Chordata > Mammalia > Chiroptera > Rhinolophidae > Rhinolophus > Rhinolophus sinicus. The sequence goes on along the minus strand of NC_133760.1, from coordinate 35,831,377 downwards.
CTGCATGCTTTATTGGGGCTGCACTAGATGGATGGTTTAATCTTCAGTGCCCTCATTAGGAGTAAGTAAGAGATAAGCAAAGAGAAGAAGTCCAAGGAAACAGATTACAACAGAAGAAAAACAATTTAGTGTTTGCATTATTCCAGGGGATATTTTAAGTGATTTTTGTTTTCTTACCTAATTTTTGTGATAATACTGGAGATTAATATTAATACGTCCTATTTTCAGCCAAGAAAATTGACTTTGGTTACCTGCAACTAAAACCTACACATTATTATAAGCCTATTCAAGACTTCCAGGTAACAATTTCAAAAAGCATAATTCTGAGCAAATCTGTCCCCATAATGAAAGTGTGAAGATTTTTCAAAGTCCACGAGTGTCACACACCTTATTTGTCCCTCCAGATTCACTCTCCACCCTTGTCCAAGGCACCCACTTGCCTCATTTACTGCTCCCGGTATGACCTCCTCTGACAGTACTGGCAGGGGAGGGGTCGGGCGTGGCCTTGTCAGCGCTGGGCAGTCCTGAGAGTCCCAGGGAACCTAGACTTCCGCCCTTGCCAGTCTGGTGTGAGGCCCCTAATCCTACAGCCAGGAGTGGTGTCTGAGGAGCCGTGCAGGCATCAGGGACCGCATGCGTCTCCAGCTGGTGTCATGGAGGGCCACACCCACTCACGATGGTGGAGGCCTAGTGGTGAGCGTGGGCTTCCTTATAACCAGGTAGTGATGGAAGTCTCCACTGCCTACAGGACTTTTCCGACACACAGCAGCATTATGATGACAGAGAACAAGAGAAGATGGAAGCACACTGAAAGTGGGCAAGCAATGATTCCCTCTGTCTTGCCATTTAAAGCATACTATGGCAGTTTATTTCTCATCCTGGACTGTGCATTCTTGAGAGTACAAACCTGGCCTCTGGTCTCTCTATGTACAGTACCTAGATTAGCCTCTCACGAAGAAAAGGTGACATGTGAAAGGGTTTGGATACATTCCCTAAGTGCCAGCATAGTGACGTGCACATAATGAATTTCAAAACTGCTTCATGAAAGAATGATTGCATTGCATATTGTTTCCTGAAAGAAACATCTTTACAGAAAAATGCATTTCCTTACAAAAGCTTAATAGAGTCCATAAAATAGATATTATGTCACACTTTTCAAGCATACATGAGCACTGTCCAAAGATAATAAATATATACAATAGATGTAAAGTCAAATAATTAAAGCAGCTGATTTTATGTCACCTTCTGGAAGAGTACACATTGATTCTCTATCCTTCTATCATATTTTGAAGCTTAATTTTGACTGGCCTCCAGAAAACCTTTTTCTTGCTTGGCCACTGAGAAGCAATCTTATTCATATATATATATATATATATATATATATATATATATATATATCATTATAAGATAGAGCCTTCTGAAATCATGTTTCTGAATACCAGTTAATAAAGGTCAGTCATCCAGGAATTTGACTGGTTGAACCTGATTTCATTAGGTATTATATGGTAATACAGGAAATGAAGAAAGCCGTCTTATTAAGATCAGCAATTTGAAAGCCAAGAATCATTTTGGAATAATAGCATGCAGAATTCTTCAAGCAACTGAAGTGTACAGAAGATGTTAAAATAAACCACGGTGCTCTAAATGGAGAATCAATTCATCCTATGCCAGACCGATGAATTTATGCTAATTGTTCATTTAGAGTGGATAAAATTGCCTTCTATTTAGAAAACACTGACCTCATCAGGGATTTGTGAAATTGGAAGCAAAAGAAAGTGACATACTTTCAAAGAGCAGAAAATAATAAGGAAATAAAATCAGTGCCCCAATATGCAAAAATCAGATGCTAATATGATTATATTCTAATAACTATTGTGAATATATATAAAACAATCCTAACTAAATACCAATGGCCACCACACTCATGAATTGTTTTCACATATCATGTTAAATATTTTAGTTCCAATGTGTGTGTACTTTTTGTAAGTGCGGATTTTCAGTAGAAAGCAGGATAAATTAAAAGCAGGATAGCGAAGGCAGAACTAAATTGAGGAGTACCAAGGATGTAGGATCCTTGCCAAAGGATGAGAACATATCATGCCAGAATTCAAGAGCTGCACTCTCCACTGCTTCAAGCACTTTTACATTATTGGGCAGGAGCAATAATACTTTTGTGCACAAATGTGTAAGAGACAAAATATAAATGCATTTCACTTTTGGGGAGGAAAAATCACAAGCCTTTATTAAACAGCCATCAAAAAGACAAGGACTGTCAAACAAGTATCCATGTGAAGGAAGCACACATATAACTGGATGTAATATATGAAGATATGTTCAGTGGGGTCCTCAAAATATTGATTGAATGGGCTCTCAATATCTTATTTACCATCAACATGCCTAAAGGATGACGGTATTAAAATATTTTATACAAAAGACTAGAAGGTTATTTAATCTACTCCCATTTTACAGATGATAAAACTGACATTCAGAGTCATAGGAAAGTGAGTGCTATTGCAAAACTAATGTCAACTTTTTTTTTTTCCAAAAGGGGGAAAAAAGACTTAAGCTATACGTGATTTCTTGTGAACTTTTACAAGAAGGTGACAAATGAAAATTAAACTGCTTGCAAACCTTCTCAGCCCTTCCTTTCATAGTTCCAAAAGAAGTAAACTGTAAACTTGCCCTGTAAAGTCGAAAGAGAGAGTACATTTCTCACCTCCTCTTAGATCTGTGCTATCTTACCATCACGTCACAAGCAGAGTGAAATGACAGGACAGGCTTCCTAATGACTTTGAAGCTCAGTTTATGATGTTTCACCATTGCTGGGCAAATATAACTGTGGCAAGTTTCCATACATACGTCACTGATTTAGTTGCTTCATGCTTTTCCTATTCGTATGTACTGTTAAGACGTTAAGTTCCACTTGGGGGTATCCATGTACATTACCATGATATCCACCTCCCAAACCCTCAAAAAAGTGATATGCCTGCACTTTACTTCTGCAAATCAGATTCAGCTTTGAACATGAAAACATATATGTAAAATTTTGAGATGAGAAAGGAGGTTAAAAAAAGAAAGAGATATGGAAAATGGTAGGAAGCAGGAGGGAGAAAGGGAGGTAAGAAAGAAGAAAGGAAGGAAAGGAAAGAAAAAAATAGATGGTGTACATTGTTAAAAATCAAGTTTTAAAAATTAGGAAACCATTACCAGTGGAAATTGTATTAGATCACACAGTTACCAAATGTTTATGGATTCAAATAGCAAATATAATATTTATAAATGCACTACACATGTATTTTCTGTATTATCTACATTACACACTAGTGGTTATGTTACGATAACTTCATCTGGAGAAGAAAGGCTGTTCAGTAATCTTTAACTTCACTAATCTTTTTAAATTCTCTTTTTAAAGATATGATGACTTGATGTGACTTACAGAGCAATTAGTATAAAGCAATAGTTTTCAAAGTGTGGTTCTTCGTCCATATTAGCATCCTCTGGGAACTTGTTAGAAATGCAGTCTTAGGCTCCCACACTAGACCTATGAACCAGAAATTGTGGGGCTGTGCCCAGAAATCGGTCTTTTTACAACCCTTCCAGGTGTTTTCCGATAAATGTTGAAATTTGAAAACACCTGTTTAAAACCATATAGAGAAGTCTTTTTTTTTTTTTTTTTTTTAGTTTACTCTCTGGTACAATTTCTTAAAATATGTGGTGAATATATGGTCTAGTGAAAATATGTGTCCTCCTAAGCACCAAATGAGAAAAACATTATTTGGAGACTGATTAAAACGATTTGTTCCCATGCATTATGTTCATTCCTTTCAACTTTCAAGGTGAAACTCAAATAATTATAGTAAAAGAGTGGAAGGAGCAAAAAGCTCTTTCATCTTATATAACTGCCAACATTTTCCCGAATCCAGAATAACATAGGCAGATAACCTGGTCACTTAGGTGGAAATAGGTATTTTTCTACATACACTTGTGTGTGTTTAGGGTTTGAAACTTAACCTTATCTTCCTATATCACCATTTGATAGATGGAATTGGCAAGTCTTTGTGCACACCAATTGTTGGTGATGGTTAAAATGTAAATACTTGAAGAAAAAGTAGCACTTATATGGTAGTAGTCACTCAGAATTGGAGGAAGCGAGAGTTGGGTGTGCCCATTACCTTACACCATACACAAAAAATCAACTAAAAATGGATTAAATCCTTATCTGTAAGACCTGAAACCATAAAATCCCTAAAGGAAAACATAGGGGAAAAGCTCCTTGACCTTGGCCTTGACAATAATGTTTTGGCTGGAACTCCAAAAGCTCAGGCAACAAAAGCAAAAATAAATAAGTGGGACTATATGGGCTAAAAAGCTTCAGCGCAACAAAGAAAACCATCAACAAATTTTAAAAAGCAGCATATGAGTTGGGAGAACATAGTTTCAAACCATACATTTAATAAGGAGTTAATATCCAAAATATATAAGGAACTCATATAATTCAATAGCAAAAAAGCAACTAATCTGATTAAAAAATGGACAAATGACCTGAATAGAAATGTTTTCCAAAAAATACATACAAATGGACAACAGATATATGAAAAGGTGCTCAACATCACTAATCATCAGGGAAATGCAAATCTAAACCAAAATAAGCTATCGTCACATACCTGTTAGAATGCTATTATGAAAATAAAATAAGTTTTATGAAGGATATAGAGAAGAGAGAACCTTTGTACACTGTTGGTATGAATGTAAATTGGTACCATTATGGAAAACAGTAGGGAGTTTCCTCAATAAACTAAAAATAGAACTAACATGTGATCCAGAAATCCCTCTTCTGTGTATACCCTAAGAAAATGAAATCAGTACTTCAAAAACATATCTGCATCCCAATGTATATTGCAGCATTACTCACAATAATTAAGATATGGAAACAATCTAATTTGCAGTTTTGTAGAATAAATGAATCTAAAGATATAGTATGTAGCATTATGATTGCAGTTAATAATTTCTGTATTGAATACCAGAAATATGCTAACAGAGTAGATTTTGGGTGCTCTCACTCATCACACACAAACAAAATAGAAATAACGTGAGGAAATGCTATGTTAATCGGCTTGATGTAATAATTTCTCTATGTAAATGAATATCAAATCAGCATCTTGTACATCTTACATGTATACTTTTTTCATTTTTTTAAAAACTTGAGTGTGCCTCTGATAGGTATATTTGGGATCATTCCTTTTCTATACTAATAACCCTTGAGTGAATAATACATATAAAGTCTGAAGTTAAGCATTAAGAAAAAAAAGTATTTGAAAATATTATTATTAAAAACCACATCAGTGAATTGGCACATCATCTAAAGAAATTCATCAAAAACTGTGTTTCACATGTACAACACTAGAAAGAAGACATTTTAATTGGGTTTAATACATTCTACATTAATTTATTCAAAATTAATGAGTTATTCATGAAACAAAAGAAGAAAAGCTAATGTACATTTTCTACTCTATCAATAATTACAAGAAGTAAGTGAAAATTTAATCACATAAGCAACTGTTTTTATGCTACCATGTTAGCATGAATTATTAGTTTAACTGAAATTTCAATTGGCAATTAGAGAACTGTATTTTGTGAACCTGGTGAGTTTCTTTACTTTTCCTGAGCCTTGACATTCTGTTTAAAATACAAGGGAATAAATCTAGATTTTTAATTTCGATGTGTGATGTAGGGAGCTTTCAATAATTATGGTGAATACTTTAGAAGCCACAGTGAGGAAAAAGGAACGGGACTGGACAGAAGGGTCACTCTGTACTGTGCAGTTCTTTGGATTTTGACAAATGCATAATGTCATGGTATCCATCATTATAGTACTATACGGAGTAGTTTCATTGTCCTAAATAACCCTTCTGTTCCACCTATTCATCTCTGTTCCTTTCCTCTACCTCTGAACCACTAACTTTTTATTGTCTCATAGCTTTGCTTTTTCCAGACTGTCATGTAGTTGGAATCATATAGCCATGTAGCCTTTTCAGACGGGATTTTTTAATTTAGCAATATCTGTCAGGGTTCCTCCATGTCTTTTCACGGTCTGATAGCTCATTTCTTTTTATCTGTGTGTAATGTTCCATTGTACAGGTATATCACATTTTTTAAATCTGTTCTCCTACTGAAAAATCTTGTCTGTTTCCAAATTGTGACAATTATGAATAAAGTTGCTATAAATATTTGTGTGCAGTTTTTTCTATCTACATAAGTTTTCAACTCACTTGGGGTAAACAGAAGCTGGGTTGTTGGATCATATGCTAAGACGACATTTAGCTTTGTAAATGTGGGTTTTCTTTTCACATTTTAAATAGTGTTCTTTGAAGCACAAAAGTTTTTAATTTTGTTAAAGTTCAAATTATCTACTTTTTTAAATGTTTGTTTCTTGTGCTTTTGATGTCACATCCAAGAAACCATATCCAAGAAACTCCTAAGTCACAAAGACTCATGGCTATGTTTTCTTATAGGAGAATTAAAGTTTTCGCTCTTACATTTAGGTTTTTGATTAATTTTGCGGTAGTTTTTGCATCAAGAATCACTTGGCCAAAAATTTGTCATTGTAGGGTTTGTATTTTTGAATGTATGTTGTAAATTCTGGATCCCATTATATTCCTCCAGAAAGTGTTGTGTATTTTGTTTTACTTGTTTGTTTTAACAGGTAATTCATTTGGTTGTATTAGAACTGCAAACTCTTTTTGGTGTTAATTCAAAGCTAGGTCAGTTCCTTAATCTTTAGCTGTGTAGCTTGAAATCTACATCACAAATGCAGGCTTCAGAGCTCAGCCAAGTATGTGGTGGAATAATTATACACAAAATGTGTCTCCCACCTCTGACTTGCTCCTTTCATGGATTCCATTCCCCCAATGTCAGGTATAATGGTTGCCCAGAACTCTTGTTCTCTGGATTTCCAGGCCAAAAAGACAGTCAGTTTTCTATTTCAGTCTCTCCGTACAGCTCTGAGTTCAGTCTGCCCCCAGGCTAAATCTCATTTGAAAAAAGGGAACTCCCTCCCAATTACTTCTTAATCCAAGAATTGAGTGTCCTCTAAAATAAATTTATACTTGAATCATTTTTGTTCTCAAGTACTTTTGGTTGTTAAGGTAGTTGTGTTCAGTTTACAGTTATTATGTGCAAGAGTGTTGGTTTGGTAGTTTACTCGGCCATATCAGAAGCGAAATTTTCACATGCAAATTAAAATTCTCAATAAAACTGTCTGTCTTTTCTTGTTAGGTTCTCTGTGTCTTAAATCTCTCCAGTCTTCAGTCTTGAATCCAGCCTGAATTTAGGCTTATTTAAATTTCCCAAAAACATACTCTTACATAAACTTTCCTCCAAGGGATCCATTCATTGATACATTCATTCATTTAAGGAGTATATACATTGAAGATAATTATCTTAAAATAGACCCTTTGAGTTATTATTTAACTCTCCTCAAAAGTACAGCTGTGGCTTCCTTCTTGACTTTAAATTTCTGAGAACCAAAGTATTTCTGCTATAAGAATGAATTAAAAATAAAAGAGAATAAGACAATAATTTCCATTATAATATTTTTTATGATTTGAGAGTGAGTAGTGTCTTTCGATTTCAAACTGATTTGTCTTTACTGTTTGAATTTTTATAACTTTTCATTTGCATCACATTTATGTTTTGTTTTAGGCACCTAAAGGATTTATGTTTCATTTTATGTGGGCTTTGCAATCACAACCCTGACTCTCCTCCACCCACCACCAATTTAGAAATCATTTACGTATGGAGTTTCCAAATTTGATAATTGTCTAACTTAATTGCTGATATTTAATTTAATGAGCCAATGCATAGCTGTGTGTCTTTAAGAAATGCCTGAATTAACTAAAAGGAAACACTGCATAATCGTATGCAACTACAATTGCACAGTGAAGGGGCTTCCATGATTGTGCTCTTGCTAAGAAACTGATCATATCCTGACAAAATCTAGAAGAGGATTCCCTTTTTTTAAATGGGCAAACTTAGAGTAAAACTGCTTCTTACGGCACAGAGATGAAAGCAGCAATCTACATTTGATAAAACAGGGGAAGGGGATGTTCCTAGATGAAAATATTAGGAGGAAGGCTGCAGGTTTCATTGGACATGACACCCTTGCAAAGATCTTTGCAAATTCAAAGAAAAGTAAACAAAGCTAATGATCCCAAAGACACAAACTTCTGACATGTAGAAATGTGGGGAAAAATGAGTCTTCTATATTTGGAAATAAAAACATATTCAAGTGAAAGAAGGAAGACATAGATGTGAAGTTTATTTCCTCTAAAGATTGGTTTAGAACACGTAACAGAATCTGTGCTTAGTGTTGACTTAAGTGACTACAAAAAGTAATCCAGGCCATGAGAGAACTATTTCAGCTAGCCACACTTGCTAAGAATTCTACAAAATTATTTAATCAGTTGTTGAAAGCTGATGCCAGAATTATATATTATTTTCAGTTGTTCTTGGATGCAGGGTACGAATACGTGCACACACACATATGCTTTTTGAGCTTACTGTTTAGTTAACCAAATAAAGTTTATATATGAGATGTGAGTTTAGTCTCTCAAAATAAGAAAAACACATGAACAAAAAAGAAAAGTGCTTGCTGATTTAGGACATCCTGAGTAAAACACTAGTCAAGCTCAATTTTCCAAGTACCGTGTTTCCCCCAAAATAAGAACAGGTCTTATATTAAGTTTTGCTCCAAAAGACGCATTAGGGCTTATGTTCAGGGGATGTTCTACTGAAAAATCATGCTAGGGCTTATTTTCTGATTAGGTCTTATTTTCGGGGAACACAGTATGTCTCTCATAATGTTAGTGCCATATGTGACACCACACACACACACACACACACACACACACACACACACACACACACACAATCTGAGTATTTAATGTGATCCCTCAGAAAAGGCAAATAGTGAATTCCCTTTATGAGGCAAAAGAAATGCCTTCAAGATCCTCTCCATTCATCCATCTCTGCAAATCCAATTCATGGACCAAAACAGCACTCCCTAGTCTCCTTATCAACACCCACTCACACCCCCATCTCTTCCTGTTTTTACAGAATTACCATACAGCTCCCTAAAAACCTAGTATGTGCAGACACCACTACTCTTCCCCACCTTCCCTAGATATACTGCTTTCTATTCTCTCCCTGTAAACACGTATTAACTTGTGACCAGCCATTTTACCTATTTCCTCTTCTCTGTATTTCCACAGATACACACACATAAGAGTTCTAGAGTCATTTGGCTGAGCAGAAAGGAAGTGAAGTGAGGTGAGGATAGGATGAAGGTGTGATAATTCAGGTATTTTCCCCCGATCCAAGAAAACTTCAACTTTTTAAAAAACACTTTCTGAATTATGACTTCGGGTGTTGTTTCAATTAGTGTTCAAATGGGTAAAGCATGCTACAGTAAGTATCTGAAGTAAGGAGACATGCATTTTAGCCATATGAAACATTAGCTAAACATCAGCTACGGAGAAAACAGATTGCATCAAATAACTTAGGTCCAATGAACTCTAATGGGTTTGGTACAGAGTACACATTTCTCCAACAAGTGATCTCCTGCTGGTGGTCATGAGTTTCAAATCATTGTCCACCCCGATTTCTGATCAACTGGATTCTCACACAGTGGTTGAAAGTCAAGAGCAAATGAGGAAAGTATTGACTTTATTGGATATTGTAAATTTCCTCTGAACGCTCTTACAATAAATCCATATTTTTGTCCGAGGTGAAAATATCTTTTGATTTTATTTGATTATGATACTTTTTAGCTTTCAGAGTACAACAATGTTGTTTCCAATGTTGTTGGAAGCATTGGATCCTTTATATCTCATCATGAGTTCATGCAATGATATGTTTCTACTTTATAAAAAAACACTGAATGTGTGTGTATGTGTGTACACGTACACAGGTGTTTACTCATTTTTTTTCTTTTAATATGATTGAGAATTTTATGTAAATAGGCAGTGACCAAGGGGTTACTATACTCCATCTATCAGAACTCGGTCCATCCTCCCATGATCTTCTTCCTCCCTCGGTAAATCTCAGTGTAGTTCCACGGTGTCCCAAATTAAGAAATAAGAAAGATCTTGAGAGCGATGGCACCTCAAGAAAGTTACACTTATTGTCATGCCATGAATCAAGACTATTCATACTTGGAAATACTTTTAAAAATTGTTTCCTCATCGCGGAAACATAAAAGTTAAGAAAGCAAATTATTCGTATCATGTGGAATTTTCTTTCAAGAATACCTCGCATTGTTTTAGTTCATCAGTATCTGCTCTGCTTCCTAGGATCTTATGGACCTTTGGTGACTGTCAAGATTGTGTAAGAGAAGAAAGGTCATTAAAGAACGAGGCTGCTCTGCTGTGTTTGGGGGCAGAGGGTTATGCATTAATAAATTGCCCTAAACTGAGCATCATTCATGCTGAGCAATAAAATTTATAAAATATGTAAATCCATATTTTAAGAAGCAGCATATCATATTTGTGGTGGTACCCGTTTCTGAAGACTACATGCCTGGCTTAAAAACCCTCCAAGGCCTTTAGCGAGGCATGTGACCTCTGGCAACTTATGGAATCAGTCTTTGCCCGAGATTCTGCCTCTGAGAAATGAGGATAAAATGAAAATCACTTATTTTTTTGGAAGGATGAAAGGAATACAAATATGTGAACGTACTATAAGTACTGCCTGAACATAAGCACAATCAAAGTGTTAACTATTGTTATTAATATTATTACTAATATAGGAAGATATTTTATATTGCATGTCCTATTCTGGGAATTTTTATAATTAAAAAAAATAAATAACCATACACAAAAAGATCCCTGATGAAACACGGGAGTAACTTTGTGTGGATGTGAAAAAATTTGTTCTTGGACATGGACCGGTCTCTAGACTTATGCTCTTTCCTCTCACTTATGGCCTAGATAATATAAATAATTCAGAATCATCAATAAAATGTATTAAATTTCATATGTTAAAATAGCCCTTAATCCTCCTTAATCTTGAACCATCCTCTGAATACATTTTTGCCAAAAACTTTTTCACGATAGTATGCGTTGCAACACACACATTTTTTATCATTTAAAATTCAACTAAATCTTGACCTTCAATACTTGCATAACATTAACCTTTGAATAGCAAATTGCAGAGAAGTTTAGAAGCATGAAACAGTAATATCCACTCAACGGCACAAATTATGTAGTATACAACATATCTTGGAAGAACTAAAATTGCTAAAAGCTACATATTTAATTATGCATGACCTGAATACTTTTGGAACAAATTTAATGTGCTCAAATAAGCACTGTTTCAAAGAGTTCTTTGGAACAGAAATGTAAACTGACATCCCCTTTTGTGACTTATTTTCTTACTCGGCAGAACTTTACTTCTAAAAAAGAGCTTGAAAAAGAGCCACTTAGTAGGTCACTGTTATTAGAAAAAAATGCAAATGAACAACTAAACTTCATTGCACCAATCAAGCTGCCTACTCTCCTGGGCATTATTCAGTGTTTGGTTTAATATTTTCCTAACATTTTAAGAGTTTTTTTCCAATTAAATATTAATAGTTTTTTCAAAGATAAAGAGAGATTTATTATCCTAAAGAGATGGTGGAAGGGAGGGATAGTGATCCGTGTCAGCAGTTAGAATGAGGAACTGAGGAGATAGGTTCATTAAAGAAAACATGCTGAGCCTACTTTCTATAATATACCAGGAAGTCACAAGGAGAACCTCATGTTTAACTCTATGGTGGAATTAAATAAAACATCAATATGGTTTCCAAATGATTGACTTATCCAGGGCAAGGAAGTCCCCAACCATAATATCAAGCCACTAGAAGGTCATGGAGGCATTACAACACCCAAATGTTCATATTAAAAAATAATCACAAACATACAAAAAACTAAAGACTTAAGTACCTGCACATCTCACATTTCCCTGACTATATAGAGTGACCCATATGAGAAGCCTGTTGACCTTGCATTAACACCTACTGTGTCCGATACTATGGTTTACCTCCCAGTTGCCCCTGCAGGGAAAAATTCCTGAAGACACCAAGAGAAGATCAGCTAACAAATATCAACTAATTCTCTTGTGGATGTGACATCAGTTGAGATGAGCTGCATTGACCAAGATCATGCCCCCTTCCTGAGGGCACCATACATCAATTCACCAGTCCATGTGAGGTATAAAGACCTGTACCCCTTGCCCTGATTTAAGACATCTCTGAAAATCCATTCCTACTTCAGAGTGCCTTGTCATAAAAATGCTGTGACTGCATTGCAGTAAAATATTGCCCTCTGTTCAACGATACTTTCTTTATTTACTTCTTCAACAATATTAATCCTGAGAGTACTTCCAAGGAAATCACTGCATTAAAATATCCACCCAAGAGTTGGCTTATTAGAGAACCTAATGTGTGATATCTACCATTTCTGGTATCTAACTCTGTGACTTTGAACATGAGACTCTTACTCGAAAGAGCTGTAACGTTTCTTTGCTCACCCTGTCTGAATGCATACAACACCACCTCTCTTTATTGGCCTCACTATGGCTTCCTAAAGTATCTCAGGTCAGTCTGCTTTGCTGATGAAGTTTATGTCAAGACAGGATAGTCTACCCTGCATAACAAACAGTTCCTAAATCTTTGTGGTTTAAGAGTATACAATTTAATTTCACTTCTTTTTCCCTCTACAATGGGGAGATGTTCACCTGTCACTCTCTTGATACTGTTTATTCAGGAATCTAGGTTACCTCCATCTTGTAATTGTGTATTCTGTAACACAGAGCTTGCAAAGTTGCTGAGACAGAGGAGGAAAAGAGATGCGGGAGGGAAACTTCCTCCAGAAGGTCTTTGTCCCCAATGTAGAAATTAGAATCAGTTACGTGGCCCCAGCCCAACTCCATTGGAAGTTAGAAAATGCACATGGATAATGGGTGGGCTATAAGCAAGTATGAAATCTCTATCCAGCAGCCCCCCAACTCCTTCCAGCCATACTTACTCAAAAAAGTTGAGGATCAGTCACTCAGTCACATAGTATAACCTGTAATTTTTCTTTTTCTATGATATGTACAAATAAAAAAACAACTTTATTTATAAAAATTGTTATAATTGATTATATCTGAACTGTAGTAACCTCATCTGTCATATAGTAAAATATAAACTATTTTTCAATCAGCTAATACTTTGCTTGACAGATAAAAAGCTCTCCATAAAAATTAATCTTTATTATTTTAGTTAGAATCCCTACACTTTTTATCTAGGACCTTTTCCCCCCTCTTGTTTATTATTGTTAATACCCCAACCTGAATAAAGACGATGGCAACTATTGACAAACAACATAGACTATGACTGAAGACATGATTTGGAAATAAACAACATGAATATATGTACCTGACTTATTGGCAATCCTTTAATATGGAAGGATATTTGGCTGTCCGGAATGTAGCCTAATATTTTCAAGAAGCCTATGTGGTATGGGGAGGAGGAACTTTCCAAGCAAATCTGTTGTCTGATCTGCCCTGGAAATTAGGCTTTAACTACTGCCAGTCTTGATTCCCATTCTCCACTTAAGCCCAAATACTGGTTCTGCCACTCATGAGCAGTACTATTGAGGCCAAGCTACTTGACTTCTTAGGGTATCAGTTTTCTCATTTGTGAATAGATTCCACAGGACAATCGAAGTTATTAGCACATAAAAACCACAAAAAGGCAAGTTCCTGGATAAAGACCTCCCCTCTGCTATATCCGGCCTTCCCCAACATAAATTCATTGAGCTCTCAATCTGAGTCCTTTACTAATTTCCAGAATTGTGAATCATACTTGGGATTAGTATGTCTACTAATACTCATGTGCAAAGGGTTAGCTTGCTCTGTACCCAAGGATTAGTATGTTTCTCCCCCCAAACTCAAATGTAGTGAAAAAAAATAAGCACTGTTTAGATCCCAACCAAATTGTTTGCCAAGCATCCTTCTGGGTCAAACCACCTTGGATTCCCACAAACTGGCTTTTTAATCCCCCATAACATGTTTCTCCTTTTTCTCTCCACATATTGGATCAACCCATAGGGTTACATAACTGCCCAATTTGCTATTATTGTCCTTCCTATCTTGTAACACTCCTCTTTGTAACTAAAGCCTACTCTATACTTTCTCCAAAAGACTAACATCCTTGCCATCTGTTTTCTCTATGGGAAACCAGAACTATAATCCTGTCTGATTCTAGAGAATCTAGATAACTCCCAAAGTCCTAGTCCCAGTCTTGACTTGTGACCTGTTTCATCAGTCTCCCATTCCTGGTAAGAAAGAGGCACGTTTTTCACCTCCAGACTTATTTGTCAAATACTCATTGGATATGTGTCCATTATGGATACTGCTATTACTTTAAAACTAACTCATCCAAAAATAAATTAATAAATTAATAATCATTTCCTCCATACTGTTTTTTGTTTGTTTGGTTGTTTTGGTCCCCAGGCACAGCTCCATCATGCTGTGATTAACCCAATGCAGAGACGTGGAGGTCTTTCCCTCGGCCCATATTACTAACTCCACCATAAAACTGTTCATCTCTGCTAAGTATCATTCAAATGATCTTTCTCTCCAGCCCAGTTAGTTTCTTGGCCCAGATCACTACATTCTGTCAACCGTACCCTTTAACAATCATGTATCTGATTAGCTTGCTCTAGTCTCTATGACCCCTTCCCCAACACCATTCACTGGACATACTACACCCAGTCTGAGCCCTAAATTTGTAATCAGATCATTCTCTCTTCAATGGCTTCCCACTATCCTGAGAATACTTAGTCTTAATATGACCAATATTGTCTTCTATTGAATTAGTATTGAATTAGCTTACTGATCAAGTCACTTTATATTTTCTCTCCCACTGACTTTCCAGCCATAATGTACTAATTTGTGTCCTAAAACATGACCTGTTTTCTCTCACCTGAAGGCTTTTGCCCTCTCCTTTCTGCCTCCCACATCTTTGCTTGACTCTTGGTTATCCATGAAGTTTCTATAAATTTTAATATTTTATTTCTTCTAAAATGACTAGGATATTTGGTCCTGCTATACATTTCTTGAGCACGCTGTCCTTTCATTTTGATAAATTGTATCATATTTTATTATTAATCTTTCTTTAATTTTCTGTTGATCTTATCTTCAAATTGTAGAATGGCAGACTTTATGCTTGTCACACTTGCTTCCAAATCCCCAGAAAATAATATGGCAACAGCAGTTCCTGTTGAATGAATGAATGCCACAGATACATAGGTTCATATCCCATCATGGAAATTGCTAACTCCTGCACGGACAGTAATCAAGAACTCCTGAAACTTATAGTAGAAACAGTATTGTATAAGGTGAAAATAAAGCCTTTATGGTTAGCTCTTATTTAAAAATTGGCTTCATCACTTGCAAACTTTTTGACCTTAGGCAAATCATGCAACTTCTTTCTTCTTCATCTGAAAAAAATACTTTTGAAAAATTACCCCACTGGATTGTGGTGAACATTGAATTAAGATAAGGAATGTAAAAACGTTAAGTCCAGAGCCAGGCACAGAGCAAATGAGTGTTAAATATGTCAGCAATTACTATGATTTTAGGAAGAGGCTATGTTAGCAATTAAGGCTATGTGTGTGAAAAGTAAACTTGTTCTAGTTTGTCCAAAAATGCTTATAAAATTTTGCAGCCATTTCCCTTTTGTTTCCCATTGCTTTAATCATTTATAGGAACAATTCAATTATAGTTTTCAGTCAAGGTAAATTATCTCTGTGCTTTTAAAGTTCCATTCAAATTCATTTGGCTTCAGCAGTGAAGGAGGAAGTGATAGTCTTTCTGCTGTTGACTGAACTGACATGTGACATGCCTCATTCATTAACTATAGACAGCATTCACTTATTTATGTGGTGCACACCGCAAAATGTCCATGTCTAAGGTCCTACAGACTCTGAGATGGTTCTCAAGATTTCCAGTAGTTTTTAAGGTCTGGGGCCAATTCAGAAAGACAAAAAAACATATATATATATATATATATATATATATATATATATATATATATATATATATATATATATATATGTATGTATAATAGATGTATTATATATGTATATATATAATATATACATGTATACAAAAAAGGTATACACATGACTTGTATTCATCTTTTGTTAATGGTATATATTGAGTATTACAATTTTAATGCCATTTTTTCCTTTCTTAAAATATGTATACATTATTTTTGGCATCCTTTGTATATATATATATTACTTGTAGTAACCACCAGGTTGGTAAATTTGTGCATGGTATCTGCTGTTCTGTGTTTACAGTTGCAATCATTATCCCAAAGACATTTTCCTAGTTCTTTAAAATACTCATACAGTGAGCTAAAATGTGCCTTCAATTTTGCCATTTCTCCCATTTCTTTTGTCACAATCTTAGTCCAACATGAGATTAATTATTTAACTGGATATCTGCATTATCCATCTAACTCGCCTCCCTGAGTTTTTACTTCCCAACCACACTCCACTTTCCCTGTCAATTGTCTATTCAAAAGGCAAATCCCAGTATTCTACTTCCATTCACAAAACCATTCAAAGACTTCCCATCCTCATATATTAGCTGAAGCCTCAACTGCTTAACATGGTCTATTAATCCTTTCATTATCCTTTGGGTATTGCTAGAACTTCAGTTCTGCCAACCCACTCTTCGTCATCTTTCAGTTCTGGTAACATGCATGGGATCTCTCACCAGCCTCACAAACTTTATCCATCTACTCTGATACACTTCTTTTTATTGCACAACCCACATTTGCCTATTTAACTCTTCCTCAGATTTCAGACTTGAGATAAAATATTGCTTTCCCCAAATCCTCATTATATGTCCAATTCTTATATTCTAACAGAACAACATATTTCTACATCACCATACTTATCTCAGTGATTATATACTGATTTGCACACTTAGAATGTTAACTGACAAGAATAATACAGCACCTCCTTCCACTAAGCACCTGAGATATGGACGTAAGTAATTTTGGAAAGGGTATAAATGTAAAGCATTGAAGAAGAACAGAATCTGTCACCCCAAAATATGCCTCTTTGGCATAAAGATGATTTTAGGATGATTATTTTTAAGACTAGCAGACAGGAAATACTCTGAAAACCAAGTATAAGTATACTTTTTTTTGTTTAAAAAACATTACATTTATAAGGGAAATCTCCACCTAAAAGGGCATTTTTCTCTCTGTACCAGGAAGAGGAGGGCGACTAAATCTCTAGAAACTCTGACCAGTGGAGAAGGGAGAGACTGAAATCTGCATGAAGACCACACCCTCATCTACTGTGCTTTGCCTGAAAACCACCCATAACTGGCTCCCCACCCACCAACATCTTTTGTTTTTAGCTGGAGGTGGTAATTATGGTGATGGCTTGGGCCATTTCAATGAACTCCTCAGTTCTCCTGGGTATCTCCCATGTATACAGGAGGCATACATGTTATTAAACTACTGTTAATCTCCTATTAATCTGTCTTTTAAGTACAGGAGGATCTCAGCCAAGAACCTAGAAAAACAGAGGGAAAATGATTTTTCGTCCCTCACAGCACCATGAAATCTAGCTTGAGATGTAACAGGAATAAAGAAAATTAATATTCATACTGATAGCAATAGTTATCATTTATTGAAAACCTTTTATACCTACGTACAGTGCCAAGTGAACCCAGAGATTGAGTGAATACCATTGGCTTAATAAACCTAGAAGTCTCACTTATATCGGAAATAAGATGGACTATAATATGATTACAATGGATGCTTATGATTAAACAGTGTCAACAATGATAGATGATGATGATTTGGAAGTCTGCCCATAGTAGGCCTAGATCGGGGATGCATTAGTGCCTTCAATTTTCATACTAATGAGACTTCTGAAGCACTGATTGAGGTAAGAGCCACATTCAGTGAGCTAAGTCTACTAGACGTTAAAGAAAGGGAGGTGACAGAAGGGATAATTTCCAAGGGATATCCAAGATTGTGGGTGTGACTGCCTCCAATGCTTCACTGTAGAAGAACCAATTCTTGGATTAGGTAGTTCACTTATTTTAAGACTAAATATATTAGATGATTTAATTATCACCTACTTCCTATCCAATGTGGTTCAGGAAATGACATAGGAGATGAACATCCAGGAAAGACCATTACTGTCTGATGTGGAAAAGACAAAGAGTGGCATTAGATGAAGTAAGAGAGTATTTACAATGTTTCAACACTGTATTGAGGGTACTTTATAAAATACAGACACATATATTTCTGCCAGCATTACTCTCCAGTGCCCTCTTTTTCAATTTAATTATGAACAAAAAGAATCCCAGAGAAATTATTTAATAAAGACTACACAACCTGCACAATTGGAATGAAGGTATGACACACAAAGATGAGATTAACACTAATGTTTTTTTTTTTTTTTCCTTTTTACTCCAATACTATTAATGCTTCTACTCCCCACCAGGTTAACCTGTAAGAGAATAATAATAATAATAATAAAAAACCTTAATTTCTCTGCCTCTATCTTTCTGTCTCTATCTCAGACTAGCCCTCACTTTAACTCTCACTCTTTTTACGTACAGATGATACAGATTACCTGGATGGAACTGTTGTCCTGTATGTTGTTCTATTTATCTCTCTATCGATCCACGTGTGTAAATATGTTGGCATATTTATTACATTGAATTTCGAAGTTTTATGTGATTAACACCTATAGATTTCTGGCAAACCCAAAAGACACACTTTTTCATCATTTTCAGGACATCACATTTTCCTTCAATATAGAAACAAACATTTCAGCAAGCAAAACCAAGACATATTATTTAAGTGTTTCAAAGAAACACAGTCCCCAAACACTAATAAATACTGAACTTGACTTGACTTGAAACCTGCACCGCATATCCTAGTTGCCTTGGGGTGTACATGAATTCTATAATTTATTAAAGCAGTGCTTCACACAAGCAAGGAATTGATATTTGCTTAAGAACGTTTTGTTGGGTCTTGCTAAAATCAGGATTGTTCTTGGTTAATGAAACAGATTATTCCCAGATTGAGAGCAGCATAGGGGAAAGAAAGTAGGGTCAGTATACCGACAGATCTGGGTCAACAGCTGCTTCTGACATTTTCTGTTATCTAGAAACCTTGAGTAAGTTACCTTCCCCCAACCTCATTTCTTCTACTAGTAAAGTTCAGATAATACCTACTCCGTGGAGATGTTCTAAGACTTTAGGTACAAAGTATGATGAGAGACAGGAGTAAATACTTAGTAAATATGTGTTCTATACCACAGAAATGTTGCATATAAAGTAAAACATTCCTAAAAATATCCATTCACTTCTGAAATTTTCTGCAAAAAAAAAAAAAAATCTGGAGAACCAAAGCACACGTTTCCTGCAAGTTGTTTTTATTTGTTTTATGCAATGTGATTATAATTAGATAAACTACATAAATATAATCTGAGTCTTGTGAATGACCATCATGAAACTGAGTGCTATCTCCAGAATTCAGTGTCCAGATTTGCGTTTGGATCAGATTCATATCAAACAGTACTATTTTGTTAATGCACAAAGGGCAGAAGTGAACTTAATGCATAGGTGATGCAATCCTGCCAAGTAAAGCCAGAAGCAGGGTATAGTGAGCTGAACCAAAGAGGTTTCTTCAGCAATTCAAAGAGAACTTCAAGAAACGCTCTGTCTTGACATGACACACATAGTAATATACGCTTTTTAGCAGTTGGTGCTATGTTCACATGCTAAGGAATAATTTAGTTACAGCAAATTATAACCCTATATATGCGTATATTATTTTTACTTTGAATTGTGTCAGACACACGAGGATGATTTTATTGTTTTAGTATTTTATGTGTGATGCTTGCTTTTTTAATTTATGTAAGCTAAAAGTTTAAGTAATTTTCAACTAGCAGACATGAGTGCATACCTTACCCATATGGAAATAATGATAGACCACGATTATTTTTTGCTTTGATAAGGGTTTATAATTTGAGAAATATTATTTTACTAGAAAAATAAGAGTTACTCTTCTGAAACTCAGACTACAAGATTAAGTGCCAGCCCCTCCAGTTTCGGTATTAACTGAACCTCACTAAACTTCACTTTCGTTCTAGAAAAATTGGGATAATTAAATTCATCCCACCTCCTTTACAAGGTGTTTGAGAGAATTAAATGAAATCAAACATGTTAGAGTGTCTCGTAATCTGCAAAGCACTGTGTTAATGTAAAGGATTATTCATCATCATTACTAATAAACACTTGAGCTCTGTACATCACAACACTGTGTACGGCGTTTTCAGAGGAAAATGGCTGATGCCTTAGAATGCAAATCGATTAGTGAATTTATTGTTCCCTTTCATGATTTGGAAGGTTATCTTGCACAAAATCCACTTTTTCTACCACAAACAAACTTTTGCATTTTAGGTCTTTTCACAAAACTGCAGTTTGAGGAGAAAGTATAGGTAGATCGAAGTGTCTGCATTATGAGAGTTTGGTTGTAGACAAAAGGCTAAGGACCTTGGGAAAATTTCTTAATTTCTTTCTGATTGTTAATTATATCACGTGTAAGATATAGCCTGCCTCTTTAGCAACTTGCACAGAGATGATGAAAAAAAATATTATCTTCATAATCAGTAATATAAAATATCTATAATGTATATGCACTAAGAGAAGGTTGATAATGTATATTTATAATAAGTGAAAAGCTAGATATATAAACAGTTTTTGGGGTTTTTTTTAATAAAAAGTGACAGTACATATTTAATGTTCCATCTATATTTATGTCTACATACTTCCTAAAGATTTTCTGGCTGTTACATAAAAACATACAATTGGATAAAATTCAAATAGAAGCAGAAAGAATATCAAGTTCAAAGAAAAATAAGAGATACAAATTTTATCATATATAGTATTTCTCAGTTGCTTCAAACATATCATTACCATATTACCATCTGAATAATAATTCGACTAGTGAATATATGATGATATAACCTTTGATGGGCATTGAACTTTAACAAATTTTATACAATAAATAAGAATATATTATGTGTGTGTGTGTTTATAGGTCCTTTTTCGTCTATCATTGAACAAAATATATAAATTATGTTTGAGCCTTTCATGAAATAAACCTTCACATTGCTTTCCAAAAATGTACAGGGGTTACATTTATATATACATACATATACATACATACATATATATATACACAAACACACACACACATACATATATACATATATATGTATATGTATCATACATACATATGTATATTATACATATCTACATACATATATATATAAATTTATTCAAATAACCAT
This sequence comes from Rhinolophus sinicus, assembly GCF_036562045.2. NCBI lineage: Eukaryota > Metazoa > Chordata > Mammalia > Chiroptera > Rhinolophidae > Rhinolophus > Rhinolophus sinicus. Next base: position 35,809,955 of record NC_133760.1, on the reverse strand, counting down.
TAATTGTTATGCATTATTTATCTCTATTCACTATTTCAAGGACTCCACCAGCCTATTTACAATGCCATCTGCAGCATAAGTATTTGCTTATGTTGATGTTACCTAGTTTATATTAGAAGTTCATTAAATTCATCAAAAATTCATTAACACTCAGATTAATGAAAAGTTTCTCATTTCTGTGTTACTATTTTTCTATCATTGATGTTCACTGTTCTTATCTTTACAGTGAGAACAGTTGCTTGAGAGAAGAGTATATTTTTTTTCCTGAATTTTCAGGAATACTTAGCACAATGTTTGGTAATTGCAGATCCCAAAGACATATTTCCTATATAAGCAGCAATGCATTAGGAAAAAAAAAAAAGGGCAGTTGAGAACTGGGAGAGATGATTTTAGAGAGAGGTCTCAGTTTACAATCTGAGCACACAAGACCTAAATATTTGCAAAGGGAAGTAAAACAAGAATTTAATAGTAGCCCTAATAACAGACCACTTAATCTGGGGCTCTGGTTCTCTATCTGTGCCTCACAGTTTGTCTTCCATGCCTGGAGCTGCACCCTTAGATGCCACTCAGCACTCTGCTCTGTAATGCACCATGAGATAGCATCAATATAATTATAACTCTGTGTGTCATCCACTCATTAATTATTCCATTTAATTATAAGTCATATTAAGTAGGCATTATCCCCATTTTATAAATGAAGTTAATAATGCTAAGAGAAGTTAAGCTATCCACAACTTCACAAGAAGAGTAAACAGATTTGAACCTGCTGGTGTCTTAATCTAGTGTCCATGCTTTTGCTTATCTACCAACCTGCTTTCCACAGGGCATGTCTTCGGGAACAAGGGGCACTCTCTTGCAAATGCTGACGGCCTGCCTATTGGTAGGAACTGCTGTAGGAGTGAGTACTCCTGGCTCCATCACTTCCTTGAACAATATTCCACTTGGATTTATATTTTGGGCACTCCCACCCTGACTGACAGAATTCAGCTCTTCTCTGAAACAAGTTTATTCTTCCAGATTTCCATTGTTTCTGGCCTTGAATTTCTTCATGCTCTCTTTCTCTGTGTTCAAATTGTTGAAATCACAGACTACCTCAGTCCTTAGCTGCACTGCTATAAAACTGTCATCAGTTTAAGACAAAGGAGTAAGGGAGGTGTCATACAATAAGTTGGATGTTTGCCAAACATTTAGGATTAAACAGGAATTGCACTGGAGAAAGGAATGGTGTAGTACACTCATGGAAAAAAACATTCCCAAATGAAACCTTTGCGTTTGAAACCTGAACAATGTATTCAAATAAAATTCTACTCCCTTTGGCAAGAGAAACTCATTTACAAAATGCCAAAAGCCCATTAGTAATACAACTAATAATATATGCCTAGAGCTTTACAGTATATGTCTCCTTTCTTTTCCTGTTTGTGAGTGAGATCATTGAATCCTTAGCTATTACCTTAATGTAGTTTGTAAAGATTTAATTATGCTGACTTTACACATAGGAGAAATAACATCTCTATCATAAAGCTTAAATTTCCCTGGCTAGAATGTAAGAATTAGTTTGAGTGTCTGAAAATACAAACCTAGAGTTCTGTCTGTCCCACTTTCATAGTGTGTGTGTGTGTGTGTGTGTGTGTGTGTGACAAGAAAAGTCACTATTCTATCTCATAGTCTGACTAGTCTCTAAATAAGCATGCCATACTATTCTACCCAGTGGTGATGTGGATTATGCTAGAAAATGTTAAAAATAACAATCCCACCCCTGATTTTGTACACATTGTGGACTCTAATAATGACTGTGGAGAAGAAAAGAAAATAAAGCTATATAAGTAAAATTCCCAAACAAATCCCATAAGGTAGATGGCATGTAATTCAACTCCATATACCTTGATAAAACATATGAAATTGAAACAGAGGGTCATTTTAGGATTCATGATTAAGCATGTTAATCTGAAGTTAATGTGATCAGTCCCACCATTTTGTGTCTCAGTATTCAGCGCAATCATTACATTATTTTGTGCAAATTGCTTAAATCATCCAACAAGGAAACTGTTACCTAAACCTTAAAATAAAGAGAATGCATGTGGCAGGCAGCAGGGGTTGGGCACGTCAGACAGTAGAGGCTGCTAGACAATTGTGGTGACATGCCAGTGGTGAGATCCCTTGCAGCTCACCATCATAAACATTGAAGAAAACTTACACATACTTCATGTTCACTGGATGCTAACACTACAACCTAAATTAACATATGAATTGTGAAGATAAGGTGGTGATATGAATAAATTTGCTACAATGTCACTGCGTGATTTGTCTCTTCATTCTGCCCCCACCCCAAACACTAATCTTGTAGTTTTGCCAGGGTAATATTTCCCTGCTACTCCAGTGAAATTATAGACACTGATCAAAGTTCCCAGAATGTGCAGACCCCCACGTGAAAACCATTGTGCTATTTTGTTGGTTTGCCTGGCCTCGGACACGTTTCTCTTCTACTGCCAGCAGCTCTGTTCTGTCCTGGAGAACTGCCTCTCTTCCTCATTTGCTTAGGTCTTGGTGGCGAAGGCAATCAAAATACCTAGATCTTCTTGGTTGAACTCGTGCATATGAGGCGTGACTGGAAAATCTGATTCTACCTCCCCAAAATGTGAGCCTTGAGCAGAGAAAGCACCGACCGCACGTATAGGAGCTGCCTTCTCCCAGGCTGTTCAGAATGAGGCTGCCCTTGATATTCTCATCGTAATCCTCGTACTGTCCAGATTCCTGACTCCAGTCCTTTCCCAAATCTGGTTCTTCATCTTTGCTTTGACTTTTTGAATTTCACCATAAATTTATGTTGCATTAATTTAATTTCCCTTTTTGTGCTTGTCTCCTTTCCCTTCCTTTACTTTTCTTTTTTCTTGAATTAGCCACAGTTTCTGTCGCCAGCAAATGAGACAACATGAAGACAAAACAACACTTCACATATGCAGCTAATTCGGTTGAAAAGCCTTGCATGTGTACTTCATACTTTTATAAAGTACACCCTGCAGCCCAATCTGAGTTCAGAGGCTTTATTCCAACTCTGATCCCTCATATTAATTGGCGGGGAAAAAAATAATTTTGTAAGAAAAAAGTAAATAAATAAAACCAACTACTGTGTTGCCCTGAAAATAAGACCTAGTTGACCATCAGCTCTAGTGACATGGAATTCTATATGCTCCCTTCCCTTTACATAAAAAGTGACCTCAGGTCAACACTTCTGACTCAGGATGGCGTTCAATGAGTGTCCCTTTTAATGGCAGTAAAACTTGAGGAAATGCCTACAGCCTGAAGAAATCTGTATTACAATTATTCTTTTTTTCTTTTTTCCCAGCTAGCATTGTTCAAAGATTTTACATTGATCTATGATATAAAGTCAATGGCTCATTTTCAGGTCTCAACTGAGGGCCATGAAATGTGGACTTACTTAGGAAAGGAATTTTACTGTAAAGCCCAGGATTAAAAACTCATATTTGTGTGAAGAGGATCGGCTAGCTCTCAGTTCTGTAATAAATAGTGAGCAGAACGATGTCAACTTGGGTAATAACTGGGATTACAAGAAGATTTATAAAAAATTTAAAATAATTGATATTCATGGTCATTGTTTAATGCTGGTGTAACCCCATTCCATTAGTGGTCACCCTGCCATTGGTTCCTATAACTTTAAAATGTGCGTTTCACCAGTGAGTAAACCTGGCTTTTTATGACTCAAACTACTTGCTCAAGAATGCACCATTATGTGTACCATTGGTATACGAAACAGATAGCCTAAATCTAGAGCCCACCCACGGTGTTCAAAACTGGTTCAGGCTGCCTTCTGGACAAGTTATAAGAGTGACACCTGACAGAAAAGAAATGGGTCAACTTCTGGGTGTAGCTGTGGATGCAGGGAGAGGCAGAGGCAGCATGGAAAAGACAAATTGTAAACTTACATACTCAGGTGTTCATGAAGATGTGACATGGAGGTGGAGGAGGGAGGGTGGCATCAGCTTGAAGATTTTATGGCATAAAAGTAAAAACGGTAAAAGTCAGCAACGTCTGAATTAGGGAGAGAGATATGCAAGAGACAGGGAGGGAGACACAGAGAGAGTGAGCATGATGGTCAGTAAAGCGAATGCTTATTTTCCAGACATACAAGATTTGGGCAAACGAGGGAGGTTTTGTTTGAATCTACCTTCCACCTGAATTCAGTCTTGGCATAGCTGCTGCTCCTACCTTTTTCTTTGATAAGAAAGACAAGACTGCTTTTGACAGTTGAAACATATTCATCCAATTACATGTTAAATTCTGAGCAATGCTGAATCTCCTGTTGTGAAAATGCCCTGTGATATAGATTTGCAATCTTCTAGAACCACGATGTTTATCTAACGTGTCTGAGGATCCTGCCAAGTTTGACAGACTAAAGAGGAGAGAAAACGTCAATCTTTTTCAGTATTTTAGTAGATTCTTAAACAAGTTACCAAATCTTTATTTGTTTTTAATAATGTGAATATTTATTCTGTGTTCCATTTAGGGAGTTTCAATGCTGTTTGATTTTGCAGAGTTGAAAATGCATGGGTAGCTCAGCAAATCACCCTCCTCCTTCTCATCATTTGTTTTCCCCATGGAAATATGGACAGAGTCCCAGTGCTTCAGATTAGACAGCATCAGACTGAGAATCAGATGACGAGAATTCTCTTCCCACTTCTGTTACTGAATGAACAGAAGGGTATCGGGCATGCCCATAAAAGCTGTCTAAGCCAAGTGCTTGTTATAAAATGAGAAGGCTGGACTTTATAACAAATGATCTAAAATACAGTCCATTCTAGAACAACAGACTGATTATTTAAAAAACAAATTCTATTTTAATTATTATTTTTTAAATAAAATACACAGTTCTCTGTATTCATATCTATTTTATGACGCACCAATGGAAGTCATAAAATTATTTTTGTAAACATTTAAAACACTAATATTTTTTCCAATAAAACTTATTTTTAAAATGTAATTATCCAGGTGTTCCTTTTTTATAGAACTGTGGGCCTTCCTTCTCAATAGCAGGGACACATATCATGGACAGACACTGTTACTGGAACTACACTTTAGGCTGAAGAATGCGTCCTTTAGTTCTAGACTATCTTTAACACATGGATTGTAATGCCTAGTATTTAGCTGACCTGGCTCAGGGATTTCAACTCTAGTGTGTCAGTTTATTAAATATTTTCAAATGGTCCTTTGGAAAACTCTCTGAAAGGCAATATTATTTTACTAAACTTTGTTTGTTGTTTTTTAGAAAAATCTAATGCATATGTTAGTAAAATAATACTTCTCATGCCTGTATGCACCATTTAATATCATTCACAAGCTTTCAGAGCTCCAAGGTGGTCAAGTTGTCAATGATTTTGAAAAGAGTAAGAGACTTCTATATAAATGTGGATAGAATGCAAGTGGTAGGTAGACCTGGGCAAGGGACAAACTGTCAACTAGATGGCTCAAGATGGACATAAATATGACACAATATTTTTAGGGAGGATTTTCAACATTATGTGTTTGAAGCAATGCCAGTTTTTAAAACTTTTTGTAATAAAATCAAACATCATCTCCATAGCATATTGTTCCATGCCTCAGTTGTAACGTTCTTTTTTATTGCCATCTAATCATTTGTGTAAATGTCTGTTCGTGATTTTCAGATCTTACTTAGCTTTGAACTCTGGGCCTTGAAAAATCCTTCTTAATAAGTAAGTGTCTGAAAGCTTCTATGCAGCCTTCTATTCTCATCTGAAAAGTCACTGTGTCAAGGAAGACTTTCCTGATGTCCCCAGGGTAAGCCAGACCATTTCATCATAGATACGGACAGCAACAGATGCTACCCTTTCATTTAATACTTTGTAATTACATATTTATGTGTTTTCCTCCTCTGGACTGCCAGCTCCAGGGAGACAGGAAATTTGTTTGGCGGGCTTTTAGTTCAATCTCCTGAACTCAGCCCTGGCACTGACTCATAGTAGGTACACGTGAAATATTCCTTGAAAGAATGAAACAAGCAAGTAAATCAATACTCCTGGAATCAACCAGTTTAACATCTCCACATGCAATAGATGGGGTTAAAAATTATAGCACTGAGTTCAGCCAGATATGCCTTTAAAACTTACAGTTTCCAAAATACATCACTGAAGAGTCTACCCTACACCCTATTCCTCGTGGAATGTTTGTATTTATCTGTAATGCATTTGTGTCAGGAGAGCAAGTCTACACAAGCAGGTCTTCCTCTTGCTCTTTCTCTCTCTCTCTTTTTTTTTTTCTTGTCTCCTTTTGTTTTCTCCCACTGGAAATAAAATAAAGGGCTACTGTCACTCTTTCACACAGCATAGTAACTCAAACACACTGCTGCTAGTTTAAGATTCCTAGTTAAGGATACAGGACAATGCAGCTTGTGACAGCAGCAGTTACGTACAGGTGATACATCAAAGCTAGTATCTCATTAAGCCTAAAGAAAACCCATTTTACCTTAGCCACTTTCTCACAGAGTGTTAAATGCAATGGCTTCTTCAAATGAGAGTAATTCACAGCTGGTTATCTATCTATCTATCTATCTATCTATCTATCTATCTATCTATCTTATAGCTTAAATCTTTATGAAGAAAAGTGATTCTTCTATTTCAGGAAATTTAAAGTAATGAAATGAGGAATATTGTCATAAATGATTGTATCATGCCAAATGACAATGTAAAGCTTTGGTGAAGGTACATGTGCTTTTCCTTATGTGCTTTTTAAAATTTACTTCCATCTCAGTCTGATTAACATATTCTAGAAAGTGACCCCCCCCAAGTCCATCTCACTAATAATTCTTTATCCAATAGATCTTATTTGAGAATTCCCTTGAAAGGAACAAAGCATGCCAGATAAATTAAAGGAACAGATGTAGATTAAGAGTGATGTACATTCTGAGCCTGAACGTTTAATTTCACTAAATATTATTTTCCATCTTTGTGATCACATTATATTGAAATGTTGGAATTTCAATTTCCTTTACTATTTCATTTAATAAAACTATTGTTTCCTCTGAGCTGTTAAGGAGATGTTAACTTTAAATCACACTGACTTCACCCTTTGCAATTTACATATGTTGAGGAAATAAAAGCCTTTTCAAGAGTCACTAGGGGGCCTAAGAGGCCTCAAAGGAGTGTTAAGACCTTGAAATAATGTGAGTTGCCTCAAACACAAAACACAAATCTTCCCTGTGGAATACTAATGGCTTTTGTGTACAGTTACATTTTCTTGTGTGTGTGTGTGTGTCTTTTGTTTTTTGGTTTGTGGTTTTTCGTTGTTTTGTTTGTTTGTTTGTTTTAAGTCTAGGAGTAGCCCGTGTATAAAACAGCCTTTGTGCTGGTGATTGGGAAACACAACTCCATTTCTGAGACAAAAACGACTGCTTTCCATTTCTCATCACCACATAGTCAAATTTACACGGGAATGATTAGGAAAGCTTTGAAAAGACCAAAAAGCAATAATATTGAAACTCCAATTCATGGATTATACATCACATGCCCTGAATTGAGAATCAGATTACTATGAAGATTTATTCAAAAGGACATTTTAAATATATAAAATACTGTTCTGAATTTGGTCTTTGATATTTAACTGTTGATTTGTTCGGAACTGTCTTTTTTCTCAAAGCCACATTTTTACTTTATTTTCTGAAACATACGCCTGGTTTTAAATATCAACAGGATTTATACAAGAGTTCAAAAAGTTCAGGGGGTGCTGATTTCCTAAAACAAACAGCATCCTGCCCTCATAATAGAGCTTTCGTATGTAACTCACATGTCATTAAATGGTTCAGAAGGTTTTAAACGTGACAGAAAGCCAATAACGTGCTAGGAAATTCTTAGTAACATTTCTTTGGAGTCACCTGAGGGTTTCAGAAAACCCAGAAGTTCATAAAAGTAGTACTGTAGAATGCATAGTGGAGCAAACAAGCTCTGAAATCCTTGTTCTCAAATCTGGCTGCACAATGTATCACTTCAAGAGTTAAAAATAAATAAATAAATAATAGGGGTGCCTGGGACCTGCCCTAGATAAATGAAACTGCAGTCTCTTGGGCTCCATTCTTGCCACATCCAGCACAACACTGGCATTGAGAGAACGAGAAGGGGCGAAGAAGGGTTAAGAGAGAAACAGAAGTCAAGAGATTTATGCACTAGGGGCCAAGGGTCTCACAGCCTCAAAGGACTGAGAGCCCCGAATCGGGCCACCATGTGGCTTTTATTGATGAACACACAGGGGAGTAACATTGTTTTCTCCACAGGCTGTGAGTCCCATACCTCATACCAGAAAACTGATTCAAACCAATCACCCTTGCCTGCAAGTGGCCGGAATCGAAAGTCCCATGATGTCTTAGTAATTGTTGTATGCACCTCCCCAAGGGACAGAATCTTTATGCTGAAACTTATGGATAAGAATAGATGGAGAACTGATGTTATCACATCATTGAATCACTTCCCAAGCAGGTTGTGGGAAGGAATATAGCCACAGAGGTAGAATCTCTCCTTAGCCGGGGGAAGGTGGGGGTCTATGTCTACCTCTATCAACCCCGTGAGTTCTCCAGATGGCCCCTACGTGACTGTGCCTGTCGTAGGTTGTTCCTCCCTTGAGGAATCTTACCCGTCATTGACTAACCAGCCATGCTTTGGGGCCAAACAGTGAGACATAAGGTGTAAGCACAAAGGTGAAGCAAAGTCCCTGAAAGGATCCGTCTCACAGACTCTCCTTTCTTTAGGGGCAGGTACGAGGGGACAGACAGGTAGGCTGCTGTGTGGCAACACATTCTCTAGTACAGTAGCCACCAGGCCCACGACGCTACTGAGCACTTGAAAGATGGCCCGTCTGAATCCAGATGTGCTCTGAGTGTAAAGTGCACATTGAATTTCACATAACGACTCTGAAACCAATAAACATAGTGAAAAAGACTCTCTCCTTGACCAGACTTCAGACAGGCTTCTCTGAGCTCTCTTTTCATATAGGCTTCATTCTTGGCCTGTTCATTGGCCCGCCAAGCCCAGTTTTAGTAAAACCCCTGCTAAATTAGTTTTGCTAGAATCCTCGCACACTTCCTATTTGATCAAGTTCCTCATCCCCATCATTGACAAGATCCTGTTAAGCCAGTTTAGAAACAAACCCCCTACCCTCAATGGCTCCTCTTAGTAGTCTTCCATCCACTGACTGCCTCATGCTCCTTGGCTACAGATTCCCAGTTGCGTTCCTCACACTTGGAGTTGAACTCAGTCTCCCTTTCCTATTGCAACAGCCTTGAATAGCATCTATATTGCCATCTTTAACAACAATCCAGTGACTAATTTACAACAATACAAAAGAATATGAACTACATCAATAATTTTAATGTGAATCGCATGCTGAAATGATATTTGGAATATATGAAGTTATATAAAATATATTACCAAAATTAGTTTGGCCTGCTTCTTTTTACTTTTACTTCCTTAGGTGGCTGTGAGACAATGTAAAATTACATATCTGATTTGTAGTATTTTTATTAGACAGCAGTGCTCTAGGGGTAGAGCCAGGGCATTGGTAACTTAGCAAACATTCCAGGTAATGAACTGTGTAGCCAGGATTGTGGCCCTCAGCTTGTAATCTAACAGAAGGAAAACAACAACATATATATTACACAAATATGTTAGATCTTACTGTATAATAGGCACAGTTCCATGAGCTTGACACTTATTCACTTGTCACAGCAATAATATATGGTAAAGGCTATTATCACCCCATTTGACGCATGGCAAAATGAGGTGGAGAGGGACAAACTGCCCAATGACACAGGGCAGCGAAAGGAAGGGTCAGAATTTGAAGTCAGGTAGCAGGACGTGAGTTCACATTTTCCACTATTATTTCCTACTATTGGAAATATTTAAGAAACAGGTTCAATATATATAATGTTTCTTAAATATGTAAAATATATCTGATAAATCAAACTTGCCCCACAGTCACACAGACTTCACCTCATGTATTTCTTCTCTAAGGTTTGGCTTGATATTCCTATTTCCCAGTTTCCTGGTATCCTTAGTATTATACCAAATGAACTATTTCAGTAGACTCCTGCTTCATGTGTACTTCAGGCAAAACTTGCATTTCCATCTGATTTAGATCATTGAACTCATTGATGAGGGGGCTATTGAGTCAGCTAGTTCGGAGAATCTTTACGAGGGTGAGGAGGAAAATGTAGCCCGGGGTAGGGAAAGATGTTGGAATTGTCAAATACAGAAATCGAGCTGTAAGAGACTTGTTACTAACACATCCTCTATAATACCGCAATACTATCCTTGCATAATTACAATGCTATCTTAATTCTGTAAAATACAAAAAAATAAAAAATGTATGGTCTTATATCCCTGAAATTTGAACCCAGAAATATGCCAGGATTTCTCACCCTGTATGCTATCATATTCTAAATGTTGCAGAAGTACTGGGAAAAGAAATAAGATTATGCAAAGTAGGTAAGAGTCATTTGTAGAATATCATTATAAGAATACGTTGAGATGTTCACTGTCTTTAAAATACATTTTTTGCTGCAGTATATTTAGTTAGAACCAAGATTCACAATGCTGATGAAATTGAGAGGTTTAGTGTATGTCTTTGTTTTTAAATGTAGTTCTTTGCTTTTGTTCTCAGGTTTCTGTTTCATTGCCTTTAACAATAATGGCCACAGAATTCTCATATCAGTGCCTCTACATGGCTCTGCTTGCAGGTTCAATAATTAGACTGAACAGGACGAGCATGAGACCATGTGCTGAGATTGAAAATGCACCAGAGGGCCATAGCTGATTGACTCCTAAGTGACTCCACCTGTATGTACTCTAGTTCGTTTTTCATCAGAAAAATATATATTATTTTTCTATTTGTAGGAATTAAATTAGATTTGCATAAAAATAATTGAATATGGTGCCAAGGTCAGAGTAGATATTTAATAAAATTGAAGTTCCATTTGCCATTTTCTTTCTTTGTGTCCCCATCAGAAAGGGTGCACTTCAACAGATCCACAAGCCATTCATACAAATGCACACATGTGCACACACAAACACAGACATGCATACTTGTCAGGTGGAAATTACGCTGACAACCAATGTGGTACCAACATGACCAATAGCTCTCCACATTAGTCCCAGAGGGACAATTCCAACACCCACAATATGATCTAAAGCCCTCCTCCCTTTCCATGTCATGTCCACACTTTGCTCACAAGTGATCCATATTCTGAGCTCCTAAATAATGACCAAATCATCCCCACTTTTGCCTGTGTACCATCTCTAGCTCTGCCTGGCCCAACAGACTGTGGTTCCCAGTCCTAAAAAGTTGTCCTATAGCAGATAATTTTTACCTGGGATCACTCATATTTTCCTGAAACCTACACTCTTCTGTGTATCACCTTTCTCTTTTGTATCTACATTCCTTCTGAGTTCATTCGTATCAGCCAATTTATGTCAAATCTTTCCCTAAATGTTTTTATTCATGAATTCTATGTTGAATGCTGACCAATAGATTAAATGAAATACAATATTCTCTTGAAACTCTAGAACTCAGAACAGGGAGTCCATCATCCTCGTAAATTAGAAAATATTATCCCATCCCTTTCCTTTCAGCCTAATGTGAGAACTATGCATATTATGAACTTAACTTGCTATGGAAGATATAATGGGGAATACTAATTGTCAATAAAAATTGACATCTTTCACAGAGAAAGAATTTTAGCCAGGCACATGCATGTTAGTTCTTAGACTCCTTTAGGCTGACCTCTCTGTTGGCTGGTGGTTCTGGCGGTATCACCTGAGGTCAGCGGTATGGTTGCAATTATCTGGAGATTCAATTGAGGCTGGGTGATCCAAGTTGACTTTCTGCATATATCTGGCTGTTGGTATTTGCAGTTGCCTGAGCCACACTCTCTGAGTGTCCATGTACGTGTATTCTCTCATCATCCAACAGTCTATCCCAGGCTGCCCCACATGGTCATGGCTTATCTCAAGAGCCTCTCCAATAGGATTTGTAGGATTTGATAGGAAGTAATGTGTGCAGTTCTAGGCTTGTGCATCAACACAATGGACATAATTTGCCATGCTTTCTTTCGATGGCCCATCTGCTGTAAACCAAACATGGCAGAGATTCAAGTTACATTATGCAGGTAATGTTATTGGCTTGTGTGTGGCGTATAAATAAGTCAAAGGAACCTGGACCTTCAAATGATTATGACGAGTGCAACTAACCCCCTTTGTTCTTTAAGCTGCTATATTGTTAAGTCTAAACCTAGCCCTGACACACACACACACACACACACCAAAAAAGGGAAAAGAAAAGAAAAGCAGGCAGAGCACAGATTCAGCATGAATCCTTATAGTAGTAGTTAACATGAAGATGAGGCATGAGAAATTCCAAATTTTAGTGTCTGTAACCTAAAAACAAAAGATAAAATAGACACAATCCAATTAATGGATTCAGAATAGGAAACATACATATACATATATATATGTGTAAATATGTATATATATACATATAAGTGTATATATATATATATATATATGTGTGTGTGTGTGTGCGTGTGTGTGTATATATATATATTCCCCCCCCCTGGAAAATAAGACCTACCCCGAAAGTAAGCCCCAGTTAAAATCATCAGCCAGACGGACGCATTTAGTACATTATGACCATGTTCCAGAAGAAGAAGACATGATGTATTTGAATTAATGTAGATTGTTGTACATGAAAAAATAAGGCATCCTCTGAAAATATGCCCTAATGCTGACGTAGGTGATGTTGGATCTGCCGGCAGTTTCTGAGTGTGGGCCGGGATCGTGTCTTGTGAAGCCGAAGAATGGAAACACAGACCAGGGAGAGGCAAAAAGTTTTAAAAAGAGGATAGTTTATTAGAGGCAGGAGAAGAGGTTGCAGCTCCTTGCGGGAGGGGTCCCGAATTGGGGTGCTCCCTGACTGAGGCAAAAGCTCTTACTTTTATACCTTCTCTTGCCTGCTTGGGGAAGGGGAACTATTTGAAGAAGGAAACTTGTTTGAAGAAGGGAACTGGGCCTTCTAATGAAATTCGTCTATCAGGTTTGTTCTGCTTGCCCATCCTAAAGGAATTAGCAAAGTAACCCACTCTTTATCTGTCAGATCTGCTCCATTTGTCAGGCCAAAATGAATTTTATGATGAACCTCAAGGCCTTGTTACATTATGTCCTGGAGCAAAGGAGTGATTTCAAAACCTGAAGTTTTAAGATATGGCTGTCTTTGTTTATCCCACCAGGGACCTCCCTGTCTATCTAGGGACAAGCTAAGTCTCCTGTATAAATGCGTCATTTGGAGCAAAAATTATTATAAGACCTGGTCTTATTTTACTATAATATAAGACTGGGTATAATAATATAATATAATATAATATAATATAATATAATATAATATAATATAATATAATATAATATAATACAACACAACAACACAACACAACACAAACACAACATAACATAACATAACATAACATAACATAACATAACATAACATAACACAACATAACATAACATAAAAGACCAGGTCTGATATTAATTTTTGTTACAAAAGATGAATTAGAGCCGATTGTCTGGCTAGGTCATATTTTCAGGGAACATGATATACATATATATAAATTTTTCCCCCCCAAATGACCCTAATAAAATGGAAAACCAATAAAATTATTTCCATATGAAGGAAAACAGACATGGGGGTTACAATCATTGGTCTTGATATAAAACACCAATACCTATGAATATGATATAAAAGTGAAAGTATAATGACTTGAGCTATGAGTTCATCTAATGACAAATTCGGAACAACGATGCTACCACTGAAACTTTAACAAAAATATTGATCATTAAATGAATTTTATCATGTTTTTACACCTAGTTGTATTAATATATACTGTATATGCAAAACAATCACAATTTGTAAGTTTTACAGAATAGTTGAAGGAGAAGAGTTAAGAGATAACATTTAAATAGCCCACAAAATTCTAATCATTTTCCCCTGGGGAATAATTACCTATGGTTAGTGAGTAAACTTCCCTAGATTGTTATGAATATTTTGAGTGGTTTTGAGAGTAGCCTTAAGGCTGTTCCTTTGAGGGTAGAAAATGGGGAAGAAGATGAGGAAATCCTCCTTCCTCTCACATCACATTGACAGTTATCTCTAATTCATTATCCAGAGACCAAAGACATTAAAAGTAATGTATTTGCCAAACTAATATATTAACTAGGAGGAAATGTAAAGAATGTGTCTTAATAGTGAAATTAGAATGGATCCATCTTGTTTGTTGGTTTCTTGTTCAGTGTTGACCACTAAGCAGAGAGGAACTAGTTTTTCTCACTGTCCTAAAAGCCATTATGAAAATATTGATTTTTAATTAATTATTTTTTCATGTAGGAATGATTCCATGGTGTTAAGTTCCAGTTTTCTGACTCATGGTGTTTTGTACTAACTCTTTTCCATTGTGCTGTTTATCTAATTATCTCACCCTCTCTTCCATGTTGCAGTTTCTAATAGGTTTTCTTTTCACAGCTCACTGGATACCCAGAGTTTCTGGTAGTAGAAGAACTGGGCTTACACCAAAAGTGTACTAAAACCGGAAGGCACTCAAAGATTCTGAATGAAAACCATCTCATTTTACAGGCAACAAAACTAAGGCTTAGAGAAGGGGAGATCCTTGTCTAAGGCCACTGAATAGGTGTGGCTCAGGGGGGATTAGTGAACCAGAGCTAATCAGAGATTATCAGCAGAGTTGCTGTATCCCCATACAGCCTCCCTAGCCTTTACCTACCTAGTCTCTTTTTTCCTTAGTGGACATTGCCATGAATATAATCTACGGCAAAGATGACTCAAATATTAACATTCAGGAAAAGAAATTCCTTCAGACTCATTTTGAAGAAACACTTTGGCTTTTACTTTTCAATAGGCAAAAGTGATTGAAAGATTATACCTATAAACAAAAATGGAGGCCTAATTGTCCTATGTGTTACTTCAGTTGTTACTTCTTTTTACCTAAGTTATTCCTAGCCATTTACTAAACTGTTTTTCTTTTTTTTTTTTTTCCTGTGAGCCACCTCAAAGAATTCTAGAGCTGTTTCCCCTTCCCTTTAATTTGCAGTCCAGAGGGAATATTTACTACTCAGTTGACAATGAAATAAGAATATTTTCCCTCTCTGGATGGCTTTCAGTTTCTTCTATGATTCTTCCTTGACTTTTGTATCAGTAGATAGTATATTTCTTTGAGCCAGAAGCCATGTCTTATATATACTATCGATTTCCCCATAACTCATGAGTGGAGTAAACTTACATTTGCTGAGTTCTTCTAATGCTCCACTGACTCTGCCAAATATTTTACAGATATCATTTCACTTAACCCTTACGAAAACCCACTGAGGGAGGGCTTATTACCCCTGTGTCACATAGAAGGAAAACTGAAGAACAAATACTAGCCAACAGAAGTTCTCCAAGAACTAAAATTTAGTAAACAGTAAAAAGGGTGATTAAACCAACATCAACTGTCTCCTGAGAGTGCCGCTTTCACTAAATACTTGTGGTTGTACTTACTGCTTGGCATACAGTAGGAGTTTAACAAACTCCTGACTATAAGAATATTTGTTATTATTAGAATTTAGAATATATAAGAATACATATGATATATGTGTGTGTGTGTGTGTGTGTGTGTGTGTGTGTATTTATGACTGTGAATCATGTGTATATATGCTGTCAGTCTTTAAAAAGACTCGCTTTTTGTCTTTCTGGATGTTCAAGAGTTTTTTAATACTAATTATGATTATCAGCATGAGCAGTGTCTGAATCAGTATTTTACAATTAATATATATGTCATAAGAGAAGAATGGACTCAGGCAAGGATGCTATGCATTGCCCAAAAATAGTTTGCAGGGCATGATTTTAATACAGAGCCTATAACTTAGACACTATTTGGGAAACATTTCTTAAAGGAGAGGATGACCACTTTAATAGGAAACCTGTTTGGCCATAAAAAAAGCATCTAACAAATTTAAGAAGTAACTCTTACAGGAATATTTTTCTTCCAGCAGATATTGTTGAATGATTATTCTCTATAAAAAGGCAACAAAAAAAGAAGCTTGCAAAAAGAAACAGCTCTCTCAATACAATTATTTAAAAACCCTCACCATTGTCTACCCATCCACTGCACATATTCAAGCATGTTCAAGTGCATCTATCAGTTTATCTTAAAAGTTGTCATATTTTTATGGGCAACTTTAACCGTTTAATTTTAATAGGTTTTCCATTTATAAGTTGGAATATAATGCATAGACTTAGTGGTCTTATTCTGGGAGGAAAAATTATGTCAAATAGAATATTCACAGTGGAGGTTTGGAAGTGTGAAAATGCAAGGCAGAGCTTAGTTTAATCAGATACTGTACATCAATGAAGCTTTATGGACAGAATGGGAGTCAAATCTCTCAATCCTGTAACAGTGAGTTCCCTAGAGCAAATTTTTAAAACAAGTTCAAGTGATGATATTACCTCATTACATAGTTAATTTAGTGAGAAGGAGAATTAGGAATATTGTATATGTGGATGACTAAAATAAATACTACAGTTTTTGTAGGCAGCATTTTGGGGGAATGTGTTGAAAAACTGTTGTAAACTACCTATCTCTTCACATTAATAATATTAGTGTCAGATTATCTAGGATTTAATAATAGTAATTTGATCTGCAAGGTATGATAGTTTTGTTCAAATTACATTAACAATATTTAAATGTATATGACTATATTGATAAATCATGTATGTAATGTATATTATGTATGTGCATTCTTATACCTATAATCATTAACATTTAATTATAATTATTTCAAAATAATGTATTATGTAATGTTTGCTTTATTAAAAGGACCCCCCCATTCCATTGTCATCATTTTAAGAGTTGATTATTAGATTCCATGTGAGTAATTTGTAGGTACCGGATCTAAGGTTATGTGATTGAATTCTAAGTGCCTTAGGCTGTTGGGCTTTCTGCCTAAATCAGAACCCAGAAAAAAGTGGAGCTTGAAAGTGGGCTATCAGTAGTAATATTCAAGAAGCTTGATATTGTGGGGTTGAGGAGGTGATGGTTAAATACTCATTAACTTGAATGACATTTCTTTTGTTTGTTTTGCTACTTTGCGGGCATAAAAATTAGATTTCAATAGAAATGCCTCCATGATTTTTTATACATCTAATCAACCTTCTGTAATTGGTTATCTTCCATTCAAAAAACATTCTTGTTAATATTCCCCATTCCACTGCACTGATCTCTGCATCCATTGTGCATGAAGTATTTATTTAACAGTCATCATTCAACAGAATTTTGCTAACTCTGAAGCAGTCTGTGTTAAAGCTGGCAATTCAGTGGCCGATCAGTCAGACAGAGACCCTGCCTGTGTCTCATAGCCTGGAGCACGTTCAAGTCTAATAAAGGGAGAAGTGCAGCAACACGAAGGACAAAACAGAAGAAGCATCTTACCTAGGCTTTGGGGGCTAGTGGTTGTGGAGGGCTGCCAAGGAAGGTTTCCAAGAAGAGACTGTGTCTAATATAAATCTGCTTAAACACTACTCCATTGCTTTCACTCAGTATGCACCATGCACAGAAGTGAAATTCACTGGAGAGTCATCATTAACTCTTCATCTTTTGCTCATTTTCAAGACTGGTTGATTGACTCTATAGTCTCTCTCTCTCTCTCTCTCTCTCTCTCTCTCTCTCGTTCCCTTGCTCGTCCTCATTTCCCTTTTCTCTTTCTCATTTAACCCAGAGACTTAAAGATAAGATATAAAACTGAGGTCTAGAAACTCAGCTTTATTAATGCTGACAACCATTCAAAATATTGTGCTTCAATTGTACTCACGAGGCACTTTGAGTGTGAACTGCAAAGGTGGGAAGATGACATAAGAAAATAGGTGGCTGCTGTTGTTTTAATATACATCATTTCAATGGACAGCAACCCATAAGTTCCATTCTCTTAAAAAAGCAAAACAAAACAAAGAAAAAAACCTGCCTTTTAAAAAAATAATGGCATAAATAGAGATAATTTTACCAATTGTTCTGATATGACTCAGTTGGTTTGTAACAAAGTTTGATCTCAATTCGTGGACTCTGCATTATTTCAAATAATGGGGAAACATAATCATGATAATAGGCTGTTTTCCTGTGCATGTTATTATAATTTTAGTTTATATTTCCATTATCAAAGTGAGCACGAGTTGCAATATCATTTTAAATAAAAATGAACAGTACATATCTCTAGAATTGTTTGCCTGACAATTGTGTCTTCTTTTTTAAAATAATTTCCAGCAATATATTTTTGGCCTATGCAAGGTTAGTCCATCATGGGAATAATACTTGTGTGAGCCACGTCTATGGTTAAGCATTGCTCACTGATCTCATAGTAGCAGCTACCAAGAATCTCTGTATGCTATTCAAGTTTCTGACTTATTCCAAAAGATGTTTTAATTTTTAAATAATTATTTGGAAGCAAAGTGAAAGATAAATCTCAATAGTAGGTTATTTTTAAATCATAAAGTTATTTATGAATTATTTTTATAATATCATATCCATGGATGTTTCAGTGAGGCGTAAATCAGCTTGTTTTATCTTCTAAATGAATAATTCGTTGCCAAAAACTCTTAAGATGATATGATTTAGACTCAATGATACATTTAAGGAAACAGTAAGGACCTGAAATTATATAATTAAATAAAAGGCAATACTTTCTGAATCGATATGCATCATATATAATTATGTGTTCAAAGGTATGAAAATCTATAGGATAAGAAATATCACACACATATGTTATGGAGACAGTGTGTCTTATATATAGCCATTAAAGGGTTAACCCCTAAATTTCCAAGAAATAAGTTTTAAATAGACTCTTAGGCCTTGTTTGATTATTGAGAATACTGCACACTTTAAATGGGGGAAATGGCACTATACGTAAAGTATATCTCAATTAAGCTGCTTAATAAAATTTAAAAAATAGTAATTTAAATGTTAACTAGCTAATGAAGTGAGATAGAGATTGATTGAACTATGGAAACATTGAGGGAAACAAAAAGTTAAGAATTTCAGTTTAAAAGATGGTAGGAATTATTTCTTATTACAGCTACAAGTCTAATTCCCCACACCTGGCATTATTTTCAGACTTAGAAAAAATTTAAGATATATTCCAAAATCAGTTTCGTCTTCATACATGTTTCTAACGCTTCAGAGTTTTTTAAGCTTAAATCCTCTGGAACAGCTTTATGTATCCACAACACATTGCAACAAATGAGAAAATCAGAGGTAATTTGAATGTCTGAAGATAGAGAAACAGGTAAATAAATAATGGTACGTCTACTCAGTAGAAAGCTACAAGGTAATTTTAAAATTATTATTACTCTTATGATCCTCACGACACAGAAATATTCTAATTCTCAAAACGCAGAGTGAAAAATTGTATTCACTGTTATTTTAACTAGGTAAAGGTTTAATAAGTATAACAGCTACTATTAATTAAGTGCCAATTCTGTGTTTGAGTATGTACTAGAAGCTTTAAAGATGTGATAAAATTAATTTCTAAAAGACACTAAATGCCATAAATTTTAAGATGCACCATCAAATTAATAACAACTCTTCAAGATGGGAGGGAGAAAAATGAAGCATCATAACATATTAAATTTATGTATTAATTATAAACTTCATTTTTACTTTATACATATAGTTCCCAGTCAAAACATCAAAACCACATTTTCTAAGATTACTTAGGTCAGCTCCTTCCACCCCAAACCCCTGCAGTGAGGTTATATCACACATCTTTGCTATGGATTAAATTGTGTTCCCAAAATTCATATGTTGAATCCTTAACCAGCCCCCAAGATGTGAATACATTTGTTGGACGGTTGGACATTGTTTTACAAATTTTGGAAGTTTTTTTCTCTTTATGTTTCATTTTGGATACTTTCTATGAACTTGTCTTGAAGTTCATTGATTATTACGCACAGACTTTAAGGTGGTCCTATAACCCTCTCTTCCTGGTATTCACAGCTTTGGCTAATCCTCTTCAGTCAGGTACAGGTGGGGCCTGTGACTTGCTTCTGACCTGTTTGTATGTAATTACATAAGATTTTAATATCCATCATTCTAGAGTTTCTCTCTCTTTCTCCCTTACCCTCCACATTGCCGATTGCTGGTTTGAAGAAACAAGCCACCATTGATCCTACAGCTGCAAGAAAGTTAATTATGCCAACAACATGAGGAAGTTTGGAAACCGATATTTTCCTCAGTCAAGCCTCTAACATCTTTATTGCAGCATTGTGAGACCCTAAGCAGAGGATTAATGTAAGACCTGCTCAGATTTCTGGCTCACAGAAACTGTAAGATAATAAATGTGTTGTTTTAAGTAGGTAATTTTGTGATGTGTTACACAGCAGTAGAAATCTAATGCATAGTTCTCTACCTCTGTTGTGTTTAATATGATACTAAATCCCACCAATGAATTTTTCATTGCTAATACCTCATTTTTATTGATAACATTCTCCTTTGCATCTCCATATTCAGTTTTTCCATTGATTCTTGCATGTGGTCCATCATTTCTCCTAGGTCATTTAATTTCCTTATTGTTATTTTCAAATTCAAAATGATAATTCTGATATATGTCTATCTGTATGTCTACTTCTATTGGTTATATACTCTTAACTTCTAGTCATAAGTTTGATTGATTGATTGATTGATTGATTGATTTTGGTCTGACATACTTTTTTAAATTGTATATCAGACAGTACAGATAATAATTTAAAAAAGCGGAGACTGAAACATTTTTAATTTACACCCAGTAAAGTATGTGGTCTATTATGACCATTTTTATTTTCAGGCAGCTATTGTGGAGGGTCACTCAATCTAATCTATATTTATATGCCTATAGAGTTTGTGGTAGACTTAGTTAGATTCTGCTCACCAGTGGCTTCAACTATTTTGAAAGCAGGATTAGTACTTTTTCTTTAGCAGAACATGGGATTTCAGCACTGGCAAACTGGGTATATCTTTATGCAATACTTCACCGTCACCAAGTTTCAGAAACACAAAATATCTTTTTGTTTCAGAGCCTAGAAGGTATATTTGGGATGCTGACAAGCTTTTCTTTTTTTCTTTCTTTTTTTTTTTTTTTTTTTTTTCTTGTTTTGTCACTCACTTTCTGTTACCTGATGATCTATTTCTTATGAATTGCCCAGACTCTGAAGGGATCTTACAGTATTCTTGGCAAAGGTGTCCCTCAAAAGGGATGCCTTGAATTCTACCACCATTTCCTTAACATTCAGGTGGCTTTTGCCTTCCCTCCTGATGAAAGCTCCTAATGCCTCAGAGGAAATCTTTATCAGTTCTTTTTTCTTCCCTCAGACTTTATGTTACCACCCTTGTGAATTCAGTGAAAGAACCGGTGGCTCTTTGCAAGCTTGGTCTTTAGCTGGAATTCCTAAGTATTCTAATCTTTCACACCAGCACACATAAGGCCATAAAAAGTTTGATAAAAGTTTGGCGTTTTCCTTCCAACCATTGCTTATGGCAGATTACTCTCCTCCTCCCCACATTCCACCAGAGGTGAAAGTAGCTACAGATGCTTTCCTAGGAAGTGTCCATCAATTTATATTTAGGTCCTCAGCTCTCTAATTTTTTTTTTCATTTTTCCAAGAACTATGACTGTATAGCTTGTTTATCAGACTTGCTCCATGATTATGGTGGAAGCAATGGGCTCTTATGATTTTTAACATCTTAATCAGAATTATTAATACAGTGCAGGAATTTGAATCTCTGCATATGTGTTGCCAAAAGTATTCCTTTGTAGTGCCCTGAACTGCCCACCCCATTTGCTAAACTCTTGCCATCGAAAACCAAAGAGGTGAACTAGTGGAGCTTGCCCTATTCCATTTGAAAATGGAAGGACACTATTTTTTCCACTAAATTGAATGAACATTAACTTAGATGTCTTGTTTAGAAACATGGAGCCTCTTTGGAAAGTCTATTTCCTTTCATTATTTAAAAAACAGAATTTCAGTATATGAAAAGAGAAGGGGCGGGGGAGCAAGAAAAGAAGAAAAGTCTAAGATCATGATAAACCAAGGCAAGGAAACTAATTTCATTCTAGGCACCAGCAACATTTAATGAGAGTAAAGCCAACAGCTAGGTGTTAGATAAATGAAGGAGACAGGCAACAAACAAACAAACAAACAAACAACTTGCTCAAAGAGTAAGATATATATTTTATGATAAAATATATTTGATCAGAACTGTGATAAAAGAAAATAACCTTAAAATGAAAACAATACTTGATTTTTTATAGAGCCATTTAGAAGACAGAGATTCTATTTAAAAATCCAGCCAAGTTGTAGTAACAGATCTATATTTTATGAATCTATTTCTTATAATAAATATTCCTTTCTATTTCCTACAAATTGAAAATGGAGTGCCCAATAAAGAACCATGATTTCACTTATTACATAAAACAAGGCTCCAAAAACAGATAAAAGAAACAGTTTATCTCTTTTATTTACACCTATAAATAATATATTATAAGAAGCTAATTTTAAGACAGAAAAAAAAATTCAAAGTAGGAATTGTGATGTATACTCTATATAATTGGATGGAGTAGTCTTAATGATTTCACAACTCTGAAAATATACCCCAAATTACCCATTTTGAGAAATGTACTAAAAATCAGTATTTCCCCTAAGAGGGTTTTACAGACTTAGTTAATGGACCTTTCTGAAAAAGTCTTATGCATGTCATGGCAATTTGGGGAGAAGCGGAGGGTTTTAGGAATCATTATGCACTTTTATTGGTGCCCAGTTCTATACCCTGGTTAATTTTGGCAACCACTATACCTATCTCTGTACTGTTTCTTCTAAAGTGCTTTACATGGATTTAACATTGATAATTATCTTTCTAGAGAGCGAACACATGAGCATATAATCTTATTTATCCTTTAAAACTGTTCATTATATAGCAAAATGATATATCCTGCAAAATGAGAAAAAGATGGTATTATAAAATGGTATTCTCTGCATTTGGCTGATGCATAGTATATCTTTCTACCTAATCTGTCTTTTCTCATTGTATAAAAATAGCAAACTGCAAATACAATTTAGAAATTTGTTAGTAGTCTTAATTACACATGCCTGACTTCCGTATTTGGGTCCCAGACTTTAATCCTGCATTATCACAGTTCTATGCTTATTACATTTTGTTGTTGTTTAAACTTGCTTTACTAGCACTGGATACATAGTCTGCACCAAGTAGACACTCAAGAAATACTTCTGAAATAAGTAAATGAATGAAGGCTTATTTACTGGAAAAGAAATATTCAGCACTAAGTATGTACGAGGTGTGATCAAATAATATGGTGAATGTTTAAACTAATATATATATATATATTAGAGTGAAAGACACATCACCATTAATGCCCCTCAAAACACTCCCCCTCGCTTTGAACACACTTATCCCATCCTTCTTGCCACTTTCTGAAGCAGTTCTGGAAGTCCTCTTTCATGAGTGTCTTTAATTGCACTGTCTTGGCTGCCTCAATGTCCTGATTCAATTCAAAACATTTACCATTCAAGGTCATTTTGACTTTGGGAACAGGCAAAAGTCCACGGTGCCAGATCCCGTGAATAAGGTGGAGGAGGACACACCGCAATGTTTTTACAGTGGTACCTCGGTTTTCGAACGTCTCCATTGACAAACATTTTGGTTTATGAATGCCATAAACCTGGAAGCGAATGCTTCAATTTTCGAACATGACTCAGAAGTAGAACATGTCACACTGCTTTAGCTGAGTGCAAAATCTTGAGGCCTAGCTGTGGGCTGTTTGCGAATGTTTCAGAACTTGTGGATTACATTCGAAAACGGAGGTACCACTATATTTGAAAGAAATTGCGTACCAGAAGCGATGTGTTTCAAGGAGCCTTTCTGTTGTGTTCAAAACATATGGTGAATGCTGCTGCTGAGTGCCATCCAATGGAAAGCAGGGATCTTCAATACCAGAAGCAGTGCATTAAACCTCAGTAGCAGTGTGTGACAAGTTTCAACTTGTTTAGTGCAGTCAGTCAGGTGTGAGCTATGGTTGAGAGAAGGTGTGTTTTAAGGTGGGCTGTAAATCATCCTCCATCATGACAACACTCCGTGTCACACATCACTTCTGGCATGGCAATTTCTGTCATAAAAAGCATTACGGTGTGTCCTCATCCACCTTATTTACCGGATCCAGCATCGTGCAAATTCTGTCTCTTCCTCAAAGTCAAAATGATCATGAAAGATAAATCTTATTTTTTTTTAAATTGGGGAATATTGGGGAGCAGTGTGTTTTTCCAGGGCCCATCAGCTCCAAGTCACTGTCTTTCAATCTACTTGTGGAGGGTGCAGCTCAGCTCCAAGTCTAGTCACCATTTT
The DNA here is from genome assembly GCF_036562045.2 of Rhinolophus sinicus. NCBI lineage: Eukaryota > Metazoa > Chordata > Mammalia > Chiroptera > Rhinolophidae > Rhinolophus > Rhinolophus sinicus. The sequence continues at coordinate 35,785,465 of NC_133760.1, read as the reverse complement.
CAATCTTAGTTGCAGGGGGCACAGCCCACCTTCCCATGCGGGAATTGAGCCAGCAACCTTGTTGTTAAGAACTTGCACTCTAACCAACTGAGCCATCTGGCCCAAAAGGTAAACATTTTGAATTGATTCAGGACATCAAGGCAGCCATGACAGCGCAACTAAAAACACTCATAAAAGAGGATCTCTGGAACTGCTTGAGAAAAATGGCAAGAATGATGGGATAAGTGTGTTTGGAGCGAGGAGTGGTATTGTGAGGGAGATTAATGGCAAAGTGCCTTTTACTGTAATGATTTTTTTTATTTAAACATTTACCATATTGCTTGATCACACCTCATATATATCTATATGCTAATTCTCGTTCTCTGTATATGTGTGTATGTACAGACACACACACTTGCATACACATGTACACACATATGCACACACACAGAGGGTGCCAAAAAAATGTATACACCTTTAAGAAAGGAAAACTGTATTAAAATTTTAATACTCAGCATATACTGATAACAAAAGATGAATACAAGTCACATTTGACTTCTGTAATTACAAGAGGTGCTCAAAGTGGTTACCATCAATGTCCAGACACTTCTGATTACAGCAAACTATTGCTTGAGCAACGTTGACCAGTGTCCACTTGTATACGATTTTTTGGCACCCATGGTGTGTGTGTGCCACATACATATATACATGTATATGCATATATAATGTATGCCTACTTTAGAATTAATATGTAAAAATACAAAACTATAATATAATATATATGCTAATTAATTATTATTATTCTTATTAAACACTATTCTTTTCTCTTCACCTATATTACTTCATTAACTTTAACCACAGTCTCTAGGTTTAGCCCAGTTTTTCTTTAAGAGACCTAAGGCAGAGAAGCTAAATAAACAGCCCAAGGTTACACAGCTGCTAATGAGAGCACTGAGATTCAGAGATGGATCATTTTATACAGGTTTGATCTGTAAAACATTAAAATTGGCCACCTCTCCAACCATTGAAGCATAAATGAGATGCCTGTATATGAAAACACAATATTGCCCTTGTTATTAAATTATTAGACAAATGTCCTATTGATTTTATCTTACCACACCGATACAACTATAATCAGAAATAATCATGAGATATGTGCATACATTATAAGGCTCAGAATTTAAACGAGAAGTATAAAGGAGGGCGGTGGGAGAAATGCAAGAATTCCTATACTTCTTAAGAACATGCTAGAATTGCACTGTGATGAACTGGGTTTCCAAGCTCTTCAGTGAGAGTGAATGAATGCTTTTGGAAGTGAGCATGGTGATACCTTGTTCATCTTGCTCAGGATCTAGTACTTAGCAGATGTAAGTGGAAATAGGAAAACAAAGAAGGGAAATAGGGAGCAAATGAAGGATGGAGGAAAGAACCAAGGTCTTTGGGAAAGGAAAGTGTCTTTCCAACTAGAGTTAAGATCTTGGTGGGCAGAAGGTGGTATCTATAGTTCTTTTCAATCCTCTTATGTTAGATATAATGAAATGCAAAAATCCAAGCAGAGACATTATTTCCTAACGTGAATATTTACAATCTGTTAATTCTATGTGGCATATCACTCTCATCATTTAGACAAGAAAAGGGATGCGTGGGATAATTAAATAAATTACCAAAGGCCACATATCTCAGTGTTATAGCCCAGACTCTATACCTGGTCTGCTGGTTTTGAAACATATAAACTTTACTAGGATGTATATCAAACCTCACTCTACTCCATGACTTAACAAATAATTAAATGTTGGTTCTTAAATGTCTTACTTTTTACCAAACTTGGGTCTGCTATTTTGAAAATATATTAAAATGAAACTTAAAATCTCTAACCTTTTCTATACTCACTGGACATATCTGAGTTTCATGAACCAATACAGTTAACCTCTCTATGAAAATCCCTTATGATGTGTTGTCAGAATTTTTCCCCACTTATAGTATCAGTTCAAACAGCTTTTCAAAGATAACTATAAGTCTGAGGAAAGCCTGAGTTCTTTATGGCTAATCCTTCATATGGCCTCACCAGTCACTTTATTTTTAGTATCATTCAGTTCAAACGACTGTCACACTCTGACATCTACAGTGGCTTCTAGCTGCATCTTGTCTCCCAAAGGGAAGCTGAGGAGAAATTGGGAATGGATACATGGTGTGAATGAGTTTTCTCAAAGTCTTACTAAATAGGAAGCTTGCCACATTACCTTTTGGGGGACTTCCCACGTTCATTCTAGTGATATGCGTTGACTTTGGAGGGAGCAAAACCACCACAATAGATCCTCTTTAGTTTTGGTAGAGCTATACAATCTCAAGTGTCTGTGCCATAAATGGTTTTATATGTAATGTCTATTTTCAGGAAAAGGCAGTTTGAAATGCAAATTGACCATGTGCTGCCTCAGCCACTCTTCCATTATGAATGCATGCATTCATTCCTTCAGTTACAATTTCATACATATCCTTCATATAACAAATATAAATTTCACACCTATCATATATTAGATGTTAAATTCTGGGAATGCATGATGTGGAAAGTACCCTCTAATTTTAAAGATGCATGTTCTTGTGGAGCAAACTCTGTGAAGCAAATCTTTGTAGTGATTTACTGTTTACGAAGTCATTCCATCTCTCCCTCTCTTTTCGTTTTTAATCCCCTAATCTCTGGGATTCTTCATCTCTCTTCACCCTACAGTCTCAAATATTCTAAAGTATTTTCCCAAGTGTTTATTCGTAAATATTTAAAATTTTATTCCAGGAATTATATATTACTATTCTTAGTTTTTGCTATTGTAAATAGGAATGCATTACATTTCGTAACCTGTCATTTGAAAGTATATAAAAACATTGTTGATTTTACCCTAATTTTGTTACCAACTCTATTATAGGGCTCACTAATTATTTTTGCCTGTTTTTGTTTTGCAGCTTCTTTTGCTGGGTGTTTCCCAAGTGAAACATCTTATAACTGAAAAATAGTGAAAACTGTATTCTTAACTTTCAAAAAGTATCTAATATTTTATTGTATTTTCTGATGTTGAAGATCGTTTCTAGAATGATGTTCAAAAATAATGATGGTATTATCCATTCTCAAACTAATTCTCAGAATTAATGAGAATGCTTCTAATCTAGTGTTTAACCATTATTAAAAATGCTTGTTTACCTCTCTTTTTTTAAATATATATTCTTGTTGTGTTAAGGAAAAATTCTATAATCATTACTATAATCATGACCAACAATTTCTAGTAGGTACAGGTTTTAAAACTTTTAAATGTCTTTGATATGTATTCATATGAGTCATTGTTCATTGACCCATGTTTTGGCAGATTACAATAATTTGTGTCCTACTATTCAATTATCATTGAATTCCCCATCTATATTTTATTTGTTCATTTTGTAACTCAGCTGTAGGATCAAACTGGATAGTTGGGGAGAGTTTAATAAAGACACTATTCACCAATTGTCATCAGATTTAAGGAGAACAGCAAGAGGTAGCACAAGTACCCTAGGACTAGAAATAGTGGGTGACTTTACTATTCCCATGTTTGAATGGGCAACAGGAAAAGAAAGAGCGTAGCTACGTGAAGAAGATTGCTTGGCCAGGGGTGTGACCTATGTTAGGGAGATGTAGCCAGCCAACAGTGACATTGCATGAAGGGTGTAGATGGAGTAAATACCCCTGCCTCAGGCTCCTGCTTCCCACTCGGTTTTGTCCATGCAATCTGAAGCGAGAGAGCAGAAAAGTCCATCAATGCCTTCTGTGAGGGTCTGCCTTCCAGGACGCAGAGCTGAGTAGAGAAGAACTAGGACGAGCACACAAAAGACATCTTGATCTCTGTTTCTAAGAAGAATTTCTAATAATCGAATATGGCCCAGTCCCTGTGTTACATAACAATGACTTTTCTCATGATGTAACAAGTACTCAAACCAATAAAATGGCAATTTTATTAAGAATTATGAAACAAATAATGAGGATCATATGTTTAAAAGACTGAAGTGGCGACTGCACCTAACAACGGTATGAATGTGGCTAAAGCTTGCTGAGCAAGGGCAACAGATGTTAGGAAGACGACAGAGAGGAAGCCAGGAGACAATGCATATTCAGGGGCTTCCAGTTCAATGTAAGATGTTAGGTTTTATTCTAAGTACAATGGAAGTCCATTGAAGGTTTTTTCAAAGGGAGCGCCATGAGCAGATCATCTGAATTATTTACTCTTAAAAGAATCCCTGATAAAAATCCCTGTACCAGATGACTGACGTACGTAGGTATATATGTAGGTAAGTAACATTCTTTTCTGAGGATATAGGATGGGCTGTTGGTCAGGGATAGATTTTTAACTACTGTTTGGTTTCTTAGTTCCAGATTTTTTTTTTTTTAATTTTTCAGATATAGGCTTGATGATTTACACTTTGCTTAATGTAAAGAATGTATTTGAGATGTTCTATTTTTTTTCCCTAAATCAGTATATACTAGTGTTTTGTTATAGTTTTTTTTTTTAATATCTTCTGTATTTATATTTGTATTTCTGAATATCTTTATAAAGTACACTTATTTGACATCTTTACTAGACATTTTTCTAGCTTATTGATGATTATTTTCTTGAAGAGCAACAATTTTATTATTTCCAGCACAGGTGTTTGTTTTCCACTACTTTTTGTTTAGTTGTACTAAGTCCTTATTTTCCTCTGTGTTTTGCCCACAATTAAACAGAATGCTGTCTTTACTGTGTTTTTGAGTATAACTTGTAAGCACTCTGGTTTTGTTCTTTTCTGCTTGGTACTAATATCACTTAAACATTGCAATTTTATTATGAATACCATGTTAGTTGCATCTCATATTTCAAGTATTGTTTTCTTTTTTTAATTAAAAAAGGTGCACATTGCAATGCAATGAAATTTTTCCAATATAATTTTAAATTAAAAAAAAAAGTTTTCCTGCATATCTTTACTAAATCTACTATACTTGTATCCGGGAACAGTGACAAAGGGGTGACTAGGAAATTTTAGTTCTATGGTAAATCTAGGCTTTGGGGGAAGACATCCCCTGGAAAGAGTAGGTAGTGGTAACTTCTGAGAAGAGCAGAAGGCTTGCTGTGCCCTGAGGGCCTGAGGCAAGGGAAGAAAGAAGTAGCAGGATAGGGGAATGAGAAAGGAAAGAAGATAGGAAATATATAAAATGGAGTCTTTTTAACGAACCTGATAAAAATAATTAACATTATGGAGGTTGAGGCATGAGGAAAGACTCCATTCTTGTTCTAACTAGCCTGGGAACTTAAACATTTTTGACCTTTCCAGTACTGCGTCAATGCCCGGATGGACACCTGGACTTCTTGATAACCCTCTGGTTATCTGCAGATGAACTCACATATCCAGATCCCTGACTACCCACCGAAGGAGTCGCATATATATCTACCTGAAAGCCAATATCCAGACCACCAGATGTGACCAGACATCCTGGTACCATCTTCTGAACCACCTGTCATTCATCATCTGGCTGCCTGACATCCAACTGATAACCATCCTGGACCAACCCCAGGTCTAAGAAATCAAGACTGATGATTCTCAAGATTGTACTTTTTACTATAAGAACTTTTAACTTTTCTTTCTTCTCGGAACACTCCTGGGTTTTTGCCTAGTTCTGTTCTCCATTTGCAAACTCCAGGACCCTTAAATAAATCTTTATCATTTATTTCTAGCCAAAGCCTCCAAACTCTTTTTCAGCCTGTTTGACAAGAAAGTATCTTTATTACTTAGAGGCAGATTAGGATTTTTGAGCAAACGTGGTTCCCCATTTACTGATGTACACAAACAGGTGCAATTTAATGGCATTGTCCCCTGAATCAAATAACTAAATAAGACAAATTTTCAGAGACTACTGGGCCAAAAATCTATTTCTGAATCAAGTATAGCAAGGAAAGTAATCTCACACATCCCATAGTATGCTAGTATTACCAGAGAGCGAGAAATAGTCACATTTCTATACATTTTATAAATTTTTTTCCGGTTTCTAAATAGCACCATTCAAATTTGTTGATGGGTTTATTCTCAGCTTAAAGTTAGATGCAGACATAAACAGGTCTTAAATATTACTTATTTCCCACACACAGATTTCCTAATAAAATTTTGTAATCATACGCATAATGGGAAAAAACTATTACAGCTTAATTTTCAATTATCTATTTGCATCTACTGACAGTAAACCCTATTTTCACTTGGTGCTTGTCATGTATGAAGCCACTTTCACAGGTCTTAATCACTGAGAACATGACTCTTTATTCTAGTCCTGGAGGACCCAAACCCCTCACACGAATGCAGGAAACTGGGGAGTTGTCAGGGAGATAGTTAAAACAGCATTGTACAGGGGGCACTGATGATGAGTAATAAGTGCTCTGCTCAAAGCTGCTTTGCTTTGATGAGCCAGAGTTAGAATCTCTGGTTAGATGCTCCAAGTCCAAATCCATAGCTCGTAGTGCATCTGTAGGGCCAGGACTTGTTTCTAGGTTCTAGGCCAGGAGATTGGTTGAGGAACTGACAGGTTAACCAAGGTATTGCTATAATTACATCTGATGTAAATGAGCTCTTATATGTAGAGGCCTGTGTTAAGTACTTTCAAATGTCACCTATTTGTCATAGTCGCCCTATAAGAAAGGGAACTCTCTTTCCAATTCACAGATAAGAACTGGAAGGAAGGGGGGCGGGTATTATCTTCATACTTAGAAAGCAATGGTGAGTTATTTTCTGCTAGTGACATAGAAGATGTCCTTCTTCGCAGGTCTCCTTTAAGTCCATTCATATCCCAAAACCCCAGTCTCATCTTCAACTGGGGGAAACGTAAAAGAAAGGTCTTGATGTCTCAGCACGGATGGTTTCAGTCTCTAAAATTGTCACCTGCTTACACGTCTTCCTGATCGTTTTCTGTCTCAGACATATTCTGCTGTTGAGCACCTCTTTTGTTCTAGCTTCATCTGTCTGTATATCTGTCTAACTAATATATTTGTAACTGCCTCCCACTTATCTTTTTCTACTTAAAAAATTAGTAAGATCGTTCAATATGAATGTTTTATACCAGCGCTTATCAAACTGAATTCCATGGAACAGTGGTCACACAAAATAATCTGTGACCAAAAAAATACCACAATAAAATATATTTCAGTGGTATTACTTCTCTCTAGCCCACTTTGGGAAATCACAATCAGCTTTAAAGAGATTAATGTTTCTGGGGGGAAAAATGTTGATTTTCTTTACCATAGCATTTCCAGATGTAACTAAGTATAAATCTCTACACACATACGTTGTCTTTTCATTATCGTCTATTTGTATCCTAAGGAACAATTTATGTATGCATTTTTTGTCTGTTCACGTATACAATAATATCTGTCAGTGTTTTAGGAAATCCTAGAAAACAAAAACTTGGATTTATCATTGAGATTAAATATCCCCTAAAGAGTCATCATCAGTGAATGGCTCTGCAAAATTTTCAGTTTTAGATGCCTTGGTTTTAGTTTTCCTACAGCCCATTCAGGGTCACACAACATGTACCATCTGCTCCTGTGCTTTACTTCAAGTAAATGCTCTCACCGTCACTGACTCATTCCCCAGAGAGGTTATATGCTTACTTCCATGTCCTACTTCAAGGAATTAAGCCAGTTATAAAAAAGAAGAATCCAGAATGCTACCTATGGAAGATTGGCAGTGTCTTCCAGGGGGATTCTCTTGAAGGGAACCTGGGAATATACTTGTTTCCAGTTGTATGGGTCCCTTGTTTCTTGCACGATGCCTGTTTGTATGCTGGAGAAATGGAAGTCCAGCTAAGACAACTCTTTGACATTCCTAAGGAGGACCCCTTAGAGCTCTATTTGGGATTCCTTTCCTGCTAAAAGTCTTCCATACAAGTGATTTTCATTACAGACTTAATACTGACAACTTAATTATCAAATACTCTGGAGAGAATGCAATAACATTAATGCGACTTGACACATAATTATCATTTTTTCCAATAAAATTACCATGTAGTTAAAGCTCAGTTCTTGCTATGATAAGGTTTCTGAAATGTTCTTGTTCCCCTATGGTGCTGGGTTTACCATTGCTTACCATGCTCACCTCTAAATATTTTTTTCTCATATAAGAGCAAGTCAGATAATGAAGAAAGAGTTTGTTTAAACAATGAAATTCACATACCTTTTCCCCCTAAACTCTTATAGTGGATATTACCCCAACTTCTCAAGAACAATAAAGGAATGGACATGGACATTTCCTGGATGTCTATTATGTGTGAGATAAAGGCTTCCACACATAGATTGTTTAATCATCTCTATAATTCTGAAAAGTGGCTATCTGATTCTCATTTAAAGGTAAGAAAACTAATGCTTGGATAAGTAAATTCCCCATGACCATTAGGATTGTATTGCGAGCTCAGTAAATATTAATACCTGAGTTCTAGCACTGGAAATGAGAGTGGGCCTTGACCTTTGGGGATAAAACAAACAAACAAAAAACAATAAAACAAGCAAAAAAAAAAAAAAAGAAAAACCCAAAACTTCCCAGGTGCTTCTGCAGTAGCCACAGTTGAGAAACACTTCTCTAAACCCCTTCTAGAAAATCTCCCTATTTGTGAAATAATTAAACTTATATGTTTTCAACCTAGAAATGAAAAAACAAGAAGTGCATGACAGAGTGCAACAAGTTTCACTTACACAATTAGTTTGATTTCAGTTTGAGGGAAATTGAGTAGATAGAAAATTTTGGAGAAAAAGTGCACTATGGAGGAGGAAAATGGCCTTTGGAATTAAGAATGAAACTGAGTTTAAATTACCTCAGGCAAATCACTTAGCTGGAAAACTAAGACTTGTCCTTCTCCATTTTTTCTCTTCCCCATCATCTAGTTCACCACTAAAACTTAACGTTAACTTCATCCATATGACTACTCTTTAAGCAACTCCCCCCACACACATGACAATGTCCCTGTCCCCAAGGATGTAAATTCTAGTCGGAAAGACAAAAGTAGGGCTACAACGGATTTAAATCCAAGTAATTCTGGCAGCCCAAGTGATAGCATCATCCTGGGGATAGGAAAAGCCTTTCTGGAGGAAGTGACAACTGAGTAGAGGATTAAATAATAGAGAGAAATTAGCCAGGGAAGTGGCTGAAAGTAGGGAAGTGCAGGTGGAAAGGACATTTTACTCAGTGAGATCAGCATGGCATATGAGTGTGGAAATGAGAGAGCTCTGCACACAGCACACTTGGGAATTTGCAAATAACTGAGTGTCAGCTGCATCTGGGATAGTTTTTGAGTAGGGACAAAATATTTTTAATTGGGAATCTACTGAATAGATACATAGGACCTTTCCATTAGAAAGGACCTACTAAAGCATGTTGTTTATTCCCATTTCTGAAGTACAAAATCCCTCATCTTTTGAGGTCCAGCAACAGGAATGTGAGACGCAGTAAGTACATACTAAGAGGGAAGTAGAATCAGTTCTCCTCGTTCTGTATTCATTTTCCCCAAATTGTGACTCAGTCTCAGGATGTACACATGCAAAATATAAACAGGCCTGACTTCTCTTTGGAGACAGAAGCATTTTTTTTTTTTTTTTTTTCCTGGAAAATCAACACTGGCAAGCAAAGGTGTTAGACAAAATTGGCCTAGCATAGCTCTCTCAATCAGTGTTTCTGTTCCCCATTCATAGCCACAGTAATGATTAAGTATGTGCTATTCCACAGTAAAGAATACATATTTCCTTCGATTACACAGAAAAACAAAATGTACACTTAACACAATAGGAGGGGCTTTGGAAGGCAGAAAGCAGAGAACTGCCAAGGAAAGGAAAATTGCCAAGTTTGAATTCCACTTTGGACGCAGTGTTTTCTTTTGTTTCTGCGAGTTACTTTACACTTGAGACATGCACTATCATTCTACATACTACAGATTCCAATGCATGTGGACTCCAATCAGATCAGATGGTTGGGGCCGTCCATCACGGGGTCCTAAAGACTGAGCATGCACTGTGACTAGTCTTAAAGAGAAAGTGTATTAGTTTATGGGCCCTTTAAAAAAATACCCTTGCTATGCTTTACCTAAGCATTTCAGTAATTTCTAAAACTACTCCCTGACTTCTGGATTCTTGTTTCAAAACACTCTACCTACTTTTGTCAAGCCAATCATTTTGTGATTTAAAATAGAAAGTTTCATAATCCTGCAGTGATTTTCCTAGCTCTTAAAGCCAGTTATCAAGATCTGTTTTCACAAACTAAAACCACATTTTTTCTGTATCATTGGACATCCTACATGTTCTGTGGTTCCCCATACACTTCTCCAACAATCTAATATTGCTCATACAGTTTTTTTGCTTGACCCACATCTCTCTCTTTCAAAGCTCACCCCACCACCACTCTACCAGGATTCTCAAATCTGTTTAGTCTGAATTGAACTTTTCTCTTTATTCCTGATCTTTTGCTACAAGTTTGAACATTTGAATCTTTTTGATGCACTTACTACCTTTCCCCAAAAATAAGATCTAGCTGGACAGTCAGCTCTAATGCGTCTTTTGGAGCAAAAATTAATATAAGACCCAGTCTTATTTTACTATAATACTGGGTCTTAATATAATATAATATAGTATAGTATAGTATAGTATAGAATAGTACAGTATAATACAATATAGAATAATATAATATAATACAATACAATACAATATAATATAATATAATATAATATAATATAATATAATATAATATAGTATAGTATAGTATAGTATAGTATAGTATAGAATAGTACAGTACAATACAATACAATAAATATAATACAATACAATACAATATAATATAATATAATATAATATAATATAATATAATATAATATTAATATCTGGTCTTATATAAGATTGGGTCTTATATTAATTTTTGCTCCAAAAGACGCATTAGAGCTGACTGTCCAGCTAGATCTTATTTTCGGGGAAACACGGTAGAACAATATGCCTCATATCCCAATTTACCTTACTTTGGGAGTCCTGGCAAAAAATAAAAATCTCATTACCTCGTCATCTCTCTCACCATCCCCCAAATCACATGTACACATTGACTTTCTTATTGTAACAAGTACAATGTTTGGTGATTCTTGTTCTTAGTTATAATTCCAAAAAAATTCTTAGATTAATCAAGTCCTAAATCAGTGATCCTTGATTGGTTTAAATCACCGCTTCCCAAGTTACTGAATGACAACTGTAGTTGGTTGTCTTCAGGTTGAGTTTAATGTACAATAGTCACAAGATTAATCATGGAAATACAATGTAGAGAAAAACACTTGCATATGTTTCCATGTTCACACCTACTTTTGTCTTATCTTCTTTTCCTTCTTTTGTTTACTCTTTTCTTTTAATAGTCTACCTTTTTTGTACATTCATACATTTTGTACAGTTTGTACATTGTCAACCATACTTCATAAATCTGTTTAAAAAAATACACTTGAAAACTTCGCAGAATGTAAAATATTTAAGCATTTTGTTTATGTTTTATGGCTTACCTAGGACATATTATCATCATTATTACTAGTTATTTGAAATTATTATTTTCATAATAATTAATTGCAACTTATTCTGAATCCTGCAGCTGCTGTGGGTCCTTTAGGAATGCTCTAGACACGGGCTACAGGAAATGAGATTTGGGTTGACTTGAGGATTTTTCTATAAGAAAAATTTATGCTGAGCTTCTTTCTTTTTTCCTGCCACCTCTCCCCAAGTATGAGTTTGGGTATAATTTTATATCTAACCTCATTCTCTGAGGTACGTATGCTGTCCATAGCTCAACTCTTTGAGCAAGAAAATGTCAATATGGACTTAAGGATGTTTATCTTTTCTGGCTTCTTCAGTGTGTGCCTTTTCTCTTCACTTTACTACAACTAAATTTAATATCAAGAGGAAATCCTGGAGCTTTATTCCTTACATGGCAGAAATTTCACAAGGAAGTAAAATAGCCCCCCCACCCCCCGCCACTACTACGCCTCATAGAAAAAGGCAAAGAAGCATAGATTTTTCTGACCTTTGTGCAAACTTTACATCTTGAGCTATTCCGACTCTACATATATTTGCCAAAGTGCATATGACAGCATTGTTTGCAAACAAGACTTGGCTTGCTTCTTTGTTAAACAGGGCCTATTGTGAAGGAAATATACTGAAGGGAATACTGTGGTTGATATATGAACTGAAATGTGGTTACTGTTCCACACCGGGTGGGTGCTCATATGTGCATTTTTGCTGTATTGCGAACACGTAATAGAGAAAGAATGTAATAGATTTGGGGACCAAATAATCTCAATAGACTACAAACTCCACAAGATTAGGAATCACAACTGCCCCAATCTCCACTGACATCAAACACTAGCAGACTCTTTCCACAACAATGTGTTTGTTAAACAAATGAGGAAATGAATTAACAAAAACAAATGGGACAAAATTTTGGTTTTGGCATTTATCAGCTGTCCACTTAAGAATTAAGTTCTTTGAACTTTAGTTTCTTTATTGGGATGAAGACCATACCACCTATTTTCCTGAATTACTGCTGTTTTTAAAGGACAGCATCTGGCAGGTTTTCCAAAATATAACAGATAGTAAATAAGTGCTTATGGAATGGATGGATGGATGGATGGATGGATGGATGGATGGATGGATGGATGGATGGATGGATGGATGGATTGGGACAGCTCAAACAAGGAGATGTTGAGGTTTATGAGGATACATTCACAGGTTAACTTTAGGAATACTTTTTTTTTTGAAAGACAAGGAAGTTATCATTGACTTTATCCTCTGACCTCATTCCAAAGTTATTATTAGAATTCTATACATCCCTTGAACACACAGTTTAAATGACAGTCTCATTCTACCCAGGTCTGTCACTTACCTCCTGCCAGGTGCATATACGTTGGTAAAAAGGAAAATTATCAGTGCAAGCATCAGGCACTGACTCCAACAGGTTTGTTCCTAAGGTCCTTTCTTTCTCTATTCTCCCATTCAGAGCATTATAGATCTGTGGATGGGAAGCACAAAGAAGGCGACAATTGAATTTGGAATGATATCCCAGTCTCATAAATTAGAGTTTCATTTTATATTGTCATTATGGAAGTTATAAGAGAACATACTTTTCTCCTGTTAAAAGTTAAACATATGTTTATCTTCAGGTTGAAACATATATTTGCATTTTTTTCTTCTGATTTTCATATTTATTAATAATATTAAACTTAGACTCTGTTAACAATTTGTTCATCCCCTTTAACACAGTATTAATTTGTCTCTACTTATTTTCTGCATTTATTGATTTTTATATGTGATTATAAAATCATTGTTAAGAGGTAGGGGTACATTAACATATGAGCATGTGTTTTTGTGTATGTGTGTGTACATGCATGTGAATGGATATGGATGCACATTGTCACAGCTGAAAGATGCTATATCTTTTTAATTTGGATGAAACATTAGCCATCTTATGTTGCAGACTCTATACTGAATTACTTACTGGCTAAGTTCATTAGCACTTCAGTAACGGAACAGTTTAATTGTGCTATGAAATTGCTTTAATTGTCCTCTCCTCAGTAATGAGAAACGTCTCACCCTATTGTAAAACTTTTGAAGTACTGTGCACAATTCTGGATCTCTGTGACCTATTAAAGCAGCATCTCTCTGAAGGCAATATTTACAGAAATCTTAAGCACGTCCCTGATCTCTTCACAAACTTGATTTCAGTTTACCTCCTCAGGCCATCTGTCCCCATTCATCACTTCCAGGATCTAGCTTCCTGGAATGGTTCACCATCCCTGGGCATATATACGCTTTTATTCTGTTATCTAAACATCATACTACAGATTTGCAGATTATATATTACTTTTATATGAAAGACTTGATTATTTAACCAGTTTTTATCTCACTCCATTAAAGTGAAAACTCTACAAGGCAGAAAACCTTTCTTTCCTAAGTATTGTTATGTTCAGTGTCTAATACTCACAGACTGTGTTCAAGTGAATAAATAAATGGAATAATTCATTTAATTCATTTTTAAATTATTGATCAACAGGATGCAGCTAATTTGACTATGTGAATGTTTAAGAGTCCAGCCTAAAGCAACAAACTCAGTGTTTCCATTACAATACGATTATGGCTGAAGGAGGGTAAATAGTAGGCTACATATAGGAATCCAATTAGGGCTGTTCAATTGATGATGCCTTTTAAGTTCTGAGAAGACTCAAGGAATAAGTCAAATTCCCTTGTGTCCTCAGCCTTTTGATTTTGCAAGGAAGAACTTGAGGCCATAAAAGTCAATTTTACACAACGCACTGAAAGAATATACTGGTTTACCCAAATATATCTGCTGACTTTCAGGAGTTGCTTTTCCCCTCACTGACACTTTTGTCTTTTCTCATCTGTAAGACTGTCTCTCTGGCTCAGTTCTCCTCTCCATCTCTTTCAATTTATGTAGCTATCATGCAGCTATCATATTCTGTGTGGACTGTAATCATGGGTAGACATTTTGTTTTTCATAGATCTACAACCCACTTGAGAATTTATGTTCATCCTGAATTGTTTTGGGATTTTCCTATGGCAGGTTTTTCTATACTGACTTCACAACTTAATAGTTGTGTGTCCTGCATGAGTCACTTAACCTCTTGTGTTTTAATTTCCTCAACTGAAAGATAAGGACAGTGACTTCTAACCAAAGGGGTTATTTTGAAGATTATATTAATAATGAAATTTAAAATAAAATGTGAGTCATAAAGGAATAAATAATATGCTATATTTGATGATGTATCTTACCCTCATCATCTATTTTTTAACCTAATAAAAGAAAGAGAAAACAAGAAAGAAAAACAAAATTAAAAGAAAAAAAATTCTATGGTATAGAGAGACAGAGAATAGCATATAATAGTTAAACTTACAAGTTAAATGTTACTTGATAGACAAAAGGGCAAGATTTGTCTCTTTTGGGGGGGAGGGTAGATTGAAATCACCAGTCCTTGAAAGGAATGTCTACCTTCTCATTCTAGAAAAACTCCTGGATTACATGATTTGCACATGCATTTAATACAGTTACAAGAAAAAAATGGCTAATATATAATGTATTGAGTGAATTTTATTCATCTTAAGACACTGACCTCTCTCTACAAAGATAACTGCAGTTGCTTCCAGCTGTGTGAATCACTTGAGTTTGTTTGTTTATTTATTCTTCATTAGTGACAGCAGTTTTGGCAAATCTATTCTTGAATTGAGATGTCAACCAAATGCTCAAAAATTCACAAATTGACATTTTGTGTCTTTTAAATATTCATTTTTTTCTAGGTGCATCAGTCCTCTCTAGTGTATAGTTATTAAGAATCAGTTGCAAGAAATAAAAAGTCATGAAATAAAAAGCAGATTTTATAACACATGGCTTGGAATCTTAATGTGGTGCTTCAGATCAATCAAATCAATGAACATTGAGGTTCAGTTTCAGCATCAGTATTTTTATGAACATCTTTCTTTTTCTTTTTTTTTTTTTTTCTCCTATTTTCTCCTGTGGCTGGGATATAGAAGGCTTCAGGTAATGTTTGTGTTGTAAAATTGAGGCCAGTAATTTTATTCCCCCATAAAACTCACTCACAATTACAACAGCATTGAAATGGTACATAAATGAATTCTTCATAAAGTAGAAAAGAAAAATGGTGCTTTTTAATGATGGGCACTAAAGCGATGCTGCTGATTAGATTCTTGGCTAATTACCTTCTGTTACTTAGATTGGATGTATTTCAGCAGAATAGAAACATCTATTCATAAATAGTTGTTTTCTTGATAGCAATATGAAAACATTTGATTCTAAAGCTGGAAAGTGACTCTCAGGGTCATATCATCCAGCCTTCAGCTTGCACACAAATTTAATCATGCACCACCTGAAATATAGTTCTAATGACTTCCATTTAGTTGGAGGGTATCTACTTTTTACAACATGACCAAAAAAAAAAAAAAAGAAGACTACAGCAGTAATATGAGCTGAGATTTGAAAATCAAAAGATGTCCGTAAAGAACCTTCTGAGAAGGGGAAGAGCGAATGCAAAAGCATTGAGGCAAGAATGAGTTAGGGGTATAAATAAAGGAGAAAGCAGTATACGGTGAGTTCAGAGATTTAGACAGAAGTCAGATGAAAGGGACTTTTCAGACCAGGCCAAGATATTGGGGATTTATTCCACGGGTTATTGAAAAACCTAGAGGATTCAATCAGAGGAATGTTAGCATGCAAATATGGTCAAGAAAGTCACTTACCTGCTAAGTGTAAAATGGGCTGTAGGAATGTAAGGCTGTTATGGACTGAATTGCATTGCCCCAAATTCCTATGCTGAGGCCTTAACCCTCAGTGTGTCTGTACCTGGGGACAGGGTCTTTAAGCAAGTAATTAAGGTAAATGCTGTCGTAAGGGTGGGGCCCTACTCCAATAGGACTGGTGTCCTTATAAGAAAGGGAAGACAAAGCCGGAGCACGCACACACACAGAGAAAAGGCCACGTGAGGACACCGGGAGAAGGCAGCCATCTGTAAGCCAGGAAGAAAGGTCTCATCAGAAATCAACCCTGCCGGCAGTTTGGTAAGAAAATTAATTTCTGTTGTTTAAGTCATCCAATCTGTGGTATCGTTATGGCAGCCTGAGCTGACTGAGACAAAGGTCTCTGAGTTACCCTGGAAAGTGATGAAGGTAGTTTATGTTGGTTAAAATAGAAATGGAGCGAAGTAGAGAGATTTAAGATACATTTTAACGGTAGAGCTTTCTACCCCTAATGAATTAGGTATAGTGTTGAGGGAAAGACATATGGCGATAATAGATCGACAGGAATATGGTAGTGCCATTACATGATTCAGAGACAGATGGAAGAAGAGCATATTATGGAGTGCAGGGAATTGGTGAATTTTTTTCTAACATGCTAATTTTGTGATCCAAATGGAGATACAAAGAAATTGATGCATGATTAGTAATTCAAAGATATATATTTGGAAGTCATTGTCACCTCCTATAAGAGTAGTAGGATTGTACTTGTTAATTTTCAGTTACACAAAACTTAATTACTTTCAGGATGAACTCAGATACATGTGCACGTACGCACACACACGAACATACACACATTTGTCAAAGTGCAACCAACATTTATTAAAAGGCTACGACGTTCCAGGACTGCAATTGCCTGGGATTATGTTATTGCCTGGGGAAGCAGAAAGCCTAACATCTATTCTATTACAGGCTTACAATTGTAAGACAAAAACTCTCTGAAATCCAAAAGAGTTTTCGTTATTCAAAACAGAAATTGAAGAAAAGTGTGGTGGACAAATTGCCCCCAATACTCTCACCTCCTAGTATTTTTGCCTTTGTATAAGCCTCGCTTCTTGAATGTGGGTGGGAGCTGGGGTTTGCTTCTAACCAACAGAATACAGAAAATACGATGGGATATGTTTTCAATACAATTGTAACTTTTGTCTTGCTGGAAGTCTCATTATTGACTCTCACACTTGCTGACTTGGGTGAAGCAAGAGGCCACATTGGGAAGGCCCACATGGCAATAAATTAATGGTCCACAGTCACAGGGGAACCGAGGACAGTCACTAACCAACAGCCAGCAAGGAACGTTAGTCCAACAGGCCACAAGGAACTGAATCTAGCTCACATCCAAGTAATCCTAGAAGCAGGTCCTTCCTTAGCTGAGATTCCAGATGAAACCCCAGCTTTCGTTTAAACCTTAGTTGCCAGTTCCTGAGAGATCATGAAGCAGAGCACCCAGCGAAACTCTGCCTTTATTCCTGACCCACAGAAACTCTGAAACAAAATGGCTGCTATTTCAAGCTGCTAATTTTATGGTAATACTATTATGCAGAAGCAGATCACTGATGGAGTAATTGTTGCTGGGATGTTCTGAGAGTTACAGAGGCGGAGTGAGGTAAAGACAGAGACCTCAGCATGAGCAGATTTGTGAGGGTCTTTCAGGTTATAATGAAGAGCTTAGCTCTTATCTCAACGTAGTGGGAAGCCATTGAAGGATACAGGTGAGAATGGTCACCTGATCTGATTTACACTTTTAAATGTCCATTTTGGTTACTATATAAAAATACTTTGTTTGATTAAAAATGTAAGAAACCATGAAACTAGCAATTCAGAGGACAGACAATATGTCAGTGATCAAAGGTAACTTTGCAAAGGAACAGTTAAAATAAACTCTGAAAATGGTATAGGATCTGGATGGTCTTAGCAGATGGGGAACACTCTCTGGTAGGAAAGAAAGTTTGAGTAGTTATGGAATGAATGAATCTTACATAAAAGGGTGGTTATGTTTTGATTGAAGTAGGAAATCCACATCAAGAAGTAAAAATGATCTGGATTAAGAAGTAATTGACTTTCTCCATCATATCAGAGAAAAAGCAATGACATTGGAATTGGAAAGTCTGAGATTCAGGCTCAAACATTCATAAGTTATTAATAATGAGCCTCTTGGAGAGGTTCCTTATGGAAGTTCTTCCGACGGTAGCAATGTGATCAAGGTAAATACTTTTATCATTCACATACAGCGAGAAAATACTGAATCTATTAAAGGAATAAATTAGTTGTGAAAACAGATTATGTACATCATATGAGGAAATATCCATATGGAGTGAATTACATCTGAACACTGGTTGGGCTTTAAATATGTGAATGATAGAAAATAAAAGGATAACAGTCTTCAATTCCCAACCATTTCAATGAGTTGGGAAATAAAATGGTGAATATTTTATTTCTAAACTAAGTGCAGAAATAGAAAAATAAAGAAGGAAATAGAAATTTCACAGAAGTTGGCAACTGAGAACCTGAATGAAGAAATGTCTCACCTTGCTTTGTAACAACAAAAACAAAATAAAACTAAAACACAAAAACAGAGTTTTACACTTGAGATATGATTGTCTCCCTAAGTTTGAACCACCATTTGTGGAGGGTAAAACCCTCTCTTGTTTTTACCTTTTGTTTAACAGAAAGCATAGGAAGAGTCTCCTCTTAAACCTTACAGGTGTCTGAGAGACAGTGTCTAACATACGAGGTCAGACAAATAAGTTCGCGAACTCATCCTAGAAAAAGTACTGCATATGTCATTGCTAAATATCACTACAGTCACCTTTGAAGTACTCCCCTTGGGAAGCTATGCACCGATACCAGCGCCTAGTCCACCCTTCAAAGCAATTTTGGAACTCTTTTTCTGGAATGGCCATCAGAGCTGTCATCATATTACCCTTGATGTCCTGAATGTCATCAAAATGTCTTCCTTTCAATATTTCCTTTATCTTTGGGTAAAGAAAGAAGTCTTTGGGGGCCAGATCAGGTGAGTAGGGAGGGAGTTCCAATATAGTTATTTGTTTACTGGCTAAAAACTCCCTCACAGACAGTGCTGTGAGAACTGGTGCATTGTTGTGATGCAAGAGTCATGAATTGTTGGCGAAAGTTCAGGTCATCTAACTTTTTCACGCAGCCTTTTCAGCAATTCCAAATAGTCAACTTGGTTAACTGTTTGTCCAGTTGGTACAGATTCATAATGAATAATCCCTCTGATATCAAAAAAGTTTAGCAACATCGTTGCAACATTTTGTGAACGTAATTGTCGGGTTTTGGTATATTAGTGATTGCCAGGAGAAGGAAAGGAAGAAGGCATATTGGCAGTGACTGCTAATGGGCATACACAGGGTTCCTTTTAAGGGTGATGAAATGTTCTGAAATTAGATAGTGGTCCTGACTGCTCAACTTTGTGAATATACTAAAGTTCACTAAATTACATACTTTCAAAGGGTGAATTTTAATGTACATAAATTATATCTCCATAAAGCTGCCACAAAAATAACCAAAACACCTCTAAATATGTGCTGGTCAATTTCACATTTTTTTCCAGTCAATTATTTTATGAAATTCTATGAAGCAGCAAATGGTTTAATATCTCCTTTGTTATATGACTCTTGCAGATAAAAGAAGTCATGTTTTAAGCTCCCATCTTCTAATCCTAAGACCATCACATACATCTAGAGTGGACTATTATACCCATGAAACCATAGAAGACAGTTTGAACAATCTGGGAAGCACTTGGGTTTTCTTATTAATTTACATTATAATATATGCCTATAAAAAACGTAAGTCCACTTAGACTTGATCAAACAATAAATTGGAGGGACAAGGGCTGTACATCAGGAATAATACATAATGTTACCCCCTGACTCTCTCCCTTTCAACATATGAATTCTAATACCTGGGATTGTACTCCCATCCCCCCCCTCTCCGTTTCTCTTAACCTAGATAACAAATGTCAAGCTTAGATGCCAGCCCAGGTGTCCATTCTTTTCGTAATTCTCTCCTTACACCATGAGTCCGGGGTATGCTCTTTCTCTAGCTTACTGCTCTACCTGACATTGCTTCCTTCCCACTATTTATTTACACACAGTGCTTCCTGAGTGCATGCTTACTACACTTTCCACTGACTGGGGAATTTTTGAGAGAAGACGCTCACTATAGTTTCTTCACCAGAACATTTCTCGACCCTAGCACAGTACTTGGAACCTAATACACATTCAATAAAAATGTGCCCATTAGGATAAAAAGATTAAATGTTTGTAACAGAGGTATGTATCTTTCAGAGCATTTTCATTGTTGATTAATCTGCATTGACCATTTCAGTCCATACCAGAAGACAAGGCTCAGGTTAATTTATTTTAACCATCTAAATAAGTTTCAAACATCAAAACGTAAGTCGTCCTCCCATACGACATGACCTTTCCCAATGCATTATTAATCTTTCAATAATTGAGCTTTATTAGTACATATGTGTCAAGCCAACTCTGAGAAATGTCAGACATCTCAAATAAACAGGCACCATCCCAGTGGGGTGACATTGTCAAAAAAGGAGGCGAATGAGGAGACACACATGTCCTAAGGAAGAAAATATAAATTAACAATGACTTTATCAAAATTCCACAAGGAAAACAGATTTAATAATCACCTTCAGCCATTTCTCCCTATACAGAAATGCTATCTCTTCCTGGTATCTATTTAATTAAATAGTCCTTACACAAAATCAATAATTAGTCACTCTGAAGACAGTTGAGGGATTTTAAGGTCAGTAGAAGCCGTAAACAGCTTTACCAAGTCAAACCAAACCACTGAATAAATCAGAAAGGAAATTCAGACTTGGGAAGGGTGGCTCTACAAAACTAAAATATATTTCTAAAAATGATGATAACAGGGGTGAGATAGCGTCACATTTATTCACTGGCAGAACTAGAATTCAAATTCAAAGGCGTTTAATTCAAAAGCCAAGAGTTTTCATCTAGTAAATCAGATCAAATGAATATATGAATAAATGAGTTACTGAAATAATGGATGAATGATTTTGAGCTTTGCACTATTTTAGAAATAGTGGGATAATCTCTTTATTTCATTAACTCTTTTAAAAATATTAAAGAAGATTCAGACACTACATATTTTAATGAGTCCCCAGATAACCATCATCCAGCATCAACAATTATGTATTCATGTATCATCATCCTTTTTCATGTATGTCCCCACTCAATATAGTTCTCCTGGGTCTGGATTATTTTGAGGCAAATTCCAGACATACTATTTTATCTTTAAATATTTCAGCATCATCTCTATACTATAAGGGCTTATATATTTTTAAACATTCACAATATCAGCATTATATATCAAATGATAATAATTTGTTAGCATTACCAAATATCTAGTCAGTGTCCAAAATCCCCATTTACCCCATTAATATTACATTATCTTACAGTGTGGTTTTATTGCTATATTAATTATGATAGGGTGATAAGTTTCTTAAGTCTTATTTCTCTATTGATTATGTCTGTTCTCTCTCTCTCTCTTTCTCTCTCTCTCAAATTTTCTATCTCTTCTCTCCCCTTGCCATTTATTTCTTGAAGACCCAGGTCATTTGTCCACTAGTTATCCTCAGTCCAGATTTTGCTGATTACACTTATATTATGTCATTTAATACAACTCTTTGTATTCTGTATTTTTCTGTAAACTGACAGGTCTAGATCAGGCTGACATTTTTTAATAAGTCATTTGCATAATTCTTTGTTGTGGGGGTCTTCCTGTGCATTGTAGGATACTTAGTATCCACTAGATGCCAATAGCACCTTACCAATTCTGACAATAAAAAAATGCCTCCAGACTTTGCCTAATTTCTCTGGGTGAAAGAATTACACCTGCTTGAGAACCATTAATCAGATCAATTTTTTTGTTGTGTTGATTGTTCTTGTATTTACTAGGGTTGCTTTAGACTAATTCATAGGAGATGCATTCTTTCATAAGTGTTCTCTTTTAAGGATGGCGACCACCATCAATTAACATTTTTCATATCCTTAAAATTACAAAAACGTTGACTGTCTAGTTTATCAATCTTGCTGGGTTTTTCATTTTGTTTGTTAGCTGGAATACTTCCATTAAGGAAAAGTTTCCCTTATTTTTTGGTTAGTCTGAGATACAGCATGTATAATAAAAGCAAGATAACACTTTTTTTCCTTTGTTACTATTTTACAAAATAGTAAATCCCAGTGTTCTCTAATAGTGATCAGAACTGATGCTTTAGTTTTGTTTTCATAATCATGGACTTTAATTAGATTATACTTTATGAGTTTTAATCAATTGTAGTTATTATCCCTATTAATGATCAATTTATCTTATCCTTGGCCAATATCGCTTCTTCAGTTTGACTCCCAATTTCTTTAGCTTTTATAGTACTGTGTAGTCTTTGACTACATCCTTGGTTTTTTGCATAAGACATATTCTAGGTTCATCCTTTATATTTCCTGCCTAAACCAAGAATCAGGCATTTCTCCAAGTAGCTCTTCTTCCTTTAATTAAAATCTATCACTTTTAACTAGTAATTATATCTTATTTGCTTAAACTTCTCCAGAATATTGTTCATACTGCTTAGTTGAGATATTATGAAAATGGAAAAAAGTAGTCATGTTTGTAAGACTTATTTCAGCAGTCCTTATAGACTGTAAAGATATTGAAGACACAATATATGTTATCCATCCTTGTACCCTCTGCAGTTAGTATAGGGTATATTGTGAATAGTCAGAATCTCAAAAATGGCTGCTATGCAAAAGAACAAATGGTTTCTAGTTGAGTGTATTAGTGACATTAACATTTATGTTATCTAAAATATCAAATAGACACATTTTCACTAACCTCCTTTTTTTCTTCCCCAGCCTTCAAACTTGTATGCATAGAAAGCCACCATTTTGAATAGGACATAGATGTTTTTTGTTAAAGGAACCAAAAACACAGTAAGCAGAATAGCTATGATTTTAAGTAAAAATAAAGCTATCTGTCCACATTAAAAAAGAATATGAGTCAAAGAAAATCAAATTAATTTGCACTACCTGTAGAACAAATTAGCAAATGTTGTGACCATCTGTGAAAGACACCAGGGCCACATAAGACATGGAATTATTTAATGTGTTAAATCCATTTAAAATGTTTGTATCCTGTTAGTTCTAACATAATTACTATGTTAATTTCTGTGTGTTTTGCATATTAAACAGAGCGCACTCTGGGAAGCTAATGGCTGCTATGTCAGCTTTTTATTAAATCACAAAATAAACATGCACAATCTTGCTTCCAAAGATAATTAGTTTACTATTTCTGCCAGACCTTAAGTATTGGGTATGCTTTGAAGATTTGACTTCCATTTGGGGCGACAGTGGGCATGTGGTAGCTTCTCGATTCCTCATGTCATCCTTAAGGCAAGAACATTTTCAAGGGGAGAGAATTCAAACATTTTATGTTTCTTTTCTACCCTTCATTTTTAGCACTCCATAATTATAAAAACAACCAACAGATATTTATAGCATTGTTCTACATAGGTATTAGAGGGTGGGGCACAGACATAAAAAACCGAATTCCAGGGTGCAAAACGTTTCAATCCAATTAGAAATAGAAAATGTAAGACCGTCCAGCTTATACTGCTTTCAAGCAGAAGTCACAAAAAGGCAGCCAGAAGCCCTGGCCTGTTCCAGCTACAGACAGAATACGCTACCTGTTAGATGAAGCTAAAAACAACACCAAAACAACACCCCAAACAAAACAAGACCTGATAAGCCTAGGGACAGTGGCAGGCTGTCTCTGAGTCACACAGAAGGATGCCTCCAAATTGCCTTAGAAGCAGCTGGAGCCACACAGGACAGCCATAGGCTTGGCACGGCAGGCACTTGTGTTTCCTCATTCACTTCTCATACCTTTGCTGAGCAATAAACTAGGCAGGTATTTTTGCCTGGTGTTAAAATGGTATTGTGGGGCCTCTGATGCTCTTATTCCCACCTGAGCTCCATTTGATATGTTTAATGCAGTCTCAAGCATGTCTGTGAGCCTTAGTTTCCACTTGTATTATACAAAATGGAACCGATACGAAACCTGTCATAACGCTAATGCAAAATCAAGTGAGATGTGTTTTTGTAAAAAAAACAAAGCCTTGCTCATGCCGTACAGTACATGCTTTTAAGTATATAACTTATGCATGCTTAAGTTATTACTATATGAATTTTATATACATATATAAGTATATACACTACTAATATATACATATATATGTATATACAAGTATATATACCAGGGGTGCCAAAAAATGCATATACATGACTTGTATTCATCTTTTGTTATTGGTATAGATTGAATATTACAATTTGAATACAGTATTTTCCTTTCTTAAAATGTGTATACATTTTTGGCACCCTCTGTATTCATCTTTTAGGTCTTTTAGAAGCACAATAGTGTCTAGTTTTATTTTTATTTTTAATTCTAGGGACGTAGACCATGGACCATCTTAGCTTCTAATGCTAAAGAAAAACTGTTTATAATATAAAATAATAATAATGTATTTTACTGAATTTTAATATTTTCTAAAATATACACATTAAAATGCTGATTGTACATTCTATTTTATTAAATATTAATATTTTATTTAAATAGTAAAATATTTTTATTTGCCATCTGCAATAACCTCTTAATTTTCAAACATATTTTATATATTTTTCTCATTTGATCTTTCAAAGAAATCCTGAATGATGAAGTCAGGTCAGATATTGATATATTTAATGATATATACAGTGGTTAAAGGAATTACCAAAAATCAAAGTTAATTGGTGACAAAGTCAGACCCAAAACCCTGGGGTCCTTTCACTTAGTTGAAGCTCTGTTTCACCATTCAGATGTTGACTTTCCTAAAATCCTTGAATTAAAGTACTTTTCTCGCTTCTGATTTCCCCTTCTTCCCCACCCCCTCACCCCACCCCTTTTTGGGGGTCTGTTGTTTTCCCTTCAAAACTCTCCAAAATTCAGCAGGTAAAAATAAAGCTTTCAAACTGATTTGCATCTCTACTGCCTATGATGAGCTTTAAAGTTTCCAGGTTTTACATAAAATTTTTACATAAATGTATCCTAAAGCCGTTGCATTCATAAAAAAAAAATGCTTATTAATTTGTGTTGACTCAGGATCATTACTGTTTTCATCAATGATTACTCTTAGCTCTAATAAACTGGTGCTGAAGGCAGTACTCCCCAAAGTGTCTTGTGAAGATGCATCCTGTACCCTTTCCGGAGGACTGCATGCAAAATTAATCACCCTTTTCCCAATGTTTCCAGAGTGTTTGGTTCATAACCACCAGCATAATTTTCATAAAGCTATTGTTATTCAAGTTTTTCTACGGATATTCTGTAGAGACATTCATTAGTTGTGTGACTTCTGGCCAAGTCAACCCAAATTCTTAACACTCAAGTCTCCTGGTCTGTGAAGTGGGGAAAATGATACGTTTTTATTGAATCTCTTGAAAGACTTAAAAGACAAATTATGCAAACTACCTGGCACAAGACCTAGCACTGAGTAAATGCTTAACACGCGTGGCTATCCTTTACCTCTGTATCCTAGATTAATTCTTTTAATGCTGTGTTCAAAAAAAAAAAAAAAAAAAGGAGGAAGAGGAGGAACAAGAGGAGGAGGAGAAGTATTAAATAAAATTTTATTGGTCATTAAAAATTGCCGGATAAGTAAATTTTTAAATAACTACTGACTGCATTATTCTAATCAATGTGTCCTTAACTATATCAGCATAGCAGTAAATATATTTTCACCTGCCCCTTTGTCCAATGGCTCTAGATAACTTAAGTTTACCTTGTCTCTCCTCTCTACTACTTTACAAAATTCCTCTGTCCCGAGGGCTGTTCTCAGGTTCCCTTCCCTAAGGAGTCATGGAGGTGTTCTTTCCTAGAAGTACAGAGTTAAAACCACAGACCAGTCTTAGGAAACTCTACCATCTTTCATCTACGCATGCTCCTTGAACGTGAAGTTATTTTTGAGCTCTGGACAAGTTATTTCCCAGCAGGCTTTTTGATATCTCACGTAAAAAGATACTTGACAAATCTTCCCTACTGGTAGCTTAGACAGAACGGTATCCTGAATAAATGTAGTTTAGGCTTAAGCTGTGGACATCGTTTTAAAATCTCCTGGTGCTTTATTCACAAGTGACATTCAATATTCACAATGCAACATGCTCATGGAACCTGCAGAGTGGCCGATTGTCTGAGTTTATATGGAACTGGGGGCACTGCTGGGTCATGGGACTTCCAGTGATGAATCCTAGGAAAGACTGGAGAAACCAGAACAAGTTGGACACTGTATGTTGGAAATGGCCATGAAGTAAACTGTTTCAATACATAATGTTTATTAGTGTCATTAAATGAATACCATGTTTATTATCTAGTTCTGTACTCCATTGCACCTTCCCCAGGACGTAAACTCATTGAGGAAAGAGACTTGGCATTAGTCACTCAACACAGCCATGTTAGTTACAGGGCACATTCTCAAAAATGTTTACTGAAGGAAGGAAAGTAGGGAGGAATGGAGGAAGGGACGGAAGGAAAAACAGAAAGAAGAAATGCAATGTTGAATATTAATTGTTTATCTGTATTTTTCAACATCTATGGCACAATGAATGGGAACTTACACATACAATCATAGAGGAGAAAATCCTAGAACCCTACAATGTTTTCTAGGCTTTAGACGATGCCTGACTCCCTGAACTCTAGAGCATTAGTAAGCAAGAGCTTCCTGAAAACCACTATTACCATGTCTGCAAGTACTAAAAGATGTTAAACATTTCAAAAAGGCATACTTTATTGGCTGAAAATGTCATAGACGATAAAAATCAGATTTATCTATACCTGCTGTCTGATAAACCTAGAAATTCATCCTGATATATAATCATTGCTAATGCTTTCTGTTCAACCACACACTGCTTAACTCTGTCATGTTATTTTCTTCTGAGTGAAATATTCAATTCTGTATTACATTGACTTCAGTCTGTTTCCCCTGGATCCTTGGCAGAGCTTTAGATTATTCAGGCTAATTCTAAGAGGAAGTGACTCTGTGGCATCCAATTATAGATGGGATGATGGTTCGAATTCAGTGGTCTGGAGTCTGTGGCCCTTCTGGTAGCTAAACAACTGTCTTTTCTCTCGTCACTTCCCAAAAGATGGGCCAAGCTTCAGCCTCATGATATCCCTCTCTTTCCATCGATGGCCATCCTACTTGCTTTGGCAAACATTGTGTATGAGACATCTGCATTGCTTCTTTGAATGCTCACTGCAACCTAAGAAAACTTTTCATGGTCTATCTTCTGTGAAGCTGTCAGTCAAACGTAGTCATCCTTGGTCCTAATTCACTGTGAGTTTTAGTATACTCAATTGGAATTATTACTTAATTCCATTGTACTCCCTGGACCGTCAAATCATGACGACAGAGGCTTTCATATGAATCTTTTAACCCTGCCATCTAGCACAGTGCCTGCTACCGAAATGCAATGAGCTCATGTTTATTAAATAAACACCAGCAAACAATGCTGCATGACTCTCTATGAAAATATTAAGCAAACTAAGGCGCTATTAATTATAAGGCATAAAAAAATCTAAAAATCCTTTTACAGATTTTTACTCTTGTTTATTCTTTTACTTAAAACTGTTATCATTAGTAATTTTATAATTTTTTCAAAGTTAATCTGCTATTACTAAAAGAACAATTTGAGTGTGCCTATTTTACATGTTTTTCTTTTAAATTAAACTTTAAGATACAGACCCAGCTACATAGAAAGAAACTTGTGCTACATCATTTTCTTTTGGGAAAATTCATTCAAATAGAGTTTTTCTTGAGCTTCTCCTGTTTAAACAATGTGTTTTTCTTGAGCCTCTCCTGTTAAACAAACTGGCATATAGGCTACTATGGTAAATGTTTGGCAATCTCTTTTCAGAGTTGACTTTTCAAATTCACTGCAGTGCCATGCAAATTCTGGACATCAGACTTTGTCTGTTTCACTTTTGAACAGTCAAGATTTTATAGGAAGACATTTTGCAGACTATGAGTCTACAAAAGTGATATTAATATGTAAATAAACCCTATTTTTAACCCAAGTATTCTAAACTTCCTAAATCTTAAGATTCAAAAGTGCCTGTGTCACTTATTAGCAGTGGCCTGTGCAAGTCAACAACACTATGCAAGCCTCAGTTTGCTCTTCAGTCAACTCGTACAAGTGATAATTCCAGTGTAAGCATTCCTGAATTTAAAATATCCTCTACATTTAATTGCAGAGTTTCTGCTCTCAGGGAAACACAGTTTACTTCTTTTTCCTTTTCCTCCATTTCTTCCCGAAATTTTACAACCCCCAATTCCCCATGAATGCTTTCTAACATTTTCCCTGCCTGGAATGTGGTGTCTCCTATAGGTTACTTAGAAAGGTGACCTCTGGCCAATGCCCCTGTTATTGGACTAAGATGTGTTCCTTTTCTCAGATCGTTGCCTCTGCCTTTCTGTGCTCATCATCAAGTCCTCTATACACAAGATACATAAAAGCAGGTTTGTTCATATACTTGTCCCCTCCTTTCCTATACTAC
Organism: Rhinolophus sinicus; assembly: GCF_036562045.2. Lineage (NCBI taxonomy): Eukaryota > Metazoa > Chordata > Mammalia > Chiroptera > Rhinolophidae > Rhinolophus > Rhinolophus sinicus. Next base: position 35,756,495 of record NC_133760.1, on the reverse strand, counting down.
GTACTTTAACCTTTATTATTTCAGAATGAAGTATTGTAGGAGAGGCAACATGCACTATTATTTCAAACGTTTAATTTCTGACATTTTTTCCTAGCTTGTATGCTTCTGGAAAGGTGAAATCTCTTTGTCACCCCATAGGGCTTACTGGCCCTACAGTAAGTTTTTAACATTTTATTTCTAAATATTGACTCTTGTGGCAGTTCTGAATGACTAAGAATAGAAGCATGAAGGTACACACACACACACACACACACACACACACACACACACCTTCTCTGTGTTGGCATCTTAAATATGGTCTGAGAAAGGGAATATAGGGAAATGCTATTCTATTAAACACAGCTGTCAATGGCTGTTAAACGCTACACTTAGGAAAAATTCATGCAAGCAGGTTACTCTATAGCCAGCAGGACAAAGTGTTCTAGAGTTATGAGGAATCTCATGGATTAGAAAAATTGAAACACAGAATAGGGAACAGAATTGGCTGATGTCACACAATCTCTTACTAACTTAAGGAAAAAAAGTCAGTATCTCCTTTGGGGAATTAAACTTTATCTTCCAATAACTATTCTCTTTTACTGATGGTACTGGCAAACTCATGTTCCGTTATCCCATACACACTGTGAAGGACCTTCAGATGATTTGACAATTTTGATCTTTATAACAGCACACAATGCTATTTTTATTCCCATTCAAACAACGCAACATATCAAACGAAATGTTTTCTCTTAAGTCAGATAGGAGTGGGGCAAAGTCACAATTTCATCCTTCAATAATATTTAATGAGCACCTACTATGTGCCAGGTATTATTTTAGACGTTGGTGATGTACGGCTGAAGAAAAAAAATCCCTACTTTCAGGGAGATCAGACTCTAGTGTCGATGAAAAACAATGAACAAGTAAATAGATAACTTAAACTCTCACTATCGGAATAAAGCAACCCAGTAATGAGATAGAGAACATGAGGGAAGATGAACTTCAGTCATGTTAGTCAGGGAAAGCTATCTGTGGAAAGATAACCAAGATGATAGATAAAGGTTGAGAAGGAGTCAAGCTTACAAAATGCTGGCAGAAGTGAACTCCAAAGCCTGGGCAGAGCAGGTGCAAACATCCTCAGCAACACTGTCTCTGGTGTCCCAATTCTCAGTCCAGTGCCTTGTCTAAAATCGCCGCTGACTCCTTTCTCCACCTCTGTTTAGAGAAGGCATTTGTAGATAAACTTCTGTTTATGTGAGTCCCATATTTACTGATACTTCCGACGTGCCTCCAGAATGACTCACTCCATTTACAAGGTGCCACCATCTGGTACTCTATATATCCATGAGAGTGAAGTTGGAGGATGGAGCGTTTTTCACTTGTCTTCCAACAGTATTGCCTGCCCAGTGCATTAACATACGGCCCAATTAGCTAGAACACAGCACTAATGAACCCAGTTGTAAATTCAATTCTTGTATGGGCCTCTTAGCTTTTTATTTTGTTCAGGCCTAAGGTTCAGTCTCCAACTGCAGTCTCGTTAGTCTCCTTCTAGGTCAGTCTTTTCTGCTGTGCCTCCCCATCTCCCAGACCCCATTCCTCTTACAGGGCCCTCTACAGAGTAGATGTTCACTTAATAGGTGCTTTGTCATTTTCGTTCATCTTTTTTTATTACTATTGACAGAAAGAACTTGAAATTTAGTTTGTTGCATATCATATATTAAGTTCTCTAGGAACTATTTCTTTGAAAACACTTAACCTTTCTGAGACATTATATAATTGAAGTCCATAGTGCAACATAGTATCTCTCTTCTCCTTAACAAAGCACATACTGTAACCAAAACTTCCGGGTCTGTGGCTCATGGCTACTTATTCCTTTCATTCTCAGACCCACCTGTGCTCTAAGGAAATTCTGAATGCCACTTCTGTGACGCTTGTTCATGGCCCTGCCTCCTTCTTTAAAACTCCCATGAGATGTGGTTATCTATCCATATCACTTTCATTGCATTTATTACTTTCTGCTTTGTGTCATTTTTGCGTAATTCTGACCCCTTCACAATTCTGAGCTCCTTAAGTAAAGTTTCAATCTCTAAATGCTCCTTTAAATCTCCAAAGACTTGTCTCTCAGGACAAGAGCATTAAACTTAGAGGTATTCAGATTAAGATTCAGGATTTTTTTTCTCTGCCTTTTTTCATTACAAAAAGAAAAAAAAAAAAATTGTTTATAGTATCTTTTAATTCTGTTTCAGTTTTATCACCTTAAAAATAACACCTGTATACGCACAGTAAGAACTAAATGAGATGGTGCATGCAAAGCCACCCTGTGTAAGATTCTAGTTCTGCCACTTCTTAGGGCTGTGATTAGGAAAACTATTTAACCTATCTTAACCTCAATATCTATATCTGTAAAATAAAAACAACAACAACAACAAAAAAACCTGACACCCCTAATCTTTTAATCTTATTTTGGAATTAAATGAGAAAATTAAAATGAAGCACCTGACATAATTCTCAGCACTTATTAACAATTCAATAAAAGCTAATTGTGCTTTCTGTTGCTGTTTTCCTATATGTCAATCACAGTGCCTGGCACATAGTTAAAACTAAACAAATACAATTTATTGAGTATTGTAGTTGATGCTCAAATATTTCCTGTGCCTTGGCTATGTGCTTATACTATGTGCTAGGCCCTCTGCTTAAATCTGTGACACAAAAGTGAACACAAAAAATATTGAAGTTTATCTTTTATCCAATAACACATACATTAAGCATATAATCGCACCCTGCATATGAAATATATTCTGTGCATAGAGTTACATAAATGTAAGAGTTTTAGGTGAATGACATATACTGGGGAAATGTCAGAGTTCCCTGTACAAATTTTGGGTCAGAAATGCTCCTACTTCACAAAAGCATTCTTCTTTTTTATTTCTTTCTTTTTTAAGAAACATGATTTTTTTAATCTAGATGATAAACCATCAGATTTGGAATCCCAGACAGTTTCTTCATTTGGCTAAAAAAAGCAATAAATTCAAAGAAAGCAAAACATATTTACTGAGTAAAACTCTCTCCAAGAACCAAAACAAAATGGAAGAAGGAGGATTCCTGACAGTTTTCCTCAATTTTTTATTGCTTACACAAACTGCTTTTACAAGATGTACTTCGGACATCTGGATTATGAGCTTTAAGTTTAGCATAGTTCATCAATTTATCTTCTGTGCCTCAACAGTATCTGACTGAAAGCAAAGTCATAACTCAGTTTTCTAAACACATAATATCAAGGGGAAGGAAAAGGAAAGCATTGTGCAAATGAAAACTCAAAGCACAATTTGGCAGAAGGATTTTTTTTTTTTTTTTTTCACCTTTTATGAAAAAGATTTTTAAGCCTTTCTTGTCAGGAGTTATGTGCCACTAGAGGAAAATATTTTGTTGTTTGTTTGTTTGTTTGTTTCAGTATTGTTAATTAGTAGATATTATTCCAACCATCAACTTTATTTCTCTTACTACCCAGTCTGGAGGAAAATGAATTTAAGAAAGAAAATAAAAGGAATTCTTGTCTTCTACTACCTGAATCATATTTTAAATCACTTTTCAAGTCATTATTCTTCTCCATTTCCAGGTTGACATATTGATTTTACTCCCCAAAGTAGAAATAATTAATCAGCACAGTATTGATAATACCTGGTTCACGTTTTGACCTTCTCAGCAATCTATTTTTATGCAATTCATACTGTTCAAGTTGACTTTCTTCTGTAATTGCTGCTTAGAAAAAAAGTTGTAGTGTGCATGTGTTTTGTGTATATTAAAATAACTAAAAAAAATTTTAAACAAGTAGTGTCATCACATGTCAATCTGATGAAACCAGAGTGAATTTTTTAAATTCAACATTAATTAGTGTATGCATTTGCCTATAAATTAAGAATGCATATTGTTAATAGACTGCATTTTTAATAATGTTATTATTTATGTAGACATTGTGAGTAATGGATGTGTGTGCATGAAAGAGAAGAGGAAAGAGAGAGACAGAGAGAGAAAGAAAGAAAGAAAGAAAGAAAGAGAGAGAGAGAGAGAGAGAGAGAGAGAGAGAGAGAGAGAGAGAGAGAAAGGTAGGAAAAAAGCACCCGTAGTTTCTACCATAGTAATAAAAATCTAATGATAGCAACTTATATTTTACTCCAGTTTCTTTTCTTTCTTATTTTTAATTGGACTAGTGCTTCTAAAATGTGTATGTTCTACTTTGTATATTGCTCTTTAAATTTAATATTATAATACAGACTTATTCTTATGAGATTACAATTCTGGAGAACATAATTTTCATGGCTGTTGAATAGCCTGGAGAATGTTCATAAATGTGGTAGGATGGCAGAAGTTCTCTGTCTCCACCCTATGGAATCACTCCGTCTTTCACTCTTGCTCGGAAAGACATCATCTACATTAAGTAATTAATTGAACTTATGCTATGTGTGGAGTGAAGGAGGGTGTCCTAGGTGCCCCATGCTGAAGGGTCCCACTTCTCCACCCTGAGCACCACTGGAATGACATGGGATATATCAGTTCATGTACAAAGTCGCACAACAAAACTGGGCCCTAAGAGGAGAAACAGAAGAAAGCAGGAGGAGGAGGAGAAGGAAAAGAACCTAGGCAGAGGGACTTCTGAGTGTCCAGGGGAAGAACACGTCTGGGGGAAGTTGGCTAGGAAGGGTAAAGGAAAATCTATGCCGTCCGATGGACTCTCGTGTGTCTACAACCATTACCACGGAAGTTCAGATTCTCTCTTAACTGAGTTCAAATATCTTTATAGCAGTTGCAAAATATAACAACACAAACATGAAAACTATTATTTGAACAACAGTCTCTGAATAAACATAGCTTGTTTAGAAACTCTAATATTGACCAAGTCTTAAAGTGTTCTCAGTGTCTGGGGTAGGACGTGGTAGGGAAGGAAAAGGAAAAATCTGACTGAACTTAGTTCTAGGCTGTCACTTCTTTTTTTTTTTTTTTTAATCTGAGCGCAATTCTTATTTTGCTTTGCTGCAGGCTATTTACATAGTTACTTATTTACTGGTTTGCATGTCTGCCTGCCCTATAAGCCTGATAGCACAAGACATTGTGTTTTTATGTATTTATATTTACATATGTTCTCTTCATTTTTTCTGACACATTGATCTAATTATATCATTAAAACTTGTCCAAACGTAAATGAAACAATCGAACAAATATTGCCCAGAGAAGTGGTATGAATATAAAACAAAACAAAACAAAAGCCACGTTTTAAAATAATGGTTTGTGCCTTGGTTTAAATCCCTGATGCACACAAAATGTCAATTGAAATACCCAGTCCCCAGGAAATGTGGGGAAATGAGTAACCACTCATAATTTGATCAAAAGCTTTATCACCAATCAATGTATGCACAATTAAAAGGTTGAGGGGTGGGAATGGGGAGTGTTCATTTAAGGGAAGAGCTGATCCCAAGGGAGAGTCCCTTGGAAATTAATTAGAACCCAGTGGGAAGTCAAAAATAAAGAACCTAAATGATTCTGTGCTCCCTCACCCACATCACACAAATGATGATGGAGAGCATTTGTGAACCTTCCCTGATGCCCCCGTCCCAAATTAATCACCCTTGCTTCCCTGCACACGTGGCACTTTGCTTCAAACACCATTTGGAGGGCATATTGCATTGGCTTCTTTTAAACTTAGTTGTATGCTTGCCTATCTCTTCTACTGAATTATAGAATGCTTACATGATACCATATCCCTAGTTTTGAGCATAATTTCTGAAGCATTTAAAATTAAAATGTGATGTCTTTAAACATAATAGTTTATTCATATTTGGAAAAAATGTATAGAATGTTAAGCTAATTCAATATTACTGCTGATAGGAACAGCTTTGAGTGTGTGTGTGTGTGTGTGTGTGTGTGTGTGTGTGTGTGTGTAAGGGAAAGCATATGTGTAAACATCTGTTTGTAAGTGAGGAAATGAGTGACAGAAACAGGAAGACTAAGAGACAGAGAACTGTCTCAGTATGTCTTTAAGATTTTTGTTTTAAGATTAGTCTTTAATTTGATATTAAAATAGTTATATTGTAAAATTTCTCAGATATATTAACTTATTTGACTTTAAAAAACATGCTTTGTAGTAATCACCACATGAGTGATTCAGGACAACAAAAAAGAATAAAGCACATATATAGTCTAAATAATGCGCTGTTCAAAGCAGAAGATACTAAGACATTTTTCCCAAAACACCCTATAAAAATACAATTTTAGTTTATTTTTTTAAGATTGTTTTTTAGTTGATTCACTGGGGACAAGCAAAAATATTTTCACTTCCAAAAGTATACTGAAAAACCACTAACCTACAAGTCCCTTTCTTCTCTAACAGTTATTGTATCAATTATAAAGTTATTATCATTTGGGCACATTAGTCTGAGTAACTATCACTAATCTATGAAGCCTGACAGGGTTAATATGATTTTTTCAACAATCTAAAATGGGACAATAAATATTGATGTTGTAATTAACATTTGCATCATATGATAGCGTCCAACGCACTTTTACATGTTTAACTCAGTAATAATAACTAACATGTGTTGATTACTTACTGTCTGCCAGGAAGTAATTGTAGGTAGATTATGTCTTTTAATTTGACACCATACCATAAGGTTGGCATTTCTATATCATCCCAATTTAACTGATGAGAAAAATGTGTCTCAGGGCATTGATTTGTCAAAGGTTGCACAGTGGCTGCAGAAGGATTTGAACAAGGGCACTCTAATTCTACAATCTGCACTATTGAATACTACAGTATAATACTTCCTTTAAAATAATGTTGTTATTAAAGTTTGGCCAGGAAAAAAAAGTATTTAATGCCTGTGTACTATCTTTTTAACTTTGAGCCATATTTTAAAGATAGTATTTTATCTTTATAAAACAAAATAAAATAATATTATCCTCATTGTACATATGAAAAAACTAAGACAGAGCTAGGATAACTCATAGATAAACTGGGCATACTGTGTTTCCCGAAAATAAGACATAGCTGGACAATCAGCTCTAATGAGTCTTTTGGAGCAAAAATTAACATAAGACTGGGTCTTATATAATATATGTAATATTATATTATATAATATATATGTAACATAATATAACATATTAGACTAACCCTATATAAAATATACATTATATATATATATATATATATATATATATATATATATATATGTATTATATTACTATATATAAATAAGACAGAGCTAGGATAACTCATAGTTAAACTGGGCATACCATGTTTCCCGGAAAATAAGACCTAGCCAGACAATCAGCTCTAATGCGTCTTTTGGAGGAAAAATTAATATAAGACCCAGTCTTATTTTACTATAATATAAGACCGGGTCTCATTATATATATTATATATTATACATATCAGATATAATCTATATTAGTTTATATAATATAAGACCCGGTTTTATATTAATTTTTGCTCCAAAAGACTCATTAGAGCTGATTGTCCAGCTAGGTCTTATTTTCAGAGAAACACGGTAGTTGGTATTCTGCTTCTTGTCTTTTGACTTTGGAGCCTAGGATCTTTCCACTGTGGCTTAGAGTAGAACACAAATGGGATTCAAAAGCAGGAGAAGAAGAATGAAGGGTTTAGATATAGAGGACTCTTCAATGAGGATTATGTCTTAAGGAATTTACATCTGGAAGGCCTAGGGTTTTTACAGGAACACTTCAATCTAAGGAGAAAGGGGCTTGACTTTATCATTTCTGTAGCCCAGTTTTAGCAACTGCATCCAACCCATATAGGTTAGAAATAAAAAGTAGTTTTGATGCTGTTGTCATTTTTAAGTGGACAGAGCACAATTACATAGTGAATTAAATTAAATTTATTGACTGAATGACAACTACAACTATAAAATACTGAAAGAGAAGAGTTGGTTGGTGATGCAAAGTCTCTCAGATTTGTTACTATGTTTGACCTTGTACCTTTAACACAGGAAGACTAATCTTTACAAAATGAGTCAGAAATATTTGAGAGATAAAGAAGATCTCTCTATATATATGCAAGACAACAATGAAGATTTTGATTTTGGGTGGCCTCTAAGGATTTGGGGTGGCACATTCTCTTTGGGTCTTCTCTACCTGGTTGTTTTGGTTAGTACAGTAGCCATAGGTGGAATTGACCAAATAATTCAGGCTCTTAGTAATCTAGGCAAATGGTGGATTGAGTTTCTCTTTGCAACTGGGTGCGGCCATGAGACTTGTTGTGGTTAAAAATAAAAATGAGAGACTGGGTGATGCATAACTTTTGGATACAATCTTAAAGAGAGAAACCACCATTCATCAGATTGTCTTTATACTACTGTGGTGAATGTAGAAACAAGTTTAGATAAAATGCCTTTCAGCCTGGATCCCTGTGCTGCCACGGTGAATACAAACCTTATTTTGATCTACCCAACGAATATTAATAACCAAGATTTGGAGATTCTTTATTACTTGGGCATAACTGAACCTATATTGACTGATGCAGGTAGGTTAACGGACTCAAATACTGGCCTTTAAAACAAAACTTTCTGGTCTCTGTCTGTTCTTGTCCACTCAATCCTTAATGAGTGTAAATTCTGAATTCATGGACATCCATAAATATTAAGGCCACAAATTATAAAACCATCTAATTTAAACAAATATTTTTTTTCAATTTATATTTTCAAAAATTGTTTTTACGCTCAGAGTCAGTTCTGTCATTTCCATGCTTCATCCTTTTCAAATACCTCTTACTTTTATGACAAAGTGTGCGTGCAGATATTATACCTTGTAAAACTGCATACTACAACAACGTCCATGGAGAAATATATTTTCCTGAGATCAAAGGTACTTATCATTTGTGGAGTTCAAGTACAGTATCAAAATCAACCTTTTCAGACCCATTTAATATTAAGTGTAACTTTTTACTTTCCAAAACCAAAGACTGGAAACTACCTGCACAAATCTTCATAATGCAGCTTTGACAACAAACAGCACTTTAAAAACATTCTTATGTGTTAAGTGTAAATGAATCAGAGATATACTGATTGAATTTTCCATTGAAATTGAACTTTTTTTTGGGGGGATGGTTAATTACTATTATTATTATTATTATTATTATTTAAAGTTTTTATTTATTTTAAGTGTGTTTTTACAGGATGCATCAGCTCCAAGTCAAGTAGTTGTTTCAATCTAGTTGTGGAGGGCTCAGCTCACAGTGGCCCATGTGGGGATCGAACCAGCAACGTTGTTGTTAAGAGCGCTGTGACCTAACCAATTGAGCTAACCAGCCAGCCCCAAAAGTGAACATTTTGAAGGAAAAGACAAAGAAAGAAGGTGAAGGGATGCATGTCATGCTTTGCTTCACACAGAGCATTTGGAAATCTGCCTGACCTCTTATTTTTATTTATTTAACTTAACAGCAGCAGCATTCATTGCCATCTGGCCCCCAGGCACAGTAAGCTAATTAGAGGGAAAAAAAGAAAAAACACCAAGAAAGATATTTTAAAATATCATTTAAACCTTTTTAAATAATTCAGCCATTGCAAGTGTTGAGAAAGCATCATTTGGAATGGCAAGCCAGACGAAGTAGGCCCCAGGAGTCAATAAATCTGGATTCAGCCAGAGCTGTGTATTGAGAACATTTTGATCGAAACTTCCCCAGGAGTAATTGCACGTTCCCAAGGAAGAACTTAGGATGGGATGGAAACTGGGCTAGTCCCAATGCTAACTAAACTCCACTATTTGGAAGATGTCCCACTTTTTATCTCCCCAGCTCAGATTACAAAGTTTGTTAGCAGTTTCAGTTTTTGGTCTTTGTGTCTCTACATAGTGATCCAATGTGAAATCTTACTCTATATTGGGAATACATCCTGTCAAAGCATCAGCATCCTGCATTCATTTTCCATTCTATGATGAGTCATTGAAAATTTTTGTTATTTACTTTGAAATATCTTGAAGCTCTCATCAAAGGTGATGCTAAAAGAGCAATTTTAATAAGTCATCTGGTTTTTCTCTCAGTCTGCACATATTTTTGGCAGCACAGGAATATTGCTTTCTGCCATCTGTGCAGAATAGAATTTGAATATTTGTTCAGGGTCAGTTAGAGTGTGCTTAAAACCTAATACGTAGCTAGGCTTTTATTCCTGCTCTAAACTCTTATTAGGTGTTGTCTGGGATTTAAAGTGGTTATACTAAAATCTACTCTCTCTTTTCTGTAACTGACATATTGTACTAATAAAGTTCAAAATAAATTATTTTCAGTGGTAGTTGGTTGTTTTGTTTTTATGGCAATCTAAATCTAACAGCATTTCATTGCCTTCATTTTGAAGATATACTTTCAGAAAGAAATAATTTAAGAACCTATGCAGTCACATACACAAATGCAGAAACACAAAATGTGACCTAGAGATTCTACGTACCAAGTTAATTTCTCACAGTAACATTTCAGTTTGATGTTTTCATTCTCATTTTGACAGATGAGGAAACTACATCTCAGAAATGATACACAACTATTAGTAAGTAGAACCAGCCATTAACTTTTGTTTGTATTGAGCCAAAGCACACGTTCTACTTATTAAAGAAAGATGTGCTAATACTAGTCACTTATTTTAGGTAGAGATCAATCAATTACTACTATATGCTGAGGATTACACTAGATTCCCAGGAAAATGAAGTAATTGAAAATAGGATTTGTTCTTTCAATATTTTTAGATATAAATAAGAAAGCAGTGCACACAGAAAGCAATCTCTGATTTACCATAAAGAAACTCTTTCTCAAGCACAAACCTAATTGCATACAACTTTGTTTAAAATGTCTTTGGTGTCTGTCTGTATTTACAGGACAAGGCCTACATCATTTAATATGACATTAGTCGAACCCCTGTCTGTTTCTCCAATTTCATCTCCAAAACACTAATATCCTTCTGTTCTATGTTCCAACTCCACTGAACTACTTGAATTTGCCAAAATACTTTTTCTTCACAATTCTAAAATTTTGCTTGGTTTCAATTTCTCTATCTTGGATTTCTTTCCATCATTTAAAAGCAAGCACTTCCTTATTTATCAAGAATCATCTGAAACAGTAACTCTTTCATGAATTCTGTTTTTTCCATCAACCAGCCCAGATCAATGATTCCACAGTGTAGCTATGGCAACTCGAATGTTTGCATACTTTCTTCCTAGGTAAACTGAATTTGATAGCCTCAGAGCCATGCTCATGGAATATGGTAGAATAACAGCCATTAATTTTTTGTTTAATATGCAAAAAACTAAGAAAAGGAGAGACAGGGTGGGTGAAAAGAAAAAGTAAAATAAATAGATACATAGATGAATAAATAGTATTACAACAAACCATCTAAATACCTCTTATAAAAAAGCAATAGGAAACCCCACAAAAAATCTTATAAAAAGTCAAAGCAAATATGATTTATTACCATAAAGATTAGCTAGACAAATATTTCAAGGAACTTAATTTTAAACTAGGCTTTAATTAAAATGGTAGACACTGCTCAGTAAAAACAACACAGGTCACTTTAGCTCTTATAAACTCAAAGAGGATACCAATAGAAATTCTTCCAAATCCAGAAAACACGCTTGAGTTATTGCTAGTTGCCCACAACGACACCTCTACTCTAGCCTATATCATGATGACACCTATATACGGATCTGACAATTAAGTTCACGAACTTGTTGCAATGATGTCGCTAAACTTTTTTGATATCAGAGGGATTATGCATTATGAATTTGTACCAACTGGACAAACACTTAGCCAAGTTTACTATTTGGAAGTGCTGAAAAGGCTGCGTGAAAAAGGTAGAGGACCTGAACTTTTCGCCAACAATTCATGACTCGTACATCACAACAACCCAACAGCTCACAGGGCACTGTCTGTGAGGGAGTTTTTATCCAGGAAACAAATAACTGTATTGGAACATCCTCTCTACTCACCTGATCTGGCCTCCAATGACTTCTTTCTTTACCCAAAGATAAAGGAGATATCAAAAGGAAGACATTTGGATGACATTCAGGACATCAAGCGTAATACGACGACAGCTCTGATGGCCATTCCAGAAAAAGAGTTCCAAAATTTGAAGGGTAGACTAGGTGATGGCATCGGTGCATTCCTTCCCAAGGGGAGTAACTTTGAAGGTGACCGTAGTAATATTCAGCAATGAGGCTGTAGCACTTTTTCTAGGATGAGTTCGCGAACTTAACTGTCTGACCTCATACACACAACTCCACACACTCTTTTTAAAACAGATTTTATTACTTCTAAACAAAAGATCAACATTCTACACATTACAAAAATTTTGGTATTTCTAATATTTCTGCAGTGTTTATTTTCTCTGTTTTTATTTATTTATATGGTTATGATAATAACTGTAATTTTCATTTAGTACCATTTCTGCTTCAGTGAATTCCCTTGGTTTAGCCTTAGGGAAAAACATTAACATAACTAAAATGCAAAGGATGTAATATGCTCTAGAACAATATATGCATTGCTTTGAAATAGGATTAATACCTTCTGAAAGTGGTAGGACTTAGTACAAGAGATATGAGGGTGGACACCTGGGGATCTTCTTAATGGAGTTGGTCTGAGACTGGCACTAGGAGAAATAAACAAACAAAAAAGCAAATTTTACTATTTTCCCAGTGCTTCATCCATCCAAAAAAAAACTTGCTCATTTAGGGACTTGGTAGAGGTGAATCGTATTTCCCCATTTCCAGTTTTTGGTACATTCTTTGTGAGAGACTAACTTTGGAGAATGTAAAGTCAAGGAACATGGGTCTGTATATCCTAAAACTCTTGGGGTGATGGAAACCCTGACGGTTGGTTGAATGAAGAAGTGAGAATACCTTCATCTGACACCAAGGCTTATGTGTGTGATCTGAACATGCCTTGACCTCTAGCCTTGTCTCTCGCTACTACATTCCAATATTTAACCCCATCGCAGTAACGAGGGCCAGCTTCTCATCCACTGAGTTCTTCCAGCTGCTGATGTTTTCTTTTATCTGAAACTCTACAGCAGCCTTCCTTATAAATATATAGTATGAGCCACAAAGCAAGTCCCATGTGTAATTATAAAATTTTTAGCAGCCATACTAGGAAAGTATATTAAACAGGTGAATTTCATTTTAATGTTTTATTTAACCCAATACATTCAAAACACTAATATTTGCCATGTAATCCATATAAAAATTGAGGTTTTAACAAATTATTTTATATTCCTTCTAGGTTTTTTAATGTAATTTAGAAATGTTTGTGTATACTGGACTTATAGCACACCTGAATTTACACGAGCCATTTTCATGTCCTATAATGGGCAGTGCAGTTCCAACCCTCACAGTCTTCATTCTCTGCCCTCCACCATTGCCTGGGAAGCTGTTCTAATCTACTATAATGGCTTAGAGAAAAGCTTCCATTTACTGCAGATCAGATTTCACCTCTATACAAGGTGTGATCAAACAATATGGTGAATGTTTAAATTTAAAAAAAAGTGATCGCAATAAAAGACACATTGCCATTAATCTCCTTCAAAATACTCCTCCTCGTTTTGAACATACTATCCCATTGTTCTTGCCACTTTCTGAAGCAGATCTGGAAGTCCTCTTTTGTGAGTGTCTTTAGTTGTGCTGTCGTGGCTGCCTTGATGTCCTGAATCAATTCAAAACATTTAACTTTTATAGTCATTTTGACTTTGGGAAAGAGCCTGAAGTCACACGGTGCCAGATCCGGTAGATAAGCTGGATGATGACACACTATAATGTTTTTATTTGACAGAAATTGCCATGCCAGAAGTGATGTGTGACACGGTGTGATGTCATGATGAAGGATGATTTACAGCACACTTTAAAACACACCTTCTCTCATCTGTAACTCACTCCTGGGTGATTGCACCTATCAAGTTGAAACTTATCACACACTGTTACTAAGGTTCAAAGATCCACTTCCCGTATTGAAGATCGCTGCCTTTCCATTGGATGGCACTTGACAGCAGCATTCATCGTATGTTTTGATCACAATGGAAAGGCCCCATGTCACACATCGCTTCTGGTATGACAATTTCTGTCAAATAAAAACATTACGGTGTGTCCTCATCCACCTTATTCACCAGATCTGGCACCATGCAACTTCTGGCTCTTCCCCAAAGTCAAAATGACCATGAATGGTAAACATTTTGAATCCATTCAGGACATGGAGGCAGGCACGACAGCACAACTACAGACACTCGTGAAAGAGGACTTCCAGAATTGCTTCAGAAAGTGGCAAGAATGATAGGATAAGTGTTTTTGAAGTGAGAGGGAGAATTTTGAGGGGGGAGCTAATGGCAATGTGTCTTTTACTCTATTATTTTTTATTGTTTAAAATTTAAACATTCACCATATTTTGTGACCACACCTCGTATTCATGGTATATTCCTTCATTGTAGCACTCCTTCATGTAGCAGCCTTGTGCTAACGAATAATAACTCTTGGCACATCAGTTTAAAATCTATATACTTCACTATTTGAAGACTCCACAACCATTCCTTTCATATGCATCCTTATGCCCCCTGTGCTTATATACTATCCTAGAAGAGGAGGCAGATTGTCAATGAATCCTGAATAACTATCATTTAGTGCCCCTGAGCCTTAATTTCCTCATGTGTATAATGAGGGATGAAAGTAATAGTGCCTCATAGAGCCCTTGTGAGGATTAATAAGTTCATATGTCCGTGTGTGTGTGTGTGTGTGTGTACTGAGGACCATGGTTAGCACATCCTAAGTTCAATATAAGGTCTGGCTGTTGGTAACAGTTGTAGCTGCACTACTACATGCAATTTACTAAGTATTAAAGGAGACAGCATACTGAGAAGAGTGTCTGGCATGTGATTGGTGCTACTTTTATGATTTTTGTTATACTTAATCTATTATTTCATATACTGGGGATGCCAAAAAAATGTATACAAGTGGATACTTTGGTCAACGTTGCTCAAGCAGTAGTTTGCCATAATCAGAAGTGTCTGGATGCTGGTGGTAACCACTCCGAGCCCTCTTGTAATTGCAGAAGTCAAATGTGACTTGTATTCATCTTTTGTTGTCGATACATATTGAGTATTACAATTTTAATACAGATTTTTCCTTTCTTAAAATGTGTATACATGTTTTTGGCACCCATTGTACAAGATATGTAATATCTTCTACTAATTAAATATCTTAGTATCAATTTGTAGTCTCTGCTTGGACTTGAAATACTCTAAAAAGGTCCAGGAAAATAAGTACTCTTTGTTTAGCAACAGTTTGCACATCTAGTTACTAGAAAAGTTGTAGAACGAGGGCTTTAATTAAGGCCCACATGAATGACTGATAAGTGTGGCTAGGTAGTAAGACCACTTATCTGTAAACTAGAACTTCTAGATTCTATTTCCTATTCCATTAACATATATGTGATTAATTAAGGCATTTATTTAATTACCTATACTTTTTTTTTAAGAGGTAGTATTGGTGAATCTTTATTGACTAAACTTGGGCCAGCCAAGAAAATACGTGCGTATAATTGGTCTTCCTTTAGCCCCCTCTGCAGTGACATAAACTGCTAATCAGCTTATTTTACTTTTATTTTCCTTTCATTACCCTTACCCCTTTCATCTGAAGTGGAGATGGACAAGGTTGAGCCTCCTATACATTATAGTAGGCTGGGAAATACTGGGATACACCCTATAAGTCTTCTCTGCCTTGGAAACGCTAAGGATATGTAACCAATAATCTGTCCTTCTAACATAAACATAGAAATCTAATAGGATAAATTGTACAGATATCCCAGTTTCCCAAGCAAGGAATTAAAAGCTTAAGAAATAAAAAAGCAGATGATAATTCTCAAGAGGGTCCCATATAGAACTTGGCATGAAGAACTTGGTAGCATAAGTAACGCTTTGTTCTAGACAGAAACATACTGTGTTCACTGATTTCTACAGTCAAAAGAAGGCTACACGGTGCAAGTAGGCTACTTTTCCTGACTGAGGCCCAATATTGTCATTATAGCCTTAAAGATGTGGGGACGAGTGTGGAAGTGCCACCAAACTGCAGCTCAGATGATCCCTAAGAGAAGTCAATGGTTTAATCAAGAAAGTCAAGGCAACATGGGGTTTTAGAGTAAGGGAGGCAAGAAACTGGAGACTTGAGGAGGACAAGAGGAAAAGAGAAATAGATGGAGAGCTGTTATTGTGCACATCTGGTATTTAATAGTGGATGATCTCTCTGCATGTGGGTAAGAGTTAAACAAATTCAGAGACTGAAAGGACTTATTGTGCATCATGCAAAGGAAAAGGTTAGGATTCAGCCTGATGTGAGTTAGTCGGAATTCTGAAAGCACTATTTGATAGTTGTGTGACCTCTGTCTGCTTAAGCTTGATGAGCTTCCACATTCTCATGTGTAGAGGAAATGGGGAAACGCCTGCAGTAAAGGCTTAGTTTTGTTAGTTTGTTTTTGGTTTGCTTGTTTCCTTTGGATTTTTAAATGTCACAGAACAGATATAAACAATGTTATTTCTCTTCTCTGTCCCCTTCTTTCTCTCTTCTTACTGGCACTGTGTTGTACAATCCTGCATTTAGTTTGATCATGCAGCTTGTGGATTTTATGCTGCACACAGGAATACAAACTAAGTTAAAGAGAAAAATGTGACAAACTTTCAGTGGGGTGTGTGTGTGTGTGTGTGTGTGTGTGTGTGTGTGTGTGTGTGTTGTGAAAGTTGAAGGTGTTCATTAAAAATACTTCATTTCTTGATGTATTTTTGGCTCAATTTTCTAGATTTTAAGATAGCTTAATAACTTTTGATTCTTAAGAATAAAACATTGTTTTGTACATGCCAATAACTATTTAGAGATAGAACAATAAGCAAATACTCATATGCTCATTAGGAAATAGTAAATTTAAGACGGTAATAAGCATTATATAATGAAGCATCTTCATTACTTTCATATACATTGTCTTTTTACACAGGTACAATAACCAGGTGAGATAGGTAATTGCTGGCCCTGTTTCACAGCGATAGATCTTAAGTCATAGATCAAGCAAGTTCCAGGCTTTCTACGTCTCATCTTTTCCTATAATATTGCTGCTGCCAAATGCAACCATATTTTTTGTGTGTGGTAAAAGATCACCGTCTAATTTCCCATGACGTTATGAGAACTCAAATACCGAGGAGAGATATATATTGTTGACATTAAAAGCACAGGAAAATAAAAAATGTAAGCACTTCTTCAGAGATCACTTCTCCTAGGTTGGAAAGCCCGTGAATGTTAACAAAGAGAGTAACATAGAGAGGAGTACAAGGTAACAGTTTCTACCTAGGAAACGTTATTCAAGGTCTACTTGTGTACCTTGTAAGTCTACTGGTTGTGGGATTAAAAGCCGTACACCAAACATGACAGAATATCCAGGGCAGTATGATGATACCTGCCTCAAGAGAAGTCTCATTTCTAAGTCAATGAGCCTTGAACAAGTTAAGCATTGCTGGTATACCTGTTAGATGGAACAAATCCAGGACACATGTATTCATATGTTGACCAGACATTAGCTATCGATAGTTATTAAATGAGCTTTCATTCAGTTTTTGACAGTTCTGGGTTTGATGAATACAGGAATTTTTTCTTCATGATTAGCATTTATAATACTAGGTATTCTATGAGGCGGAGGGAATGAATGGGGAAAGGAAGACCTATATTTTTATTCCAGCTAATTCATTCTCTCTGGAAAGCTATCTATGGTCTCTGAACTGACATTTATCTGAGATCATAATCTCTGACCGGCCTACATCACAGGGTAGTTGAGAATTATCACAGAAAAAACAATACCCCATATTGTACCAAGAACAGTAAGATTAGAAGGAGGTGCTATTCTTAATCCAAATTAAAAAGATTCTGCCAACACACCCAGTTTATTATTTCCTGAAACATACTGTTCACTCATTGAGTGTATATGTACTGAACATTGGATCCATTCCAGAAGCATTGGAATTCATTTTTAACTGAATACCAGTGTTCAGTAAATAATTGTGAGCATATGTGGTGCCAAAAAGGAAAAGTGCGGATGGCTACGAAATATTGTTGAGGGGATTTTTTGGGTCATGTGTTTTAGGTGAAGGGAGAGTGGGGTAGAGAAAAAGGCAAGAGACGGTTGGGGAGAGTGGAGAAGTTTTAATACAGTCAGGGAGAATGGGAAAACCAATAACATGAGGAGGAGACAAAGCAAGATTGTTAGATGGTTGAGGACCCATTTGGTTTTGGTAACCATTAAGTTGAGTTTAATCAATCACTAACTCCTAGATCCAGTTAGTATAGTTTCAGTAGATAAGCATCAGTGTGTAGAATGTCTGAGCCTATGGAGATTTTTAAAATGTCAGAGTTTAGTAATTTAATTGCAAGATGGTGATGAGAAGGCAGATGAATTGAAATTGTGCTATGTACCAATGACTGTGTCAACAACTTTAAATTATGCTTCCCTTTTATTACTCCTAATAACTCTATGCAGTAGGTTATTCCCCCAATGTTAGATACAATACAGGAGACTCGGGGAGTTAAGCAACTCGCCCAAGATCACAAATGACAAGAGCCAGGAATAACACCGTATCAGCCCATGTTATAAGCACATGCTATTTTCTTTCACTAAACCCTCTCTCTATCATGGACATGTTTTCCATGATTCTACAGAGAAAAATACCAATGCACATTTTTCCCACAAGATAGCAAGAACATCTATCCTCCAAAACGTTCCAAAGGAGGCAGGTTTTCACCTCTTCAAGGTCTGTGCAAATACATGGTTGATGCCTGCAGTTCTGTTCCATGAAGCATGAAAAAGCTGGCCTTAGCATGGGAGGTTATAAAGACAGGCATTTCCCATCTTTTATCTCTGCATTGAAAGCCTCTTGAAATGCCCTGCAGAGGACCAGATTTTGAGCATGGCCATGTTTTGACAGAACTGCGAGGACACATTAGCTGCAGAACAGTTCATCTGGGTTGACCTACTGGCCTACTTAGTTGCTTGGCTCGACTTTATCCATCTGGAAGCTGAAGCGTGTCTGCCAAACACAACGGTCAGAGTTTTCGCAGGGCTGAAATTGAGCTGTTCTTTCTAATGGTGCCTCGCTAACAGGTTTATTTACCTCCTATGACCACTTCCTGAATGTTACAGTGATGTCATGCTTGGTGGGGTGGAAAACCATAGACTGTGGAACTGAACAGAGTTAATCTGGCCACTTCACAGTGTGTCAATTATAGCATCATATTGAGGCTCAGTGTTTTAAATCTACAAAATGGGGACAATGATTTCTCTCTTACACAGTCGTGTTGAGCATTCAAGAGAGTGTCCGTGTGGTACAAGTAGGAATTGTGTACCTAGCCTTTCTTAGTGTGAGGCGTTATGTCAAGCACTTTATAAAGATGATCGTTCTTCATTTGGAAAGTGCCACCTTCCGTAAGCATTATTACTATCCCAATCTTACAGAGGAAATAATGAAAGGTTAAATACGTAACTTCATTTGTCTTCTATGGCAACCTAAGAAGTAGAAGGAGGAGAATTTGGTGTTAGGAGACACACCCCAGTAGTTGTATGATTTGGCACGTGGTACACTCCTCCTGATGCCATTGTTGTAGTTGCTGTCTCCTGGTTTGGGTTACTGGCTAGAGATCATCCACCAAAATATCAACTGGCAGGGGAAAGGATTCAGGAAGGTTTTCTAGATATAGTTTACATCATTTAGTGCTCAATATCCTTGCAAACATGACAGAGAAATATATTAACTGATCTGCTGTGGTCCTCATCTGCCCTCAATTATGCTGGGTTTCCATTAGGAAGTGTACTGGTGGAATCACTAGAGCTCAAAGTCATTTACCATTTACCAGGCTAAATGTTTCACAGAAGAGGTCTCTATTGATGTTCATTATCCTTGAAGTGTGTCCCTTTGGAGGTAGATGAATTAAATATGGGAAGCTGTGCTGAAAGCATAAAAATTGCCTGAAACAATGTTTTCCAAAGGGGAATCTCAGAGTTTGTGTGTGTGGTGCTCTCAGTTTGCCTAATAAGGGAATCCATCTTCTAAGACCTGTCCTTTTTATGATGTACTATAATGAAGATTCTGCTTGGGACAAATGGAGTTGAGAACATAATAAAATAAATGAACTGTCACAATTCATGTAGCACATTTCCGGAGGCATCAAAAGAAGCAGCAAAGGCATTAGGTGACTGAAAGTGTTCTCTGCAGGCTCACTATAAAGAGATCTCAAATCTAAACTCTTTTGACCATGTATCAAGAGCTTGATCTAACCCACCTCTAAGTTTAGTAACTAAGTTTAGTAACTATCATCAGCGAGTATATGTTCCTCTTTTATGAAAGAAGACATCCAGGTGAAGACTTCACCTGTGGCTGGCAAACGAGCACTATCTTACTCAAAAAAAACACCCAACTCTGCCACCAACTTGATGTATACCCTAGAACAAGCCACATAACCTCAGAACAATGGGAATTAGGAACTTGTTTGTTAAATGAGGGGGGTTAGTTACATGATTGAAGGAAGAAATTGTAACGGAAAAAGGATTTTGAGAATTCTGGCTCAACTTTGAGCACTACTGCCTCCTACATGTATCCAATCTATAAGCAAAATAGTTTTGTAATTAGACTGATGTGCAGGTGAATTCAGGTTACACATGCCATGCCTTGACAAAACATAAGTAATCAATAAATGCCACTCTCTTTTTTTCAATGTCTCTCCCTCCACCATTCTACAATTTTATAATTCTAAACCTGAGAGACCAAAAATCTTGATTGTCATGGGAAAATCGCTTAAATTCCCTGGGTTTCACTTTTTAAATAAACATAATGAGGAACTATAATGAAAAAATGAGACCTAGATTGTGAAAGAAGTATCAACCCCTCTTATACATTGGCAATGGCCTTCTGGAAAACTCCGTTGGAAATGTTTTAGGCTATGTAAAGACTATAGAAAGAAATGCTGTTCTTGATAAGTCTGCCAAGATACAGGCATGCTACATATGTTCCATCCTGGGTAGATAATTTATACTATTCTTTCCAGATTTTAATGTACAGAGTGATGGAATTTGTTGAAGCTTACCACTGGAAATCAAGAAATCAATAAAAATAAAGTTTCTTTATCATAGTACAATGACAAGATGATATCATAAACAGATATTAAACAAGGCACATATGATGTGCTGGGGCCTGTGCTCGAGATAGCGAGAGATATAAATTTCAGGAAAATATTCTGTCTGCAAAGAACAAACTTCTATCTACTGAGGATGAATTATTGTGACTATAGACTTTAACAAGAGTCTCAACATTAAAGCATCAATAACATTCATGGGTACAGTTGTGCTCCCAGAATAGAAATTTGCAAACACACTAGAAAGAATTTTTCTACTAATTGTATGATTAATGATGATATCTACATTTAATAAGCATTTCCATTGCATGATACTGGGTGAAATTCAACAACTCATTTAGCCTCACTATAAATCATGAATCTGGTATTATTGTAACTTATATTTAATGTGTTTGTAAACTGAAAGGTCAAGGCACGTGTTCAAGGTCATACTATATATATATAGAGCAATGACTTGAAGCAAGATTTGCTTGTCAACAAGTTAGTTGCTTTTACACACAACATAAAATGTTGCCTTATAAAAATTTCATGGACAGATCTGTGATGGAAGGGAGTAAATCTGCATCATGGCTAACCAGTCAAAGACAGAAAGTGCAGTTTACCCTCTGATTGTTTTCGAGTCTCTCAATAAAAACAAAACAAAGCAAAAACCTATCTCTATCATCATTTTAAAAATGTATGAAAAGACATATATTTAGGTGTATAAATTAAAACTGAAAAGAAATCCAAAGAGAGCTAAGCAAGCTTCTGAATTTCACAACTGGGGTAAAAAAACCCCAGACAGGCCCAGAATGAAAGTAGACCTCCAAAAATGATCAAACACTAGTCAGTAGGCTCTTTTTCTGAACTCCTTCAATTTCACCACAGTCTAGCAGTGTGTTGATCACTTAATTTACAACCTGAATGAGAGGTGGATGTGTTAGATTTCTTGTCCTGTAAGGACTGTGTTTTATCTGGATTCCGTTCTGAGGAGTCGGCATATTGGAAAACGGGGTGTTCAAAGTGACAGCGAAGAGCAGAAGTATACAGATCAAATGAATTTCACTTTGCCTTGAAGGATGCCTGTGAGGAAACTAAATGAACAGAAACATATCATTAAAACAGTAACAACAACAACAACAAAAACTCAAACAACACAAATAAGTTAGGGCAGGATATGCTAACAGAGAGAAGCTAAGATAAAAGGGTATATGGCCATTTATATCTACGGCCATAAGCACCGAGAACATGCATCGCGGAGAGTACTACAAAATGACTGTATCTGTGCAAATCTGAGAATTCAACGGTAACTGCTGGGACAGAGGTAATCCCATCAGAGCAAAGAAAGCACATTTAAGACATTGTCTGGCCTCTGAACAAATAATCAACACAAAGGCCCAGTATTAATTCATCTCATAAATAAAATCATAAGGTTCTGACCTGTCCTTCTGACTTTTTGTGGTGCTGTGTATATGATGGTGAATCCAACAGATTCAGGTGCAGATAACTTGATTGAGATTATATTTCAACACTTCTAGGGCTAGACTTGGTCTCAAATACAAAGGAGATTTCCAGTTTCTACACTGAGGATCAGATTATCAAGATGATTTACTTAATAGTGAGACTTCAGAGTATTAAAATAGTGGTCTATATCAGCCCACTCTCTAGCCATACGGTTGAGGCTTCACTAGTCTATATTTGGGCTCTGGGGTCCCAGGAGGATGCAGAGGGGGAGATCGCACATAAAGGATTATGAGCTACTGACAATGCAGTACTGCATTTATTACTATACTGCAAAACAGTCATTCCAAGTTGTTGCTGTCATAAATTGAACTTAATGCTATGTTTCTGAATTCTAAGGTTTAATTAGAATCTGCTTCTGTAATAGTGTATGAAATGAACTTTATGCTCACATAAGGATCTCAAATAATGAGTAATCATCCAAGAAATTGAATTTTCCATAATAAAATAAAAATGGTCATTTCAGTTATAATATGGATCTTAGATCTGGATTAAATTTAGAGATAATTTTGTTCGATTCCATCATTTCACAGTGAAACATCTAAGGAATAGAGAAGGTTTAAGGTCACACAACTACATGGTGGGGCAAGGATCTTCCTCTTCTGGTTTTCTAAATGAACTTTCCCATCAGACACCATACATATTTCAGGACCATCACTATTTCCTCATCCCCCAAGGTCAAAATAAGACATCCTTTTTATTCTCCATTTCCCTTTCCCTGTAGCTCTTCACTTGACTAATTACTTAGAACCAAAACCGTCACCACATCCCTGATGAGGGTTTAATTCCCTCTTGTCTTAATGATATTAATACCAAAACAACTCTAGCTACTACCTCTTTTTCCCTTCAATGAAGTGAAAGCACTGTTATCACTAGGGATATGGTGCCTTTCTAAAGAAACACGGGGCACTTCCCCGAGAATCTGGGAAAAATCAATCAAGCAGGAAAAGAACAATATTTGGGACAACAACATATTTGCAAAATCAATTTTACTGGCATGTAACTCTAATCACATAACTTGCTTACTCCACAACTTTCAACATCTTCTAATTGCCAAGGAAATTAAGCCATAATTTATCATTCTGCTACTCCAGGGCTCCCCAACATTGACAGATCTATCTTTTGAGCTATTTCCCCTATTTTGCTATGTAGCTCTAAAATCCATACTGTGACTGGACTGAGTGGTATTCAAGTTTGTCACCCGTAATGCCCACCTCTACACTCTGAACCCTGTAAGTAATCAATATGTGTGCAGTAAAATAAATGGAAGAATAGAATTGGTCATTGTGCCACATTTTATATCCGTTGCAAATTAAAGCAGAAACATCGCAGTTTGTTAAATTGTCTCTCAGAGTTTGCCTAGGGATTGATCGCCTCTACGTGAATAATTAGTGGTTCTCAGTTTTCAAAATGAAGGTCCAAAATCTTGATCATAGGTTGCACCATTAATGTACAGAAATTCATCAGTCAACGCCTGGGGCTGTCCTTCAAATCATCATCGTCTACACCAGTTTTCCTCAGTAGGTACATAGGGGTTTGTGAAAATCTGGAGTCATCAGGGCAATGCACTTTATAGCTGGAAGACCAGAGTTAGACTTCCAGTTTTGATTGCCGGTAGGTATGCAATGTTTGAAACGTGACCCCTTTACGGGGAATTCTCCACAGCAGAAGAATAAAAGGCTGCTCACAATTTCCTCTTGTCAATTCAGTAATCCTATTACAAAAATTACAATTTCAAAATAGTATGCAAACTCAGAAACTTTTTCTAAAGGGTGAGTATTACTGGGGGAGAGCACTTGTAAAATGTCAAATCTAGCATTCTTTTAACATGGTCACTCCTTGATGTAGAAATATGTAAATTGCAGTAGGCATGTTTCTTGGGTCAGACAGACTTGGTTTCAATAGAAAAATAATGACCTAAACCAAACTCTTCATGAGAAATTGTGAAGACAAAATCAGAAGTTACAGATTATATGGTAGACATTCTAGCTTTCCCTTGTCTGTCTCTAATCTCTTTTCCTCTCTCCTTCTTGCTTTTGCTTTTTTTCTCTCTAGGGATGGATATAGTTCGTATACTGTGTTTCCCTGAAAATAAGACCTAGTCAGACAATCACCTGTAATGCATCTTTTGGAGCAAAACTTCATATAAGACCCGGTCTTATTTTACTATAAGACCAGGACTTATATAATATAAGATGTAATGGAGGTCCAAATTATACTTCATATATGTGTGTGTGTGTGTGTGTGTGTGTGTGTGTGTGTGTGTGTGTATATGAAGTATAATTTGGTATAAGATTTAAAAAGTATTTTTCTGACATAAGTGTAAATAACTCATGTGAAGCAGATATGAACAATGGCAGTAGTGAAAGATGCTTAGTGAGTGCAATCATTTTCAATGTATGTTGACTTGCATTTATCATTAAAAAAATACTACTAGAAAAGTACTATTGAAAATATGAGTGTCTGTTTTATGTTTCCAGTTACAAGGGCTGTACTAAATTCAATTTTAAAGGAGCACAAGCATTGGTAACTTGATTTATCTTGGGGATGTGTACTGTATGAATCTCCCGATCCTTAAAATTTTCTGATCCTCACACTGGAAAGGCAAATAAAAATATTTGTGTTTTAATTTTTTCCTTAGGAGAAAATACACAGAAAAACATTTCTTCTACAAAAACTTGGCATAGGATGCAAAGTGGGGGAAAGTGGGTGATACTGGCTCTTGCGGAAAACGAATAATTCATCTCTGAGAAACTATACATTGATAGCCAACAGTTCATGCTGAGTGAAGTAAGCCTAACTAAATTAATATCACTCAAGATACCTAGCTGCATTTAGGGCACTGAGAAAACATTGCAGTATGTTACAAAGTGGACTTTGAAATAAAAACTCCCTGGATTTCAATCTCTACTATGTTTTCTTGAACAATTCCTTGACTTCTCTGAGTTTCAATTTCTTCATCCAGAAAATGCCGTGTTTCCCTGAAAATAAGACCTAGCTGGACCATCAGCTCTAAAGCGTCTTTTGGAGCAAAAATTAATATAAAACCAAGTATAATATAATATCATATAATACTGGGTCTTATATAATATAAGCCCGAGTCTTAACATAATATAGTATATGATAGTATATGATAGTATATGATGTGATATGATATGATATGATATAATATGATATGATAACATAAGACCACATCTTATATTAATTTTTGCTCCAAAAGATGCATTGGAGCTGATGGTCTGGCTAGGGCTTATTTTCAGGGAAACACAGTGATAAAATAATCCCACAAACAATTGTTAAGAGGATAAAATAAGATCATATATATAAAGCAATAGACACATTACGGATGCTCCATAATTAGTAGCTCTTATTGTTATTTACTTGAAATAGGGTGTTCTCGTTTACATGCCAAACAATGGCAACACATGGAAGGCTTCTTTAACTCAGGACTGCACGAGGCCAACAGAAGGATTAATTGACTTTTTCTGTTGGTTTGCTTTGTCTAAATCTATAAATCTGTAAACTATGTTCCCATGTTCATGTAATTGCACAGTTTAATAGCATATTAAAATAATTAGTTTTTTATTCCTATATTGAGTGCTTATGGACACACATACACCTACATACAAATAGTCTCTCTGTCCATACATATAGCTATAGACATAGATATATACACACACACTACTGGGAGTTACAGTGTAAATACTTTCTGTTGTATTATAATTCTATTATTACTCTAAATTCTGTGTATATGCATTAAAATAATAAATATAAATATATATATATATATGTATATGTATATATATATGTATATGTATATATGTGTGTGTGTGTATATATATATATATATATATATATATATATATATATATATATATATATGGTCTGAAAATTAAGTTCATGAACTTGTTGCAATGATGTTGCTAAACTCTTTTGATATCAGAGGGATTATTCATTATGAATTTGTACCAACTGGACAAACAGTTAACCAAGTTGACTATTTGGAAGTGCTGAAAAGGCTGCATGAAAAAGTTAGACGACCTGAACTTTTCGCCAACAATTCATGACTCTTGCATCACAACAATGCACCAGTTCAAATGGCACTGTCTGTGAGGGAGTTATTAGCCAGGAAATAAATAACTGTATTGGAACACCCTCCCTACTCACCTGATCTGGCCTTCAATGACTTCTGACTTCTTTCTTTACCAGAAGATGAAGGAAATATTGAAAGGAAGACATTTTGATGACATTCAGGACATCTAGGACAATACGACAACAGCTCTGATGGCCATTCCAGAAAAAGAGTTCCAAAACTGCTTTGAAGGGTAGACTAGGCACTGGAGTCAGTGCATAGCTTCCCAAGGGGAGTACTTTGAAGGTGACCATAGTAATATTCAGCAATGAAGTATGTGCATTTTTTCTAGGATGAGTTCATGACCTTAATTATCTGACCTTGTATGTGTGTGTGTGTGTTTGTGTGTGTTTGTGTGTGTGTGTGTATTTAAATATAGTTGACATTCAATATTAATTCTTATCCTTGTTTCACAATAAGTCAGTTAGTTTTTCCCTCTCTCTGGTACTCTAAGATTTTTTTTTTTTTTCACTTTTTTTTGTTTTGGGTTTTCTGCAGTTTGATTATTATTATATAGGTGTAGATCTGTTTATTTGTTTGTTGGTTGGTATTTATCCTGCTCGGTGTTTTCTGAAGTTCCTGAATATGTGATTTGGTGTGTCATTAAGTTTTGAAATTCTTAGTCATCTATTTATTCTGTTCCATTCGCTCTTCTTTTCCTGATATTCGAAATATAACTATATTACATGTTTTGAAATTGTCACAGAGATCTTAGATGTTCTGGGGATTTTTGGTTGTTGTCGTTCCTTTTATTTATTTATTTATTTATTTCCAATTACTTTTTTCTCTTGTTATTTCTGTTTGGGAAATTTCTATTGACCTGTCTTGAAACTCACTTATTCTTTTCTTGCCATGACCAGTCTACTGATGAGCCCATTACAGGAATTCTTCATTTCTGTTATAGTGTCTTGGATTTCTAGCATTTCCTTTTGATTATTTTTCAGCATTTTCCTCCCTAAGCTTCCATTAACCATCTGTTCTTGCATGCTGTCTACTTTTCCATTAGAGCCCTTAACGTATTAATCATAGTTATTTAAAATTCCCTATCTGATAATTCCAACATCTGTGCCATTTCCGAGTTTGAATCTGATGTTTACTTTGTCTCTTCAGACTGTGTTTTCTCTTGCTTTTTGGCATGACCTGTAATTTTTTGTTGAAATGTGGACATGTATCAAGTAATGGTAACTAAGGTACACAGGTCATTCATGTAAAGATTTATTTTAATCTGGCTAAGCGTGAGCTATGTTAAAATATTTGTTGTAGCTGTGGGTCCCAGAGGCTTCAATTTCCTCTAGTGTCGTTGTTTGTTTTCTCTCTTGCTTTTGGTCTTCCCTAACTAACTCCTCACAAAGAATCTGTGTTTTGCAGCTCTTTCATTTGTAGTCTTGTTATTCTACTGGAGTGCTGTTATCACAGTAGTTAAGGTGTGGAGTAAGTGAAGCATGCTATAATCTTATTATTAAATTCCAATCTTCTGGTAGCCCTCTGTCCCTGGGATGTGACAGTCACAGGTGTTTCTCTTTTGGTGGCACAGGAAGCCTACAGTGGGCTGGTGGTGGTTAATTTCTCCACCCCCCCAACATTGGATAGAGCTCTGGTAAAGACTTCAAATCTTCACCTTGAACACCTGGTAGGGTTCCTGGAGATAAACCTCTCAAAAGAGTGGGGACCTGTTTCAACCCCAGATGCTTTTCACTCTTATTTTAGCCCTAACCCAGCCTCCAGTCATTCATCAAAATTATAATTTAAATCTTTCTACCATTTATTGCTCTAGCAACTTCTGTTCCAGCTAATCTCAAGCATGATTCTCTGGATTCACCTGCTTCTCCAGATATGGGGTGGCAGTTTGCTCTATGAACTCAATTTTCCTATGACTAAGAAAAGTTGGTTTTTCAGTTTCTTCAGCGTTTTTTTATTGATGAGACTGTCAACTTCCAAGCTTTTTGTACGTCGCAGCTAAGGTCGAAAGTTCGTAGATGATATATTTCTCTGCCTTGTATTTGTAAATTATTTTTTTGTTGAATATTTAGTTATGTGGCAAGTATGGATATCAGATAACTCAAATAAAGCAACTGTAAACATCTTTAAAACAAATTCTATTACTGACTTCCTGTTTCAGTAAGTGAATGATTGGTAATTCCATTCAATTCAGGAATTGCATGCCCCTTCCCCTAGATGTTTATCTGAGTTCCCAGAAAATTGCATGTAAGCCTATTCTTTCTGAGTGGGAAAGGATCACTTGGCTCTCGCATGTTGTATATCCTTGGTGGCATTTACTGTAACATCCTCACTCCTACCAGATCTCTGGTCATTGCCTCATGCAGATAATGGCTGTTTCTTTCCAGTACCACCAGTGACATAGACTCACAGGGTTTGCTGGCTCTCTCTCCCAATTCTGCTCCTTTCTAGAACACACCAAAAAACAATCTTCTGATCCCAAACTTGCACACACAATCTTTACAAGGTAGCATCAGGCCTGTCTGCCTAGATATCCCACATAGCAACTGTCACTCTACTATTTCTAATGTAACTAGGATTGACAAGGAGATCTATAAGGTATAATCCAGAAGAAACCGAACGTCTTCTCTCCCTTCAAATTCCCAAACACATCTGGGATTTTATCAATTCTTTTCACCCAACCCCTCCATCCAGCTCTAGAAACAGCCTCTTCCAATGGCCTCGCCAACACCGGACTGTCCATCTTCTCACTCTGAAGTCCTTCTTCTCCAACTGCTAGAAACTTTGACTGGTCTGTGACATGAGAAATCAACTCTGATTAACCCTGTCCTCTTGCAACTCTATTAT
Organism: Rhinolophus sinicus; assembly: GCF_036562045.2. Taxonomy (NCBI): domain Eukaryota; kingdom Metazoa; phylum Chordata; class Mammalia; order Chiroptera; family Rhinolophidae; genus Rhinolophus; species Rhinolophus sinicus. The sequence continues at coordinate 35,726,902 of NC_133760.1, read as the reverse complement.
TTATGGCATAGATATGATGTCTGAATTTTTGTTTTGTTTTGTTTTGTTATAGTTTCTAATTTTTATTAAGATTTTATTTTGTTAGAGCACTTTTAGGTTTACAGCAAGATGGAGAGGAAGTTACAGAGATCGCCATATACTCCTGCCTCCCTCATGCACAGTCTCCCTCATTATCGCCACCCCCCAGCAGAGGATTACAGCGGCTAACATTGATGAACCTACATTGGAACATCGTAATCACCCAAAGTCCGTAGTTTACATTATGGTTCACTGTTGGCATTGTCCATGGTTCTGGACAAATGTTTAATAACATGTATCTATTATTATGGTATCACACAGAGTATTTTCATTGTCCTACAAGTTTTCTGTGCACTGCCTATTCACCCTTCCGCGTCTTTCCCTCCAGCCCCTAGCAAGCACTGATCTTTTTACTGTCTCCATATTTATGCTTTTTCCAGAATGTCTTATCTTTGGAATCATCCGTATGTACATAATCTTTTGAGATTATTCCTGAATTTTTAAATTGTATGTTGTTTTAGCTCAGAATCTCGGGTACTTACAATATCTTGATAATCACAAATCCAGAAAAAAGGTTTGACTTGTCTCTATTCTCTGTAGCAACAATTTTATATGAAGTTATGCATGACTCATATTTCTGGTATTAGAAAGGGAGAGAGGCATTAGGAGGCACTGAGAGGCGATTCTTTAGGAAATATGACAAATTGTATCCATGCACAATTATGTAACACCCTTCATCTTTAAAAATAAGACATTTAGGTATAGTTTCATGAATGCATACAATGATTACATAGTAAAATAAAAATAACACTGTTTTTTCAGAATTTAATTTTACTTACATTTAAATAAACACTGATTCAAAATTATTGGTGCCCAAAAATCATAGATATTAATAGACTATAAGCTAATGCTAAGGTCCATATTTCATGCATTTATGTGTTTTCTAAAATATCTATCACTAAACTGTATATCCAAATGGTTATAAAGAATAGTAGAGTTAAGAGCTTATTTGAATAGTTAAAACCATAAGTTGTAGTGCCCACAATTGCTCAGCAATTGCTCTGACATGACATTGTGTTGAATGTAGAAAGAGCTGGGCCACTGGTATCATTGAGTACCGACTTTATGGTGAATGCAATTTAATTCTCATAATTATTATAGATGTTGAAACTGTGAATCAGAGTTTTTATTTAATTTGCCCAAGGTCACTCAGATAGCCAGTTGCACGGTTCAGACTTGAATCATGGATGTATTATTGACTCCAAAGCTGCCTTTTTTTCCCTTCCTCTAGATCAGTATTATATTGATACAGATGTACAGACATACACAATTGATTAGTCATTGTGTTAATCAATACACACAGGAAAGACAGAACGCATGGATGAGAGTACGGTAAGAAACCAGGGCATATTACTTCCTCCCCATCATGTCTAGCGCCTTGTCCTTTATACTTAAATTAACCAAACTTAAAAGTAAAACCATAAGCAAATATAGCTATAAATCAGTTGGAACAAATACTTGACATGCGTAATCAAGGCTATCTTGCAAGCCCATCTTGCTTCCTTTCCTTTTAAACATATAATATAGATATTTCAATGGAGCATTCAGTACTGCATATAGCACTTTTTTGTCTTTTATCAGTACATGCAAAGGAATTAATGGCATCTTATTTTTTTTAAGAAGAAAGTTGTAATCAGTTTATTTTAGATGTTACCATAAATGCTGTTTTTTGGGTTTTTTTTTTTTTGGTTGTTTTCTGCTTGTCGCTGCTCTGGGTTGGAGAGAAACACGAGTAGTGGAAGAAAGGAATCTGTACAGAAGGCTTTTTCACACTTTACAAATGGTTACAAAGTGATAATTAACAATGTGCTAAATACTAGGTGACAAAGCTCAACAGAATAAGGTGAAAATTAATTGTTTGAGATACGATTTCACTGGAATGATCCATTTCTTTAAAAGCAATGGAAACAGCTAAAAACTGACAGTCTCTTGTTTTGAGTACATTATACACTACCATCAATTCAATTGAATTGAACCACTCCTAGTCACAACCATCATCTTTCATTCATACTTCTGCTCATTCAACAAACATTTATTGAATATCAATGGTGTGCCTCTGATAGATGCTGAAGATAAAGGAGCAAATAACAGACACATGGTCTCTGCCCTCACGGGAATTTTTCTATGTCAATTGCTGTCACCTCTGACCTCCCTATGGTTCTCTTCAATATCACTGTCCTCATCATAACCCTGTCATCATCCTTATCATCATCCCCTTTCCTCTAGGGATACATTCTCTACCGATGGGTAAAGTGAGACATGGAGAAAGACTAGGGGGCTATTATACCTGACAGGGCTTTCTTACTCTTCTTCCCATGCTAATTTTTACCTTGATAATGTACGTTTAAAATGCCATCTCACAAAAACCTCTCTGATCACTCAATTTACAAGAGACTATACCCCCAATTATTTCATAGTACTTGACCTGGGAATATAATGGACACTCAGATCATATTTTCTGAATGATGTGTAAAATAATGGAGATGTTTGTTCTCTTGCCACATCTCTCATGACCACTGTAACACACATGGCAAGAAATAGTGGCTAAAGGCAACAGCCCAAGAACCCAGGTATAAGTTCCAGGATTTTATTTGTAACCAGTTGCTCTGTCCCTTCACTGTCAGCATCCCAATCAGTTTAAAATTTCACTTGCTGACGTTTCTTCCTACTTCAGACTTGCTATCTTTCTCTGATGATGCTTGTCTGGCATGTATTAACTCGCTACTGCTATCTACCCAGATGCTAGCAGCAGTAACGCACCTGGTCAGTTCCCAGTCCCTATATGTTAGATATGGGGAAATTACAACATCCATACTTCTGGCCAGAATTAGGAAGAGTTAAACTAGGGTGTTCCAAGTGGGAATCAGAAAAGGGATATCAATCCAATAGATAAGATGGGCCATTACCCTATATGGAAAGAAAGAATCTAAAAATGATGCAGGTATCATAGGAGAGACAGGGAGAAGAATGATGGTGACATTCACTGGAATTGGTAACTTAAGAGGAAGAGCAGAACAAAAGAAGGAGATGGTTGGCTCCATTGCACATGTGTTGATAACACTGCCAGTTATTGTAAAAGGTATGTTATATACATATATAATTTCTATGGTAACCTGCTATTATATAAACCAGGCCCACATACTCTCTTGTTCCGTCATCTGATCTTAGGAACTTCCCTTGAGACCACAGTACAGACTGAATGAAAGAAGGCAGCATAGCAGGAAAAGGACCATGGGCATTGGGGCCACTTCTCCATATAACACACTTATGCTCTCAGGGTGTGTTTCAGCCCAATCACACATACACCATTTCTATGTGATGATGAACTGATACTATCCACACCCAACTTTATAACTTGGTGGTTAAGATAAAACTGGTTCACGATGGGCACTCAGGCCACCTGGCAACTGGGTGGCTGTGGTTAAGCTTTCAATCTCTGCTAAGACCCAACAGCTGGCCAAGAGCTGCTTCTCAAAAGGAGAGTAGTTATCTACAGATTCAGGGCTGTACTCCCAAATCCTAAGGCCTGACTGCAAACAAGCGATACGAACCTGCCAAAGGCTCCAAACAGCACCCGTGTCTGTCACTGATACTCCAAGCATCGCTAGACTTGCTGTAACATATGGGCCAAGTGGCAGAGCCGTTTTCACAGCAGCCTAGACCTGTTGCAGAGCATTCTATTGTCCTAAGCCCCTATAGCTTTTCACTGATGTAAACGGCCCCTGACTTTTAGCTGATTTTATTTCCCACCCTGACACACAAATATCTTAGCAGTAAGTACAGAGTTGTTTCTATTCCTTGCTCACTAAAACCAATCAGCATAGTGACACCAAAGTAAGGGGCCACTGTGATTTCTTGCAGAAGGGAAAGCAGATCAAGGTGCCTGCATATAAACGATGACATAGGGCTGGAGTGTTGAAATAGCCCTGAGGTAGGAGAGGGAAGGTGTACTGCTGGCATTGCCAGCTGAAAGAAACTGTTCCTGGTGGACTTCATTGATAGGGATGGAGAAAAAGGCATTTGACAGATCAATAGCTACATATCAGGTACCAAGGGACGCGTGCATTTGCTCAAACAATGAAAGTACATCTGGTACAGCATTTGTAATTAGAATCACCACCTGGTTAAGTATCTCAGTCTGTTTGGGCTGCTATAACAAAATACCAAAGACTGGAACGTGTATAAACAACAACGATTTATTTCTTACAGTTCTGGAGACAGTAAAGTTCATGCTCAAGATATGAGTAGATTCTGTTTCTGGTGAGAGTTGGTCAAGTGGACACATAAAATTAAACATCACAGTTAACTTGAGAATAGAGAGAATCTGAAAGTGATACAAAGATTTTGAGCAGTGTTAGGTTGAAATACCTTTCACTGGGCTTGGGGGCAGAAAAAAGGAGGATGATAGTTGGTTCCATTGTAGAAACACTGAGGGCTATGGATCGAGCAAGAAATTTTAAAGAACAGTCTTACTCTTGGACCATATTTCCCTCAAAATAAGACCTAGCTGGACAATCAGCTCTAATGTGTCTTTTGGAGCAAAAATTAATATAAGACCCAGTCTTATATTATATCTGGTATTATATTACATTACATTTATATTATATTGCATTATATTATATTATATTATATTATATTATATTATATTATATTATATTATATTACATAAGACCAGGTCTTATAGTAAAATAAAACCGGGTCTTGTATCAATTTTTTTCTCCAAAAGACACATTAGAGCTGATTGTCCAGCTAGGTCTTATTTTCGGGGAAACACAGTTATGTATTTCTGATTCACCAAATTGATAACAAGAGAAGGAAAGAAAATGAATGATAATACAAAATAAGTTTAAAAAAAAGAGAAGAGAATGGTCCAAGAGCGGAATCTTTAGAGAGCGAGAAAACAAAACAGAATATGGTAGAAAGGTAGAGGGAGAGCCAGGAGCAATAACAATATAGGAAGAATATGGTTTAAAGGGGGGGAATAATTTCAAATAAGTGGGAGAAGTCAGAGAAATAAAGGTTAAGCCAACACCGTTCTGGTTTGAAATTTATAAAAATGTGATGACCAGAGTTCAAATAGTCATGAGACATCTTTGGAGGTAGGAGTAGATTGACGTAGATTGATGTATAAAGAAGGACAGGAAGATTTTTATGAGGTGTAAAATGTTCTTTTTGGAAATGGCATGCTCAAGAAGTTAGACATGTTTGTCCCTCAGTCTTGTAAGAGTTTCTCTGGGATGACCTTCAGGATCTCTGGCTTTTTCTAATTGAGGTTTTTGCTTAACCATCACCTCCCTGTGAAGGTTACCTTAGATCACCTGTGTTCCTATCTTCTCTTTCCCTCTCTGTCCTTCTCTTTGCTGCTGTGAGTCCTACCAGGGTGGCTAGCATCTACTGCATAGATACATTGTCTTACCCTTTTATTTCTTACAGGCTTTGTCCCATAGAGGAGTACCAGCTCCTTCTGGAACCAGAAGGAGGCAGGAGTGTTAGTTTGGGGTATTCATTCTTCTGCTCTTTCTTGTAGGTCACTACTAATGTTGCAGTTCCTTGTCAGTTGTCTCTGTCCATAGACTCTCTATAGTCCAGATTCAATTCTGTCTCTCTCTAGGCCTGGCGTGGTAATGGACTCAACTCAAACAATCCCCAGACTATTACACCATTCTTTGCGATCATCCTATACCTAGTCCATATGCTTATAAACAGTGTCTTTATTAAATTGCTTTAATTATCCCAATTTGAATGTGTCATCTGGTTCCTGCAAGAACCTAACCTATATGCAATCCTATATAAAAATGGCAGTTCCATAACTCTGCTCCCTTTATTGTGTTTCATTTTCCTTTAGGGTATTGATTACCTTTTAGTATGGTTATATATTTGTTGACTGTCTATCTTGCTCACTATAATACGTGCCCTGTAAGTCAACAGGCTTTGTCTATTTGCTTTACTACCACATCCAACCCCTAGAACAGTGCTTGATATACAGTAGGTGCCCAATATATACATGTCTGATGAACACGCATATGAATCTCACACCACATGTTTATCACAGCATTGCCGTTTATTTTGTCATCTCTTCCTCCTTTTTTGAGTAAGGATAAAATTTATTTTTATATTTTAATTTGTTTTGACACTATCACTACCAGTAATGAGGAATCTTGCACGTAAGCTTCAAATTCTAATCGAACTTTGTATGTACGACTTAATAAAAAATGCAGTTGTGTGTGGGTGTTTGTATGATGGATATTCCAAAATTATTTTACTTTATAAATCTGTAAGTACTGAGTTTCTGTTTACCTACCACTAGTTCAAAGTTTTCAAATTGACTGAATGAATCCATTTTTCAGGGAGTATGTATTTTCTGGGAGGAAATTGGAAGAGAGACGATAATAAAAGAGGAAAAGATTTTGTATTTCAATTTTAACAGAACCTTGTAAAAAGTACTGTTTGAAACCATATTACATCCACCAGCAATCCAGAAAATACTGAGATTGCCAAAAAAAAAAGAGATAATTGCATCTTTTAAAATTTTAAGCAGTACGATGTGTTTAACTGTGAGCTATTTTTGAGTATTTAAGCCTCACATATACATTTTTAATTTTGATTGCTCCAGTGAGCTAAGCAGCTATTTGCTGGGAATATACTTCTAAAACAAAACAACAACAACAAAAACTACCAATGCAGTTAACTCAACACTTATACTTGTCCACTATATAGTTACACATAAGATAGCTTTTTCAAAATCACTGCTCTTTTAAAATAAATAGTATATGATGTAATAGAACCAAGTATATGGTACTGATTTGTAATAACCTTTATAGTCTTCCCATAATTATTTGTAATGATAATAAGAACACTATGTTGCCTTGTATGAGTTCTTATAATGTACATGTTTTCACATGACTCATTTCATTTCATACTCACAACAAACCTATGAAGGGTATTATTATCCTTAATTTCATATTTAAAAAAATTGAGTAAAGAACATTAAGGGATGTGTTTGAAATCATCCAGTAAGTGAACAGTCAAGCTAATGTACAAATTAAGGTCTTTCATTAGGTCAAGTGAAACCAAATTTTATTTAAATCCTCTCTCATAGAAACTCTATGACCTTGGGCAGATCATTTGCATTTCTCATCCTCAGTTTTTCACTTGTCGTCATAAAGCCTGGCAATAAATAACCCTCATAAGGTTCCCTGATTGCTACGTAGGCTGAGTGACGCAGACGCTGTTGGTTCCCCAGTCAGATCCACTTTATCAGGATGGCACGTCCATCCCCTAGCCGTTCTGATGTTGATGGCCAATGGCTAACACCTGCACCCATCTTTGCCACAGCAGTGCCCCTGGCGAATGGCAGCCTGTGCTGAGTGGTATGTGGGACGTCGGGAGACTATACACCTCAAACCTCCAAGGCGGCCGAGAACCAGAGTGACCTATACTGTAATACAGCCATCATGCTTACTTGCCTCTAGGTAGACCACCTGTCAAACAATTTACCTCCAGGATTTCCTGTGAGATGAGCTTGAATCTGAACTCTGAAAACCACTTCTCCTCCTCAGTTGTTTTCTGAGCTTCACCTCTTCCCTGGTCCCTACTAGACCTCTCCTGAGAGCATTCTTTCAGTAAAATCACTTTCACGAGAAATCTTGTCTCAGGCGCTGCTTCAAGGCCTGACCTAAGACACTGGGTATACTCAACTTAATTAAGTCGTCAGTATTCTAGGGCCTATAACCAAAGGTTGCTCTCACAGAAAGCAGTCTTTACAAGGTTATTATCCCAGCATGAGTTTGCTATGCGTTAAACAAATAGGCAATCAGAAAAATATGCGTTAAACAAATAAGCAATCAGAAAAGTAAACTATAAAGGCTTCAAATGCTATCACCAACTCTCAGGCTCTGCATCAAACCGAGATTATTTATGTTTAGTATACTGCAGCAACAGACTATTTTGAGTGAGTCAAATAGATAAGGTGATGCTATGATGGCATTTTGCCCGCTAATTGCACTAAAATCATTGTGGGTTTTGATGGGTAGGCAACTAAATTTTAAACTCTTTTGAGAACATGAGCGTCACTAACCTCTCAGATCACTGGGACAGAAAGAGTAAGACATGTTTTATCAAGTTCACGAGAACACGGTGGGGTACACAGACCTGCTATGTAATCCTTGTTGAGGTCACAGTTGTAATATGTCAAGCTTTCTAAGGGACATGTAGGCCATCTGATGGCCAGAGGAAAAAAGGTTAGAGTTTTGAGGGCATGTAACGTAAATATGTGTCACATTTCATGGACATTCCTGAACATCTCCCATTATTACTAATTAGTATGTCGTTATTATATCACGAACTTGTACACAAGAAATAGTTACTGAGTTCTAAGTAATCTAAATTAACTGCTACAAATACACATTTTTCTAATTAAGCAGAAATTGAAAAGTATTGCTTAAATCTACTAATATTTCACAAATTACTCACTGGTTATTTTAAAATGATCTCCTTTCTATAAAAAAAAAAGTCGAGACAGATGCTAAGATCTGAGGTAACATTTTAGTTATTATAAAAAAAATAGATATTATTCCTCAGTGAAACCCTGACTATAATGATAAAATATAAAGGAAAAACCCATACAATTAGGAAAAAAAAAACAAAAAACAAAAAAAAAAAAAACTTGGTTCAAAAACCAAAGAGATGTTAACAAATAGAAAAGGACTGAGAATCCCATCCTCAATGCTGTATCCAACTTCTGCATATAACAGCTGCTTTCAGCATCACCCCGAGATGAGATGAAGACTTGTCTCCAGACCACACTCCTGCCTATAACCTGAAATGTTTATAAATATGAAGAATCCCAATCTCTACCCATACAAACAGTATCAAAACTTTGGGAATCAGTATAGGAATTATCAGTCATCTAGATGATTCCTATACAGGTTAAATTGAAGAAACACTGGAATCTTCTCTGAGCCCACACTGATTCTAGTGATTCTATCAGAGTCAAGTAATCACGAAGAGCAATCAATGCGTTTTTTTTTTATCTTTTGTACCTGGAATGTGGAAGACATTTTTTTTTCAATAACTTCAGTAGCCCATGATTGCAATATACTCCATTTCAAACTAATTTCCCTAAAACAATCCCTCCAAGTTTTTGTGCTATCCCACTACCACCTCCTCGTCTGGCATTTGCACATCATAATAACAGTACACAAAGCAGGTTGAAATATCTTCAAATAAGAGATACCATGGTTATACCAATTACAGCTGGTAGTTAAACCATTTCTACTATGTAGCTGTGAGAAAACGTCAACATCACTCCAAGCAGTTGGTACACATGGAACGGAAAGTGAGATTTCCTTCCCACCTCATCAAACTGTGGAGCAGGCGAGGCCACACTGAAAAGAGGTAAAGCTTTGGAGCCCAATGAATCTGTGTTTGAGACCTGGGTCTGAGATTTTCTGTTTGATTTTGAGCAAGGGATTTAGCCTCTCTGAGCTTCAAAATACTCTTTGGTAATGTAAGAAAAATATGCACTCCTCTGTAGAAAAGAGAATAATAAGAGGGGCTGACCATGTACCAGCCCCTATCGTAATTGTTTCATATTCTGTTTCCCCGAAAATAAGACCTAGCCAGACAATTAGTTCTAATGCGTCTTTGGAGCAAAAATTAATATAACACCCGGTCTTATATTATTTAAGACCCGGTATTATATTATATTATATTATATTATATTATATTATATTATACCCGGTCTTATATAATATTATATGATATTTTATTATATAAGACCGGGCCTTATAGTACAGTAAAATAAGACTGGGTCTTATATAAATTTTTGCTCCAAAAGACGCAGTAGAGCTGATTGTCCGGCTAGATCTTATTTTCGGGGAAACACGGTATGTATATATGATCGATCACATGTAATAGATGCTGAAGCCCTTTAGATGGGAACTACCACTATCTATTGCATTTGCATTTTGCAGATGAGGAAACTGAGGCACAAGGCATTAAACTAATTTCACAAAGAGACACAGAGAGTGAACTGAAGAACCTGGCTCTGGCCCTAAAAGTCTAATTCCAGAAAAAGAAAGGTTTGGATCCTGAATTGTATATAGCTCCAGGTGTTACTGCAATGGAGTAATTTATGCACCATGCACATCATAAGCAATCAAAACTATTAAGCTCCCCCTCCCTTACCTTTTGGATTATACGAAACTACCAAGGATAGATAGATATCATCAGTCTAGTAGTGACACCACTTCTAATCTCTTATTGCAATTTATTCTCTTCAAATGATAATATGTACTTCCTTTCAATGAACTTTTAGTCAAGCCACACAGTAAACCAGTGCCTTCTTCACACAGGTTTTATGTAATTTCACCGGAATGTGAGAAAACTGTGATACACAGGGGGTCTGCCTGTTTCACCACCACAGACTTAGGTTTAAGTACAAACTTTGCATTTTAGTTCGTATGAAAACAATGTATTAAAGATAGATGACTTTTGAAGTACTACATGCTTAAAATTCAAGACGTTGAATGGTGTGTGTGTGTGTGTGTGTGTGTGTGTGTGTGTGTGTGTGTGAGAGAGAGAAAAGGAATGTTTAGACATATAAACACTGCTGATTCAGCATTTATTTTGCCATTTGACTATCCAGAGACCCAGGACTGATATTATACGAAGTACGTGACAATTCAAGTAAAAGATAATTTGATTTTTTTCCAAAACTGGTCAATAATAAATGAGTTTTAAAATTTAAATCAAAACAATGGACTCCTCACAGTACATTATTGATAAGGTACACTTATTCTAACAACATTTTCAAAGGATAATACATTATTTACTGCCAGTACTAATAAAAACTCCAACATAAATGAAAGTATTAAACTGAAAAAAAAAGAGGCCTGAGCATGTTAAACATTTTACAGGGTAAGTTTATTTGGAATTTGGGTAAAGAACAATATGTAACATGATTTGTTCCTCAAATTCCATATATATATTTAAATCAGTTAGTGAAACAAGTTTATTATGATGGCTCAAGTTCTACAGCCAAGCACTAAAATGTTCAATAACTATTCGCTATGAGTTCCAGCACATAGTGACGATCTGAGTAATGCAATATGAGATAGTGACAAGTAACTCTTCACAGCAATAAAATTACAAAAGAACAGAATACGACTTTAGACTTATTCCAGAGTTAGAAAATTTACTATGACTTTATTTTTTTTTTCCAGGAGAGTTTTTTCGTTTGTTTTTGCTTTTTATTTTTCAACTACAGTTGACATTCAAAATTATTTTATATTAGTTTTAGGTGTACAGTATAGTGGTTAGACATTTTTATAATTTACAAAGCGATCCGTCTGATAAGTCTAGTACCCACCTGGACCCATACATGGTTGTTACAATATTATTGACTATATTTCCTATGCTGTAGTTTACAACTTCATGACTATTTTGTAACTACAAATTTGTACTACTTCAATCCCTTCATCTTTTTCACTCTGCCCCCCCCCAAACCCTCTCTCACCTGGCAACCATCAGATGGTTCTCTATGTTTATGACTCTGTTTCTGTTTTGTTTGTTCGTTTATTTTGTTCTTTAGATTGCAAATATAAGTGAAATAATATGGTATTTGGCTTTCTCTATCTGACTTATTTCACTTAGCATGATACCCTCTAAGTCCATCCATGTTGTCATAAATGGTAAGATTTCATTCTTTCTTATTGTCAAGTAATATTCTATTGTATGTATGTACCACCTCTTCTTTATCCAGTTGCCTCTTGAGGGACTCACAGGTCGCTTGTATATCTTGGCTATTATAAATAACCCTGCTATCAACATAGGGGTGCATACATCTTTTTGAATTAATGTTTTGGAGTTCCTTAGATAAATATCCAGAAGTGGAATTGCTGGATCATAAGTTAGTTCTTTTTTTTTTTATTTATTGAGTAATCTCCATACTGTTTTCCATAGTTCCTGCACCAATTTGCAAGAGGTGCTCAAAGTGGTTACCATCAGCGTCATTTTAATGCAGATTGTTTTTTTTTTCCTTTCTTAAATATGTACACATTTTTTGGCACCCTCTGTATATACTTGTTTAACCACTCATCTACTGAAAGACATCTGCACTGTTCCAGTTTTCAGCTACTACAAATAAAGCTGCTATGACCAGATTTTTTGTGTACACACGTTTTCTTGTGTGAACACATTATGTACCCATATTTCAGTTCTTTCACTGCTTCTTCATCCTCCCTAATGTTCCATAACTCTTTCTTTTACTATTTCCTTTCTGTTTGAAGAACTCGGTTCAGCTAACCTATAAGGGTGAATCTGCTCGCAATAAATTCTTTTCACTTTCTCAAACTGAGAATTCCTTTATGTCTCATTTATTTGTGAAGGGTAGTTTTGCCAGAAATAGAATTTGTGACTGACAGTTCTTTTCTTTTGCCACTTGAAAAAAATAGTCTGCCATTTCCTTTTGGACTCGAAAGTTTCAGGTGAGAAATTCACTGACATTTGAAATGGTGTTTCCTATAGGTAATGCATTATTTCTCTTTGGCTTCTTTCAAGGTTTTTCATTGACCTTAGCTTTCAAAAGCTGAAGCATTGAATTAGTGTATGTTTCTTTGTGTTTATCCTACTGGGGTTTGATTAGCTTGTATGTTGGTTCTTCATGTATGATGTTTCTTCACCAAATCTGTTGTTGTATGATGTTTTTTTCACCAATTCTGGAAAATAGTTGGCCGTTATTTCTTCAAATACCATTTCAGCCTCTTTCTCCTTTACTTTTGATACTCTAGTAATATGAATATTGGATTTTGGGGGTTGTTTCATAGAACCCAGATGCTCCATTCAATTTTTTTTTTCAGTATATTTTCTCTCTGTTGTTTCAGATTGGGTAAACTGTATGATCTGCCCTCAAATTCAAGTTGACTGGTTCTCTCATGTGTTATCTCCACTCCACCATTGCGGCCACTAAGTTAATTTTTTGTTATTCTATTACTGTAATTTTCTATAACTGACATTTGGTATTCATTTGTATAACTTTCATTTCTTTGCTGCCATTTTTATTTTTTCATTTGTTTCAAGGAAATTTGTAATTGATTATTATAACATTTTCATGAAGGAAGCCTTAAAATCTTTGTCAGAAAAATTCCAATATTAGATTCATTTGGGCATTAGCATCAGTTTACTACCTTTTCCCATTAAAGTGATTTTCTTGGTTCTTCATACAACGGGTGATTTTCTATCATATTCTCAACATTTTATATTTTATGTTTAGTGACTCGCTGTATGATTTAAATCTTTTATTTCAGCAGGCAGTCACCTTGTTTATGTTTAGCATACAAGTCTTAGCCTGAATTTGCAGACTGTGGTTCTAGTCGCACTTTAATTTCCACAGGTTTTGTGGTGCTATTTTGATATTCTTGGTTTATCAGCTCCCAGCAGGATTCCCATTGCTCTCTGTTGGTGCTACCTGTGGACACGGATAGCATTTCTCCATCCTGAGCTGCTGAGTGTCTCTCCATGGGGAAGGGATGGGGTGGGATCCATTTAGTAGTGCCCCCCAATGTCAGCTACCTGGTTATCTTTGGAAGGATGCGGAGTCTCAGGCGCTCGGAGTCAAAGCAGATCTCAAGGACAAGTAGCTTGTTGCTGGCTCCTCCTTGCTGGTTCTGCCCACACACTCCAGTGCCTGTGAACGGGGGTGGAGCTTTCTATTTCTAGGCATTTGTGGTGCCTATGTCCCTTCATTGGTTGTGCCCTACCCCTAGGGTATCTGGTGGGGGAGAAAAGACAGTCTCAAGACTATAGACAAAGAGACTTCCAAATGGAAACACTTATTGTGACTCAGTCCTTTCTACCAATTCTAGCCTCCTGTCTCAGTATTTCTCAGTGGGAAAGAGGAGTCTCAGACCCTGCAGAGGAGGAGACTCTTTTCCCTGGACACTTGTTGGCAGAGCTCCTGATATATCGCTCTTGCTCACTGTGTTGGTGTTGGGTTTGTCTGATATTGTTATAGGCATTTTTTTTTTTAATCCAAAAGAGGAATGAACCTACCTGGGCCACCTTCCATAGCCAGGCTGTGGGTTAGGACATTCCAGGGTTTGAATCCTTCTTCTTTTGGGTGGAAGGGACTTAAAAGGCCCTGATGTTAACCTGTTCTTCCAGTGTTTGGATCCCAAACCAGTTCACCTTCTTCTTTCCACCTTTTCAGAGTTCTCCTTTTGTCATCTCCTGTGTTATTCCCTGGGTTTATGCCGTGCTTCGTAAAAAGCAGGAGACATCTGTGCCACAAGAGCAGCATAAGTCTGCGCCATTTTGTCTGACTGGGGAATCCCTATAGTATCTAATCTTATTTTTAAAATAAAGATGGCTGTTATTTTCCCCATTTACCCATGAAAGAAACTAAGGAACAGAAACATGTACTACTTGTTCAAGGTCATGAATAGACAAATAGCAGTAGAGGTCGTAGTGAGCGCCATCTATCAGTGTTAGAAGACAAATTATTTCCCCCCACTTCCTCTCTTGCTTTGCATGTGGAAACTGTGTAATAAGTACGAAAACAAAAACAAAAAGCAAGTCTTGAGAAATTATTCTTTACCTGATAGCATTTATCTGATGAGGGAAAAAGACTGTAAGTAAATGTTTCATTAAACTGTGTTTTTGCAAATACAGAGACAAAGTCAATAAACGCCAAGCAAGTATTTTCTGGGAAATGCCAGGCAAAAGCAGTGAGGACAACTGTAATATATACAGCATGTTCTCATTAAAGAAAACCAGGATTTTTAAGGGCAGGTGCTGTCTTAGCAAAATGACTGACTCAGTTCTGTGGTTGACTCTTTAGACCCCTGTCCAATCCTGATTTGAGGAGAACTAGCACCCAAAACAGGAGAGGCACATTTACCTGGAAGCTTTCCAAAAAGCAAGGACCGCTGAGTTGATTTTATGTTATCTTTCCAGTTTGGAAAGAGTAAAAATGGCTGACTTCTTTTCTTTGTCTTTCTCTGCTACATTTCAGATGCCGGCAGGAGGGCAGCCTGGAACTGACAACGCCAGCAGTGATTACTGAGGAGACAGGCTGTAAGGATACGCTTTGTTTTGTCTTGTTGTCTTTAAAATACCAAAGGCGAATAATAAAGTGTTTACAAGACATGAAAATCATGCCCCATTCCTTTTCATGTTGATGAGTTCCAGCTTATAAGTAAAAGAGAAAACGCAAGCTATTGGGTACACATGAATGAGTTCCAACTACGGATCCCGAAGAAGTGGGGAGGGGGGGATGTGAGAGGAGGGACATGGGGGAGACCTGGGGTGGCCCAGCGGGGATAGGAGAACACAAGTTCAGAGCTTTCTCTTGTCCCGGTGCATGAGAGGTGAAACACAATAGCAATTTCGGGTCTCTATAGATTCTTTTTTTTTTTCTTAATGAAAAGGAAAAAAAATAATGACTTGTAAGTACTGACTTGTAGCATTATTTTGTATTAGCTTCCAAGCATAGAATGGGTGCCTGCCAATATGACAGAAAGAGCTTAGCAAATCTTTTCTTCCTAAAACTAGGATTTGACACAAGCTCTGTTCACAAGAGGCAAATGTATCTAATATACAGTGCTTTTGCTCCAAGGCAATAATCTGTTGCAACAAACACATAAATTCTGTAGAGGGAAGAAGAGCAGAGCTTCTGATATATATTAAACATTTACTATGTACTAGGCCCTGCATAAGGTATTAGATATACAACATTTCTCTAAACTGACACTTTTCAGCAATAGGATTAGCCAATTATATGATGAGCAAACATCAACGCAAAGGGATTTAATGGGTTGACTAAAGTAACATAGCTAGTAAGTGTTACAGGTGAGATTTGATTCGTGGATTTTCATTAAAATACTTATTCATATTGAATACATTTTTATTCACATTAATGAAATTATTTATAAGACATTGAATGAAAAGTGTTTTCTGTTTTATTGAAAAAATCTCAGCACCTTTAATATAAAAATATGTATTAAATATATCAGAAGGGACATTATTTAAATATATATGAAACATTATGTTAAAAAAAAATATAAGAAACATTATGTTAAAAAAAAAAAAGATTTGGCCTTGGGACCTTTCCCCCCGGAAGCACCTGTGGCTCCAGAAATCAATCATAAAGTTCCAGGGAACAAACATTGGGAAACGTTAGTCTAGGGAATTAGTATTACAGGAGTCCGAACCACCAATTCCAGCTTACCATATCATTTGCTTTATAAGAACTTTCTCATGATTTTAGGGTGCTTTAGAGTTTTGAAAACACAGTTATATCTATCTCGTTATTTTAATTTCACAAATATCACCAGAGATTAGAATGCTTGCCCCCATTTTAGAGATAAGGTAGTAGTCTCAAGAAAGGTGAAATCCAAGGTCACAGTATCCTTTGTCAGGAAGTCTTTCCCACCTTATCACAGAAGACATTATTTTTACGATTTTATTCATAATATTATCCATCTTCTCACTCGACAGCTCTGGTAGACGGGAAATAATAGGAAAAGCAAGAGGTCAAGAGACCTGTATGTGAGTCATGATTCTCTGTCACTCCCTACTTGTTTGATTCTTAGGTTTCATATCTGAAATATGTAGAAGTAATAAATAGCCTTTGTGTAGTTTAGATGATGTAATGAAACAAAACGTAAAAAGTCAGAAACAAAAAAGTTCTCAAAAGATATTAGTCCCTCTCCCCACTTTGCCTTTTCCCTTCCGCCATGTTTACAGATGGCCCCCAGATGGCCCACGGCTTTGCATACATCTAAGATACTTAAAATCACATGGGAGGTGTATCCTTTTCAGTTCATTGACTATGACACTTGGCTGAGCGCTAATCTGAGAAGAAGTGGTAGTGATGGTGTTTCTGTTGATAATTATTATTAAAAATAAAACAAAACATAAACAAAAAACACAAAAGCAGGGAACTTAAAAAGGAGAAAGCAATGTATTAAAGTTTCCATACCTTGAGTCAAAATATTTAATTAAGGTGAGTGCTATATTCTTTAAATGCAATTATTCAGAAACTGCAATTAAAATGTTTATTTTTTTCTTTTTCTTTTGGCCGGCTCTCTCCTCAAGACACATATCCACTCACGTTCGCTTTCTCTTTCTCCCAACCCACGCTCTCTCTCTCTCAATTCTTAAACAGGTTCTTGCTACCACAGGTGGGGTGACTCAGTAACCACAACAGGGCTTTATCAGAACCTGAGGAGTCTTAATTTCATCTCACAGTCTCCCAACTTTTACCCTATATGTCTCAACAAAGAAACTGTAAGCTACATATTTTCTAAATTAATTATAACCTAAGCATGAGAGGAAATAGGTAATAATAACCCGTATACTATCTGATAAAGTTTATCTGTAATAATAAGAGTAATAAAAATATAGCAGCTATCAACCCTTACATGCCTACTAGATATTATTGCTGTGTAAGTACTTTAATAAAAATATCTGTACTCTTTAAAGAAAGCTGGAAAGATAAGTCTTATTATCCCTTTTTATGCTGAAAATAAGAAAGACTGAGAGATGAAGGAACTGGTCTGAAAAGTCCAAGTTATGGGGGGCCAACTTGGGTCTGTGTGATATTGCACCTGTGCATTTCTCCCATCCCAACCGGCCACACTCACGAGTTGCATAGATCTAACTACATCATTTGCTAAAAACATGGTGATGACGGGAGTCAGGGCCTTTGTCTACCTTTGTCTCAACATCAAGACCAGGGTTATAGCTGGTAGAGTTAGAGAAACAGTTTTCCTAACTTTGGTCTTATTAAAACTTCAGATTCTTATCATTTCATTTAGTTATAAATGATAAGCATGATTTTTTTATAAGTTAAATTTTGATAAAAGAATCACTAGCACTTCCTAGCGCCTAACACTTTATTACTAAAGTTGGTCCACGGCAGGAAGTGAGTCAAACAGGAAGTCTTTTCTGGGGCCATCTCCATGCACTTCCACAAGCCTCCTCTGAAACTTTGCTGTGTTCCTGGCGCTGTGCTAGTCATGAGGATATGGCCGCCCTACTAAGCTTACAGACTGCCGGGTGCTGTTGTGCACACAAGCAACTTCAAAGCACACTGCACTTTTTGTAGTCTAAAGGGAGCATTATTTATACTTGGAAACGTGCTTTATAAATGGTAGGTCAATAGAATCACATGGCAATTTTCCAAGTTTTGAAATCTTCGTAGTTCAAACTAAACGAGATTGTGTTGGTCTTGAGGTTTGACTTCTTGAATTTCACGACGGCGTCTTCAGCCCATGTAAGGGAGAGGTCCTGGTTGTGTGGACACTGTGAGCCAGGGGTCATGGCACATCTCCAGGCTCCCCTTGCAGTGTGTCGGATTCTCTTCTGAGTGGTCAATGGCTTGGTGGACGGAACAGTCTTATTGGACTGGTCACCAGGTCGAGTGATGTGTGAGTCAGTGTGGACAGGGCAAGGGAAACACGCCAGAGAATGGGAAACATGCCAGAGATCACAGAAAGGATTCTGTGTTTAGACTTTAGAGTTTGCTTCAGAATTTATAATCCTGATTTGCTTTTCCTAACTTCTGACTCTCCATTTTGCATCAGCCCTAAAAATCAAGCCAATTAAGACAAAAGTATTTTGTTTGCTTCCCTTCTCTTCTTTCTCTTCAGATGTCTTTATTTTTCAGCTTTCTCCCACTTTGTCTATTTATGATTATTTAAAAACCATACCAACAACAACAACAAAATAGAATCTATGTAGATCTATCTGTATTTGTTGTTGTA
This sequence comes from Rhinolophus sinicus, assembly GCF_036562045.2. Taxonomy (NCBI): domain Eukaryota; kingdom Metazoa; phylum Chordata; class Mammalia; order Chiroptera; family Rhinolophidae; genus Rhinolophus; species Rhinolophus sinicus. The sequence goes on along the minus strand of NC_133760.1, from coordinate 35,708,057 downwards.
TTTGTTATTGTTTTTTAAATAAATTAGAAGCCTGGAAGGTAGGATTTAAAGAGAAAATGCTGGATTTTGAAGGTTTTAACTTTAACTTCTTTTACACTTAGTATTATTATTATTTTTAAATGAGAGTTAAAATTATATTTACAAAGAGAAAGGAGGTTGATACTGACATTCCTAGACTGTTGGTCCTCAGGCAACTCATTTAGTCTCTATAACTAAGCCTCAAGTTTGTGCATCTACCAATGAAAACTTAATAATTAGCATTTGCCTGGTACGTAGGTGATGCTTACTGCACAAGGGTGGCACAGTTTCTTCACACAGAGAGAGTAATGGCCATCCACTGACTACAAATGCACCAAGATGTGATTTAGAGGATGTGGGAATGCACCTTGAATCCCAAATATTAAAGCCATTGTGCTTTTAAAACATCTGAAATTAAAGCAAGAAACTTTTTGTATGAGACCATCAAAGGCGCTATGGAAGTGGAAATATGTTTTTTGTTCTGGGAACATTTTGATGTACATCAGGCATTGACTTACAGTGTGCAAAAGCAGAAAAAGGTCTTTATCTACAAAAAGATCTCCACTAAAAAGGAAAGTAAAATACATCCAGAGAGATACGCTAACTTGCTCAAGGCCAAAAATTACTCAGTGTCAAAACTAAAAACAGATTGCAAAACTGTACATTCTGCAAACCAGACTAGAAAGCATGACATTGTGACTTCACAAGGCATAACTGAAACACTAATAACAATAATAAGTAATAGCTAATACTTACTGAGCACTAACAATATACCAGGTATTGTTTTGGGTAATTTATGTATAAAGCTCATTTAATATGTATAAGACCCCATAAAATGGATACTTGTTTGTCCCCATATAACTGGAGATAAAATAATCTAGAGATTCCTCCTCATTAAATTTATCTAATTGCTTCCAGGTTATAAATTGAATATATGTTGACAATTTTTATTTAGGATGATATCTAAAAAATAACACTGTTTTCATGTGGCAATAAGAAAATCAGTAATTATGCTTTTAACCTTTTAAAAAATCTAATTATTTTCTGGCCAATGAATCCTATTATAAACACTTATTCTATTAGCTGATTTCTAATTTATTTCTCTCTAATTACATAATAATATGCAACATTTGCTATTAAGCTCTGTGGGTCTGGGCCAAATGGATTTTCTTAAATATAGATAGACAAAAGAGAGGAATTAGAGCAGTTGCCATTTTTATTATTGAGCTCTGAAAACAATTTCGGCATGCTGAACAGAGTTCCTTTGGAAAATTAATTTTAAATGGGAAAGGCATTCTGCCTTTGGTTATATGGTTGATTATTTTTAAATGCATATGGCATTGCTGTCACTCACAATAATTGCCTGTCAAAAACGTCTGCCTTACTCTGTATTCCATATTTGTCATCAAGATGTACCTATTACTATTTTTAACATAATATGCCTATCTGCACATATGTATACGAGACATGCAATCAGGAAATATTGTATTGACTAAAGAGCTCTCTAAGTGGACACATTTATCTGCGTTAATATCAAATCATGTCACATTTTATTTACAGGAATAATAGGACATGGATGGATGCCGACTTCAGTAAAACGTACATTATATTTCAATGTGGTTATTGGTGGTGAAGATGTTAATGGGTTGCGCAACAAGGGGAATTTTACATGACTCGGGAAATGTATGTGACATGAGGAAAAGTTAATTTCAGCCTTGCCTCATTAATCAGATCTGCCGCCAGCTAAAAATTGTCACCTAAGTATATTGTACTTTCTGCTGTGGTACTGATGAAGATACTGACTTACAAATCAGAAGTAATTGGGCTTGGTGCTAGGAGGAGGGAAGAATAGGAAGGATGGGAATGAATGTGTTTATAGATGACCTTTCGGAAGAATTGCCCAAGGCACCTTGAGGTGGTAGCTGTCATTGCTAATGGAGACTGTGGATTCAAGGCTGTTTAAACAGCCCTGCATGTGAACTGCTAGGAAAAACTGAAATTAACTACAATAGTCTGTATGTGCAAGCCTTCTCACAAAAGCCTACAAAACAGAGGGAATGTCAGGCGAGACCTGGGTCCATGTAAAACAAAGGCTAGGGGTGAAAATGTACTATGAGTCTGTAGCTGCATCATTACTTCAAAGCCTTTACAGGTACAAACATTACAAAAGGTCTTACTGTGTAACTCAAGAGGGTAAGAGGTCCTGCGCTGGCATTGATAGAACAGTTTACATAGAGCATTTTCACGTGCATGACTTCAATTCTTCCTTCCTCAAAATAGGGAGGTAAATATTATTACTTGCAATTTATAAATGGAGTATGGATTTCATAGACTGATTTGCATACTAGCTGATATTTGCATAAAAGTGAATTCCAGTGTTGGAACTCCAAAATCCACTGTTTTCCAATAACTTATTAAGGTATGTTTTCATGTAATAAAATTCCTACAGTCTACATGTATACAGTTCAATGAATTTTGGAAAATAAACATAGAACAATTGCCATTATCAATACTCAGAACTTTTCCATCAACTCAAAAAGTTTCCTCCATCTCTTTGCAGACAGCCCGCCTCACAAGTCTTGGCCTCAGGGAATCCATGATCTGTTTTCTGTCCCTAAACATGTGTCTTTTTGATTGTGCTATGAGTGGAGCTATACAGAAGCAGTCTTTCGTAGTTTCTTTTGATCAGTACAATGTTTACAGACATCCATCCATGCTGTTGTGTGTATCAACATTTGGTTTGTGTTGCTGAGGAGCCACTATATATCTCAATTTGTCTATGAACGAGTTTACAGAAGTTTGTTTTGTTTTTGTTTTTTTCCTAGTTTTCAGCTATTATGAATAATGCCGTATGAACATTCATGTGCTTTGTTCTCATTGACATACACTTTCATTTTTCTGAATAAATAACTACAAATGCTGGAAGGTATGGTAGGTGTGTGGAATTTAGGTCTTTGAATTTTTTTTTTATCATTCTTTTGATCTAATCTTTAAACTTTTAAATCCGTAACTTTTCCTGTAAACACTGCTTATGCTGCATCTCTTACATTTTGATAGTATGTATATTTATTTTCATTTGATATGACTTATTTTCTATTTATTTGAAATTTTTATTTATTTGTTCAATTCCCATATAATTGCAATTTTTTCTCCTGGTATCATATTTTAAATAGAGTTGCAAGTTATTTCTTTCTGGGTCAGATGATGTACAATGTATTATTGAAATCATTTTGTATACAATGATACTTTTCTAGCCCAGTACATGATCTATCAAGGTTAAGGTTCCAGGTGTACTTGCAAATAACTTACATTCTGTAGGTTGAGTGTAGCATGCTATACAGATTACTTTGTTGATAATGTTCTTGTTCAAGTGTTGTTCTGTATCCTTACTGATTTTCATCTACTTGGTCTATTAACTGCTGAGAACAAGAGTGTTGAAAACTCAAACTGCAATAATGTATTTTCTATTTCTCCTTTCAATTGTGATAGATTTTACTTAGTGTGTTTTGATGTTCATATATTTTGAGAATTATGATGATTTCTGGATGAATTGACTTTTATCCTTATAAATCATTTCTCTTTATACTGATAATTAATATCTTAAAAACCATCCATACTTAATTCCTTGTTCTGAAGTCTAATTTTTCTGATCTGAACTTTCTTATGATTAGTGTTCTCATGGTGTATCTTTTCCTATACTTTTACATTTAATTCAGCTATTTGTAACATATTTTTGTCTTTATATCCAGTGAATATCTTGTAGAGAGTATATAGTTGTGTTTTACTTTATTATGTAATATTTAATTGCATAATTTATATATTTAATGTTCAGCTTTATAACCACTAGCATTTTTTAAAATATAAATTAATTGACATTAAATAAAATTAAAAATTCAGAAGATAAAATAAGAGAAAATCTAGGTGATCTCGGGCTTGACAAAGAATATTTAGATACATTAGAAGCACATCCACAAAAGAAATACTGGTATACTGGACATCATTAATATTAAAAAGTTCTGTTCAGAGAATGAAAAGACAAGTAACAGACTTCGAGGAAATATTTGCAAAACACGTATCTGGTAAATGGCTTAATTCAAATATATGGTGATGGAAGGAGAACTGACTCTGGGTGATGAACACACAATGTGATATATAGATGATGTATTACAGAATTGTACACTTGAGACCTATGTAACTTTATTAACCCTTGTCACCTCATAAACTTTAATTTAAAAAAAATACAAACATGAATACACAAATAACTCTTAAAATTCAAACAACTAATTTAAAAGGTAGGCAAAAGATCTGAACAGACACCTCACCAAAGATATACCAATAGCAAACAAACATATTTAAAGAAGTTCAGCATCACGCATCATCAGAAAATTGCAAATTAAAACAAAATAAGGATACCACTACACAAGTGTTAGGATGGCTAAAATCTACAACATTGACAACACTAAATGCTGACAAGGATTTAGAACAACAGACACATTCATTCATTGTTGCTGCAAATGCAAAAAGGATGCAGCCATTTGCAAAACAATTTGGCAGCTCCTTACAAAGCTAAAGAATAGTCTTACCATATAATCTAGTAATCATGTTCAAAATTTCTTAAATATATGTGTCCACACAAAAACCTGCACACAAATGTCTATAGCCACTTCATAAGTAATTGCCAATTACTGGAAGCAACCAAGATGTCTTGCAATAGATAAATGAATAAACTGAGGTCCATTTATTCAATGGAATATTTTCCAGCCATAAAAATAAATAAGTTATCAAGTCACAAGAAAGATAGGGAGAACCTTCACTGCATACTGGGAAATAAAAGAAGGCAGTCTGAAATAGTGTATGGTTCCAAGTATATGACAGATAGTCTGGAAAAGGCAAAAACTACAGAGAAAATCAAAAGATCAGTGGTTATTAGGAGCCAGCAGTTTAGAGGGAGGGGTTAAGTGGAGCACTGGGGAATTTTACAGCAGTGAAATTATTCTCAATGACATTGTAATGGTGGATAAATGACATTATGCTTTTGCCAAAACCCACAGAACTAATCAAAATGGCGGCATGAGGTGAGCCTCTGTAAATCTCCCCTGGAATTTACAACTAATCGAACAGCTATAACTCCATAAAGGACTCCCTGCACAGCAGACAGGCAAGACAAAGAGGCCCACTACTGAATTCACCTACAGGTGGGCGAATCACACGAGTGGGGAAGGGGGGAAGGGAGAAGTGCTGAGACAGAGCTGTGTGGGCGCAGGACGCAGACCGAGCTCAGTGCACCCCAGAACTACCACAGCTGCGGGAGAGGGAAGAATTTGGACCGCTAGGGCTCTGTTTATGGCCCACAGTGCTGAGGGGACAGCATATAGCATGGCTGAACCCAATGCTCACGGCAGAGACCTCGGAAAAAGACTAAGGGAAAAAGGCTGAAAACGGTGGTTTAAGCCCTCACTGCCCAGCAGAGAACGGAAGCCTTAGGCACTGAGACTAGCCGCCCCCTCCCTACCCTCCCAGAGCTCGCCCTGCCCCTACCTGCCTGGTGCTAGAAACGGAACAGTAGCAGTGTCAGATCAAAACAACAGAATATTTGCTGTTCTGAGAACTGTGGACTGCAGACACAGATTCGCAGCCCAACTAGTTCCGGCAAAGGGGAGGGAGCTGTGGAAGCAGGACCGGAGGTGGTGGTGGTCGCCGCCATTGCTCTGGGCCACCTCTCACAACTCACCCCGCCCCTGGCCCACCTATCTGGGCGGATCCCTGCAGGAGTAAACAGAACTGCTGAAACATACGAGCTCTGAACGTGGAGCTGGAAGAGCTTTGGAACTTCGAAAGTTCTCCACATACCCACATGGACACTGCGCCCTGAGACCCAGGTGAACTATTAACAGAGGAGAAGCCCGTCTCCCAGGGAATCCCCCCATTGTGTGAAAAGCTGGAATAGTGCAGAGAAAACATAGCACTACCGTGTGAGAGAGAAAAAAGGCTGCAGTCAGAGAGAAAATAAAACATTCTACCAACAAGTACTGGAAAACAAAAGAAAGACCTCTTCCTATCAACCTGTTCCAGAAGCCACTACTGTAGATGTCTAGGAAGATAAATAATAAATCAGTAATTGCCATGAATAACCAAGGCAACAAGACATCTCAGAAAGAAAGTGAAAAGTCTCCAGAAAAGGAACTTAAAGATATGGAAATATGTGACTTAAATGACAGAGAATTCAAGATTGCAGTTCTGAAAAACTCAACGAGATGCAAGAAAACACAGAAAGGCAGTTTAAAGAACTCAGAAATACATCAAAGAAGAACATGAGAATTTTATGAAAGAGATTGAAACTTTAAAACAGAACCAAATAGAATTTCTGGAGATTAAGAACTCAATAGAAGAAATTAAGAATGAAATAACCAGCTTAGGTAGTAGAGTTGACCAGATGGAGGAAAGAATCAGTGACATCGAAGATAGAAACCTGGAAATTACACAGATGGAAGAAGAAAGAGACTTGAGACTTAAAAGAAATGAAAGAACTCTACAAGAACTTTCTGACTCCATCAGAAAGAGCAACATAAGAATAATGGGCATACCAGAAAGAGAAGAAAGAGAGAAGGGAACAGAGAATATATTCAAACAAATTGTCAATGAGAACTTCCCAAACTTGTGGACAGAACTGGATCCTCGAATCCAAAAATCAAATAGAAGACCTAATTACCTCAATCCCAACAGGCCTTCTCCAAGGCACAATGTATTGAAGTTGTCTAAAATCAATGACAAAGAAACAATCCTCAAGGCAGCCAGGGAAAAGAAGATGGTAACCTACAAAGGAAAGCCCATTAGATTATCATCAGATTTTTCAGCAGAAACTCTACAAGCCAGGAGGGAGTGGAACCAAATATTCAAACTATTGAAAGAGAGAAATTATGAGCCAAGAATAATATATCCAGCAAAGATATCCTTTAGATATGAAGGAGGAATAAAGACCTTTCCAGACATACAGAAGCTGAGGGAATTTTCTAATACACGACCTGCACTACAAGAAATACTAAAGGAGGCTATTCGACCACCATCAACAGGGACAATTTGTGGCAACCAAATATAAAAGGGGAGAGCAAAGGCCTGAACTGGAATACGGGAATGGAGAAAGTAAGCGTGCTGAAGAAAATGGAATACTCTAAATATCAAACTTTCTTTTACATAAACTTAAGGGTAACCACTCAAAAAAAATCCAGAACTGAAATATATACTGTAATAAAAGAAGAAACAGAGGGAAACATCATAGAATACCACCACACAGAAATAATAGACAACAACAGAAAGGCAAAGAAACAATGGAGACACAGCCTTACCAGAAAACTAAAGATAGAATGACAGGAAATCCTCACATATCAATAATCACCCTAAATGTAAATGGACTGAACTCACCAAAGAAAGGCACAGAGTAGCACATTGGATCAAAAAACTAAACCCAACCATATGCTGTCTCCAAGAGACACATCTCAGCTACAAGGACAAGCATAGACTCAAAGTGAAAGGGTGGAAATTGACACTCCAAGCAAATGGTACCCAGAGAAAATCAGGTGTAGCCATAATGATATCAGATGAAACAGACTTCAGGGTGAAAAGGTAACAAGAGACAAAGACGGACATTTCATAATAGTAAAGGTGACTATACAACAAGAAGACATAACAGTCATCAATATTTATGCCCCCAATCAGGGAGCACCAAAATATACCAAGCAACTACTAACAGAACTAAAGGGAGAAATTGACCAAAACACAATTATACTAGGGGACTTAAATACATCATTGACAGCTATGGATAGATCATCCAAACAGAAAATAAATAACGAAATAGCAGCCCTAAATGACACATTAGATGAAATGGACATAATTGACATATACAGAGCAACTCACCCTAAAACATCAGACTATACATTTTTTCTAGTGTACACGGAACATTCTCAAGGATAGACCATATATTGGGACATTAAATCAGCTTCAGCAAATTTAAGAAGACTGAAATCATACCAAACATATTCTCTGATCACAAGGCTTTGAAATTGGATATCAACTGCAAAAAGAAAGCAGGCAAAAACACAAATACATGGAGATTAAACAACATACGTTTAAAGAACAACCAGATCAAAGAAGAAATTAGAGGAGAGATCAAAAGATACATAGAAACAAATGACAATGAAAATACATCCTACCAAAATTTTTGGGATGCAGCGAAAGCAGTTTTAAGAGGGAAATTTATATCGTTACAGGCCTATCTCAAGAAACAAGAAAAATCCCAAATAAATAACCTCATGTTACACCTTAAAGAACTAGAAAACGAAGAACAAGTGAAACTCAAGGTCAGCAGAAGAAAGGAAATAACAAAAATCAGAACAGAACTAAATGAAATAGAGAACAAATAGACAACAGAAAAAATTAATGTGACAAAGAGCTGGTTCTCTGAAAAGATTAACAAAATTGACAAACCCTTGGCAAGACTCACTAAGATAAAAAGAGAGAAGACACTAATTAACAAAATCAGATATGAAAAAGGGGAAGTTATCACGGACACCACAGAAATACAAAGGATCATCCAAGAATACTATGAAGGACTATATGCCACCAAATTCAATAACCTAGAAGAAATGGACAAGTTCTTAGAAACATATAGCCTTCCAAGGCTGAACCATGAAGAACTGGAAAATCTAAACAGACCGATCACCAGTAACGAAATTGAATCAGTCATCCAAAACCTTCCCAAAAGCAAAAGTCCAGGACCAGATGGCTTCACTAGTGAATTCTACCAAACCTTCAAAGAGGATCTAATACCAATCCTGCTCAAACTCTTCCAAAAAATTGAAGAAGAAACAGTACTCCCTAACTCATTTTATGAGGCCAACATTACCCTGATACCAAAACCTGGTAAGGACAACACAAAAAAGAACAATACAGACCAATATCTCTGATGAATAAAGATGCAAAAATCCTAAACAAAATTCTACCAAATCAAAGACAACAATGAATTAAAAAGATTATTCATCACGACCAAGAGGGGCTCATCCCTGGAGCACAATGATGGTTCAACATCCACAAATCCATCAATGTGATACATCACATAAACAAAATAAAGGAAAAAAAAAACATATGATTATATCAATTGATGCAGAAAAGCATTTGACAAGATACAACAAACATTTATGATTAAAACACTTAATAAAATAGGTATAGAAGGAAAATAACTTAACATAATAAAGGCCATATATGACAAACCCTCAGCTAATCTCATAATTAATGGTGAAAAACTGAAGCCCTTTGCTCTACGTTCAGGAACACGACAGGGCTGTCCCATATCACCTCTGCTTTTCAACATAGTGTTGGAAGTCCTTGCCAGAGCAATCAGGCAAGAGAAAGAAACAAAAGGCATCCAAATTGGGAATGAAGAAGTTAAATTGTCACTCTTTGCAGATGACATAATGCTATATATAGAAAACCCTAAAGACTCCACCAAAAAGCTATTAGAAACAATCAACGAATACAGTAAAATAGCCGGCTACAAAATCAACGTGCAAAAGTCCATTGCCTTCCTATATACTAACCATGAAATCTCAGAAAAAGAAATACAAAAAACAATTCCTTTTGCAATTGCAGCAAAAAGAATAAAATACCTAGGAATAAACTTAACCAAGGATGTGAAAGACCTATATGCTGAAAACTACAAGACATTTTTAAAAGAAATTGAAGAAGACACAAAGAAATGGAAAGACATTCCATGCTCATGGATTGGAAGAATCAACATAGTTAAAATGGCCATATTACCCAAAGCAATATACAGATTTAATGCAACCCCATCAAAATCCCAATGGCATTTTTGAAAAAAATAGAACAAAAAAATCATCAGATTTGTTTGGAACCACAAAAGACCCTGAATAGCCAAAGCAATCTTAAGAAAAAAGAACAATACCGGAGGTATCACACTCCTTGACTTTAGCTTGTACTACAGGGCTACAATAATCAAAACAGCATGGTATTGGCGGAAAAACAGACACATAGACCAATGGAATAGAATTAAGAAGCCAGAAATAAAACCACATATATATGGACAGATAATTTTTGACAAAGAAGCAAAACACATACAATGGAGAAAAGACAGCCTCTTCAATAAATGGTGCTGGGAGAATTGGATAGCCACGTGCAAAAGAATGAAACTGGACTGCTATCTGTCACCATGTACCAAAATTAATTCAAAATGGGTCAAAGACTTAAGCATAAGACCTGACACAATAAACTGCACAGAAGAAAACATAGGGACTAAACTTAAGGAGCTTGGGTTCAAAGAGCATTTTATGAATTTGACTCCAAAGGCAAGGGAAGTAAAAGCTAAAATAAACGAATAGGACTATACGAAACTTAAAACCTTCTGCTCAGCAAAAGAAACCATCAACAAAATAAAGAGGCAACTAACTGAATGGGAGAAGATTTTTGCAAACAGTGCTTCTGATAAGGGGCTAATATCCAAAATATACAAGGAACTCATTACATTCAACAACAAAAAAACAAACAACCCAATTGAAAAATGGGCAGACGACCTGAAAAGACATTTCTCCAAAGAGGACATACAAATGGCAAATAGACATATGAAAAATTGCTCAACATCATTAATTATCAGAGAAATGCAAATAAAAACCACAATGAGGTATCACCACACCCCAGTCAGAATGGCTATCATCAACTGGACAAATAGTAACACGTGTTGGAGAGGCTGTGGAGAAAAAGGAACCCTCATACACTGCTGGTGGGAATGCATACGTGTGCAGCCATTATGGAAGGCGGTGTGGCGGTTCCTCAAAAAATTACGAATAGAATTGCCATATGACCCAGCAATCCCTCTCCTAGGTATCTACCCAAAAAATCTGAAAACATTTATACATAAAGACACGTGTGCTCCAATGTTCATTGCAGCTTTGTTTACGGTGGCCAAGACATGGAAACAACCAAAATGTCCTTCAATAAATGAATGGATAAAGAAGTTGTGGTATATATGCACAACTGAATACTATTCTGCGGTAAGAAAAGACGATATAGGAACATTTGTGACAACATGGATGGATCTTGAGAGCATAATGCTAAGCGAAATAAGTCAGACAGAAAAGACAGAGAACCATATGATTTCATTGATATGTGGTATATAAACCAAAAACAACAAAAGAACAAGAGAAACAAATGAGAAACAAAAACTCATAGACACAGACAATAGTTTAGTGGTTACCAGAGGGTAAGGGGGTGGGGGATGGGAGATGAGGGTAAAGGGGATCAAATATATGGTGATGGAACGAGAACTGACTCTGGGTGGTGAACACACAATGGAATTTATAGATGATGTAATACAGAATTGCACACCTGAAATCTATGTAATTTTACTAATAATTACCCCAATAAATTAAATAAATAAATAAATAAAATGAAAAAAAAGAAACATCACCTTGATCTAAAAATGAGGAACAACAACAAAAAAAAAACCCCACAGAACTATACCCATACAACATTAAGTAAATCCTAATGTAAACTATGGACTGTAATTAAAATTATATATCAATATTGGTTCATCAATTGTAGCAAATGGACCACACCCAAGTAACATGGTAATAATAAGGAAAATTGTGGGCAGGAGGAGAATGAATATACAGAAACTGTCTACTCTTTCTGTTCAATTATTCTGTAAACTTGTATCTGTTTAAGAACTTAAGTGTATTAAAAAAAAAAATATTTCCTCTGTCACACTAGCCACATTTCCATCATTCAATAGCCACAGTGTATTGGATAGTACAGATATAAAACATTCTAATCATCACAGAAAATTCTGTTGAACCACAATATTAGACGATATGCATTTGCTGCATTTACCGTGATTGTTGGTTTCAACCTAACCCTTAGCTATTTGTTTCTATTTCACCTTATGTTCCTTATGTTCCTTGATTCTTTGTTCTCTTTTCTGGTCTGTTTTTACTTAACTGAACATATTTGTATTTTATTTTATGTCCATTCTTTATTAATTAGTTATTATTTTTGTCTTTTTCAGGGGCTTCTCTATACCATTTCCCCAAATATAAGACCTAGCAGGACAATCAGCTCTAATGCGTCTTTTGGAGCAAAAATTAATGTAAGACCGGGTCTTTAATATAATATAATATAATATAATATAATATAATATAATATAATATAATATAACATAACATAACATAACATAACATAACATAACATAACATAACATAACATAATATAATACTGGGTCTTATATTAATTTTTGCCCCAAAAGACGCATTAGAGCTGATCGTCCAGCTTAGGTCTTATTTTCAGAGAAACACAGTAGTTTGCAACGCATGTCTCTAAATTTTCACAGCTTACTTTTCATATTTACTTTCAGATAACAGTGTACCATTTTACATATAATGCACAAAACTTACAATACTATACTTCTATTACGTCCACCTCCATTGTGCTATTATTGCTATACATTTTAATTTTTTAAAGGTTATAAACTCCATAATACATTCTTATCAGTTTTGCTTTGAGCAGCTCATCATGTTTTTTCCAGTAAGGTTGCTTCATTGTTTGATTACACTCCAAGAAAGGAGCACAGCACACAATTATGAAGTGGGCTTGTGTCCAAGGTATTGACTACGTGGATGAACTCCATTTTATCCTGATATAACCCTGTCTTACGTGTTTTGTATATCAGCATGATATCTTGAAATTATATAATAATGATGATTGCACAATTTTGTGAAAATGCTAAAAATCACTGTATTTTATACTTTAAAGGGAATGGATTTTTATATTTAAATTAAATCTGAATAATCATTCGAAAATATTCCTGCAATTTTTATGCTAAAAAATATCTTTTAAAGAAAAAATTTTAAATGAGATAAATGATTTCATATTTATCCACATCCATTTCGGGGTCTCTCATTTCAGTATTCTTTCTTGACTATTTTTGCATGCTCTTCCATATCTGGATGTCATTCCTTGCCTTTCTTTTTTTTTTTTTTTTAAGTCTCTCAGTAACAAATTCTCTCAGCTTTTGTCTGAAATATTATTAGTTTTACTTTCAATTTTAAAGAGCATTTTAATTTAGTGTAGAATTCTAGCATCACTTTATTTTTCTTTCCGCATTTTAAATATGTCCTTCCCTGCATGCATTATTTCTGAGAAGGCTGTAATTTTTCTCTGCTGTTCTGCACAAAATGCAACCCTTTTCCCTCTACAATCTTATAAGACATTATATGAATCTTTAATTTTCATACATTTGATTCTGAGGCACCTTCCAGCGTTCTTGTTTGTTTTTTATCCAGTGTAGATTTTCTTGAGTTTTTCAGATCTGTGGTATTTTATTTTTAATTATAGCAGAAATATTTTTAACATTATCTCATTAAATAATTTTCTTTCTCCCTTCTTTCTGGTACTTCAATTGTATGCATGTTAAACATAAAATATTATCTCACTGGGCACTGATGTTTTATTTATTTCTTTATTTTTTAATTAATTAATTTATTTATTTTCTTTCCTTGACTCAATTTAAATTTCTTCTATTACTAGTTCTTCACATTCACTAATATTTTCTCCTTCAGTGTTTATTCTTCTGTTTAATCCATTTGAGGCATTTTTCATGTGACATACTGTATTTTTCATTTCTAGAAGTTCCTATTTATTCTGTATCTTCTATTTCCCATTTTTATGTTTATATTTTACATTTATTAATTGAGTATATTCATGACTACTACTTTAAAATTTGTCTCTTCTACTTAGATTATGCCTGTCATTTCTGTGCCTCTCTACTGACTTATTTTTCTCCTTGCTATTGATCATATTTTCCTGATTCTTTGGATGTCTTATAATGCTTTTTTTAACTTTCACATTTACATATATTTTCAACATTTCCAATACTCTTGATTTCTATTTCTAGATTCAGAATCCCTCCTGAATTATTTTTCCACATTCTGAAAAACTTCATTTACTGTTTTTTTTTAAATTTATTTATTATGTCTCTCGGTGAAAAGTATAGTAAGCTTTTGTTTGCTTGAAAATTTTGATTCATCTGTGTATTAAGAATATTATGTTTCTAAATATTTGATGTTATTTGTCTTAAAACAGTTTTTTGTTTTGTTTTGTTTTGTTTTTCTATTATTTTAGTAGGCAGTACATTTACATTTGGATAAACTCAATTCTTTTCAAACTTGTTCTTAAACAGCGTTAGGACTAGATAGTACAATTTTCATTCCATTTCTCACTTTACTCAGGAATGGCTTTCTAGGGGTCTCTACTGAGTGCTCTGGAGTTCAGCGAGGCTTCTCTGCTCTGACACCTGAACTCAACTGAAATGTCTTCCACCCTTGTGTGCTATCTGGTAATTGTTCAGCTTCTAGATCTCTAGTACTTCTTTTCCTGGCCTCATTGGGTGGGGGGGAGAGGGATGTTAATATTACTTCTCTTTAACATCCAGTTCAAATGAGCCCTTTTACGAACTTCCCCGAAGAGGGTTAGCTAGAGTTTGTGGAACCTGTCTTATACCACCTGGATCCCTCTTTAATTTGCAAAATAAAATTTAGGTAAGAAAGTGAGTATGGCTTTTAGGATGAGAAAAGAAGTCAATACAAGTTAAAAGCTTAATAAACTGACAAATACCATTGATACCACAAAGACCATGAAATAACAATATATAAATTAGATGGTGAGTCTCTATAATTCTACCTACTATTTTGTCTGTATACTCATTGGTCACCTCATCATAGAAAACACATTTTTGTACAGTTTTAGTAAGATATAATTCACATACCATACCCATTTAATGTGTACAACTCAATGGTTTTTATTATGTCTATAAAGTTGAACAATCATCCCCATAATCAATTTTAGAATATTTTCATCACGTCAAATAGAAACACAATACCCATTAGCAGTCATTCTTCATCTCTCTCCCATCCACAGGCAACCACTCATATATTTTCTGTCTGTATAAATTTGCCTATTCTGAACATTTCATTTAAATGGGATCATCTAATATGGGGTCTTTCATGACTGGCTTCTTTCACTTAGCAAAATGTTTTCAAGATTCATCCATGTTGTAGAAGGTATCACTTCTTTTTTGCCAAAGATATTCCATGGTATGACTACACCACATTTCATCAATTGATGGACTTTTGTGTTGTTTCTACTTTTGGGCTGTTATAAATACTGATGCTATTAACATTCATATACAAGTTTCTGAGTAGATATATGTATTCATTTCTCTTGGGCATATTTCTGGAGTGCAATTGCTATAACTCTACATTGAAATTATTAAAGAAATTTTCAGACCATTTTCCAAAGCTTATGTATCATTTTACATTCCTACAAACAAGGTATGAAGATTGTGATTTATTCACATGCTTAAATAAATTGTGATTGTCTGTCTTTTACCACAGTAGTGAATATGAAGTGGCATCTTGCTGGGGTTTTGATTTGCATTTCCCTAACGACTAATGATAATATCTTTTCATGTGCTTATTGACCACTTATACATCTTATTTAGATATATGTCTATTCAGATGACACATTTTTAATATTCTTTTATGTGGAGAAATAGACATCACTAATTCTCTCCTGTAGTGTTTTTTAATCTATTTTAAAATTTTATTGATATTTGGGTTGCATAAAACATAAAACTTCAAATGAAAACCTTTTGCTGTAAGTAATATTGCTATAGATTTGTACTCTATAAATCAGGGTAATAATAAACTGCATCATATGTGATTTATATCAAATTATCTATCTATCTATATAGTATACTTCTCTGTATCTCTCTAAGTATTTATCTATCATTCTATATATTTATTTTACATGATAAATAACTGGTATATTTCTGGTAGGAGAGAGGTTCCATTTAACCAGGTATTAATGAGAACTGAATTGTGTACTTAGTATTTTGCATTGTGCTATAATAATTTGGAGAACTTAATTTTCCATAGACTAACTTCTGGATCAACAAGTTTCAAATCCTTTTTCTCCCCCAACGCCCACATACTTTGAGTGCTATGATCATATGATACATTCCTATTAGGATATGACATCTGTCCCTGTACCTTTGCACCTTTGTGCTGTGATACCAGGCGAGTCAGCAAAGTTTGTTTTCGGAGTATTCCTGGAAGCTCTTCCTATAAAGCAAGGCCAGAACCAACTAAATTATATTTAGACATGATGGTAAATCACATCACTATATTTTCTTTAAGTAAAAATTAAATACATTCTTCAATTCAATCTCCTTGGAATAAATCTATTCGCAATTCAATTTCTCTCCCTGGATGACAACAGTGCCCACAGCTACTCTAATGCCACCTGACATGAGATAAAGCGTGATGCAGGCCAAGTCAGAATTTTAAAAAGTGGTTTTAATCAATTGCGGTCACAATATTTTTATGTTGAAAACTCCTCTATAAGAACTATAAGACCGTATGATACTATTGCCTAATGATACTGACAGTGATATTATATCATAAGGTGGACATGCTTTATGAGGCCTAGGCTCTGGGACTATACGGGCAGTGAAGGAGAAATCCAGTTTCTACGGAGAACTTATTAAAGACTAGGATTTTTTTTTTTTTTTTTTTTTTTAACGTTATACAGCCAGCAATGGACACAGGTCATAAAATTCTATGTATGCCCAAGTAAACAATTTGTTGTGTTAATTTTGTATTTTAATTAAAAGAACTTAAAGATGAAGGCCTAGTGTTGGCAAAGCTGGACAGAGCAATATACTTCTTCTTGAATCTTCTTCTATTATCATTATCAGGGAGAGAATGCAAAAAATTACATTCCATTTAATACTGTGTGCCAACCAAACTATTAGACGTTTTTATATGTGCAGTCATATTTGATTTCACAACTTTGTTAATGTTGTTGTAATTGCTATTTTAATCATCAACATTATTTTACCATTTCAATTATGTGATGAGGAAAATGACAGGCAAAGAGGTTAAACAATTTGCCCAATGTCACCTAGTTAGTATGCCATGGAGCAAGAATCATAAATATTCCTCACTTAAAAGTGCATACTCAAAAAAGGATGCAGCAAAAATTATTTTTTCATGTTTAATGGTAAAATACACAAAATGTACCAAAACTGAATAAACATACCTGCAGTTTAACAAATAATTATAATAGAAATTCCATGTGATTACCATTCAAGTTAAATCAATTATTGTTATTACAGGAGTCCCCTATACTCTTATCTCATCACTTTCCTGTAAAAGTAAACCCCATTTTGACTTATATGATTATAATTTCTTTATTTCTTTTTCTTTATAGTTGAACCACCAGTAAAGAACATACTATATAGACCTGTATTATTTATCAATAATATAATATACATTGATTGATACAATACAGCATAGCTCTTCCTATTTTGAACTTAATGTAAGTGGAATCTTAATATATTTATTCCTATGCTTTCCTTCTATTGCCCAATCTAATGTAAATGAGATTATTTTTGATATAGGTAGATTTCATCATTTCCATTACTATATAAATATACCAACTTTTACATCAATATACAAAAATGTATTCATACACTCTACTGCTGATTTTGTCCTAGATTTTGGCTTTTAAAGAAAACATTGTTATGAGCATCCGTGTATATGTATTCTGTTCTTTGTATGCAAAGCTTTCTCTAAGGGACAGTCTATTGAATGATGGGTCATAGGTGACCCATGATTACATCTTCAGTGTTACTAGATCATGCCAAATCTTTCAAAATGGTTATGAGTGATAGCAACTTTTTCTTCCTTCCTCTCTCTCTTCCTTCTTCCTTCCTTTCTTTCTTCTTTCTTCACAGGACACATTTCCCATTACCAACTTTTACAACTGTGACACCTACTATTTGAGGAACTTCTCTTCTCCTTGGTGTCCTCTTTGTGAATTATTGTGTCCCACTCTAAGTGGGTGATGGCAGACCCTGACACGGATCAATTAGACTATTTTTTTTCCTTCTGTTCCTTTTCAGATTGCAAGTGAGATGGAACTGTTGTCTTTTGGATTGCAAGCCAAAAGTATATAACCAATTGGTGTTGGCCAGTCTTCTTTCTATTAGATGTTTATTTGTTTTTTTTCTTTTATGCAGAAGAAAATGAGCTCAACACAAATATGAACAAGGAAACAAAAAGAGACGGACAGGGACAGGTCTGAGTACTCAGATCTAGGCCGTGACATACTATTATGTCTAGTTTTTACTTTGTATCTAGAAAGTTTAAAGCAGTCTTTAAATAACATATTTATATTACAGGAACCCCCAGGAGACTTGGTGATACTGTGCATAAAATGCAGAACTTTACATAATGCAAGAAACTGAGGTGAGCCTGGTAAAAAAGTACATTCAAAGTAAAAATGTGAGCTCTTCTAGGTTTCAGTAAACATTTTTATACCGAGTTACCTCCTGACATTGAATCTAATAAATAAAAAAACTTGACTAAGACATGCAGTGTCAAATACCGGGGGTGTCAAAAAAATGTCTGTACATGACTTGTATTTATCTTTTGTTATTGGTATATATAGAGTATTACAATTTTAACACAGTTTTTTCCCTTTCTTAAAATGTGTATACATTTTTTGGCACCCTCTTATATTATATATATATGCAACCAGATGGATGCAGTGCATATTTCTTGAATATCTCCTATATGTTTCCACGAGAACAAAAGCATTCTCTACGAGATTAAAACTGGGCTGGACAATCAGAATATTTTGAGAGCAGCATGTCTCTTGGAAATCCTTTGAACACTATTCAAGACAGACCTACAGTCTATTTCACACTTATTCCTACTTCACAAATACCACAAGAACGACTAAGTAGAGGGTCCATATTCTACATTACAACTCGGAGTGACTGACATTATATATGGGAGCAACATAATTCAGAACATGGAGCAGAATTCCAGGCATCAAACAGCAGGGGTGATGTCGACCATCTGGACCAGTTCCGAAAAACAATGATTAGAACAGTAAATACAAACACAGAGACACCAATGAGAAACAGTTGGTAGAACTGAGGATGGTGTCTCAGAAAAAAATCTAGGAAGAAGGTAATTTTCTATTAGCTAAAATCTGCAAAAGGGACAGTGTATAATTTAATTGGGGACACTATAGCCAGTACATAGAAGAAACATGCGGGGAATTTGGGATTTTTATCATCGGTTATGCCTGGACAATTACAATGTCCCCACAGTCTCACCCTTAAAATAGTCTTTAATGTGATTCTTAAACATACACAGTCCCTAAGTTAACGTACATTGTTCTGCCTCAGTTGTTTTTCAGATTTCTGCAAGAACTGAGTTACTACAAATGAAATTCTTATGAAAAGGTCTGACATATATTAAGTTCTCAATAAATGTTATTTCTTCTTCCTCCTCTTCTTCTCCTATGATTATTATTATTATTGTTGTTATTTCACTTGTTTTAAAATTTTTAGAGACCTCTAATAAGATAGATTACCAAAGCCCAAATCCATTATCTTTGATACATGATTTCTGACTCCCTTTCTCTCTAGCTAAATATTTCTCTCCGCTACCTCTTTCATTTCATACTTACTTGCCCATACCACTCGCAATAACCCTGACATCCTTTGTTGCCCCTGCAAGAACACCTCTGCCCTTTCAGTTGTGCTTTCCCATTGTGGGTCTTCACTTTGCTATACATTGATTGACCATTATTTTTTCTATTGAATCTCGAGGCGGGGAAATGAAGTCCACATTCAGTTATGCTAAATCAGCGTCGGACACAAGATTCTAACAATTGATCTACTGCACTGTGTGGTATTTGTTGGCTTTTATGTTCTTTCGAAGAGTAAAATGCAACCCCGTAGAAGAAAAGGACAACGTGTGTTACCTAGCACCGTGTCTGACCCAGTGACACACTCTCTAAACGCAATGTTTGGTGAACTGATACAAGCTCCCTCAGGGAGGAGAAAAGGCAGTTTCACAAAGAGTTTACATCATCAGAACAGATCCCTCACAAAGAATCCCTGACACCTCGTCATCCTTCTAAAGTCAAATGTCACCTCAGTCCATCCCTGAGCACCCATCCAAAGTAATTTATGTCAACATCTACTCTATTTCAGACACAGTGTCTCTCACAATACTTAGCCTCACTTGAAATTATTACACTAATATATTTGTTTCCTTGGCTCGGGGTTGATTGTTCGTATTTGTTCTGTTTTGTTTCTGTCTTTCTTCATCATTATAAGCTACATGCGGAACAGGAAATGTTCTTAATTATATTCCCCATTCCTTATCCAGGCCTGGCTCACAGTAGACATGTGATGAACAGTTGTGGGATTTAAAATGCACATTGATATACATAGTCAAACACAAACAACTAGTTGTCAAGGTTATCTTAGAAACAAGGGTTTCTAAGGTAGGGTAGGGATTTCAGCTATCTGCTCCCCAACTCTATTATTTTGTTTCAGTGCATCCCAGAATCACCCCCATTAAACTGTAACACCACAGAGTGTGTGAGAAAGATCACAGTGAAGTTTTCATCACCCCAACTCGGCTAACCTACCGCTACCCCAACTACATTTCCCTTTTGCCAATTACAGGATTCATCTGTTCTCTTTGCCATTTAGTTATTAAGCTTTTCTTGGCCAGGCATACCACCCAGGGCATTAGGCTGACTGTCTGGCCTTCATTTGTTGTGTCTAATCCATTCTCCAGAAAACACCCCCAGGCCATAAAATGCATCTGTGTGTTGTTTTTATTAGGTCATCTGATTGAGCAGATGCTGATGGCTCTAGAAAAAGGAGTGTTTCCCTCTGCCAGCCTCAATTTGTTCTGTTTAAGTTGCAGGCCAGGCTCATCAGTAGTGCTACTTCTGAGTTTTAACATGCCACTTCACACCACATAGTTATCTCTATATTACAGTGCAGGGCAATTTCTGAGACACCTGATGACTCTTCTTTAACATGTCACTGGTTCAGAGATTCCATAGGCATGAAACTGATGTCCTCAGCCCTGTGTCACACCACTGTCCAAATGGGGATTGCTGCACATATGTTATCAATGAGTCACCAACAGACCTTCCTCCTCAAATGGTTCTCCAACTGCAAGACAATTTGGCTCAGGATTTTTCATTGCAAGAGACCACTCTAACCACAGGATCATATAAATTCCTGGATTAAAGGGGAAAGAAGACTTTTTGTTTTTTGACTTGAAATACACATATGAGGCTTAAATTCCTTCTAATATGTCCCAAACATGGGTGTCCAATCTATTCTTGAACAACTCCATTGATCTTCCTCTTAAAACTGTTCATTTCTTTGGGGGAAAGGGGGGTATGTGCGGTGGGGAGCAGGAGAGAAGTGTAAGAGTGAAGGCACTCAACTGTCAGAACTTTCTTTTTGTATCCTGAGGCAACATGTCCCTCCCTCAGACTTCCACTTTACTGCTATGCCGGGCATCTAAGAATATCCAAAGCATTGTCCTTCAAATAATAAAAAAACAGCTACCCTCACCCCAAACCCTGCTCAGCTCTCTTCCTACTTATTTCGTAGTTATTTTCTCCTCAGAAATGGTGATCAGACTATCTATACCTCCATATAGACATGAAAAATACTATTTATGAGAGAGAGTTCTTCGCACTGAAGTCGTAACGATGACTAAGGACCCAGCGTAGATTAAAATATGATAATTAATTTGAAGAAGCTGTGGAATCCTTTCCTTTATTGACAAAAAGTCAGAAGAGAAGAATGCCCTCCTGCATCCTCACCCGCACTAGTTTCCTTCTCTAAAACCCACACTGATAGCACCAGGTGTGGGGCTGATTTTTCCCTTCCCTTCCCTTCCCCAGTGTTCATTAGAAAGAGGCAAGTGGTGGCAGACATTCAAAGGGATGCCAAGAGAGCAGGGGGGAGAGAGAAAACAGGGCCAACCCCAAAACACCTCCTAGTTCATAATCACTGGGAGGGTCAACTGGCTTTTTGAAGAAGCTAAAACGTTTCACAGGATTTAGACCTTCGCAGAGCTGCATTAATTATTTCAGGCCCCTTGGTCTGTACTGCATTACCACTTTGTTAATTGCTATCCTAGTGGCTTGAAAAAGTCATCTAAATCCAGTGAAATCTGTGTGCAGTCACCTTGCCTAAGGAAAAAAAAAAAAAAAAAATTCAATGCAGTGTTCCTCAAAGCCCCAGCGGATCGATAGCAGTTATCTGGGCTGAGATTTCATTGTATTTATATTACACACCTTGCCTCATTCAAGCTGTTGCCTGGTTTTCTTGATCTGACGTGTGGGATGGAGGACAAAGCCAAGGTCAAAAACCAGGAGGTAAGCGGCAGGCCAGAGGCTTTTCGAATCCCTGTGACTTGTATGCACAAACCTCAGGAAGACTCTCAGATGGTTCTGAGTCACTGACTCAATCCCGATACTATTTAGCAAAAAAAAATGCTATTTTTATCAAGGTTGTGTGGCAGCCCATCTAGCAAGAAACATGCTCACTTTAAATGACATGGTGTTCCGTTTATTATTTTAGACTGCAATATGACTTCCCACAATCAGGTCAGATCAATTCATATCGGTTCTCAATTTCCTGCCCAAACTCTTAGAGGATCTGATAGGCAATGACTGTGGGAAGGAGAAAAATAACTGAAAAAAACAATTGAAAGAAGCGACTTTCGTTAAAAAAACTCAATGCATCAAATCTATACATGAAAGTGGATAGTAATAAAATGCAAGAGTCAAATGGGGCAAAATGGGAGAGAAGATCTAAGTCTTGATCTTTTAAGTTCCTGAGAGAAATCAGCCTGAAATTGGCAGAGTTTTTAATGATATTAAGTTTTCACAGTCTTTAATGATATTAAGATTATTAAACTTTATTATTTAATACTGATCATTTTCTCCTGCTGGGGCAGTCCTTTTGCTGTAGTGCGAAAGATAGTTAAATGTTTGTTTAAATACACAGAAAAGATTAGTGGTAACAGTTAGGTGAGGACAGGATTTGTTTTTATTTCACTACAAAAACCTGCTTGTCTTACAGTTGTCTCCTGCTCTAGGACCTGCAAAGACTTCCATTCGCCATGGCTACCTGTCCAATACCGCAGTCACAAGCCATGTGTGGCTCAGGAGCACCAGAAATACAGCTAGTGAGACAGGAACTGAATTTAGTATCTGAATCTAGATGAGCTGTAAGTATAAAATGCACACTGGATGCGAAAGACTTAATATGAAAAATAACATAAATATACTACTAATAATGTGTTATATAGGTTACAGTTGAAATGATAATATATTTGGTATACTGAGTTAAGAAAAATACATTATCAAAGTGATTTACCTATATCTTCTGTTTTCTAAAGGTAGCTAGTAAAAACATTTAAAATTACATATAGAGCTTGCAGTAGTTTCTATTATATGGTGCTGCTGACCTTTCATTTTGCCTTTCAAAGCTCTCTAAGACTAGATGAACATTTAAGCTCTCACTCATTCACTTATTCATAAAACACTTAAGTGAGCATCTACTTCATTCTAGACCCTGGGACACTTTCTGGAATTCAGACATGTGTAGGCTACAGGTACAGATTTTGGAGACATCAGCTTGTGTCATCAAAATCATGGCCAGTATTTACAGTACCCAGGGAAAGCAAATAGGAAATAAAGGAGAAAAATTATAACTCAGTACTCTAGAATATAATATGATATGAATGACATCAAAAGAGGAAGAGTCTCTAAAAGAAGATAAGAAGGAATGGCAAGATCTTCCAACAGAGAACAAAGGGAGAACTAAACTAAATCTGGAAGATTAGGTCTTGATATAATTAGGGAAAAGAATCCATGTTTACAGAGAGCAGAATTCTCTGTGGTCTCAACTAATAGTTGGTTGGAAATCCATGGTGATGGTGTCACTGAGGGGGGAAATGGCATCATTTGGAGAAATCCAATTTAACAAGCGTTATAGAGTACATTCTTTAGATGTACCAATGTCTGAGACATATAGAGACTAACAAGCATGATCTCTAAGATTTTTCTAGTTTAGCCAAGAAGATGGATGACCCCTGGAATAATTATAGTAAGTGTGAGAAGGGGCTAGCTCCTCCAATAGGAGTGCAACTGAACAAAGGAGGGATCAGAGGAAGTGATTTGGGGTACAAACGATGCAGCCCTTAAAGAGCGATCATGAGTCCCAAAGGTTGAGATGGGAGCACAGAGCTTTTTCAGTCCATAGCTCATATGGATGCATGTGGACCTGAGTTGTAGGCTGACAACAAATCCAGAAAGGTCTTGACTGTCCTGCTAAGAAATTTGGTCATAACTTGGACAGAGTATGGGAGATAACCTAAAAGGTGAGGAAAAATGGACCCTAAATGTATTGGAACAACATGCAACTAATAAGACATCGTCCTGGCCACTGCAAACATTCAAGAGTCAGAGTCAATCATCAGAGGAGAAATAAGAATAAAAGCAGGAATGAATGTCGGCGTGGATGTGCAAAATGTGTTTAACTCAATAAATGTCGTTGTCTGAGGAAAATAAAAGCTCACCAACAGAAAGACTTTTCTTAGGAACTCAGACTGTTATTTGAGAAAGTCACTTGGAAACTCTGAATATGAAACCCCTCCCAGGAACCTGGTCTCCACACCATGACGACTGTTTTACCAACCTATGCAGTGAACTGCTGAAGAAGGAAGTAGCCATTGCAGAGCCCTTTATGGAGACGCAGAGGCTGTGATCATTAGGAAGCATTAAAAGAACCAGCTGGCAGCTTAAACAAACAAGAATTAGAACCACCACAAATAACTAGGGGGAACTGATGTTTGTCAGTATTCCGGGAGAAGTTAAATACACAAAAAATGGAACTTTTCACACTGACTCTTTCAGGCAGTTTAGCAGTAACTTCAGCCCTAAAAACTGGGCACCTGGGGAGAGGCACCAATATGTACTGAGCTCCCCCCACGAGCCTGGCACTGTCAAGTGGGTTAACTCATGTAATCCTATGAGGTAGGTGTATTAAAGCATTCTGCAGACCATGAAACTGACTGTCAGGGTCATAGACATTGGAAGAATTTGAATATAATCCAGCAATGGCTCCAAAGTCCTTGCAGCAGGAGTATGTCGATGCCAGGCCATTTCCTTTTCTCTTTCCAATGAAGAGTTAGAGGAAAAGACGGCCAAATATCTGTACAATTAATTATATGCAAGGTATTGGTGCTAGTTTCCCTAATATAGATGATTTACTTATTCCACACAATAGCTTTAACCGATGTAAAACACTAGATGCCTGCCACGCCCCCATCCTTCTGTCTAATGATGTTGGGGATCAGAAAGAATAGACTCAAGAATGACTGAGTTAATCAGGACTTTCCCCTTCTTTCACTGTATGCTTTGTGATACAATCAGACTGGGATGGAGACTTTTGTTGTTTCTACCACGGCTACACAGTAGAATCAGTTGGGGATCTTTTTAAGTAGCACTAATGCTAAGCATCTAGCCCCAGAGATTCTCATTCAATTGGCCTTGGGTGGGAAGGACACATTGGTTTTATTCAAAATCTCCCCCGTTAGTTGTGGGGTACAGCCAGAATGACTGGATAATGCCAGCATTATTCTTTTTCAAAAAGTGAGAGTGGTTAAAATCACATTAACAGAAGGAACACACTTGCCTCCTTTAGAAATAGAATGCATTGACTTCAGAACAGACAGTCACTCTGTCCAGATTGATCTCCTGCTAAGGATTTCAGGAAGAACCTAACCACAGTCATCTTGGGCAGACCCGTGACTGGATGTGCGGCCTCTGAATGATTTTCACCATATAGATGTTACCCTCTTCAAAGTCCAAGAGGCCTGGGTAGCGCTAACCCTCCATTACCATTTGCGTAAAGCTGGAGATAGCAGGGCTTACGTGAATAAGGAAGCATGGATGACTGGGACTTTTTCTTTCTTGGCTATGAGAGGTTGAGTTGCCTTGGGAAAGAAAAGAAAACCGATAACCTCCATACGTTTTAAAATATGAGGTATGTACTTGCTCCTTCACCCATTCTGGATGATACAAGGGATAAGTTAAATTCAAAAGACGCCAGATGTTCCTCCCTGCTCCATTTTTTTCTTTTACTCATTTGGGCATGCTTCGAGTACTTTGAGTAAAAGAACATATAAGTCTTTATTGAAGAACAATGTAGGTTTGGTGTGGGGGTGAAGTTCATGAAAGTTCTCTGAAGGGGCCTGATGAACTTCCTAATCATTGAGTTGATCCTGTTTCTTCCCACTTCTGGATGCCAAGGTCAGACAAGAGCTGTGAGGCCTGTTTCCCTGGTCCTCCATGGAGAGCACATCAGTGCCACAGTTGCCAGGTAGATTGCCATATCCTCAGCTAGGGAGACTCGGAAAATCTCAACAGTTTGTCCAGGTTACCACCCTTAGTGGCAGAGCCAGTATTCAAACCCAAGTGAGCCCAATGTCTGACATCTTTTTAGGACCACACTATAAGCTCTCTCTTTTTCCTTCTGTCATTTTCTTCTGAGGCAAGAGAGACAGCAGGCATTGTTAACTCCAAAAGGAGTACTTCTCCTTTTGGTTTACCATCTCTTCCTCCAGTGCACAGAAAATGAAATATCAGGGTGAGGGAGAGAGTAGATCCTGCACAGGGCAAAAAGATCCTACAGTATTATTTTCTGAGTTTAGGAGGAGAAAGAAGCAAGAGGTTTGCTCTCTGTTGCCTTGTTGACACCAAAGCATTTCATTCTAGGGATCATTGAGTCTCTCTTCCTTTTTCCTCCACATTTCTATTGTTCTTTGTACACTGGAGTCGTGGTTCTCACGTGCTAACAGGCTTAAGAATAGCCTCAAGGGCTTGAGAAATCCAGGTTCTAGAGCTCCACCCTGGAATGTCCGAGGATACCGGTAGGTTAAGGCCTAAGAAAGTCACATTTTCAAAGAGTTTGGTGGTGTTACTGCTGCTTGTTAAAGACCAGCTTTGAGAACTGCTGCTCTGGGACTTACTATTGGTTCTTAAATTTGGTTGAACCACCTGGTGATGTTAACAAATATCGGTTCCTGGGCACCACTCAGGCCAGCGGAATCCTAATCTCTGGGCTAAATGATTCTCGGGTCCTTTCCCAATTTCGCACTCTATGAGGTTCTCAGAAGAACAACAGTAATTAGAGTCCAGTCACGCTTTCAATCAAGTGATATTATGATACTGTTTTCTAATTTAATTTTCCTGGAATTTATGCCATTTAATGATACCGTCAAATGGGTACTCTTTCTGATAATGCTCTGAGTTTTGATGTCATTTTCATGTCATGACTGAAGAAGGTCTTTGGCATCAAGGAGACTTGGATGTAATTCCCAGATCTTCCATTTACATATTTGTAAACTGAAGATATCATAATGATTTTATTTAACTCCATTGTGATCGCATAGCCCTTTCACATTAGAAGTGTCTAAGAAGTACGTCTCTAAAGTTCTTATTGTTTAAAATGGCCCAACGATCGTGTTGTTCTTTATTCATGTGTTCTACACGGTTACTAATGTTGTTTTCTGACACTTAAAATACTTAATACCTTAATTTTTATGGTATATCAGAGCCTGGAATTGGAGAATCTGCTGTTTGTGACATGTGAAGTGTAATGATTATTCCTTTAAAAAGTCAAGATATCATTAATTATACTGTAAAAGTGATGAAAGGATACAGTTCATGAGGCCTTAATGCCTTCATTGTTGTGTTCATGATTTCAACAAAGGTGGGCCATGAGGAAGAAAGCATTTTAATGAGAATCCCAGACCCATGTGGGCTTTGAGCAAACACGTCACTACTATCCTCACTTACAGTTGGAGGAAACAGGGCTTCTGGAAGCCGACAGCACAGGGTCAGATGCAGGGATAGCCCCAGTGCTGCGTACTAGCCCTGCTTCTCATCCAGGGCAAAGGCAGCACACAGCTCCTGCTCTTCTATAAGACAAGTGGGTGTTGAAAGTAAAGCTTGCCCAAGTTACAGTGGACTTACGGTGGGGAGGGAGTCCTCCAGGAGCACACAAGCCTATTTCCATTGTCAGGAAGGTAATAGATTAGGCCTGACAAGCAGGGGTGCTGGGTCGCGCAGGTGGCCTGACCTGGTCTGTGCAGACCTGGAGTTCTCTTTAATACCAAGCTGAAGGCTAGGTTTCACAGCAGCCCTGGAAAGTTCTCTACAAGCTCTGACCTAAGGAAAATGCTACTTTTGCAGACTAAGTGTCAGAAAATTGCCTTAAAACGATTTAGTGAGGGAAGACTACATCCAGGCCTCCCCGGGGGCAGAAGGAGGATTCTGATGAGAACTTGCCATGTGCTTTAGATACCTCATCTCACTTAATCCTCACGGCTACCTACTGTATAATTACACACAGTTTAAATGCAGGATTTTATATAGCATATGTTCATTTTATGTGAGACAACTCGGAAGCTTCATGAGGGAGAATAATTTGTAGATTTACAAGGCTAGTGAGGGGTAGAGTAGGGGTTCGAACCCAGGACTATCTTATGGCAGAGGACTTTCCTTACCCACTCTATCAGTGGTCAGAAAACGCTTGTCCTTTGAGTACTTGCTACCTGGTACTATAACTGATTGGGTAATACCCCCGGCACCTCCTCCCCCCACCAACTTTTTAGCTTAAATGCATTTTGCCTCATCCTAAGAAATACTATCTGTTAAAGTACAGTCTTGATACTTATATTTTATCCCTAAAACACAGTAAAAAAACAAAACATAAAGATCATCTGTTATGCTTCACTTCTAAGTTACTGTTACGATTCATTAGGAAAACCTATTGACATGGCATATAGCCTCTCAAAAAATGTACAGTTCTTCACTACTGTTGATCAATCTCCCTTCTCTTCTTCTCCCTGTTTCTTTCCTCCTTTTTCCCTCCCTTCCTCTTTCCTCTTCCTTTCTTCCCACAAACCTCAGGAATCCAGCTAAGTCTGATTTGGCCTTACTACTCTTTCCACCATCTCCACATGCATTTCTCAGCTTCTTCCCCCAATGTTTGGTTGCAAAATAGGTCACCACCTTCCCAGATCTGCACATCACATCTTCCAGTTTCCCGAGAATCTCTTTAAAGAAATAAAATGGAGACATGGAGAGAAAAAAAGTCATACAGGAGAATGATGCAAATAGATTAAATTACAGAACCCTTATTATGTTCCAGGCTTTGCTATAGTTGCTTATCACATTTTAACTCTTTTAAACCGCACTACAACTTTATGTAATAATAACAGCAATATCTGATTATATAGATGTGGAAATAGAAACTGAGAGAGGTTGTTTTTTGCCTCAAGTCACCAGCTGTAAAACTGTAAAGTCAGGATGTGGAATTAGTCACTCAACAGCTCAGACTTTTAACACCTTTTCTCTAAATTTGGTGATTAAAAAGTTCTCCTTGGTGAATTCCTCTCTGTAGCTCTCTCTCTCTCTCTCTCTCTCTCTCTCTCTCTCTCTCTCTCTCTCTCTTTCTCAGTTTCCTTGAAAGCTCTCCAAAATTCCCCAGAAAGAATCCTAGCCTTATTCTTAAACATGTTGCTTCTACTTCTGAAAGGACAGCTTGAATGTCTCAACATATGTCAAACTTCCTTTCTGAAACCCTTCCAAGGTCTCTAGCCTTACCAAAGAATATTCCTTGCCAAACATAGTATAGAGGAAGTTTTCTATTTATGTACCTTTTAAAATAGAGTCTTTCTATTTAAAATATGGATGTCAGAGCTAAGAACATATGGATGCCATAGCATTCCATATCATGATTTGATTCACGATCCAAGACAGGTAGAATCTCTGGAAATATAAATCAGAATCCCTGACTCATTGCATTGCTAGAAAATCAACTGTGTAAGGAAGTCAAATTTTGAGTAATTACACCGTAACAATAGATGGAAACATACATACATATGTATGTATCTTCTATCTGAGAGAAAGTAAACTAAAATAACCATAGCGTTTTGAATAAGGAAGAATTTCAATTACATCTGGACACTAACGAGCTGTCCAGATATAGTAAGATATAACATCACTCTGCCTCAATCCCTTGTCTAGAAACGTGGCTAAAGGTCTCAAAAGAATTTGAGAAGAATTAACTGCATACGAGGTCCATTTGGCTCTTGGGCATGCAAAAGTGTCGTAATGCTACCTTGCCCCTTAACTCCTGTTTACCCTTTACTACCATAGCCACCTCCTCTAGAGTCCACTTCCCTAAACCCCTTCAAGGATCAACTCAAAGACGACAAAGTCTTTTCCCTCAGACAAACGTCCCTTCTTCAAATGTGAAAATACCCATAGCCACTTCCTTTTGTCAAGTCCTTATTCCATTAATCCTGGCTCCAGAAACTTCAGTATCCATTGTAGCTCCAGCCAATAAAACAATCCGGTCCTTCATTAGGAAGTTCAGAACTATTAAAAAAGATTAAATTTATAAATCCAGCAGCACTAGATGTTGTCTCTTTATACCTACACTCCCTAAGGTTTTTCATTCCCTTACAGTGTCCCTCTGTTTGTTCATCTCTTACTCTCTCTCCCGTGCCCTAGTCTGTGTTATATGGTTCAGTTCAGCTTTGTTTTCTTTTTTCTCCTAGCCTGCAAACAAACTAGTTTCTTTCCTTCATTCTTCTATTTTCTCATTCATTCCTCGTTCATCTGACAGACATAGGGGAAGGGCTAAAGACAATTGGGAAGACAATTATCACATTCCTTTAAGTAGATCTGAAGAAGTGTTGAGGAATGAGAATAATTTACATTTTAATAAGCTGGTTAAGTGTGTAATTCAGCATATACCTTTGCCTCACGCTAATCTGTCCTGCATTCTTTGAGCTCTTGAGGACCTTATTTTAACCATACCTCTATGCCTGACAACATCTGAACTAGAGAAGCTAATCATTTTTTCCCCAGTTCATCACCCTCAAGCCAGCATGGCCTCCTTCGGTGACCCTCACAACCTCAGGCAAGTGGGTGGAGGGTCACATGACTCTGTCCCCATCCACTGCTGACGGGATCAGAGGGAACCCTCCCTCTCAAGGAGGGCCCATCATATTCTTTCTTTTATGGACTGGGACAGCTGTATTTGCTCATGTGTTTGCCGAAGCAAACAAAATAAAATAAGAGGTGACTGATTTGTGGAAAAAGATGAGAGAAAAAGAGAGAGAATCAGAATAAGAGATTTTTGTGTGTTCAGAAGAGCACAGCTTGCTTCAACCCATCAGGATGTTGCTCCTTGTTTCCAGGCTCAAGTGATGCCCAACTGACTTTTCTGCATTAGGTACCATGAGAAGCCTCTGTGTTTTCTTTTAGCTACTCTGTAAGGATTACGTCCCTTATTCTAGGCAATTTCTGAAAGAAATGGCACCAGACAGGGAGATGACAAACCTGTAGATTTGGCTCACATAAATTTTTATCCCCAAAGAATCATGTTAGAAAAATATACTATTTTATCAAAGGCTGCTTTGATATATTGGCAGTAGGCTTTGTGAAATATTTAGACTCATATGTTAGCAATTCTCAAACTAAAACTAAACTGCACTCCTCAGTAATTCAATAACCAGAGTTTGATACTTCCACCCATAAAATGACAAAATTGGATAAACGGGCCAAAATTTGAAAAGTGAAGACATGTTTCTGATTGTGTGATTTGGATGCAGACAAAGCTAAGCACAAATTCTAGCTCTTTCACTTACTTACTAGCTGAGATTTTGGGCAAGTTGTTTAATGACACTGAGTCGTGTTTTCTTTTTCGGTAAAACTGACACAACACTGCTGACCTTTCAGATGAGTATTATGAAGGAGAATAATAATAAAAGGAAACAAAAAGAAGAAGAAAAAAGGAAAAAAAAGAGCATAGGGAAAAGGTTGAAGAGGAAGAAATGAGAAAAATTCCATTTGAATTGGAAGCTCACTCTAAAGCATCTGCAGACTGGTGTCTATCCATAAAGGCATTTATTTAATCTATACAACTTGAAGGAGTAGGTATGATTCATGACCTTCACCATTCATTCTTCAGGTAACCCCCGTATAACACGGCACTTCTATAACACTGTTTTGCTTTAACACGGTTTGAGAATTAAAGAAATCCCCAAACAACACAGAGCATAAGTGCTTTTAAGAGCAAAAAATATCTCCTTCGAAATTAGGGAAATCCCCGAACAACATGAAAGGTAATAAAAGCTTTTAAGAGCAAAAGATATTTCATCTGAAATTTTTCATTTGAGCGTGGATGTCATATCAGATTTGACTGCAGAATTTTAAAATTTATTGAAAATCCATTTTGTTTGTGGAGTATTAAGTTCAGAGGATGAAGATATCTTGTCAAAAAGAAAACGCCCTCAGTTAATGGTGCTTAGTAGTGATGACGAAGAAAACATTATTTAATACATATTAACATGCTATACTTTTGGTGAAAGTTGCTTTAATAAAGACATTTCGCTTAATTGTAAGATTATAATAGTATGCTTTTAAAACTTTTGGAACCTAATCCCCTTTTTTGCACTAGTTCTTTGTTTTGTATAACACGGATTTGCATAACATGGCATTTTAGGAACCTAACAACTATGTTATACAGGGGTCACCTGTAGCTCTTTCCAAGTAGTGTTATTTTCATTTCTTTGCTAGTTATTTTATTTGTTTACATGTGTTTCTTTAAAAATCATTTTTTACCTCTAGGGGTATAGAAATATTCATACTTATGGCTGGTCTCCTTCCATTTTATTTAAAACATAGAAAATAAATATCTAAATCATTGATATGTTCTAGGGAGATTGCATTAATTCAGCTATTCAGTCATTCAACAAGTTTATTAAACATCTACTAACTGGTTTGTAATTTCATCTCCTACTTCATATACCGCCTCTAGCATTTCTAGGTAATAGGAACTCCTAGAAAGTCCAGATTTTGTTTTATTCATGTATTCCAGACATGATTATGTGTTTCATACAACAGAAATATCAAGGTCTCTTTAGGATCTGAAGATCTCTGGGGAAAGATTACGTATTACTTTAATAGAGTAGGAATTCAACCCAATACGTGACATTTCTGTGTGTAACTTATCTTCAGCCTTCTTATTACACTGAAACATCCTGCCAACTTCTCGCATTTTATTTCTTTTATTCATTATATTCAGGGGAAATAATTTAACTTTCAGTTTTTATTTACATAAAAATGTGAATTGTTCTAAATTTATAAGTCTCAGTTCATGCCCTAATTCTTAAATTCATTAACAACATTTAACACCGGATTTTAAATGAGGTGACATGAAGCCAGGTACGGGAAAGCCATATTTGGCAACAGCAGACAAAACAGAGATAATTGATTGTGGAAAGAGATGAAAGAGGGAGGGGGAGAGAGAGAGAGAGAGATAAGAAAAATAAAATGTAATCTAAACCATACACTCATTATGATTAGAAATCCTTTAACCCAGCTGTTCAGGGTTCTTTTTGTTTGTTTTGTTTTGTTTTATTTTCCCATTAAATGGCACTCATAACACCTAGCTCATGGTATTTACCTTGAATGATACCATGAGTATGCAACACTAAATGATTAAAGGTACGTATTATTACAATAAATATATTAATATAAAGATTCATTTTATTCTCAATAATATTATTACCCTGGTTTGTTGCCAATGACAGACTATTCAGGTTATTTATATGTATCCTGTATCATTTTTATTCTAAATCCATTGTTATCACAATGAGTTAACAATTAAGATTTATGTGACCTTTGAGATGTTCCGAGCAATTTCTATTGTCTTCATCCTCCTTCTCTTCCTGCTCATTATCATAGTAGGAGTATGATAATAATTTTTGTAGTGTCACTTGTAAAGGAAATCATAAATACAGAGAAGATTGAGTTGCTTAGTTATGGGAAGTTCGGAATTTTGCCTTATCCACACCTGCATAGCATTGCCAAAGCTGGCTATCACTTTAGACGCTATCTATGTCTGAAAAGTGTGATATTGACTGCCATATCGCAGACGCTAGCCTAGCAGGCTGTACCCTCGGGAGAATTGTCGATTATGGAGGCACAGGGAGGATGACTGACAGCCGGCACCCAGTCCTTTTTTTCTGACAAAGCTTTCACTTGTCATTAATTCTCCATCTCCTCTCCCATGAGCTGCTGCCAGTTTCCAACTGAATGCCCAACTGCCAATCAGCTACCGGTTATTTTTAATTAAGGCCACTCACAAATTTCCCTCACGTAACTTGCATGGAGAGGAGGGGAATCCTTTTATTCATAATCGAATTTCATGTGTAAATTGCCTTAATCACACTAGTCTGGCAATCCTGTAACGTGACACAGGAAAGAAGCTCTTTTTCCTGTTCGGTCATGCATCGAATCCACAACTTACCTCTCAGATCCACAGCCACAGTCACCTGTTTTTATTTGTGTCTCATTAAATCTGCAATTTATTTCAGTAGCTGGATATCGACTGCCCTGACACTTAAACTCCGTTGCCCTTGAACAGATGGCACTGGCTTCACTTGGGTAAAACTCTGAGATGGACTTTCAAGAATCACTTATAAGGACTTGTTGTGGGGTAGGCACTGATGATTCTCTGCCAGCATAAACTCTGACCTATTATAACCTGACAAGTAGCAGGACATGTATTAAGATTCACACTCAAAGTTCACAGGAATACAGGAATTAAAATAACTTCAATATATAGACCATAAAATAAGTTAAGACCATTTGATTTAGAGAATTGGTTCTGATTTTTATTTTCTAAAAAGAAATAAAAATTTGAAAAAAAAAAACAAAAACAAAAAAACCCTTTTCACAAATACTTGAAGGTCACCCACAAAAATGGAGGGAAATATCCTTTATCATTTTTATTATTGTACTACTATACATAGTCCGGACCTCTTGTGCAGTTTAGCATCAAAAAACAAAAGCGTAATCTGGACCACATACTTATGATTAGAAGTTGTTTCCAAATTTGGTTCTGAGCTTGAAATCCTACATTCTTTGGGGGTAGTTTTATCCCCCTGGAGAATGATGAAGTGTGGGAAGTCTTTTTAGTCTCTCAATCACAAAATACACATTTGACAACTCATAGCTGTGGAAGGTTTTATATAATGAAAAGGAAGAACTCTGCCAGGTATTTAAACACCAACCAAAGACAAACAGAGCACCCTTCATTCACATCTGTATTGCTCAGTAGACGATTTCTCTATTCCAGGAATCTCGCACTGGCACCCATCACTTCGCATGTGAAAATTCACACTTTCTGGTCGTCTAAAAAGCCTTCACAGGATAGATCTACCCCTCCCCTCGCCCTTCTCTTTCCCCTTTAATTTTGACTGACATCTGAGTATTCAGTATGCATGGAAGTCTTCCATGTTCTTTATGTATACTATATCATTTAATTCTCACAACATACAGGTTTGCAGATGTAGAAACACAAACTTAAGAGAGATACTTTAATTTGCCTAATATCATAACTGCCATCGCTGGAACTGAACCCCAGAAATTCTGCTCCCATAGCCTGTGCTCTTGAGGACTTTGCTGCATAGTTCGCCTACGGTTAAAAATAATGGTTACTAAGAAACACACCAACATAAACCATCACTGTATTAGTGATGTAGCACCGTATGGCAGCCTGCCTTTAAGACTTGCATTTGATCCCAACAGTTCACTCCCTATATGCTTTTAACATTGTTCCAGCCTCTTTTCCTCAAAATCTTCTAAAAGCAGAAAGCATACTTTATTGATGCACATCTGATGCCTAGTGAAGGAGCCATAGTACATATGGTAAATAAATAATAATGTTTTCCTGTAAATTAAGATAAATTGTTCTTGAAGCAGAATCATAGTGAACAGATAGGAATTCAGTGTGAATATGCCATAATGAATAATTTCATAGAAGACAGCACCAGTTACTTTCACATGGTATACTGTATTTTATCTTCAAATCATATGTGATATGATTAAATTTTACCTTTTTTTGTGAAATAAACCTATTCAGTTCCTTTATACCCTGTTTCCCCAAAAATAAGACCTAGCTGGACAATCAGCTGTAATACATCTTTTGGAGCAAAAATTAATATAAGACCCGGTATTATATTATTTATATAAAACCTGGTCTTATATAATATTACATACCATATACTAGTATATAAGACCTGGTCTTATATTAGAGTAAAATAAGGTTAGGTCTCATATTAATTTTTGCTCCAAAAGACACATTTGAGCTGATTGTCTGGCTAGATCTTATTTTTGGGGAAACATGGAAGCTTTAACTACAGAGCTTTTCTTCTCTAGCTACACATGAAGAGAAATACATCTGAAAGTAGAGGTGCCAGATCTTTTTTTTTTCTTTTGCAGATAAAGTTAGTGAAGCTTTCATTTTTCTACTCTTTTTAATGTTCTATTACTTGACTTGCATGATGAAACTAAAGGTTAAAAAAAATTTCATGACACGATTTGAGTACCAGACATGTAGAGTTGAAAGAGCTTTTATACAGTCAATTATACACCAATCTGGAGTTAAAAAGTGAAGACTGCACTGAAGAGAGAAATTTTATAGACACACATAAAAATGATCATTTATACAAAGGGGATAGATGATATCAATAAAGGAAAATATTGAATAAAAAGAGGTGGGTAAGATACCTTTCCCTGCTAATTCATATAAGTCACTAAAAGGTTTATTTTATTTACATACATTTAATCACCCTCCTCCTGCAAAACACTTGGATATTGTCAATGTGGCCCTTACTTTGAGAAGCTGTAAATTAATTCAGCACATTCTCATGCAATTTCTGCTATGTGGCCAACAACAGTCATTTTACATAGATTATTACATGTCATCTGTACAACACAATGACGTAAATACTGATATTATCCTCATTCTACAGATGAGGACATTGAAACTCAGACTGATTAATGTAATTTCTCAAAGTTACTAAAGAGTGGCTGAGTGAAAATTCTGCATGCAGCATAGTTTGTAGATCACTTAAAGGGAGATTATCATCAATAAATCAACAAACAAGTGTTGGCAAGGATGTGGAGAAAAGGGAACCTTAGTACACTGTTGGTGGGATGGTAAATTGGCACGGCCACTATGGAAAATGGTTTGGAGGTTCCTCAGAATATTAATAATAGAACAATCTTATGACCCAGCAATTCCACTTCTGGGTATTTATCTGAAGAAATCCAAAAAATTATTTTGAAAATATGTATGCACCCCTATGTTCACTGCAGCACTATTTACAACAGCCAAGATACAGAAGCAACCCAAGTGCCTGTCAATAAATGGTTGGATAAAGCAGAGACGGTACATCTATACAATGGAATTTTACTCAGCCTTAAAAAAAAGAGAATGAAATCTTACCATTTGCGACAACATGGATGGACCTAGAGGCTATTATGATAAATGAAATAAGTCAGACTGAGAAAGACAAATACCATATGATCTCACTTATATGTAGAATCTGAAGAACAAAATAAACAAACAAAACAGAAACAGACTTAATAGATTGAGAGAACAAAGCGATGTTGCCAGAGAGAGGGCGGGCTGGGGAGCTAGGTGAGAAAATAATAAATAAATAAATAGATAAATAAATAGATAAATAAATAATAATAATAAATAAATAAATAAATAGAGACTGTGGGAAAAAATAAAAATAAATAATAATAAACAAAGGAGACTAAGACAAAAAGTGCAATAACAATGCTTATATAAATGATGTAAGAACAGCAATAAGGGCCCAACAAATTCACCTAGAGAAACCTAAAAATGTTAATTTTAAAATAAAATAAAAATAAAAGTTAGGTCTTATATAGGCAGCTTTTATTTTATTTTTTGACTCTTCTCTTTTTATATTTTCTTTTACCTCTTCCTCTCCCCTCATCCAACCCTGTGAAATATTGATGCTTCCAAAAAAAAACCATTTAGAACATACTTTTGGCATTTTCATAGAAGGATTAACTTGAAGGTAGGGTGTGGCAGATTAAAAATTGTCACACAAACTTTCACACTTCTCCCATTGACAGGTGGGGTATATCTAACTTCCCTTTGAATCTGAGAAGGCCTATGACTGCATGGCAAAGAGTGTGCAGCCGAAATGGTGTTATGCCAGTTCAATGCCTGGATTTTAAAGAAGACATGCAATACATTGGAGAACAGAAGATTATTAGGGAAAAAAAAACAGAAAAGTATTCTGGCTCCAGATGAATAAAGGGCTTCTAGGTCAGTACGAACTTGAACTTTTTCTTGGGACAATGAGAAATCTCTAGAGGTTTAAGTAGGGATGTGATATAATAGATTTATAAAAATCATTCTGAGGCTGTAAAAAGGCATACCAGATAAAAAGCCAGTATAAAGCCCAAGAAAGAGGTGACAAAATCCTAAAGTAGAGAGGAAGTAGCAGATATGGAAAAAAGACCAAGAGGAAATGGGCGATAGGGTAGAGAGGTGGGAAACATATAGGGGAAAATGTAAGGATGAACTGATGGGCTGTGCTTACTAATTAGACATGAGAATGAAGAAGAAGAAAAAAAGTGTCAGGCATGGTGGAGCACTAAAGAAAATAAAGGATTTCGCCTTGCCCATGGTCACTTTGAGTTCTCTATGAGATGCCTAGTTTGAGGTGTTCAATAAACAAATTGGATCTAACATCTAAAACTCACAGAAGAGGTCTAGGCTAGAGACAAAGACACAGGTATCAACAGTGGATGGACAGAGATTTAAAAAATAGCCTGGAAGGAAAAGAGAAGAAGAGTAGAGAGCCACGGACTAGTACCTGAAAACTCAACAACTGCCCATGTAAAGGAGGTTTCCATTCCCCCTGAAGCTGTGGAATGACTACCTTATGTTATATTCTCTCTGCCTGGAAATTCCTCCTCTTGCCTTGTCAAAAATTACATTATTTTTCCCCAGCTTCAAGTTTTAAATGTTACTCCATATTTAAGAAGTTTCCCTTTGTTATTCTGTCATGGAAACATCTTTGATTTCCCCATTAAATGTATCACAGTGAGTAATGATATACTGGATTATTTCTTTACTTGATCATTACCTATCTCTTCTAACAGATTACAAACTCCTTGAGAGCACGGACCACAGCTATTTTCATTATTAATACATCTCCATTGTCTTACATCACGACTAAGCAGTAGTCACTGAAATATTTGGTAAATGAATAAGTGAATATTGGGCATGCAGATCATTAAAAAGGCTTAACACAGGTGAAACTTGGTGTAAAAAGGAGTGGTATTTACACTTTGAAATCAAGAACTGTCCAGAGCTTGAGGCTGCCAAATTTCATTTTTGCACCCCCAAATTGACACTCTTTGATTTCATCTCCCTTTCTCAGGAAGTCTTACATACTATTCCAGGAACCCACATCATAGCCTGTAAGCTTGGAAAAAAAGACACTTGTTTTAATTTTAACTATTGTGCCATAAATTCCTTTGTTTGATGAGAAAAAGATCCCAAGTACCAGGCATTACCAACAAATGGGGAATACGTGTTTCTAGAAGAGACATTTCTATTTTTAGTGACATTATGCAGCTGCAGTCATGTGACAGTAAAATCAATTTCTAAATGACACCACATGTGAGAAAGGTCAGGCACAGTAGAATAAAATTGTTCATTCCTATTTTTCTAAAAGACATTAGAGGTATTAAATGAAGGAAAAAAGATCTTCCTGCCCTAGGCCATAGGCAGGAGAGTCTATTCACTAGATGTTTGACCAAGACTTCCTGAGTTCTGAAATGCCATGATATGCATTCCTCAAGTCTTTATGGATCCATCTCTTTTACTGCAAGGAAAACCCTGATGCACAACACTCAGTTCACTATTCTCTGGCTGCACTGTATCAACTACCTATCGTAATGCTTGAATCAATTACTGTCCAAGTAACGACCCTGTGCTTTCTTTAGGCACATAAAATCCAGCACAACTCATAAATAAAATCTTTATAAACAAACTGAGTTTTAAATATCACTCTTTCCTTATCTTTATATGTTAAATGGAAACAATATTCCTTAAGGGTCTATCAGTGGCTGGTATTGCTGATGACTGAGGATGCAATATCTCTTCCTCCATAATGATTCACTAAATTTGAGTTAGTATGTAATTTGTCCAATTTGTAATGACATTTTAAACGTTGCTTCCAGGTGTAGCCTATAGTGTGCTCTTGGGTACGCATTAAATACCCAATAGTTATGAAATTCAATTAGCAACATTTAGGCAACAGGGATATCTTTTGTGAATCCCATTTTTCGTTGTACATCGTGGCTACTGTCTGCTTTTCCTTATTTACCTAGGATATCAGGGACATGGATGATTTGGCCAAGCTCCTCCTAGCCATATTTTAGATCACCTGCCACAGATCTCCGCAATCTAACCTACTCCGTAATCCTCAAAACATGTTCTCAAGTTCTATTATGCTCTATACCTGGGTTAAATGATTAGGATAAGATATGAATCAGATGTAATTCTTATACAACAGGGATACAGAAATGCAAGGAAAGCCTTGTCAAACCATCATCTCTTCTCTATAATTCTCGTTTGAGATGAAGTAAATCTATACCCATTTCACATAAAAGAAAACTATGGTACAGAGAAGTTAACAGACACTAAGAACGAAGTTGCACTTCCAACATTCCGGTGTTTTGATCCCAAATAACATTTTTTGCTCCAATTCATTGGAACACCATCCAGTCTTGGATTCATACTCAAGACAGGGGTGGGAGTTTAAATTTTCCTAGCAAGAGCAATAAAGTAAAAGACATTGTCATGCTTACTTCAAGTTCATAAAAACTAATGCCAAGTTCACCAGAAAAAATGAAGACACGTTTATAGGAACTTTTTAAAATTTATTCATTCATATTTTAATTAGCCTATTAGCATGTGGAGGTAATGCACTTTAAGAGGACCTTGGCAGGAAAAGCACATTTTAAACAATAAGAAACCAGGGAAAACACGGAACATAGCTATTATTTTTGGCAGGAGTCTTTTCTTGCATCTTCCTTTTTTTCCTTTTTGTTTCTTCTCTTTCATAACAAAAGGGGAAGAAAGTTTAAATGGGGAAGACTACATAGAGTTGGGAATTAACATATTTAATTTACATAATGTCAGTGTGTTAAAGACAAAGGTGCAGTAGTATAAACTATTCTTGGTAAAAAAGCAGCTCAAATCAATAGCCTCTTTTATTGTGCATGTTCCACCAAGTTCGTCGTGCGGCTAAGTTAAAAAAGAACACATTTTCTCAGCAAAGGCAGCACGAAACATACATAGATGTATAATTATTTACGAAGAGGAGTAGTTCTTCATTTGAT
Source organism: Rhinolophus sinicus (assembly GCF_036562045.2). NCBI lineage: Eukaryota > Metazoa > Chordata > Mammalia > Chiroptera > Rhinolophidae > Rhinolophus > Rhinolophus sinicus. The sequence continues at coordinate 35,666,741 of NC_133760.1, read as the reverse complement.
TCACTACCCGGGTGACGTTCTAGAGACATCATTGATGACCTAATTTGACCCTCCTAAACCCATCAAAATTGTGAAATCACATAGAAACATAACACCAGATTTAAAATGTTAACAATACATAGTCGCTGATGTTTGAAAGTCTTGCATGTGTGTGTGCGTGTGTTTATGTGTGTGTGTTAAATACAACTGTCAAAACACCCCTCTGTGAACAGCACAGCAGGCTGCATAGTCGCTCCCTCTCCTGAATGCCGCTAATGCTAGCTGGCAGCTTTCACTCAGAAAAAGCTTGTGCAGAGAGACTACAGTGCATTCTTCTCTACCCAGCACGCCTAGCCTAATACCGACATTGGAACAGCATTCCAGGAGTCTTCACTCATAAGTGCAGCAGCTCAAAATCTAACTACTCTCTCCAAAACTCACTTGTCCTCTAGCCAGAAGTATTCGGCTTGCTTTTTATCTCCTCAAATGTCCTGTTTGGGAGTGACTCAAGGTTAAGAGCAATGAAATATCATGAAAACAACATGGGATCCAGAGTAACTGGGTTCAAAGACTGTTGGAGTGGGTAAAACACTTCATTCTCTCAAATGTTCCCTTTCAGGTTCAGGGAACACCACTGTTGATGTACTGGAGACATCACTGATGATCTAATTTGACCCTCCTAACCCATCAAAATTGTGAAGTCGTGTAGAAACATAACACCAGATTTAAAACATTAACAATACATAGTCGCTGATGTTTGAAAGTCTTGTGTGTGCATGTATGTGTGTGTGTGTGTGTGTGTGTGTGTCTGTGTATTCTCCATTCTGGGTATTCTCCATTCCTTTACACTCATCATTGTGAATCTGGAGTGACAATTACACAAGTAAGTTTGTGAAGCATGGAAATGCTGAGCTCTGTATGGTAATTCTTCTTGGAGTTCAAGACTACATGTGTCCAATGTCCTTTAAACCATCTTACGCAGACAGACTTGCTCTAAGCGACTAGGCCGGTTGCCCTGGCCCAGACCTGCATGGGATGGCGTAAGTCCATTCATCTAATTCTGCCTTATGGTAGCAGCAACCCCATCTGGCTAACAGATCTGATGCCACATCCTCTCATCTTATCCATCCTTAATAATAACTGAGATATTTTGGTCTCCATGTCTACACTTTGTTCTCTTTTCAGGTTGTTCAAAAAACATATTTGAAAATGGGTGCTATCTATATTGTAGATACCCAAAAGACAGGTTTATTATGTGTGTGGCCTTGGGACACCTAAGGGGGCTTTGAATTTCAGTTTCCTCATCTTTTAAATAAGGATAATGATGGTTTCTGTTTAACAGTTTTATGGTAAAGTTGAGACGAAATGAAAATATACCAAGCATCTGACGGAGTAGCTATGAAGGCCTAGACAAGCCTTACCTGATGTTAGCACGCTCCAGAAAAATTATGTTGTTGGCCAGGAAAATTCCAGGTACCTGGCCTATCCTTTCTACACAGCAATGTCCAGAATGACTGTTTTCATAGATGATGCTATTCATGACCTGTCCTTTCCTAGAACCATTCAGTAGCTCTCCTACATGAAAAGAATGAAGTCCAATGTCCCCAGCACAGCACAGAAGGCCTTCCATGATTCAGCCACTCTTTTCCTTTCCCCACAGCAGTACCTTCCTCATCCTCTGTGTTCTCCAGGCCTCAGGGCACGTTTAACCTTCTCTCTGGAATCATTTCACCCTTCCTTTTCCACCAGGTAATTTCACCTGACTCATCTTTCAAGGCCAAACTCACGAGCCTCCTGTCTGAGAAATGTTATTAACTGCTCTTATCTCTGTGTCCCCAGAACTCTTTATTCGTATTTTTACAATGCACTCATCCCATTGTAACACCATTAATTATGCATGTCTTCTTCTTTTTTTTTTTCCTGATTAAGCTATGACCCCTAGAGGATAGGAACCATAAAAACATCACTTCTCTCTCTACAGAGCCCAAAATTCACTAGGCACTAAATAAATATATAAGGAAATGAATACATAGTATACACAGTACTTAACAAAAAGTGTAATTTGGATTTACAAAGTGTGAAATAATTTTTTTAGTCTCCATTATTTAAAAAAGAAAAAAAGAGTCGTGTTTAAAATACAGATCATCAAACTCTTTGCTTTGCCTTAGCCCTTATGTCTCTGTATTTATGGAGTTGTTAATTAGTTTCTTTTCCCTCTAGCTTTTAACTAGCTATTGGGTACCTGTGTTTATACACTAAATGATGTTGGCTCTTCTGTGATCAAATTATGTACGTATAACTGATGGTTGAATGTGTTGCATGATATTTACAACAGCTTTGTGAAATTGGGGAATGATATTTAGGAGAATTCCAATCAGGAAAGAACTCTTTTTCCCTTTTCCCACAGACACTGTCTCGTGAAAGTAATTGATTTTATAGAGCGAATGCATTCATCGACATCAAATATTTTAACAAACACTAACAATAAAATAATAGCTAACAATTGCTTAGGAATTATATGTCAAATAGTTTTTAAAGCATTCACAGATATTAAATCATTCTATCCTGAGGACAATACAGTTGGATGTTTTTATTTTCCCCACTTTACAGCTGAGAAAAATGAGGCTGCAGAGGTAGGAAGTAATTCAGCTACTACCTGAACCCAGTCAGTTAACTCCAGGGCCCACACTTCTAATTAAGAGAATGTCACTATTGCGGAAAGAAAAAGTCATGTGATTTCAAAATAGTTTATGCATTTTACTTGCAGTTTCCAATGCCATAAAATGGCACAACATTTAAAATAATACTTTTTTTCTTCTACTTTCTCACATATCATAGCTACTCTAGCATCTTTCTCTCCAATCCCCCTGCTTTTGTTTCCCTACTCTGTAAATACTTTCCAAACCCTGACTAATGTGGTTTGTTTTCTATTCCACATTCTCCCTGTCCCACAATTCCCATGACCAAAGTCTAAGGGAAAAACCAAACAGACGGAACCCTCCTCACCTCAAATATTCCTTTCTAGGAAAGTTTTGCCCAACCAACCAAGCTAACGCATCTCCCCTCTCATCTTCTATCCCACCAGCTCCATTAAGCCTTTTAGTCTCTGGATTCACTTTATTAAATTATCAGTTAAGTGAATGATGTCCGTGACCCCTCATTCCTCGCTGCACATAAGACTAAAATATCATCTTGATCACAATCAATAGACTTGCTTACTTATTAAAACAAAACAGAAAACAAACAAAAAATAAACATTAGTCTGACTGATTGGAGTATACAGAAAAGGACAGAAAAGCCAGAGGACTCTGTAGTTCAGATCAGTAGGAGGGAAGAACTTGAGACATTCACATTGTGACTTTTGTGTAAACGTAAAATTAGAATATTGATTTTTCCATATGATACATTAATATATGCAATACAGCATACGCACCCAAAATCCAATATGTATGCCTAGATATACATATACTGCTTATTAACTCAGGCCACTAGACAACAAAACAGATAGGCCCTCACACAGTAAAACTTGTTGGAGTATATATGTGAGGTGAGGCTGAAAATCCAGACAACATGTAGTTAAATGATTGTTAACAGATTTTGGTCCCTTCTTCTTGATCTGGGCAAAGGGTAGCTTTAGTTACTCTCATAGATGTGGACAACACCTGACACTAATAACACTAATATATGCATCATTCACTATGCATCAGATATTGAGTTTAATATTCTATGTACATCATTCTTTTGTCTTTTTTTCATTCATCCAATGTTGTGAGAAAGACACCGCTATGGATCAATTATAGATGGGAAAACTGAGGCTCAGAGAGGTTAACAGAATTGCTCTAAGTCAAGGAGCTGGATTCAAAACTCGATTTGACTGATTCCAAAGTCTACTGTCTCTTAACTAAGATGCTATAATTTACTGAATATTACAAAGTGTCCTGCGCAAAATCGGTTGAATCTAGTAATTAATCACCCACATCCACCCACCCCTCCACCCTAATCCTATACAGAATGCAGACTTAAAAGTAAAAATTTATCTCTCATTTAAATTGTCGCTGTGGGTATTTTTTTTTCCAAATCTGACACTGCACATACTGAATGATTTTCCCATTCTCAGTCTTCTATATCAAGAATCATTTTCATATCAACTAACAGTACGTCAGAGACATTTTGTTTACAATTATTTGTGTCTGCCAGAAATAAGGGCTGTTCTTGTTCTACAGTATAAAATAGGCTTGGACTGCTTACAATATTTGGCAACAGTATTCCCAGGTGCAAGGCAAAGGATTCTGAAAGAAATTTAACATGAGAACAATACACCCCTGGCAACAGTAGGCGAGACAGTGTATTGTGTTTATTCCTGCAAACTTGTAAAGCTTTAGATGGGAGTCTTCTCTTATCATTAGCACTTTGCTGTCATTTAAATTGCCTTAGAGTATACAAATCTATGTGAAAAGTTGGAAGGGTAACAATTAGAGAAGAAATGTTGTCCTTTTAACCATCCATTTTCTGCACAAGATTTGACTCTGTTTATATATACTTATTTGTAGTAACTGCTTCTAGGACAACAGTAAACTAAAGATGATACAAGTAACAATAGATATCATTTATTTTGTGTGAGCTCTCTAAGGGATCAGATAATATCGTATTTTACGTTCTTGTGTCCCCAATAGGCAGCACCCTTGTAGTGCACATTGTAGCCTTAAAATATAGTCAAATGATTGCTAGACAAATGATTGCTCACACTGCCTTTTCGTTTTATAATCTCTCTATCTCTATATATCTAACTTGAAAGCAGTACTTTATCACCCCCTTCCTGATTAGAAAATACTACCTTAGGCAGATATGTCTAAATTTATACATAATTTGATAATAGAAAATAGTTTCCTTCCCATCCTTTCTCGGAATGATACGCAGATTTGGGCTTCCATTTTCAAAGGCATCTCCCCACAGTATTTTTCAAATATTGAATGGATTGAACATAGTAAGACAATGGGAAGTCCCCCATAAACCCTGGAAATACCAAAGTTGAGGCTGAGTCCCATTTTTGTATATTAGATGGATAGCACCTTTTCAGTTTTCTCATTTTGAAATAAGATGGTAAGGTATCACACAATATTGTTATGAGAAGCAAAAGAATTGAGTAATATCAAAGTACCTGACACCAAACAGACTTTTAATATATTTGTTTATATGTTGTCCCAGTTGGGGTATATTTCTATATAGATAAGTTACAAAACTCTCTTAATCAATGAAAACTGTGAAGTGTGTCTTGAGTTCTCAATGATGGCCAAATAAGGAGCAATACATTAATTTCTGACCAGGTTATAGACTGGAGGTTGGATAATATGTCCCTCTAGCTCTACTCGTATCTAGGAATACAATGCAGAATTGTGAGTAAATCTTTGTAATCAGGAAATAAATTGAGCTGGATGGTTACATCCACCACTAATTACTAAATAGCTGGTCTTTACAAGTTATGAGATTTCTTAACCTCACTTTTCTCATCTATAAATTAAGTTGCTAATACATAGGGTTAAATGAAAATAAAATCAATATAAGGCACCCAACAGAAGCTTGATAAAGGTTAGCCTTTATTTTCATACTTAGGTGTATTGAGTTAAAACAAAACCTAAAAACCAAGTTTTCCTAAAACAGTGGCACAGTGGAACAGAAATGAATATTAGTTTCTGCTTTTCTTCTTTGTCTTTCTATTTTATTTTCCAATTTTCTAAATTAATATCTACTGATTTTTCTTAAAAACTGCATATTAGCATTATTATTCTTTGTATACTATTATAAAGTTTGTAAACCATTATTTGCATACTTCTTCATATTTCATCTGATACACTTATCTTATAATTTCATTTACTTTTTATAGTTTAGGCTTTGAGTTCATTTTTAATACTTTCTTAAATAGCATTAAAATGAACATCTTGTTTGAATTATTATAAGTAAAAATCATTTATTTACTTATATGTAAATAAGTATATTTTGAGAAATTTTTATGGGGTAATACTCTGGTCATCTCCTCTAGTGTCCTATTCAAAAGGAAGATATTACTATAATTGCTATCCTGCTTTAGAATACAAAGCAATGTCAATGTAAACAGGAAGAAATTGTTTAATGGCTTATAAGGAAGAGGCTTTAAAGTTAAGTTTTTGATTTAGGAAAGCTTCCTTATAATGATAGGTTAATGCATTAATTTTATACTTGGGAAGAATGGGTCATCACAAAATATATATATATATATATATATATATATATATATATATATATATATATATATATGATCCCCAGAGACCACAAATTAAAAAAAAAAAAATCTTAATGAAAGCTAAACTTTCAAATTAACTCATTGCTCTTTTGGCACCTCAGTATGTAGATTTGACAGAGTGAAAAAAAAATGTACGTCATTCTATAAAGAAGAAAATAGTAGGTAAGCTAAAATGCGTGTTAGTTAGGCCCCATTAATATCTACCTATTGAAAACACACCTGTGAAAATTTGGAGCTGTTATTAGAAAAAGCATGTAGGTGTTTCTTGGTTGCTGTAGTGGAAATGTTGTCATTCTAGTTTCTCTGGTATAAATAATACCAGATGTATCCAACTCAGGCTGCCTTTTTAAAGGGAAATAAACTGAGCAAATATTTACTGTCTTTCTCTTATTATTTTATTTGACTGCAAGAATTGAAAAACATAGCAAACATAACAAATCTATTTTCCCATAAAGTAGTTTGCAGTTAAATATATTTAAAGCCCTCACTCATAGAAAAATAACATCACAAATTTTTGTACCTGGAAGGGAATTGAGACCCAACTGATCCAGTGGTTTTTCCAATCTGCGCCTCTCTGGGACCTTAGAGGTCCACAAAGACAGTTATGGCTCTGAAGATCATATTATAATTTTTAAAAATTTAATTTAAAAATATTTTTTTTATCATCAAGAGGCAAAACTAAAAAAAAAAATCACATTTTTCTTCTCTTAAATTATACCATTAATTATACTGTGTTCTTCATGCTGATCAAAAGTTTTGACACACACACGTATATATACCTTCATATATATACATACATAGCTTATATAGTATATATATAAAATATACCATACATACAGACACACACAGATAATGTATTCAAAACATCAACACATTTATTCTGAGCCTACAAATAGGAGCTCAGGATACGGTGTTGAATAAGATATAAGCAGTCCTGGCTCTCAGATTGAGAAATACAAAGAAGTAAATAATTATATTAAAAGCCACATAGGTAGATGGACAGATTTCATAAATTATAAATTAAATGACTGAGACATATAGGGCGCTGTGAGGACACAAGCATGATGCTTCTAACCATGTCCTAATTTTATGGAAGACGTCATATCCAAGTTAAAAAAACAAAAAAATATAAGTAGACGATAACGGGCAAAGGTGAACAGAGTATTTTCCAAGCTGAGATAATAGCATTCTTATAGGAAAGAAAAAAGGCAATATCTATCTTAATAAAAACTTTTATGTTGGTTAATGGCCACATTTTCAATATGTACGAGGGTTAAAGAGTAAATGGAGAAAGTCCTTGGTTGTAGAGACACTGGGTCTCCTGTTATAATCATGAAGACCTACTCTGAAAATGCTGACTGGCTGCATTCCTAGATATTTCGATTCAGTGTCTAGGATGGATCCAGCCAATCCCTCTTAAGCTTGTTTGTTTATCTAGCCAACTCGTTGGGCAGTTGAAACCAAGGAAAACAGAGGTAAAAGACCTGTTCACTAGCTCCCGAACTTCAGGGCAGAGGTTGGAATACAGGTCTCCTGACTTGTAGACTGGTGCACTTTCGACAACAGAGTGACATGGGGACTATTGTGGCACTGGGACTTGTGTAGCCCAATGCTAAGTCCATCAACGGAAAGCGGAATGTTCAATTGATCAAAAAATAACCTGTCAACCTGACAACACATCCCTTACTCCACAGCATCTCAATCATCGTCCCACCTAATCCTCTGTTTGACATTTAACCCCAGATGCTCAATGGCTCTTCCAGGATTGGGGTTGTTTTAGACTCATGTTATTAAGGTCCAGTCAAATGTTAGAGTTTTACGAATCTTCCTCTAGAAAAAAATAATTAAAACAGTTTCCTCTGAATCCTGGGAGTGTGTATGGGTGTCTGTGTGTGTGATAAATGTGTTGGTGCATACATATACACACACACTCGTAATTTTTTCTATGGTAGAAGGTCCGAATACTCTAATAAGCTAATCAGAGAGAGGCGACAACTAAAGTCGGGACACTTACATGTACTGAAAGCTCAGTCTTTCAGTCTTGAAGCTCCCTGGAAGCACAATGTGGATGATTGAAGGGGAGAATGTTAAGGATAAAGGAAATGAGATTCCATTCTGGCCAGTGTGACTATCCAAAGGGATCTCACATGCTGAATGGGATCCCAAAAGAAGGGACTGCAAGCAGCGCTCATGGAAGGCTGCATGATCATCCAAGGTTAGCTACGTGATCTTAGACCAAATACCCCCTGTCTCCGAGGCCTCTCGGTCCATCCCCAGGAAAAGGGGAGGTCGGGTGAAGGCTAGGTATGGTGTGACAATCTTTACTAAAAAGTTAAGTTTCAGAAAATAGCTGTGTCCTGCAGGGAGCTTCAGAGCTTATCCATAAGTAGAATCAAGGGACCTCAGCAAATTTATAGAACAGATATAGAGTTGTGGCAAATTGAACATGTGAGTTGCCTGAGCTACCTCATGGTGCACTGGAGGGCACACTGACTGGGGAGAGGGACTTGAGGGAAGGACAGGTGTATGTATATGGGGCTCAGACTTGTCCTACTCAAAAAGGCTATGTTAGACCTCCAAATTTCTATGACTCTGTTACACTGCAGGGATACTCTTCATAGTAGGATAAGGCTCATTAGTTTCAATTATCTAAGGGTATTACTCTTAATTGAAGGGACATATGAGAACACCATAGATTACCACAGGATGTCATAATTAGGAGTATGAAATGTATTTCGTTCAGTACTGTTCTTGGAACGTGGTAGGCATTCAATAATATTTTTAATGGATGTATTAATCAATAATTCATTGCATTATTTCAGAATATTCTTATTTATAATTGAGTATGTATTTGTTACCACAAATTAAAAATAAAAAAAAAATCTTAATGAAAGCTAAACTTTCAAATTAACTCATTGCTCTTTTGGCACCTCAGTATGTAGATTTGACAGAGTGAAAAAAAAATGTACGTCATTCTATAAAGAAGAAAATAGTAGGTAAGTTAAAATGCGTGTTAGTTAGGCCCCATTAATATCTACCTATTGAAAACACACCTGTGAAAATTTGGAGCTGTTATTAGAAAAAGCATGTAGGTGTTTCTTGGTTGCTGTAGTGGAAATGTTGTCATTCTAGTTTCTCTGGTATAAATAATACCAGATGTATCCAACTCAGGCTGCCTTTTTAAAGGGAAATAAACTGAGCAAATATTTACTGTCTTTCTCTTATTATTTTACTTGACTGCAAGAATTGAAAAACATAGCAAACATAACAAATCTATTTTCCCATAAAGTAGTTTGCAGTTAAATATATTTAAAGCCCTCACTCATAGAAAAATAACATCACAAATTTTTGTACCTGGAAGGGAATTGAGACCCAACTGATCCAGTGGTTTTTCCAATCTGCGCCTCTCTGGGACCTTAGAGGTCCACAAAGACAGTTATGGCTCTGAAGATCATATTATAATTTTTAAAAATTTAATTTAAAAATATTTTTTTATCATCAAGGGTCAAAACTAAAAAAAAAAAAAATCACATTTTTCTTCTCTTAAATTATACCATTAATCATACTGTGTTCTTCATGCTGATCAAAAGTTTTGACACACACACGTATATATACCTTCATATATATACATACATAATTTATATAGTATATATATAAAATATACCATACATACAGACACACACAGATAATGTATTCAAAACATCAACAAATTTATTCTGAGCCTACAAATAGGAGCTCAGGATACGGTGTTGAATAAGATATAAGCAGTCCTGGCTCTCAGATTGAGAAATACAAAGAAGTAAATAATTACATTAAAAGCCACATAGGTAGATGGACAGATTTCATAAATTATAAATTAAATGACTGAGACATATAGGGCGCTGTGAGGACACAAGCATGATGCTTCTAACCATGTCCTAATTTTATGGAAGACGTCATATCCAAGTTAAAAAAGCAAAAAAATCTAAGTAGACGATAACAGGCAAAGGTGAACAGAGTATTTTCCAAGCATTCCTATAGGAAAGAAAAAAAGCAATATCTGTCTTAATAAAAACTTTTATGTTGGTTAATGGCCACATTTTCAATATGTACGAGGGTTAAAGAGTAAATGGAGGAAGTCCTTGGTTGTAGAGACACTGGGTCTCCTGTTATAATCATGACGACCTACTCTGAAAATGCTGACTGGCTGCATTCCTAGATATTTCGATTCAGTGTCTAGGATGGATCCAGCCAATCCCTCTTAAGCTTGTTTGTTTATGTAGCCAATCATTGGGCAGTTGAAACCAAGGAAAATAGAGGTAAAAGGCCTGTTCACTAGCTCCCGAACTTCAGGGCAGAGGTTGGAATACAGGTCTCCTGACTTATAGACTGGAGCACTTTCGACAACAGAGTGACATGGGGACTATTGTGGCACTGGGACATGTGTAGCCCAATGCTAAGTCCATCAACGGAAAGTGGAATGTTCAATTGATCAAAAAATAACCTGTCAACCTGACAACACATCCCTTACTCCACAGCATCTCTCTCTACCTCACCCTCTCCACGAATTAAGTCTCCTCATCCCCAGAGCAGAATTCAAGCAGCAATTCCTTAGGTAAGCTGTTCATGACCAGGTCAAATTCGTTCACATATTCATTCAGTGTCCACTATGGTGCAGGCGCTGTCCTAGACACTGGCCTTCCAGTGGTAAACAAATTTTCCTATGATATATTGTCATCATTCCTTGTAGCTCTCCGGTACATCGGGTATCTCTGGTGTAATTTAACTTCTATTAAAGTGATACTTTAACACTTATCACCTCACTTGTCATTGCTCGCCCTGAATGCAGGAAGTGTAACTGTTTTTGTCCACATTTTGAATCAAAGCTCACATCAGTTTGCCACGCAATATTTGTTGAGTGAGTAAATAAATAAAATTATGACAATACCATAAGGGGAGAAGAATAAAAAGTGTCTTGGATTGTGACAATGTAGAAAGCACTGTCTATCCTGATTCATGGCTAAAAAGTTTACCTATTTACCAACCCCCCTCTTTTAAGCTGAAATGGAAGGTATGACAAAGCACAAAAATAAATGCAAATGCACAGAAGCCATACCTACAGAGAAAAAGTACATCCATCACAGTTTAGCGACGTGCAGAGCCCAGGTAAGTTAGATCCATGAGGTCCATCTGACTAGACCTCTTGAGGTCCAAAGCACACTTTGGGCATAAAGAGATCCAATTTTGTTGTCTGCTTGATCAAACTCATCAGCAGATACCCTTCTCTTACTCAGCCAACATCTGAGCTCTGATGGTTCTCGGCATAATAAAGGAAGAATGGATTGCTGTTTTCTTTCCATAGCTGAAAAGCCTCATGATTATCTGGTGAGTCCTTTTCTCTTTGTAGAAGTGAACAAATTTTTATTTTATTTTATGAATGGAAAGAAGAAAGGGTGGTTGGTGGCACATAGTAGACAACCAATACTTATTTGAAAGGGAACATGAGTAAGGCACAGGATGGGGACTGAGAGAGCTGAGTTCTAGTCTTTGCCCTGTTATTACAGCTTTAAAGATTTCTCTCAACTTATTTCTTCACCTCATTTACCCAAAGAGTTAACATATAAATTACCTTTCTGGCTCTAAGTTTATTAATTCTATGCAAACCTTTGATGCTTTTATCTTGAAAACTTTCAAAAAATTTGCCTTCCTAAAATGAGAATCACCATTAAAGAGAAATAGAGGTCTTCCATGGGTCTGATTTGGCACAAATGTTGTAAACTTTTTAATTTTTTCATGTTTAAATTATCTTACTGGTCTCCTCTTACATGGAGTATTTTAATTTAAAAAAAATAGTATTTATACATATATTATGGTTTCTGTTTGCAAAATGGACAGCAAGGAAGTTCAGAAATTTTGAAATAAAAAAGTCACTTGCTGTATCATTAAGCTTATTTCATTTCCCATTCTCATTACTATCACTGTCGAATAATAGGTTCAATTTGTGTTATGTTCTCATTACAACCTTGAATGTGGCATCAGAATTTTAATGCCTCATATTTTCAAAGAATTAGAGAGCATGCTGTATTACATTGACCTTTTCAATATTCCATATAAATGGATTACTAGAAACCACCTTTGAGAAAACATATTTATATCTCTCCTACCCTCCCTGCATGGCAACTTCTTTCTGTCTTTAATTGGGAAAAGGAGCAAGAGAAACTGTCCAATCAAAAAACAAATCCTGAGAAGGTCATACCTGTGTGTATGTTTGTCTCTGTGTATAAACACACACACACACACACACACACACACACACACACACACACCATTGAATATAATGTTTTTATAATTTAAATATAATAGCAACTTTAGTAATTACATGTTGAAGTTGACAACCCATTCAAAAGAAGAAATTTCACATTCCCAAGTTAGGAAAAGTTTAGTCTTATTCTCACTTATGAAATGCAGACTGAGGCTGGGCTTCATAGTTTAGAGTAGATTAATTATAATAGACTCATTATAATCTTTGGTTTTCCATGTTTGTGATTTAGAGAAATCATTCCATTTGGATCTACCAAAATGGGTATCATAAAGAATAAGCTAATATTATGTAAATTTTGCTGAGATCCTATTAAGTGTCATTCAACAGTCTAAGCAATGTACTTGTATTAAAATATCCTCATCTCATCACAGCCCAAGGTGTCATCATTATCTGCAGTATATCGGTGAGAAAGTGAAGCACAGAGAGATTCATCTACTGTTCAAGGCCACATAGCTAAAGTAATAAAGCCAGAAATAGCTGAAATAACTTTAAAAAGAAAAGTCATATCATACGTTTAGTATGATACATAATTAAAATCATATCATAAGGCTTGATTCATTTTCTTGAAAAATATAGTTCAACTTTTATCATACTGTTAACAATTTTGGTTTAATCTTATAACGCTATAATTTTAGCATACTACTATTATACAATTTTATCATACTACAATCTGCAGTAAGAGAGATGGAGTGAAATTGGCTGTATAGCCCCTTCACCTGTTGATCAGTGGGCAAAGCATGAGATCCATACCTGGGTATATCAGCAATGTTTGTCATAAGATCCTCTGTCATATCCCACTGCAATCAAATTTAGAGCCCAGGATTGTTTATTATAATGAATTATTATTATTATTATTATTGTTATATCTCCACTAGATTACATGTAATCTTTTAAATAGATGTTACTTCAAATTGTACTAGGGCGACACAATAAAAAAATGTAGCATGACTTTTGTTTTAAAGACTAAATATTTATAATCATCCAAATTAGATGTAATTTAGACATTTACTAGTAAAACTTCCTAATGCTTGATTATACATTGAAAGAATAGAACTGGGGTGGGTGCTGGAAGATGCAGTTTATATATGTTAAACTATTTTAAGAGTTTCTTTAGTTTTGTATTTAACTAGGAATACTAATATATTTCTATCGGTAAAAATAATTCAGCTCAAACTTTTACATTTTAAACAATTATTTAGCAGTACCTGATTGTGGGTTCTCTAATTAAAACTTTAAATCCAACTTTCTTCTCCACTCTCCCTAATACACACATACCTGCTTTACAGACACCAAAAACAGATTTCCAAATTTTAATATAGAATATAAAGACTATAATTTCCTGTGTCTTCTTTGTGGATTTTGAGGGCTTAATTGCTATGTTATGGCTGCACTTATCAGAAAGCATTGAAGAGTGTTAATTACTTTGTACTTTGGTTAGTTATGAACGCATGCAAAATTTAACTTTTTCCCTAAGAGCAAATAAAGTCCACATTTATTATGTTACATAAAAGCTGCAGAATTATTTAAAATAATTAAGACAAAGGCCGTCATACTCCAAGTTTCAAACATTTGTATGGTGCATAAAGTGAATCTTGGAAAATCCTGTAAAACTATATAGTCACTTGAAAGAGAACAAGTCATTAGTAGGGGGTGAAAAAAAATGTGTGTGCATATGTATGTATGCATGTATGTGCAAATATGTATGTATGTATGTTTGGCAAACATTAAAAAAAATTGGAAAAATTAAGTGAATAAGAGAATGCGAATTAAGTGAATAAATGAGCATAGAAAGGTCTTTAAAAAAAATCACCTGTTCCAACCACATTCCAAGTATCTGAAACCCAGTATCACATCGTGGTTCTTGAATTCAGTTCAAAATCTTCACCATAATCTTTGTGAGAAAACTTCCACTGACCAGGAACTCACTATTATTTGGGGTAGGTTCATCCTATATTTAATTTGACTATAATTATTTTTTAAATGTTTTTGAGGTTTAAATGAAATGTACCTCACAGCTGACATATTTGTTGCAATTAATTAATTAAAGAAATATTTTTGAGCATCAGCTATATAATCAGTACTATTTTACGTGCTGACTCATAGTAGTGAATAAAAAAGGCAGAAAATTCCTGTCCTCGTGGAAACTGTGCAGGGCTGGGAAGAGGACTGTGTGATGGTAAGTGGTGATAAATAACGAGCACAGGAAATAGTTAGCACGGGAAGGCCCCATGTTATGATGAAGACACAACCCTTAGCACCAAGGCCACCATTGCTACAGAATAGACATAAGATCTTGGATTACTTCTCTCAGTCAAAAAGTAAGCACCATATGACCCAACACATAGTTATGGTTTGACTTCACACTTGCCTCAGCATTCAGAAGTCTTCACTGTTATATTGACATTGTGATTATGGTGGTGATAATGGTGGAGCTCATGGTTTTCTACAAGAAAAATGGTCAGGTGTATATCCTCCTCCACATAGTAGTCATTTAAATATTTGAGGAAGGTCACAGTCTATTTGAGGCATCTCAATTCCAAATTGATCTCCTCTGGTTCCTTAATTGATACTTGATGTGATTTCCTTTCCACTTTCCTCATCATGATTTTCGGTCTCCTCTGAAACAACTTCCATGTCTTAATTCATGTTACCCAATTAGGTATGCATATATTTTAAAATGAGAAAGCAAATAAAATAAAATGTGAATTGAAAATGATATATTATAAAAAGGAAAGATCCACAGAATGGCATTTTTAGGCAAGGTAAAAGACAATGCTCCCACTGCAAAGTAAAAATAATCTTTAAGAATTACATGTAATATACAACATAGTGAATATAGTTAATAATACTGTCGTGTACATTTGAAAACTGCTAAAAAAGTAGATCCTAAAAGTTTTCACTACAAGAAAAAAAATGTAATTCTGTGAGGTGATTGACATTAACAAAATGTATTGTGGAAATCATTTTGCAATATATACACATATCAAATCATTATGTTGTATACCTCAGACTAATACAATGTTATAGGTCAATTATATTTCAATAAAACTGGAAAAATTAGCAACCATTCTCAATTTTAAAACTCTAAAGTAAAATAAGGAGAGAGGAAACAACTTAAAATAAAGATAGATTACTGAATGCTATGAAAACCATTCCTAAATAGTGAAACACTAAAACCATATGAATTCAAACCAGAAACAGGGATTCTCTATGTTGTCCTAATTACTTAACATTATTTTAAAGTTTTAGCAATTGCAATAAAATAAAAATAAAATAATTGGCATATGTATTAGAAAACGCTGTCAGCCTGTCCCTATTTGACGATGACTACAATTGCATCTAGAACTAGAGTTTAATAAGAAAATGTAGTAAAGCAGCAGGTTATAACACAAGTATACAATAATCAATAGATTTCCCTCTCCTCCAGCAAAACATATGCAAAATGGAAATTTAAAAATCCATTACCAATAATTATATATTCTTAAATAAATGTAGGAATATATTTAATAAAAGAAAATAATAAAACCTATATGAAAAAAGCTATACAAGAAATGGAAAGGTTTATTAACCAGAAAAACTTAATTTTATGACAAATTCTCTCAAAATTAACAAATAAATTTTATGCATGTCCTGTTGAAACTTCAACGAAATCAAAACGGTGAAGGAGAACTGGATAAATGTATCTTAATTTTATATAGAAAGTTCTGTATAGACTCAAAGATAGCCAAAAAACCATAAAAATGAACAGTTAGGGTAGACATATCAGATAATCAGAATATGCTCTAAAGATTCTGCGATAAAATGTGGGGAAAATAAAAAGAAAAAAAACTACATTAGGAGATAAGTATTCTGGCTACATATTAGGCATAGATTTTTATTAAATTGCCACTTATCTATATCTTAAGTGCTCTCCCTCCCTCCCTCCCTCCCTCTCCCTCCCTCCCTCTCTCTCTCTCTCAACCTTCCTCCACCCCTCCCTCCCTACCCCTCTCTCTTTTCCCTCCTCCCTCTCTATCTCAACTTACATTCTGAATTTCTCCTGTCTAATTTCAGTGGTATGTGTATTTAATTGTTATGTCCAGTCAAGCACCATGGCTATTTTCCATGGAAATACTGAAATCTTAAATCTGATAGACATGGGACAAGGAGTTTTTTTCTCTTTATAAAGAAATAACTTCTTCTAGGTGTTATTCTTCTAGGTGTTTAAATGCCAAAGTAAGTCAATCAAACTATAATTGACTATAATTGGGACTCCCACAAGCTGTTCATCTTTTTAAAAAGTACCTAAAGTTAAGAAGAGGTGAAAAATTCATCTATTACTTTAAATATTAGAAAATCTGATCTCCCTAAGAAAATATCTCTGATTCTGAATGAGAAAAAAATGTATATATATATTTTTTCTAAACCATAAGTCTCACTAAACCAGAGAGTTCCACATCTTAAGTCAATAGATGGGTCCCTCATACCATTTTTCGACTGTCAACATTTTCCAAAAAAATGGCATCAAATGACAAACTTTGTTACATGTAGAAATCTTGGTGATATCAAATGGAGATCTCAATTGTGAGCTTCCTGCAGGTAGAGACTTTGCATTATTTATCTTTTCTTATCACTAGCATCTTTAAGACACAGCCTAGTAGAGAATATTTTACAAATAAAGTTTGAGGAACAAATAAACACCTTTCTCTTGGAGAAATGGTAGTTCCTGCCAATGTAAATTCTAAAATGAGTCTTTTTTTTAACTTAAAGATAGTCTCCTCATTTGTTACAGTAAATACACACACACACACACACACACACACACACACACACACTAATATAGATTCGGATGTAAGGTGAAAATCTTTGAGAATGTATATAACTTTAACATCTATTATTTGAAAATCCATGTTTGCTGAAATGGGCACTATTAATTAATACTCTGCTTCTAATTAAACACCTTCTATTCTCATTTGGATTTTTATCTCTAAAATATAACTCCATATTTGGAGAGCACATATGGGATTGTACCAAATTAAAACAAAACCCAAGAGGAACTTCCCAGAAGGAAGTGGCTGTTATGCATTTGATATGACACAAACTTGGAAAGATATATGATGTCCATACATATTTTTCTATTTCATTTTAAAAGCCATATATTTTCTCAAAAGACAATTTTTTTTTTCTTTCTTATAGACTCCAGCAAGAATGGTTTTAGACCCAGATGTGACACTGTGCACTATGGAACTAGATGTATCGGACATGGAAAGTGTGAAAAGTTTCTTATACACAGTGAAGCAAGTGTTGGCAAATAAGAGCTCCAGGAAAAAGCAGAAGAAATTTGGTGCATTAAAGGTAAGCAGTGCAAGTTGCTGGATGGCAGGATGGCTGTCCACAAGGACATGTTGAGCTATACCACAGAATGAGGACGGTGATCTTTGCGCACCATTCTTCCTGCAGTCAGCACCAAATGGACTGAAATCACCAGAAGGAGGAGCAGAGACTGGTCTGCTACACTTTGAGTAGCAGAGAAAATCATTAATTAAACAGTTAGGGTCCAAAGGAAATTCTATTATCTAATATATATATATATATATATATATATATATATATATATATATATATATATATATACATATACATATACATATACATATATATATATATATATATATATATATATATATATATATATTTTAAGTGTCTGGACACACAGGTGGTTCGGGTATATCTTTTTCGAAGAGAGTAATGAGTTCACCATTTAGTGTCTTTTACAACTAAGACAAGATGATCTTGGATAAGATGATCTATGGTGATCATGGACAAGAACTTGGCTGACTCTAACCAGGAGATGTTTTGCTTCCTGAACTAAAAAAGAAAAGTATGTAGAATGCAAACACTTCGCAGCACTTTATTAGAATCAAAAGACTATCTACAGAGCAGACGAACCTAGAAACTGTGCTTTAAAGTTCACCCAAACATTATCTTATACCTTGGTTTCATGGAACTTGGAAAGCAGAGTTGATCACTTCTGAATGCACAGTTGTAAGTATCCCTTTACATAAGCACATTAATGATCAAATATTAGGTTACCCTTTTGTGACATTTTCTGAGCTTTAATTTTTATTTAATTGAAAGTATGTTAGAACAGCTGTAACATTTAGAAGCATGGCTCTCCTTAAGTACATATTTATCAAGCAGACTAACATTATGAGATGACTATGCCAGATGCTAACAATATTTCACAGGTTTAATGCTACACATGAAAATCGTAATAGGTATTTTATCAATTGTTGATATAGGTGATGATTAGCAAAATAGAAAACAGATCAATTGTATGTTTCTAGTGGAAAAGATGTACCACAGCATGCAATTTAACCAGATATTGTTTTGCTCTAGATACCATATTACTTTCCATTCTTGGAATTATGGATATAATTCCTAGCACTTTACTCATAACCGGCCAAGATATTTCAAAAATTACACTCACCAGCCATACTGCAGTTCCACTTACATTTATTCAGTTGCCTGACATGTGGGGGGAAGTTCAAAGTAATTTGGTCCTCTCACAAATACCTGAGGCTGGTATCAATATTCCCATATGACAGAGGAAAAAATCATGCTTGTCAGAGTCACCATCTCATCCATAGCTGATGCAGGATTTGATCCTGGATTCTCTATTTCCAAGCCCAGTGTTTTCCTAGTCTGTTTGGGCTGTTATAACAAAAATGCCACAGACTGGGTGATTTATAAACAACAGAGATTTGTTTCTCCCAGTTCTAGATGCTAAGAATCCCAAGACCAAGCTGTAGGCTATTCGGTGTCTGGTGAGGGTCCACTTCCTGATTCATAGGTGGCCACTTTCTCAGTGTAACCTCTCAGGGCAAAAGGGATGAGGGCACTCTCTGGGAACTGTTTTATAAGGGCACTAATCCCATTCATGAGGGCATCACCCTCATGACTTATCACCTCCCAAAGACCCACCCCAATACCACTGCAATGGGAATTAGGTCTCAATACATGAATTTGGGGGGGACACAAACATTCAGTCTTAGAGCAGAGTGTGGTGTGTGTGTGTGTGTGTGTGTGTGTGTGTGTGCGCGCGCGCACGCTTGTGTATGTCTTTCCAGGGAACTCCAGTGAACCTACACATGTCTTTGAACCACATGCAGAAACACCTCATATCTCAATATTTACATTTAATGGCTCAACATTTTCAGTGTGACCTTCTTGTTAGTTTTGTTGCCGGGTCAACTTAATTATTAAAAATAATATTGCAGACAAACAAACATTGATGTTGGGTAATATTGGTGTTACTCTGTTCTGGATACAACAGAAGACTATCTCTAGCCCTAATTTAACCTCTTAGAATTACAGACTTTGTAAAAATGTGAGCAGAGGGAAAGCCTTATAGTTCAATCTAAGATTGAAGCTCAGTAGAACCAAGAAACTTGCAGTATTTAGAGATGTCTAACTACCACAAACAGTCCAGAGGTGCCAGTCACTAGATGTGCTTTAGTGCAGGTTTTCTGAAACACACACTCATTTCTAGAATGATTTTTCCCTTCACCTATTACTTTAAATATCTCCTTTTACTTTGTATTTTACTTTAAACTATCTAATATACTATATATTATAATATGATATCACATATGGGCATATTCTTTTATGTTATGCCATTCTATCCATTATAATATATACTCCATATTTTTTTATTCTGTTCCGTATTCTGTTCCAACTCCAGAATCTAGAACAGTGTTGGGTACACCATAAATACTCAATAATGATTCATTGAGTTAATTTGTTGCATCAGAGGAGGAGGGAAACTTATTCTTGCGTTGAAAAGTTTATAGACCACATGACTTTTTAATGGCCTTATTCTGAATCTGGAATATTGTTGATGAAATTTCCATAGCACCACCACCAATTCTTATTTCATAAACTTCAAGCCACAGGTCAGAATTTCTTTTCTTTCATCTACTCTCATCCTAAATATGTTGAAGAAACTGTCAAAGACGATTCAAAAGGAGGGGGGAATAGCCTGGTGTGGTTCTGAATAAAACTGTCCTCATGCGTGCGATCTCTTTTTATTAAAATGGTCTCCCAAGCTTGTACCCATGAGCCAGGCTTAATTAAAGTTATTTGCTTTTAGCTTAGAATATGAATTGCCCCTTCTCATTCTGAGGTTGAATCTACCACTGACAGCAGGTGTTTAAATCTGGGGCTGTGTCTTCCACAGATTTTGTCCTTTTGTCCTCAAATGAATGGATTTAATTAAAATAACTTAGTAACCTTGGTCTGGCTCTCCCTCCGCTACAAGAATGTTCTCCAAGCTTCAGATGTGCCCTTGGATAGTTAAAAATATTGCACTGAGAAACTCCTTTCATTTCCTCTACAAATACCTTTTCTGTAAACATCTCTCATTTTTATTATAACTCAATATTTTAGCTGGTATTTTTGATCGATAAATATTAACACAAAAAAACAAGTTTAATATACTTCAAGCCAGGGCAATAGCGATGTCCTTTAATGTTTGTTTCTCTTAGACCTAACACAATAGAAGGACTTAGAAGACTCGAGACATACTTAGTGGATGAAAGGAGATATTAATGATATGGCCAGTCATTTACAAGGAGATTGAGGATGATTTGAAATCATCACAATGTAGTGAAAATATTTTAAAAACAGACTCTTTTAAAATAAAATGTTCTTGTTATAAGAGATATTGTGGCTGCTCAATATAATAATGAGATGGCTAGATTTCGTGAGGAATTATTCATTCACTCTATCAAAAACATTTATTGAAATATAATATGTCAGCTAGTATGTTTTACATGCCATGGAACAGTGAACAGACTCAGTCTCTCTAGCAATCATAGTTTCTTTTTAACGTTTTTCAGTTACAGTTGACATTCGATATTATTTTATATTAGTTTCAGGTGTACAGCATAGTGGTTAGACATGTATATCATATATTCTTATGGGAGAAATATATATTAATCTGAAAATCACATACATTACAAAACATTTATATTTTGTTAAGGTCTATGAAAGAAATAAAGAGAATTTTATAACAAGTGAATCAAACCTAAACTGGAAGTGGAGGGGTGTAGAGAGAAATGCTTCCTCAGGGAAGAAGCATTTAGTTTGAAGAAGAAAAATTAGCTGGGTCACATGAGCAGGAAGGAGACAAATATTCCAGGCAGATGAAACAGCAGGTGTGAAATGCCTGGGAGATGGTCCATCTGAAGAATAATGAGCAGCAAGAAGAACAGCAGAAAATGGGAATGTAGATAATGTTGACCAGATAATATGGGTCAGTAAGGTCATGTGAAAGCTCATGAATTTAGTTCTAAAACCAATGGCAAAGCATTAACTGATCTTGTTTTTATTTTAAGATGATTGTATTTTCTGTATGCAATATGGTATTTATAAGGGGGCAAGAATGGCAGTGAGGCTACTGCATATAAGGTTACCTCAAATCTCCACATGATGGTAACTTGCGCTTTGAAGGTTTAAGGACTAGTTGGGGAATCTAAAGTGCCTGGGGAGAGTGGGCTCCTATGTGAAGCCTTTTGTAAAGATGACAGACAACCTTAAGGAAACGAAATTTGAAGTGAGTATTAAGTGTTCTGTTTTGAATATGTTAAGCTTAGCATCACAGTAAGAAATTCAAGGGCAGATGCCAACTAGACATTTTTTATATTTACATATCCACACACATATCATCACACATGGGTCTGCAGCTGACACCAGAGATCCATACTGGATATAAAAATTTGAAAGCCAACAGCTTATAGGTAATATTTATTGAAGAGAAGACTGATAACTTGTAGGCAGAAGAGAAAGGTGGAAGGAAATCCATGGATGTGTAATGCCACAGAAAATAAAGACAGCAGGTTTTAATAAAAGGCAACGCAACTGTATGAAATGATGATTGGGATTGGAGATGGGGATGACCACCGTCACTGATATCTTCTATAAATGAGTAATACGGGATTCAGGAAGACTAGATCACATACCAAAAACTACTTACATGACAGAGTCAAAATTTCAAGTCAGCATTTCTTGTTTTTATTTTTTAACTCTAAATTCTCAACTCACTACACCATGATATCATGATAGTTTGGATATTAATACAAGGTGACTGAACTTATTTTCTTTAGACAGAATAGGGTAATTAGAGCCTGGCCTTTGCATGAGCAAACAGATACAGATGCATTATTACTAGAAGGCAGCATTGGGGTCTCACTTGCCCTGAATCAGCCACCTTCCCTTGACTGGTCTGAAATCGTAATGGCAGTTCTAAAGCCTCAAACCTGGAATTTCTTCTGTGTTGGTCATTAAAGTGCTTGCAGAGCATGGAAACAGAGTCACACTAGAACAGTAAACGAGTGGGATATTCAAGAGACATGACACAGTTGGTCTCCATGGAAAAATAACTTCCTTAGTCGGGGCTCCTTTTGACCGGTCTACACAGGAAAGCCACCCTCTCTGCATTACTCATTCCCATTATCTGCTACATTTTCCTTCTTAAAATATATACATTTTCAGTTTTCAGGCTACTTTCTAGCTCACTAATAAGCCTGTGGAAGGTCAGAACTTTGCCCTATTAGTCATGTTTTATTGATAGCATCTAGAAGAAAGCCTACACACAATGTTTACTCAATAAATAATTGTTGAATGGATGATTAAATGAATGATTGAAATAAACAAACATCCGAAGTGACCCAAGAGTTATTCCTTTGTATGAACTTCATAGGGTTTGGATGATAACATAACTAGAAGAGCTATAATTTGTCAGATAAACATGTGTGTTTATCAGCCTGGTGCTTGGAAAACCATAAGTGTAAGGTGGAGGAAGGCAGGAAGGGTGGGACTGCCACTATTTATTGAGAAATACTCAAAGGAAATACCTAGTGGATTTATGGACTATGGATGTCTCAGAAAACAGAGGTCTGGGTGGCAACAATAACTAATTGTTGGAAAAAAATCAGCATTCAGATAATGCATCGCCTTTTCCTATCACTGTTATAAATATGTTCTCATTGGACTTCACAGGAAGTCCTGTTCTACACAATCTCCCATTCTTCCCCTCCTCCCGCTCTAACTTTCTACTACAAATAAAAACGAATTACAAAATTTCAGAATAATTTATGTATATTAGGGTACAGCCCGAGTTAGTAGAATGTAAATAGGAACTAATCAGTCACATACACACAGATACACTTCAGACTGATTTTTCCTAATACATGATTTTTTTTTAACATAATGAAGATACATTTTACAACGTCTAAGTTTAGAAGTTTTCTATCCAATTTATCTCTCTGGATTGAGGGACTGAACATGGGATTGGTTGTCAGTCTTACTCAAGGATTTCAAAATAATCGCTAATATAAAAAATGTCTTTCATTTTCTGTCCTGTAGTTGAAATACTCCAACAAAATAAAGCATTTTTTTTGGATGCAGCTAAAATTCATACAATAGTACGCAGGCTTTCACTGAAGAGAGAAAGTTAAGCTCGTATGATTTAGTATGGAAAACACTGTTTGCATATGTTCAAGGAAAGAATTCTCTCTAAATAATATATAAATTATCTATCTATCCACTAGATACCATCTGTATCCATTACCCAATTATGATCATCAAAAAGATCACCAGACAATGACAAATGTCCCCGGATTGGGGGGAGGGGGACAAAAACCTCAGATTGAGACCCAAGCTGTAGAACAGTGTTTTTCAAAATGTTTTTCAGCTCTACAGACCGAAAGTGTTTGTTTAAATGTGATTATCTCTGGCCCCTCTCACAACTAATTCTATCAGAATCACTAAGGAGGAGGTTCTGGGAATCTGAATTTTTCACAAGCACACTTGATGACACTAATGAAATTCTAAGTATAATACACAAATGCACCGTGAGGTGACCATCAAATGAAACTCAATCCTGAGGCAGAGTGAAGGCAGGGATTCTGTGGGGTTAGCATGAATTTTTGTGATTTAAAGATGCAGAGTGAAAAATATTTACAACTGAAAGTCGTATTTTATTGGATTTGCAATAGATAATTAGTACCATACTCCACAAGCATTAGACTGCTAGCTAAAATGCCAATATTCTGTCATATCACTAATTATTTCTGTGACTAACACAGAGTTAGTGAGCAGTAAATGTTAGTCTCTTCTCTTTCGCATCCTTTTCAAGCACTGTTTTATACACACACACACACACATATGCATATGTCTGTGTGTGTGTGTATATATATATATATATACACACACATATACAGACATATATATATATATATATATATATATGCATATGTATATGGAAATACCTATTATGTCTGTTTCACAAGAAAACATATTTAAGGGGAGCTTGTGATAAAGCTTTCAAATACACAAATGTTACTTATGTGAATGGGCCACTATTAACCATAATTACGAGATTTTTTTGTTTTGTTTTATTTAAGATAACACTCAAATTCCTGTTTTCCTCTTTCCTTCTGTGCTGTCTTCACACATAGTCCAGCTGTGACATATGGTCAATTCTTGATTATCTGTGAATGGATTAGCTGTCTTGTAGATTATCCACGTGCACTGGGGGCTAACTCATTATCTAGCTGAACAGCTGCTAACACATCTGTCTTCTCCCACTCACAATGGGATTCCCAGAGAGGCTTTTCCCTTCCACCAACCAGGCCATACAACTCTGCTCATTTGGGTCTCCTCTGAAATAACCCAGCCTGATGGAGTCTCCAGACTAAAGATTTGTGGGGAAAAGAAAAGGAAAGAAAATAAGACATCAGGCATGTTTCCAAATTCCCTATTCGTTTCATGTAGAAACCCGTAGAATTTGGCCTCCAAAACTACAAGTAGGTAATTTTTGCTTGATTAACCATTTTTGCCCTGTCAGCATACACATTACTTTCTCGTGAAGTAGGATAGAAGAGTTAGATGGGGGAAAAAAAAGGAAAGACAGTTATAGGGATCTTCGAAAAATGTCTAAAAGAAACATTTATATTTTATATAATCCACTGTAGTAACTTTAAAACATGTCTATAAGTTCTTTGATGCCCCTCTCATCAATAGGTGGGACCTATAACCCTCCCCCTTTGATTCTTGCTGACCTTCGTGAATAATCAAAGTGAGTTCCAAGTGTAGGTCATAAAAGTGATGCAGCTTCTGCTTGATTTTCTAAAAGACTTGGCCCTAGAGACCTAAGCTACCACGGAATCACGCTAACTGCTCTAAGTCCACCATATTTGAGGAAAACCAGACTGGCCTGTGCTAGCACATGACAAGGAAAATACCTAAGACACCATGAAGAGACTCGGCATCCTCCATATGCTTCAATCATTAATTGTTCTGCCTCCAGGCCCCGTCTGATAGTAACTACATGAGTGACCCACAGCTTGAACCACCAGCCTGACTTTTCCCAAATTCCAGAAACAGTGAAAGATGAAAATGTGATTATTGTAATCATAAACCACTGAGTTTTGGGGTAACTTGTGCAGTAATAGATATCTGATATATCCCCTAATACATCAACTTATAACTTCTCGTTATCGTTGTTTAAGAATCAGACTCTTCTTGGGTAGCAAAATATGTGTAAAGCCCAGTGGCATATGCACCACTTATTTTAACAAGCATATGTTACCTCAGACACTTTTCTAGGCAACAGTGATTTGTAGTTCAGCACACATAGTTCTACACTCTCGGAATATATACAGCACAGGAGGGATACAAGTGTTAGGTGCAAATAAATAAATAAATAAATAAATAAATAAATAAGAAAGATAGAAATAGTGAAAAGTACTAATGCAGAGGAAATATATAATGAGGTCATATGCCAGGGAAACATGATTTAGTCTGGGGTGAGGGCATAGGGGATGGTGGTTCAACTTTATTCCCTAACTTCCCAAAGCAATGTGCCGACATCTCTGGGAGTATATACCCTTTCAAAGCTGAGCAACATGATAGAACATGAAACGTGGCTATACATAAAATCCACTATGTAAATTTAAAAATTCTCAAGGTTCCATGTGCTCTGGGATCTTAGAGTTTTAAACAAAAGTTTAACTGATTAAGAATGAAAATAAGTTAACAATAAAAACAAGAGAATAAAACTCCCTTTCAGATCAGATGTGGACCCTCGGCTCCAACAATTTGAGTATCGCTTTGCCTTAGGATAGTGATGAAAATAGTCATTGACTTATTGGCACTTTTGTACCATCTGTGCTCATGTTCCTTCTCATTAGTGCCTAGCAGTAAGAGCTTATTTTATTTGGTAAATAATAAATTCAATGAAACTCTATTATTCTAAGCATTGTGAGGGAAGACAAAATAAAAGAAGGGGGGAAAAAAGACAAGGCTTTGCCCTTTAGAAATTTATACTCTGGAATATACAGATTATTGTCCAAAAAAATCAATTTAATATTCTGTAGTTTATTAAACACCTATTTAAGGACATATTACTCGATGCAGGTGCTATAAAAGAGAGCAAATAAGTATCAGATGTTGTCATTGGTGTCAGCCTAATTTTTTTCTTTCTCATTGAAAGGACTAAGATAACTCATCACGTAATTTCATTCCAGGTTTCATTGCCATCACAAAACTGGCCACATTTCAGCTGAATTTGAACATTTACTCATACATAGTTTATCTTCTGATTTTTAAAATTATGCCTATGAAAATGCTTTTTTCCCCCCTTTTTAATCATCCCTCTTAACAATGTTAATGATGATATGCATCTATAAACTTTTATAAACTTTGGTAACTGTTTTACATAATAGTTAATGGCATAGACTCTGGAATTAAGAATGTGTGGGGACTAACCTGTGATCTATATCTATTTGACCATGTGTACATTTTAAATTTCTTTGTGCCTGAATGTCGTCACCTACATATAAAGTGGGACCAGAATGAATGCCCTTTACCACATGCTTAAGGAGTAAACTAAAAATACTCAGTACAGCGATTGCATATTTTAAATACTCAATAAAATATTACTATAAAATTACAGTGACTTTATTTGGCTATCAAGACACCTCTTTCAGATAGATAAATGCAGTTTTATTGTCCCCATGCAACGGAAGATGAAAGTTGACACATTTGCCTATGGCCTCATAGTAAGTTGAATAGTTAATATTGAACACCCAATGTTCTGATTCCATATGTAGATATAATTGTATAATTCCTGAGATTACTTTTCTGAAAATTTCGCATCTGCCTCACGTTGGTACCTTCCCCCCTCCCCCAAGCTTAACACAATACAGATCCCTTATTGTGGTCTAGAAAGGCTGACACAATATTGTTCTGTCTACGACGCCTCTTCACCTCTCAATAACCCATGCCCTGTGGCCAAGTGAGCAGCCCTCCGTCTCATCGGCCTTCTTCCTAGTGCCAGCTCAATGGCTTTCCCTGCCTTCCCAGAATGCCTTTTCCTCCTAGCCACGCTCTTTCCATGATTGGATCTTACTTGGAATTAGGAATAATCTCAAAAGCATCTCTAGTGTGAGGCCGCTCTTGTTCCGGATCACACAATCCAAACTAATCCCCCCAATCACGGCCTCTGTTTTACTTTCTGTATAACACATATTACTCTATAAAATTATCTGGTTTGTTCATGTATTATTGTTTATTTTTCTCTGGTTTCCTCCCCTAGAATGTAAGCTCTAGAAAACTCATCTGCCTGATTCATTATCGAATGCCCAACATGTAGAACAATATGAGGCATAGTTTAGGTTTCTCAACAGTACTTGTTGAAATAAGAAATTAACTGTACTCCCTGAAGCTTTTTTGAGTCGGAAATAACACTTAAGAACATACATGTCCTGAAAAGTTGGTATTTCCAAGGAACGAGGTATCCATTTCTATGTCTTTCAAAGTAGAGACAGGTCAATAGAGAAAAAAGGAATCAGCACACGAATATCATTAAATAGTCTTGTGTGCAATAACAGTACTAATAATCACAATGCATTGACTGCTTAGGCATTACCCAGTGTGGTTTAAGGAAAACTTATACATGTCCTATCACTTAATCCTACAGCAAAGCTTGAAGCATAGTTACTGTGCCTATTCCACAGACAAAACACTGAGGCTCAGGTGTGCTATCTCAAAGTCATCCAACCACCAAGGGGTAGAGAATAGTTTAACCCAGATTTATCTGTCTCCAAAGACATGTTATTTGTTAACTCTCTTTTGTGGAGCAACCTGCTTTCTTCTCGACGCCTACTTGTTATTTTCAATGATAAATAATCTTGCTAATTCCATGAGAAGGATGAAAAACGGCTGCACTCTCCATCAACAATGTATCCACTTTTGAAAACTGATAGAAAGGATTCTCCCTGGATCAAAACACATCACTGAAGTCCTTATTATTCTTACAGTTTTAAAGTCCAGCAGAGCCACAGAGAGATTTAGGTTTTGTTTTGCTACAAGGCCTTATCTTAGGGAATACAAAGATGCACTGAAAGCAAATGTCTCAACTCTGTGATCACTTGTCACACAGAAACTGATGGGAACAGAGGAAGATGAGTATGGGGTTTGGTGAGGGGATTGTGTCAGCATTTCCCACTGCACAGGATGAAAGAAAAGGGGTCTGAAGAGGTTGAACACCCATAATTGGGGTCAGAACACTGGATTTATTACTATTTTCCATTCACTGAAACCTCTCCTATGGTTTCACTTCGTCTTCAGCTTCTTGTATTTTAAACATTGAGTGAAATGCAAATGTGACATTTAAACTTTCAAAGGGATGTTGAAAATGAACAGTTATGTGTAGAGAGTATTTGGTATGAATTGGTAGGATAGTGAAGAGAGAAAAGGTTATTATAGCCAAAGGAATTTTAACTGAAGAAAAGAAAAAACAAAACAAAAAAAACAAACAAAAACAAAACAGACTAAGTTTCTCACCTAAATGGGAAAACGGAATGACTATTAAAGGAGTTTGGATATAAATCTGTTCCCTCCTCAAGTTGTTTGAAAAAAATAACATGTGGGGAAAATAAAAAAATTTTACTTTAGCCAGGAAAAAATATATGGTGTCTTTTCCTGAACTGACTGATGAGGTGGAGAAGGTTCATGGGGGAACTACCTCAATTCCTTTCTACAAATAGTATTTTAATTTTCGGCTACTATTTCAATAACACTTTAAAAATATTACATTTTGGGGTGTGGGGTAGGAAGTTTGATACTTATCAGTGATGATTATCAGTAGAAAAACTGCATACATTTATTTTTATAAAATTAATTGTTATCCTTTTTAAGGGGTGGGGAAAAAATTCTATGGCCCCAAATAGTAGCAAAATAATTTCATAATAGAGTTGGACCAGAAGACATATGGCAACCAAGTAGCTGCGATAATAACTAAAATCTCCTGTGACTCCAGAAAAGTCCAGTGATTTATCCACTAACTATTGCGGAAGACGTTTTACAATGAACAGAGGTCACAGAAATGGGAAGGGCAGAACTGTCCAGTCTGAGGGTTCGTTCCCGTAGACGGAAGCCAGGCTAATGGGGTCAATACTGCATGCTAGTCTATACTTCACTGAGGGGATAAAAGCCACTCAGCAAGAAGATGGTTCTCAGCTCCCATCTCTCTCACGATTCCTTATGAAACACCTACATTTGGACCGGTACTGCCTATGAGCCTTAATGGTCTGCTGGAATTCTAGCACAGGCACTCTTCTCTACCCCCTCCCTGTCCCTCTCCTTTTGGCACCCCTCCTTAATTGAAGTGAAGAATTTGCTGGTTGAGCAGATTAAGTCAAGAGTTGTTGGCAGTGGTAGGAATAGGCAGCTAGGTTAATGCTGAGACCATACTTTTTCAAGAGGTCAACTTTTTTTTGAGCATGTCTGCCTTTTTGTTCTTGATCTCTAAGCAGCTCTGAGATCTGAGGACTTGTTGCAAAGATGCAACTGAGAACACTTTTGGAGGTTAAAATTTAACTGTAACACATACACATTGTAACAGACTTCTTTGGTGTGGGCAGCATTCTGCCTTCCCCATAAAATAAAGTGCAGGAACAAAAGAATCAACAAAGCACCAGCCCTGTTCTTTAACTGCCTCTCAAAAGATGCCGTCAATGATATTCTGCAAACATCTGGAAATGACACCACATGGCTGCAACATGACCCAGATGTCTTTACATAAATATCACTAGATCATGAGCTGCTCGAGGGTCAAATACTTGGCCCACTCACTGCATATCCCATGAGAGAATGCAATCTTGGGACACAGATTGTGTGACATTCTTACTTGGAATACTTGCGGCGGCTGGTCCAATTATTTTTGTTGGGATGCTCAATACAAAACGGCCCAACCCAGCTTCAAAGTTATTGATAAAGCCTTTCATACTATTGTTCACTCCTCAAAAATATGCTCTTTCTCTTCCAGAAAAGATATATTGAAGTCCATGGTCTCATTTTCCCTCAACTATCATCGTAGAAATTGTTGACATATTTTTCCTGGAGAGGAAAATGGAGTCAAATAAGAGACGGTGCTTTTGCCAAACTTGGTCCTTTATAACAATGAACCCTGATATTCTAATCATTCCAGAGCATCCATCAATCAGCCCTGGGCCCCAGTATTCTTTAGGGAAATGGATAGCAACAGTGGCTGACAAGTGCGGACCACTGATTTTTTAATTTATTTCTCAGATCAGACACCTGGCTTTCCTCACTTGTTATGAGTCACTTCTCAGTTTTCTCTTCTGTAAAATGACATTAATAGTCACTCTTTGTACTTCATAGGATGGTTATAAGGATGAGAAACAGAAGGGAGGTCTAAATATAAAGTACGTACTATCCGAATTGGCATTTTATTCTTGCAGGTCAAACTGTCATGTGTTCTAAAGCCACCCTGACTACGTCGAGGGCCCTTCTGTGCTGAGTCAGTACCATGATGCCCAGAGAAGCCACTGTACTCTTTTGCTTTGGTGTGATTTTAGGTTTTTCCCTAACCCTTCTATTGACCCACTGACTCTTACCAGGCCCTTCCATCTTTCAACCCCAAATGTCAGAAAAATAAGGTATGATCATCAAATCCAATTCTAAGCAATCACCATTGATGAACCATCCACTGTTGCCCTCATACAATAGTTTCTCTTATCTTCTGGGCACAGTATCTTTGTCTCAATACCCCTGTCTATGGCGACCTCTGATCCCTTGAAGTCAACAGTTTTTATACAGTTTCCGCAGTCTTTTGATTATTTTTCCAGTCTTTTCCCTGGCTCCGAGAGTCTTGGCTCACTTTGGTGATAACTGTTATATTCCAGCCACAGACTCTGCAAAAGTTCATCCAAGAAAAGTCCACATCCAGCAACTCAGACACATGGGAGACAGAAAGTCCCACTTTACTTCCTTGCTTCTAGGTTTTTTCATTCAGGCTTCCTTACATACTAGTTGAATGTACATAGGAAAGTTAATCTCTTTGAGTCTGTCTCCTCATGTCTAAACTATGAATAATAGTACCTATAACAGTTATTGTGTCAATTGCATGGGAGAATGCATTAGTTAGGATAGCATCTGACTTACTGCAAATAAGCAATTCACCTCAGCTGCCATCATTATTTTATTATTCCTATTATTATTCTCATCTTATTCTTTCTTTCTTTTCAACTAGCTGATTTTCAGTTCCTGGCTCAGTCTTTCACTTGGCTCCTTATTTTTAACCACAGAGGCAATACAGAGCACAGAGGCACCTGTGCTTGGGCTCAGTAATTTCTGATCTACTTAGAAAACGCTAATGGGTTCTGCCTCTGAGATAGTTGCTAGCCTGGTGATAGAGATGGTTACTGTCCAGATGTTTCCTTCCATGTGGAGGTAGCTCCTGCAATTTCACATTTCTGACCTCTTTCTACTGATTCACTGCCTCACATGAGTGCACAAGTTACTTAATCTGATTGATGCATTTAGAAGAAGAAATTAGGCATATATGGCCTAATCATTTTTGCCACATAACTAACTCCTGAAAGTTGTTCCAGTACTTATCATATAGCGTGTACACACACACACACACACACACACACACACACACACTTCTGTGACCTGCTAAAATTTCTATAGTCAGGCCCTCACATGGGCAGTGTGCAGTCTTACATCATTTTTTGTGAAAAGGTGGGTAAATATGACTACTTTTGAGTGTCAATATTAGGAAGTCTATTTTCTGACAATGTATAATATCAACTTTATGACATAAAATTGGTATTTTGGTTCTGTATTAGTTTGATACGCCTTAATCAAATAAAACACTGGATGGCTTAAACAGAAATTAATTTTCTAACAGTTCTTATATTAGAGATCCAAGACCAGGGTGTCAGTAGGTTTGTTTCCTCCTGAGGTCTTTCTCCCTGGCTTGCAAACGGCCACCTTCTCGCTGTGCTCTCAGACGGCCGTTTCTCTGTGTGGGCTTACACCTCCTGTTTCCTCCTCTTCTTGAAAGGACACCAGTCACATTGGGTTAGGATTACACCCTTATGACTTCATTTAACCTTAAATACTTCTGTAAATATCCTATCTCCAAATACAGTCACATTGCAATGTGCTGAAGGTCAAGGCTTCCATGTATGAGTTTTGTGAGGATACAATTCAGTCCATACAGAGTACCACTGGCCTTTCTCTCAGTTGTTTCCAAATCTTACGTTTGGATAGGATTGTACAAGTGAGTCACTTTGGAGACCTCAGTAGCCTTACAGCAATATTTTCCAAACAAATTATTTTAAGTTACTCCCCTAAGGAACCTTCTCTGGCAACCTTATGGGGAACCATAAGACCTTCTAATATACAAGAAGTTTTGGTGCTGTGCTTCAATTTCTGCCCTCTTGGAGGTGGTTTCGGTATAGAGAGTAAACAGAGAGCAGGACAAAGTGCCATCACCAAGTAGGCCATGTGACTCATCCTACGGCTGCTCGGCCTCTCCCAGAAGGAGTGCTACCAGGTCTCAGCTCTGGGGACCTCAGAGTCGTACTGTCCACATGTGTGGGACATCTAAGGGGTTTCCTCTAATGGACAGAACCCTGAACTATATAAGTAAAGGAGCATTTCTATCTACTTGTCCATAATATATCACTATGTTTTAAGGGTATATTTAGGGTTGATTATCTGACTTAAAATATATACTAGAAGGCATATCCTATAAGACTTTATTTTAAAAGACCTGCGTGAGTAATACATTAAAAATAACATGTAATGATTCCTCAGAATAGCTGAAACTAAGGCATGAGATATTCATGTGACCCTTTATTAGGAGAGGTAGCCCATATGAATAAGAATATCATGAACAAAGGAAACAAAATGGTTTTCAAATATGAGCCCCAGATCAAAAGACAAGAATCCCTATTTACTGATGCTGAAGTGCTATTGGGTTTCTTCTCACATGGACAACTCTACAGAGTTCTTCTGGGTAAGTGCCGCACAGACGTATCTATTCAGTAAAAGCTAAGGACACTCCTGATAACGAGGGAGAATGATAACAACAAAAACAACAGAAGATCAACAACAAAGCCTTGAGAGCATTTCTATGCCAGACATGGGGCCAACCACAATCTCATCTAATAGTCACAGTGCCCATTCAGCAAAGGAATTGCAATGAGGTTTAACGAGGTAAGGAACTAATTCAATGTCAAATCTAGGTCCATCTGATTACGGAGTCTATTTCACCACCAACCATTCTGTCTGCCACCTGCTCCTAACTCCTAGATAGAGACAATAAAACTAACCTTCACAATGCCAACACTAATCCTTCTGCTTATATCATGTCTTATTATATTGCAAGAAGGACCTCTCTAAGAGTTGTCTTCTATGTATATCCTAATATGAGAGGAGAAGAAATACATCATTCGGAGAGGAATTGTGGCCAGAGGCAGAGTTGCAGCAATGTGAACTATATCATCTATGAAATCACTGTGCCCTTAGAATGCCCACCCCTCTGAAGTAGGTGTCCCTGGTAATGATTCCTACCTTATAAATCAGGACACCAAGGACTAGACACTTCAGGGGTTTACCCAAGGTCACATATTCAGATAGAAGCCTCCAAGAGAACTGATAACTTCTGATTCTGAGTTTGCTGCGAGATGCCCTAATTCACACAGTTCCTACCAAAAGAGATAGTTTTTGTCTTCCCTCCTCCTCTCCCTTCCTCCACTCCACTGTATTTCCACCCCTGTCCCTGACCTCATTCACTCCTCACTTCCTCACCACCACTGTGGTTTTGAAGTTGTAAGTCATTTGGGGAAGATCAACTTTTCCAGCAGCAAGATACTCTCGTGCTAAACAAGTCCACAGTGCATAAGGCACAGAAAGGATTTACGTCTTTGACTCTCTTCCAGCAGATCTCATCTATGCGATGTGTACGGCAGTGAAGAATAGCTTTTTTGCTGCATTGCCCAGCTTGCATGGGTAAAAGAAACCTAGAGTCATTGTTTGATGAAATGAATATTCAGGAACACATCTGAAAATCTTGGCAAGGGAATTGAGCTAGGAGACCTAATTCTGGGCGCCATGAAAATGACCCCCAGTTCACTGAACCCTTGAAAATAGTTTGTTGAGACTTGGCAAGGAAGGAAAAAGAAAATATAAACCATGAGAGATGGATTATCCGACCTTCCTTAAGACATCTGTATGGCAAGTATTTCCCAGTAAAGCTGTCCTTGAATTACATATCATGTGAGAAAACTTTGCTCATCTCCTGGTCCTTTAAAACTTGAAATACATTCCAGTTCTGTCTTGTAAACAAAATTGTAATAGTTGGTCATTATAGATGGTGGCTGGACATATACTCCAGTAGTGTCTTACATACAACAGTCAAAAACGGTCATTCATATTAATTATAAGACTGTTATAGGTACACATGTCTATTTTGTTTTCTTCTTTATTTGTTTATGGTTTGTCTCCACAGAACAGCACATCCTGAGTGTTCGGGAAGAGGTCTGCATTGCATAGTATACCTGCAGTGCAATAAAATCTAGTTTTTTTTATTTATCTTCACAGTCGTTAGCACAGAGGAGAAAATATACATTAATAGACCTATTTTCAAACAAATTCACAAGGAATATCTAGGAATTCTCAGATTTAATAATTAAAATTACTAAATGTGGAAAAGATCTGATTAATTTAACAGAAGTAGATGAATTGAAGTCAAAATGTATTTTCCTTTCCAATTTGGTAATGTGTATAAATAAGGTTCTCTCAGGTTATTGCAATATTTGCCTATCAGCAGTAGGAAATTTTTTAAAATTGTACAAAAGGACCAGTTATACCAATGCCAGTTTAATTTCATTGGATCATGTGCAAAAGAGATAATTTTGTACTTTCCATTTTAACAGAATTACCTCTGAATTCACTTTTTTAAGCTTAGAATTTCTTCAGAATCAGGTATAAAGTAGAACCGAACATAAGAATTCAATCTTCATAATGAACATTAGTTCAAAATCCTACTTTGACATGTATGAAAGTGTGTTCAAAATACAACATTTGATAGGCACAGACATATTTTTTCAACATAAGCATAAGCATAGTGTCAAATACTAACATAATATAAACTGTTCTGAGGGTTTTAGTCACAGCGCATACTTGTATTTTTTTTTCTCTTTCCTGCTATGTCAACATCAATTGCTAGCAGCATAAGATCCACGCTAGAATAAATCAAGGGAATGTAGGTATACTGTTCATTGTGACCTATATGTATTCTTGTTTTTCCTTTCCTTATATTTTACTCTATACACCTTTATATATTTATTTAAATATTTTTAAATTATTTTCAATTACAGTTGACATTCACTATTATATTACTTTCAGGTATACAGCATAGTGGTTAGACATTTATATAACTTACAAAGTGATCTACCTGATAAGTCTAGTACTCATACGAAACCATACGTAGTTATTACAACACTATTGAATATACTCTCTGTGCTGTACTCCACAGCCCCATGACTATTTTGTAACTGTCAATTTATGCTTCTTAATTCCCCGTTTCACCAAGTCAGTCCCCCAACCCAACCACCATATAGCAACCATCAGTTGGTTCTCTGTATGTATGAGTGAATTTCTGTTTTGTTGATTTGTTGCTTTTGTGTTTTAGATTCCACGTATAAACGAAGTCATATGGTTATTTATCTTTCTCTGTCTTTCTTATTTCACTTAGTATAAAACCCTCTAGGTCCATCCATCCTCTTGTGACAAAAGGTAAGATTTCATTATTTTCTTATGGATGAGTAATAATCCATTATATGTATATGTATATATACACACACACACACACATATATATGTGTGTGTGTATATATGTATGTATATATGTGTATATGTGTATATATATATATATGTGTATATATATATATATATACACACACACATATATATGTGTATATATATATGTGCGCGCGTGCACACACACATATATATATGTGCGCGTGCACACACACACACATATATATATGTGCGCGTGCGCGCACGCGCGCACACACACACACACACACACACACACACACACAACTACTTCTTTATCCAGTTATCTGTTGATGGACACCTAGGTAGCTTCCATATCTTGGCAAGTGATGTAAGGATGCCTAGATGGGAGAAGGTGGAGCTAGAACGGAATGCTTAATAGACCCAGATAAGGACTGTCAATATTCATTGGAAATTTTTAGGCAGGGGTGACATCAAATACGTAAGTTTAGTAACATAATGCTAGCATCATATGACAGATTAAAGAGGTTAAAAAAGAGGGAAAGAAGACTAAATACAACAATTGCTCAACAATTCAAGAAGATTTGGTAAGACCTAAAGGAAAGCATTGGCAAATTTGTTCTGAGATTTTGAATCTGTGAAATAAAATATTTAGGACTTTGTAGCTGATTGGATGGAGCGGTGAAGGGAAGGTTAAGAAAATGGGGATGGCTCCCAGGCTTCAAATATAAGTGATCCGACAATAAACCATATTTAGTCTTTTAATTTATATGTACTGCTCATGTTAGAAACTTTTGGTAATTATTAAATTAATGGTACAAACAGGTTAGTGAACGCCATGTAGACTAGGCTTTCCTACAAAATTACAATTTTGAAAATTCCTGTGATTCTACCACTTTTCGATGATGGGCTTTCTCGGAAGCATATCGTGGAGGTTCTTCTACCTCATGCATAGGTTTACCAGGAGTCTCTTTCTGAATTAATTATCTGTGTCATCTCAACGATCTAAAGAACTTTATATTTAGTGACCATAACCATGTATTTGCTGGAGAGACGTCTTCTGAACAGTTCATCAAAGGCCAAAGAGACAATGGGGGCTCACACAGCTTTTCTATTAAAGAGAATGCCACAGACAGATGATAAAGGAGTAGGCATGGCAGTGCTATCTTTTGGTTGATGATTTTTTTAATTATGATATTAACTGGGAAATGTCTTATCTTATCAGCTTCAGACTGACCTTTTCAAGGTGATTTGGTTTCTAGGTTTGATATTCTTTCATTCTGGTAATGCACACCACATGTCATCATCGCTTTCTAGCAATCTAATTTGATAGTGATTTAGAGGCTCCCAAGAACAACATTTCAATCCCTACATTTTAGAGATGAAGGAATATAAGACTCAGATAAATTGATTTTCCCAAGGTCACACAAAGAAAAATTTTAAATAAATAAACAGAATAATGGAATAATTAAAAGTTGGGTCTAGAGCTTTGTCTTCTAAGATCTGTGACAAAAAAGTAGGGAGCAATAATGAGTTGGAGAAGCATTTGAGTCTGGGATATTAAGCTTCAGCCAGGGGGTATGTACCCATTAGAAAAGTTCAGAAAAGATGGGTCTTATGGACCAGGAAAGGAATTGTTATCAGAATGACTTTTCCCTGGAAAGGAGTAAAGTAGATCCATGACATAAGACTGAAAAATAAATTCTAGGTGAACAGTTCATTCAAAGTATTGGGTGTGAGCTAGTCTGGGATGGGGTGGAGACCTATTGGACCAAAGGAAGAATCAATACATAGGAGGGATTGCTCAGAAGAAAAGGTAAGGCTGGTGGAATGCTAGATATCTCACCCGTACCCCTATTTTTGGAGTTAACCCATGAGCATACTGAGGTCCTGAATTTGTGGTCTTATAATGGCAGACAGATAGGTGAGACTCACCTGTAGTCCTGAAGGTTGCTGCTTAATACTAGTTTACTGAGAACTTCTCTAAATATTATCTTACTTCTAAATAATGGAATAGGAGTGTAGGAAGTATGTGACTTGGGTATGTATTGATGTCTTCTTTCCCCCTTTTTCTTTTCTCACCTCCCAAAATAAGAATATCATTGAATTTTTGTTTTGTGAAAGCTGTTATCTACACCAGAAATAATTATCCAAGAAAGGGCATCTCAAAAGACCTGAATACAAATTGTCAAGCTCATTAAAATACTCCAGAACCCTGTCATTCTTTCAACAAATTGCGTGTGTTTGTGGTGTGTGCGTGCGTGTGTGTTATGTGTATATATTATGAACACGCTCCTTCTGAATATCACTCAGAAGATAAATTAAAAAAAAAATACTGATAAAGTGACTGGTTTCTCCAGCTTCCGTGGTTGTCATGCATAAGAACAATCTGAGACTTCAGGGTATCAAATAAATGAGTTTCCAGGTTGCTATCCCCTAGAAACTAATTGAAATCATGTGCTTTTTCCACTTACAGATGAGCTCTGACAGTGCTTCTGAGAATAAAAAGTGGGAAGCAGCAGTCCGGCCGTGGTATTCCACAGCTCAACTATGGACTCCAGAGTGATCTCTAATGATCACATGTTTAGTGAATAGCAAATCTCATAAAAAGCGGAAGGTACAAATAACGTTCAACTTGGCTGCCTAGAATTAAGCACAGCAACTAGGGCATTTTCCATTTTGTTTTGGCGTTGGGGTTTCCGAGAACATTGCAGGAATCCCTCTGACTCAGAAAACAACATGAATACTTTACACTCACCCAGGAGCTCTCTGACACTCGGTGAGCTTGCCAATTTCTCCTTTGTGTGTGATAACAAGCCAGAAAGGTATGACAGAGAAAAGCTTAAATTTGACACCATGGCCCTGTGGTGAAATCTGCCAATGTCACCAATACCTACACTGGCTATTTTCTACTGAAAGGGTGAATGTCACTCCCCATCCCCAAACCCAACATACACTCATCTCCCAGCATAATGCTTCCCTTAGCATGCACCAAGATTAACCCAGAAATATTTCAGTATTTTGTGCTGTTTTATCAAAGTCATTTTAAGGTGGTTTCACTAACTTTAAGAACAATAAATCATAATTTTAAAAGAGTGGCAGCATATATGTACAAACACACACATACACACATAGAAAAGCAGAACACCGCAGGGCAGGTGAAAATACCCTGTGGCTTTTGTCGACTTCTTTAGAAAGCTCAGTATTTACCACTAACAACTGTTAAGTCTTCACATTGAATTCCTTATTGAGCCCTGACAATAAGTCAGGCCCAGCTTGACCCTAGACTTACAAAGTTCAGCCCAGAGCTCCTCGTTAGGCCTCAGTCTTCCTATCTATAAAACAATAGGTAATAAGACTTAGCTATTTCTAAGGTCATTTACTCTGAGCTCTGAAAATCGACTGTGGCATTCATTAATTAATTTTAGTTCAAAGAGACACTTTAGAAGCCATGTCTATTCCTTCAAAATTATTCAGTAGCATTCAAAACATTCTGTTAAGAGGCTGTCACCAACTTTACCCGACACTATGTTCTACCATTCTCAGTAAATTCTCATATTTATGGTAGGCCAGCCTCCTCCCCAAAATAGACTCTGCTGGCTCTAATCTCTGCGTCTTCTGGTACTTCTGTATCTTCCTCTTTACCTGAGTTCAGGTCCGGACTCAACCATTTACTTGGTAGTTGTGTGGTCTCGGTAAATTACTTGCCATCTTAACCCTGTTTTCTTATTTATGAAACACAGTGGTTTACATGCTTGCTGCTCAAAGCACTGTCCTCGGGCCAATATCATCAGCATCACATTAGAGCTTGTCAGGAATACAGAATCTCCGGCGTAACCCCAGAACTTTGAATCAGAATCTGCATTTTACCAAGATTCCCACTTGATTCCCAGGACATTAAAGTTGGAAAGGCACTGATTTATATAGCAATATCTACTAATGCAAGGAAATATCTTACCATGGCTCCTAACAAAGAGTAAGTACTCATTGAACACTATTGTGCTTACGAACTCTGTAAATATTAAGTGATCCTACTTCAGAAAATCAGGGTGCAGATGGAGTAGACTATTTTGGATAATGATAGCAATGTTTCACAGCACAATTTGCTGCTGTCCAAAAGATAAAAATAAATACAAAAACGGCAAAAACAAACAAAAATAAACCATGTGTCATCAAATAAGAAATTTTTAAGTAAAGAAGCCTTAAATGGAGTTGAATAGATTATTACGTAATACAATTGTAGAGAACACAACACTGAGGGCTGCTGATATTATGTGTTCATTAAAGAAGCAAATTATACAGCAGAGTTTTCCTATTTGTGTGTTATTTCTTTCTCCCACCAAATTTAGCCTTCTGAAATTAAATGCCAAGTAAATGCTGCTCCTTCTAAATATTCTTTTTTGGTTCATTAAATACAACACATAAAGCCCCCACTTTTTAGTACTCACTTCCTTAGTTTCAGCTTCTGATCGCCTCCCTGACATTCTCCTACATGCCCCCTACGCTCCCCGAGATCTCACTGTGATCCAGGCTTCTATCCCTTTACACAAATTTGTGCATCCCCTACATGCTTTCTTTTTCCATCAACTGCAAAAGTCCTACTTTTTCTTTAAGTCCCTTCTTGCAAGTCGCCTTCTCTGTGAAGAAATCCATGTTTCCAAAGCAGGCTCAATTCTTCTATGAGTCTAATAGAGCATAATGCATACCTTCTCTGCCCCTGCTGATGACACTGCGCTGGAATCCTCTGCTTATCTGTCAGTTTCACCCAGGAAACTCAGCCTTCAATGAGGGACTGTTCATTTCCACCATTTCCTTAGCCTAAATTCCTCGAGTATCGTTTGACAATAGCAGTGGATCTTAAGCTTTAGTGTTCCTTAGAAGCTCCCAGAGGCTTATGAAAACACAGGTTGTTGGACAACAGCCACCAAGTTTCAGACGTAGAAGGCCTGGGGTAGGGCTTGATCGCGTGCCTTTCTAACAAGCCCCTGTGTGACGCTGATGCTACTGGTGGTGGGCACCTTTTGAGAACCACTGGCTTAGAGTAGGAACTCAGAAAACTTTTGAAAGTACGAATTGGTATGGATATGCTTACGATCCGTGCACCTCATGTCAGATAGATCTGAGATCAAACCCCTTGATCTTCCACAGATCGATTCTATACATGGGCGTTTTATTTGAATTTGGTTGTTGTTCTTCAGAGCACTTGTCACTATAACTACTTAACAAACTGCCACAGATTTAGTGGCATAAAACACATTTATATCAGTTTGGCAGTTCTTCCTCAAAACGAGAAGCATAGAATTTCCATATAATCCAGCAATTCCAGTCCTAGTTATATACTCGGAATTGAAAACTGATACTCAAACAAATGCATGCACCCACAAACTCACAGTGGCACTATTTACATAGCCACAAGATGAAAACAACTCAAATGGCCACTGACAGATAAATAGATAAACCAAATGCTATATGCCCATAAAAGTATTATTCGGTGACAAAAAGGAATGAAGTACTGACACATGTCACAACATAGACGAACCTTGAAAACAGTGAGCTCAGTAAAAGAAGCCAGACACAAAGGTCACATACTGTATGATGCCAATGATAGGAAATAGACATAATAGGTAAATACATAAAGACAGAAGCAGTTTGATGGTTGCTAAGGGCTGAGGAAAGGCGGATGTGAAATGACTGCTGACTGGGTACAGGGTTTCCTTTTGGGGTGACAAAAATGTTTAAAAATAGAAAGTGGTTTCAAAAAAATGATGAATGTACTAAACACCACTGAATTATATATACATGCTTTAAAATGGTTTACTTTGTTATATAAATTTTTCCTCAATTAAAAATAGTGATTAAAAAATAATCCACACATTTATTTTCTCCATTTCCATGAGTCATGAATGTGGGCATATTTTAGTTTAGTCCTCTACTCAGAGTTTCACAGGCTGCAACTGAAGTGTTGGCTGGACTGCATTCTGATCAGAGGCTGCCCTGGGGAAAGATCCTTTCCTAA
The DNA here is from genome assembly GCF_036562045.2 of Rhinolophus sinicus. Lineage (NCBI taxonomy): Eukaryota > Metazoa > Chordata > Mammalia > Chiroptera > Rhinolophidae > Rhinolophus > Rhinolophus sinicus. The sequence goes on along the minus strand of NC_133760.1, from coordinate 35,624,004 downwards.
TCTCCCTTAAACTCGCAGAATTCATTCCCTTGTGTTGTAGGAAATGGCGCGTTGCTTCTTTGGGGCAAGGAAGAGACAGTCTCTCACTTCTATCACATGATCTCAGCTACTTGGCCGTGCTGCAGTACTTCTGAGCTGCTACACCATGACTCAAGCTTCTCGTTTGTACTCCACCAGAATCTCTGCATTTCTCCTTCAATACTGACATTCTCCATGCAGGTTGTGGCTCATGTATCTATGCCCTCAAGATGAACAATCACCACTTCTGCTTACGTGCCACATGTCACACTGAATTATAATTATTTGTTTAGAATCTGCATTCCCATATAAAATCCTAAGTTCTTATAAAGAAGACAATGTGTCTTCTTCAAATGCTGAAGAGATGGCACTCTTTTATAGGACTCACTTGATTAGATCAGACCACCCAGGATGATGATGAAATGCTTTGAGACCTTAATTACATCTGAAAAGTCCCTTCACTTTTGGCAAGTCACATGTTCTGCCCACACTCAAGGTGAGATGATTATACATGGTTGTGACTGATAGAATACATAAGCTGGATGTTTATTTCCCCAAATTTATATGTTGAAACTTAACCTCCCATCTCAAGGTGTTTGGAAGTGAGGCCTTTGGGAGGTGATTAGGTCACGTGGGGGGAGCCCTCATGAATGAGATTAGTGCCCTTAGAAAAGAGATGCCCGGATGCTCCCTTGCCCCTTCTACCAGGTGAAAACACAGCAAAAAGACTGTCATCTATGAACCTGGAAGCAAGTGCTCACCACATCCGCATCCTCCAGACTGTAAGACATGTATTTCTGTTGCCTACAAGCCACCCAGTCTATGGTATTATTTTCTGAGAGCCGTCGAAAGGGACTAAGACAATGCTATACTAACTTGCATATCTGTAAAGTGAGAAAGTAATAATAATTAACCTTAGACCCCCCCCATAGAAAGTCAATGAGGCAATGCTAGCACAATGCTGATCTATAGTAAAGGCTTAATAAATATTAGCCACAGGAATAATTATTTACTTTATTTATCATAAGTCAGTTACCATTACTTACATCTTCCTATTGTTAATTCATCGTACTTCCAATAAAGTAATTGAGGGCAGAAATAAATACCTAATCACGACTGTTAGATTTTGCTGCTGAAGAACAGAGACCAAGCACATCTGACACCAATGCTTCAAAATATATTTTGAGGGGGAAAATAGCATATCAGCCCCCAAAAGGAAGTGACAGGTGAGCTGATAAGGAGATGTATGGGAGTTTTCCAACAATGTCCACAGTCACAGTGCTTCTTAGAGGGGGCTTTAGTGGAGCAATTTTTCATGGGAATAATGGTGGCAATCAAATCCATGGTTGATGTGCTATTGGATGAAGCGGCCTGATGGGTACAGCCCCATGAGGACCTCAATAAGCACCTCCGGATTATCATTCCAGAGGCTTGTGCTATTATTCACAAAGCATTGTTTCTGAGTAATTGCAGGATTTCTTAACTGTCACTCTAGGGATGTTATGGACCTTCCTGTAGCAGTCCTGGAAGCACAGAGAGCAGGCCACTGAAGAGGTGGATCTGACCCCTTTCTAAGCAGACGGGAGTGTTGTGATGAGGAAGAATATGTATGGTCTCCAGAAACAAACCTGGACCCTGTGTTTATTTGCTCTGTCACCATCAAGCTGTATTGTTGGACAATCATGTCAACTAGCTAAACCCAGGCTTCTTAATCTATCAAATAAAAATAATCATTTTTAAGTTTTTGTATTGATTAAACCATTGCCTTGTATAAAACACGGTTGATTATTGTTGCTATTATTGGTGCTGTTAAAATATTTAATGCAGAGCCTGCCTGATGGTTCAGGGTCAATGATGATCCCCATTCATGCAAAAGACGTGATAGTCAAAGCTTAGATGAAGCAAAGAGACTGGATAGCGTTAGCATTCCTGGAAGCTGAGTTTGACTTTAGAATACAAGTACGTGGATCCAGAACCCTGCTCAAACTTGTGTGCCCCCCAGCCTGCTACAAACTATGCCTGATGTATCTATCATCTGTAACGCCGTTTTAAATCAGAGGGCCACCATAAGCATTGAAGGTGATCTGATAGAGTCCTTACCCAACGACAGGTATATACTAAGGGCTCAGTGGAGGTGAGATATTAGAGAGGAATAATAGGAAAAAGTTTTTTAAATTATTCCTCTGACTCCATCATCCAAAATCTTAGCCATTTAACTTTAAGTGGTACACTTTTGATGTTCTACAGCATTACTCAAGCTTCTCCTATATATAGTCCACCCAGAAAATTTGTATTCATCCTTCAATACCGATGTTCTCTATGCAGATTGCGGCTCGCATGTCTTTTCCCAGGGCAACTAATCATGATCTCTGCTTTAGTATTATACATCACATTGAATTTATTTATGTAGAATCTGCCTTCCCATCAAAAATGCTCAGTTCTGGTAAAGATGATAATCTGTTTTCTTCATATGCTGAACACCTGACACAGATCCTGGCTAGTAGTAGGTGCTTTATATATGTATGTATATGTATATACAATCACTCATTTTAATTCACTATATATATATATATATATATATATATATATATATATATATATATACACACACACACACACACACATCACATACATATATATACACACATATGTATATATATATATATATATGTGTGTGTATATATATATATATGTGAAGTAAAATGAGTGATTGAAAAAAGGAATAAAAAATAAATGAATGTTTCCCAATGTTATTTTGCAGTTATCTCTGCTACATAAACATATCGGGTAAATATGAAACGTAATTCCATTTGTAAATAGCATACCCCTTTAAAATTATATGAATGGTGGCTATTAAGAACACCATTCTCTACTTTCAACTCTTTTTAGCACTTCACTTAAAAATGTATTCCAAATTCTTACAAAATTATCTTCGCAGCTCTGTTTCCAAATAAACATAAATAAATCTAACAATAAAACATAAATGTAAAAATAAAACACGTAATGTAAAAAACAACGTAAAAAAAGAAGAAGAACCAAAGTATTTCTTAAGTTATTTTGTACTTTATTTATGTAGGGAAAATTAGTTCCCTACTCTGTTTCCACGCTCCCCAGAACTTTCCAAACAGAAAATCCTTTTAAGATATCTGTAATGTCACTTCCTAAGCCCTAATCACACTTGATAGACAGAAAATAAGGAGGCAGACAATAGGAACTTAGAAAACATGAGACTGAAAAATCTTGAGGGAAAAACAAAACAAAACAAAAAACTGGGTAAATGTCTTTGGTTCATTGGTCGGAATCCAAACTAATGGATGGCAGTTCAAATGAGTGGACTCTGATGCTGGTAGGGAATTACGAAGGTCATAGAGAAGGACTAAGGGGAAACAAAGGAGTAAACATGTAAAAACAAGTCTCAGAGAAATAAAAATGGAGAAGCATCATTCCATAAGCTCCATGTATGAGGCATCGTTCTAGTCTTTGAATATGTAATATACATAAATGAAGGTCCATCCAAGGTCCTCAAAATTTATTCCCCACAGCTCCTAAACTAAAACAAACTTAGTGGGCTTTTGTTTGTTTGTTTGTTTGTTTCTTTGTTTGTTTTCTATGACTTTATTTTTATTTGCTTTTACTGCCCCCTCTTCTTTGACTGATATTCTCTGCCCCCATTGCTTTATTATTCCCTCAGCCATATTGCCTCATAACCTGTGCTCAGGTATCAAGCCTTCCAGAAAATCCTGCCTGTTCAATCCCTGGCCCATGCCCAGTGCCTTATTATGTATCTTTATGCTGCCCTAATCCCCTGTGGGTCTGTTTTGTTGCATTTACTTGTTTATGTCTGCCTTCCCAGTCACTATCAAATAAAAGCTGATTGTATGCTCTCATTTTAACCTTCATAGAAAACCTATAAAATAGGTATTATCCTCTGAATCTCACATCCAATAAATAAATGGTCAAATACTCAGAGTATCCGCATCAGCCCAGGATTCAAAGCCCTGTCTGTCATATTTATGGTCCACGCTCTTGCCACTCAGCAACATTGTAACAGTTTAATTAAAATATAGCCTCACAAGTAGGAACATGTCTATTGCCTGGGAAGGATGGCGACACCAGAAAACAACGTGGACCTGACAAAGAAAATCAGGATAACTCCTGCATTCTTAATGAGAAAAAGCAAAATAAAGGAAATAAACATTTCTGATTGATCCCAGAAGTGAAAATACATTCTGTGCAAAGAAATCTGTGTTCTTCATACATGCCAGGACGACATGTCAGGGAAAAAATATATAATCCCTCTAAAGCGTTATAAAGTCTCTCTTGTGATCCTATTAATAGAACTCGTAGATGAAAGAAAAAGAGCAACGATGTTGGATTCAGGCAAAATGAATCCATTTGTCAGACCTGATGAGCATAGCGAAATCTTAATAGTGTGACCTTAGACATGTTAGTTAGACCCTCTAGGCTTAGTTTTCACATCTGAAAATGGGCCATCATGATATCAGTATCATAGAGCCGTTGTAAATTATATAATTAACACAAAACACCTATCATAGTATCTGCCGCGTACTAAATACTCACTAAGAGATGAAGATAATGTTCTTAACGATGCGTAAATCGGGTCGTCTTTACTTCCTGAGCTACAATGTCCTAAGGTGAGTATGTTTCGTATAATCAAAGACTTGTAGGGAAGATTCTAAATGACGATGAATTCATTTTAAAGCCTGATATGCACATACTGGATGATGAAATTCTTAACGTACAGCACTCAGGATTGTAACAACTTTCTGCTTTTGTTAAGAAAGGCAGTCGGTCAAGAGACGAGGAAGGCTTCATTTTTATCTTGGGCTATCAATACCTTCTTATCATGAAAAGGGAGATGCAAGCACAAAGGATAAAACCAAAGGGAAAATGTGGCACTATTTTATTATCATTATTAGATAGGGCTGTTCTCTAAACTTGAGCATAATACTCTCTGAAAGTTAGAAGCTGGCCTAATTTTAACCCTAAAAAGAAAGGAGTTCTCCTTCCTTCTACATCAAAATCATACTAGCAAACAGCTGCTTAAAAACCTCAGAGAGCAGCCTTGTATATTTCGATATAAGAGTAGAGAGAAAGAAAAGCCAACCCTCCTTGATGTTTCATCCATTTGATTTACCTTCTTATGGATCTTCCTAACACATTGTCCAAAATTGGATTCTCTGGGAAGCTGATGCCAGGACAGCGTTAAGTGTAAAGGGTTTACTGGCGAGTCTTCCTGTGACAGGAAATGGGAGGAAGCATGAGATGGCAGAGAGGAGGGATATAAGACTACAAGGCGGATCTAACAAAATCCCTGACAACCCAATGAGGAAGTCTGGATCACAGATCGTCCATCAGAGGAATCCCATATTAAGCAGAAACTGTCAGACCTTCTACCACTGTCTTGTTCAATAACTGGATAGAGGCCACATGAGGCAGTGTGACTTAGGCTAGAGAGTTGCTGAAACAGACCCTGAAAAGGCTACCAAGTGAAGCGTGTCAGCTACCCCACTAAGGCAAATGGGCAGCTCGCCTTTTCCTAAGGAGGAATCTGAGCGATACATCTCAGTATCTTTGATACAAATAATGACCCAGTGTACCACTTATATAAGACAGTCACACATGGTGCATTTTCGAAACTTCAAAACTGATACTTGCTCTTCTGGTAGAAAAACTAGCCAATGGAGAAACAGAAATTGTGTTTTTCCTCTTCACTTCTTAAAATGATGTCCATGATGATAACGGTGATCATTTAATTCCAAAGCAACTTCACTTGTTCTAAACTGTGTGCTTCTGCCAGAGAACCTTCCTATATAACTTTAAAGTACTGACAGGGTAAAATAAATTTAAATTGAATTGTTCTATATTGAGATGAGAAGATGAAAATTAATAAGATGAGAAGCAAAAAGATTACAATATTAATTCTATCTGAAACAATTTTTGAGATTGTTCTTGGGGTGGAATTTTTTCCAGGGGTTAGTAAGTATGAGAGAATGAATGAAAAGCTGTAATACACTAGATAATTTGGAATCGAAAATTCAAATAGTCAGTGAATACAAACTATTCCAATTAAGCTGTACTTTTAATCATCTGCATACGATACTTGATATAAAATATTTAAGCCTCCTTCTTAAAAAAAAAAAAAAAAGCAATTTTCCTTAGAAACCCACTGAAGCCTGAACTGAAATATAAGGAGGCCTCTCAGTCATGAATTCTACCAGAGAGACAAATAGTCCCACATAGTTTCATTTAATCAGCTAAACCCATTTGTGAAATACGGGGTTGGGGTACTAAGTCAAGTTGGACATCACACATGTCAGCAGAGTTAATGGGCTTTCTATTTTGAGAAATTGCTATGGGGACAGGATTATATTTAAACTTGTAGCTGGGTTAAACAAGAAAGAATATAACTTAACATATTCCATATTACCCAAGTAGCACTGGAATAATCAATTCATTGCTCAATATTTTATTGAGCACCTATTATATAATCAGGTAGAATGACTGACCTGGGGGCTCAAAGGGAAGTATCAATAAATGAAAAGAATTAAGTGCTAAGATTTGACGCCCATGACTCAGTGATTAATTAGTTAAGGTTGATTCACTCCTATTATCTATAAGCTTTACAACAAAACGCCTATGAAAAGGAGAGTGACTAAAATTTACATTAATGAGAGGTATGCAAATTATTCAAATATCTTTGAGAGGATTACCATGAGTTACAGTGTGGAGAGCCGAAATTGAGAAGAAATCAGAGGTTGAACAGATTTGTGCTCCAGCAACCAGAAAGTCCGTCAATAAATGAATCCCTTTCACCTAGCCAACACATATACTCTGCGTCTTTCCTTCTGTTCCATTATAGAAATTATGAAGCTAAATTCTAGGAGTAAAAGGGGAGTAAAGGTTGGGTGCTACATTCTCAAATATGAAGTCAGATAGCTTTTGCAGATAGAAAGGGAGAAACAGGTTACGGAGGACATGTGGGAATGTATCTCCTCATATATTATTTTATAGATAACAGAAGAGTAGTAGTAAAGAACCCCAAACAGTTTCAAATTATAGAGGAAAATAATCTCTACTCATTCATGAGTTTTATCAGGCAGAGATATCAATAGGCACACATGGCTACTGCCACTCACACATCACTCTTTAGAAGGGCCAGAGCAAACTCTTGCCGAAGCCCAACAGAGTTTCACCTGACTTTGCCTAGAAAATCAACACAAGATACCCAATAACTGAATATCTGAAAAGGACATTTTAAAAACCTAGATGTTTATACGTGGAGCATAAAAGGGAGAAACACGGCCATTACTCAAATAGTGAACAGACAATTGTGCAAGTTAAATACACACACACACACACACACACACACACACACACACACCGTTCCACTTATGAAAAGATTTAGCTTAAAAAAACATTATTTTACAATAAAAGATTGGACTTTATTAGAAATTAGGTAATTGCAAAATAAGACACTTTTCACCTACCACACAGGCAAATACACACATTTTAAAGATAATACTTCAGTTGTACCTTTCTGAAGCCATTGCTCTCACAGAGCAGGAATTTGGGTTCTTGGAGGATAAATAGATATTTGTTAAGAGATAAAGGTGTAAAAAAAAACCCAAAAAAAAACATGCATACCAAGAAGAGAAAACAGAATCTGAAAAGGGATTGAATTCTGAACAAATGACATTTTTTTAAAACAAACAAAAAAATACATGTCGTAATGCCTGGAGTTAGAGCTATGGGGTGGTAGTGGAACAAATATGAAGGCAGTCAAGTTGCAGAGTTTGAGTCTTATCGTGTAATACATTGTTTTCTTGCAGCTCTGGTCAGAGGGGCTTCATTTGAATCTTGCCAGAGTCACCTATACACAAAATTGGAAGTCTAGTAACTCATTGTATGGCCCCTGAGTATATCCCATCACCAGAGAGGGCCATACAATGAGTTACTGGTCTTATTGCCAAAGGAAAATCCATACCTCACATTGCTACAATATACATAATCATTCTTAAAAAGTACTATTTTTTGCCTAAACGACATCTGAAACAGTGCAAAAGTCTGCTTGTTTTTTCTGTATTTTATGCAAATACATTTTTCTGTTGTTTTTTTTCCCCTCAATCTGTTCCCATCTGTCCTTCTAAAGGATACTGTGAAAAAAAAAAAAGAAAAAAGAAAAAAAAAACTGTTCTAAATAAAAAGAAAAATCAGAACAAGCACTTGGTCATTTGTATCAATTATTGAATACTTTGGATGTTTTCCACGAATAATACTCAGAATGGATTGTTCTCTAAAGGTTTTGCAGTTATATTGTTTATCAATACTGAGTCCCTCACACACACTTACTGTGAAAAGACAAGGATTAAAGATGTGAATCGGGCTAGAGTCTCACCTAGAGAAGCTACAGCCAAGTGGCGTGGGCTTGACACTGATAAACCTGAGGTTGAATTAGGTCCCTGCCACTCACTGACAGTGAAAACTGGGGCAATGACAGATGTTCAGCTTTCTCAACTGATCACCTCTGCAAAGGCAAATTCCCCAGCTCCTTCACTAATGTTTATATATATGTACATAATAAAAACAACAAAGTTATAGAGACTGGGTTAGAAGTAGACCTTTCTCATAGGAATGATTTAAACATTTCATGGCACATTGTATGTAACACGCCTTCTCCAGTGCCTGGAACAAGGTAAGTGGTTAATACATGGTAAGAAACTCCCATTTCTTACCATTACTCTGCCATGCCTAGTCTCTTAAATTATAAGCTCCTTGCAGGTAGGGCATTCAACTTTATATGTGCCCTCATCACTTAGCATCTCATCATTACACATTGAAATTGCTCGATAATTGCTTCTCAATATATGCGTACCAGCTCTCTCTGCCTCAGTTCTCTCATCTGTAAAGTCATGATGGAAAACATTCTTCCTAAGCTTGGGCTGAGGATTTCACATGATATCTGTGAGGCATGTGAAACTGTCATGGTAAACATTTAATAAATGCTAACCATTATAGTATAATACAGGGACAATATAGTGCCAGAGTTAAGCACATGCTCATAGGAGCTGGACCGTTAAATACTAGCTTCGTGACTGTGTCCAAATTATTCTAATGCTTTGTACCTCCATATCTCATCTGAAAAGGGCAGTTGATAATAGTACCAATATAACAGGATTATAGGGCTTATTAAATTAGTTAACGTAAGCAAAGCACTTAGAACAAGGTTTGACACACGAGTACAGTAAGCACTATTCAATGTCTGCTATTTTATTATAATAATCCTCCCTTCAGAGATAAATAAAGGAGATATCAAAAGACACAGCCCATTCGTGTCATACCTATTATTTCAGAACTTACAATGGAGGGGGAAAGGGTTTCTTTAGGGCTGGTTGCTCCAATCACCAGCTGTTAGAATGATCTCTGGGGTAACTTGCTACAAACACTTGATGACCCCAGAATATGTTTGCCTACGGCTGCCCTGGGCTTTTGCAACTGTTCAGATCTCACCTCTGCCTTCGTTTCCTCTCTTCTTTGTCAGCTGTCCCTCTTGGATTCCAGGCTAAAGCCAACGTCAGTCACTTTAGCAAACCTGATTGCTGCTGTGGGCTATTCTTTGAACCCCTTCCAGCAGGCTCATGGTGCTCATCTGTGCAGAGAGCAGTGTGCCCAAAGAATTCTTAGCACCTGAGGGCTTCCAAGCATTGCCCTGTGTCTTTATGCATCTCTGTTTCAAATTCCTATGTCAAAAAGTTGACGTTGTCTGACTTGGGAGTGAAATGTTACTTTTGGGGTTGCATTATTTCTTTAAGGGTGAAGTATTTTAAATCTTCATACAGGGCATTTTGTTTCAGTGAGACCACAGTAAATTTAATCTCGTGGTTTTTTGTTGTTGCTGTTGTTGTTGTTTTTAAAGATACAGGTATTTTAGTCATCTCACTCTGAGACATGTTTTAGGTTTTTTCATCTCTTCAAAGAGACCTACTTTTAGGTCTAGGCTCCACTACTTTCTGGCTAAGGATTGGTTATTTTAGGACTTATTAATTCATAAGTTCAACAAATATTTATTCAATGCCAAATATTGGTCAAATGCTCTATTTTGGGGTATCCCTGCATCCCCAATACTTACAGATAATAACCATGCTTTCAAAAGAGCCTAGATTTCAGTGGGACTAGATAAATATTCATCAACACGGTCACAGAAAAAGCAGGTAAGTATGAATTCAGACATGTTAATAGGCAAAAGGAGCATGGGCTATGAAAGCAGAGAATAAGTCTAATTAAATCTGAGGATGGTAGAGAAGATAACTTGAATAGTTATATTTGAGCAAAAATGTGAGAGGTGAGTATGAATTCACAATAGGAGCGAGAAAGAGCTCCTGGGAGAGGGGACAAATGTACAAATGTGCAAAGGTTCAGGTGCTGGAAGGAATATGGTCTGTCTCAGGATGTAAAAGGTCATGAAAGAGGCCCAAACATGCATCTATGGAATTGAGCATCCTAGAGGTGAAGTTTGAAGCAAGAAACCTGTCTTGCCTACTCTAATCTAGACTAATAAAATGACCCTTTGATTCTTGTTAAATTACCAGTTTCCTGCTGTGAATTGTTTTAGCGATAAAACCTTGCTGGGAGAAGAGAATTGTTTTTTAAGACCATCCAAATCCTGCACCATTGTTTTCTCCTGTGCCTCCAACTCTCCCTATGTACCATGTCCACTGCAAAGTAAACTGCTGCTAATTCAGTATTCCTAAAACATATTTTATTCTATTTCCTGGATCAATGGATTCTGTTTATATTGTTTTAGTTATGCAAACTTACTTCCAGTCTGGCCCCAACCAACCTTCATTATTCTCTTGTGGTGGGAGTGGGAGGAATTTGCCTGAAATTGCTGCCTTCCTCTTCCTAAAATATTCCATTTCCTGCTGATCCGTGGATCTTAGCTCACAACCATTTAATGTATTCTTCATGATACTATGGTCCAACTTAACCCCTATCCCTCCAGGAAGAATAGCAAAAAGTCATTGATCAGTTCTCTGAATGGCTTAACTGTTTAGTTTTATATTCATATTATTTCCTCCCCATTAAATATGTTATTCTAAAAAAAAATAAAAATAATAAAAATAATAAAATAAATATGTTATTCTAATATAAGGTTAGTGTATTCCATGTTGTATTAGCTACAGTACCTAGTCTCGAAGAGGGAAGATGGAGAAGTTAAAAAGAACCTTCAGAAACATGAAAATTGAGAAAGTATACTTGAGCAAGTTATCACTAACTAAGAGATTATGGGCAAGATAAATGCAATACTTAAAACTCTCTATATTAGTCTGTTAGCAGAAATCCAGTCCCTGAACTTGGTTACTAAACCTCATTTACTGAAAATCAGGATCTTGGAAGACTATGAGCTTCTTCAGTTTTAGGTCTTTGTCAAGCTTGGCCAAGGTGTCCTCCTTCCTAGAGTATCTAACAATGGATTAAACACAGGTCTTTAAGGATTCCACAGGAAGAAATAAATACCCCAGTTAAAATTCCTGGGTTCAATCCTCTTAAGCCAAACACAGGGTCCATTTGAATAAAGTACTTTTGACATGTAGAATCTTAAGTAGAAACCATTTACATTTGGACGTGCCTGATCAAACCAGAAGGTCAGCTGTAGTCGCCCTCTTCTTTCACCGAGTTCTAGTCACAGAGCATGTTATTTCCCACAGCTGACACGCCTGTGAAATAATGAGGTTTCTGAAGCACAAAATGTCATGATACCAGCAAAAGCTTTTTCGGAAGTAATCTGGATTCCTTCCAGACCCCCCAATATCTTACTGAAGCTCCCCATCAAGTGAAACCTCTAGTCCTTCAGAGTCAAGAGGCAGCTAATAACATGGAGAGAGGGAAAGGCAGTATCTTAGTTGGCTTTGACTTCCAGAACCAAGTATCATAGACTGGGCAGCTTAAACAACAAAACTGGATTTTCTCACAGTTCTGAAGGCTGGAAATCCAAGATCAAGGTGCCAGCCTTGTCGGTCTGTGGAGAGGACTTTCTTTCTGGCTTGTAGACATCAGCTTCTTGCTGTGTCCTCACACGGCAGGGGCAGAGGTGGGGAGCAAGCTCTCTGGTGTCTCTTCTAATAAGTGCACTAAAACCATCACGGGGCTCCACCTTCATGATCCCGTCTAAACCAAATGATTTCCCCAGGGTCCCATATACAAATACTATCACATTTGGAATTAGGACTTCAACATATGAGTTTTGGGGAACACAAATCAGTTCACAATAAGTAGGAGTGAAGTCAGTTTTTATAGATTTCAATAGATTGCGTAATAATCTCTGAATAGTTTATTATTATAAACTCCATAGAACTTTATCCCATAATGGTTTCATGTGTATTCAGAAAATCTCTTTGACTTTCTTTATGCTGATGTGCAGAGAACTGTCAGCACACTGGATCTCTAGCTTACAACATCTGGTCAGCCCCAGACAAATGGATATCCGATTCCCTCTTCCTGAATTTCACCAGATAAAAACTTCTGGACTTTTATTTACCATGACGAGACATGTAAACTAATTTCCGGGAAATAAAATTGAGTATATGTTATTTGCTAAAAGTTGCATTCTCATCGTCTAATACATACTTACATAAATTTAATTAGTAAAATAAAAAAAAATAGCAAACACAGGGTATATAAAGTATCAGCAATAAGACATATTCAGAAAGGTGAGCATTTCCAAGATCCAATATCATTTTACCCCATGACACTTGCCCTCAGCAGGAGCTCAGTGCATGTTTGCTGATGGATGTATATCATATGACAACACCAGAGCTGATGGAAAACTGGTTCATTCCAAAGACAGCAGGGGACAATAGCAGGGGGTAGGGTGGAGGAACTGCAAGTTCACTTTTGATATGCTACACTTTAACGTGATTTTCTCCCTCATTGAATTGTCTGCATCTTTAAATGAATTCACTAATCTCTTAAAATGGGGTAGTATAGACCATATCCTAAAACAGTATTGAGATACTTAATAAATATTGGTAGAAAAATATACAAATAAACTCTTAATGCCTTACCCAACCCACTGCAACCCATACATAAAAATCAATAAAAACAGCAATGATATTAGTATTTTTTTCCCCTGAGAAACAGACTCAGGATATGTTTTCTCTAGCTGTTACATGGTATTGGACATTTGTGTCTATAAAAGGAAAGAATTAAATGAACATTATAAACTAAAATTCTATTTAAACATTTGTTTTAAAGCCAAAGCATTAACTAGTTAAAATAATAGCCTGTGATCCCAGCTGCTGATATGAATTAAAAAATTAGCATGATCCTGCTCATGTATTCTACTAGCATTTAATGAGTTTCTGGTCTGTTCTAGGTAGGCTCTCTGCTTGACTCTGAGATTTTAAAGATGAATAACCTACAGACCTCTCCCTCAAGATGCTCACAACCTAGCTGGGAAGAGAAATTATGCAAACATATAAATTGTAATACATGCTTTTATAATAAACAGTATCTGTAAATAAAAAAAGAACTAACTAATCTGTGAACTCAAAGAAGAAAGCATCAGAGAACTGGGATGGCCAACCATGGAGACCAAGTTCTACTTTAAATGATGGAAGGAGATTTCTAGGTGAGGCCTTCCACACCTATTTACACTTTAAAGTCGTTAGTGTCATATAATCCACTGGGTGCAATGTATAATTCTATAAAATGTTTTTCAAATAATTTTAGATTAATGGAAGAGTTTTAAAAAGCACAGAGTCCCCACATAGCCTTTATCCAGCTTCCCCTTATATAAGTATCTCACATAGTCATAGTATAATTATCAAAATCAAGTTAGCACTGATACAATTATATTTACTAATATATAGGTTTTACTAAACCTTTGCTGTGGGACACGAGATACAGGTTGAGCTTCTCAGCGTAATCTTTCCTCTCGGTGACAGCAGTTAGTTTAGACGTGGTTCTATGCCTTGTAACGACTCAAACCAGGTGAATTTACTGGGAAATGGAAGATTCTTTTGTGCTAAAATTTCTAGGTACAGGATGAGAATTGTATCAGGGATTGCAAGGGGAGGAGTTTCTGGTCTGTGCTTCAGAGATGGCCAGATAAATACCGAGACATTCTTAATGATAGCACCATCTTACAAGGCTATACCCGATAGAGATCTACCCCTGAGTGTTTAGTGAGATGACTAAATGCATTGCCTTTTTACTTAGACCACTTTGATTTTGATTTTCTGTCAAACACTAAATATATATATGGATATATATGACTGATAGATGTACAAAAGCAACTTCTTTCAGAGAAGAGCACTTTAAGTTGTTGTATGTATGAAATTCCTTTTATAATTTCCCTTGGAAATAAAGCTATAAATAAACCATAGGAGATAATTCCTTGCCCTGAGGATGCTAACTTGTCACCACCTAAGTTTTCTCAGCTGAGGAAAATCAAATCCATATTATTGATTAATGAGACAGTGTGTCTCCAGCACCCACCAGAGTGGCAAAGCTTCTGTGCGAGAGACGGTGCCAGGTCATGAATGAATGAAAATGTGACTTTCTTTCACAGAATTCAAGGGACATTGTCACTGCTGTTCCCGAAGATCACTCACTGATAAGATCCAAGAGAGGCAGAAGAAATTATATTCTGACTCTGTGAATTCCTGGACTGCTCTGCTTGTTCTCCCCTTTGGTGGAAATGGTGCCGTATGGCGTGCTAACGGATTCACATCCCCCCATTACATTCAGAATTTAGACAGCATTTTGATATAAAAACTGCCACGATTACTGTCTTGTTCTCATCTTTGAAAGTCACAGGCAGGCTAGGAGCATGTTTGCCAAGTTTTCTGCCTGCAGGAAAAGTGTGTGGCTGAGTTATAAATACATTGATGGATCCAGCTGGAACTGTCTCTTGTAATTTAATATGCAAAGAAATAATCTGAGTCACAGATAGAGACAAGAAGCTCTTTTCAGATAAGAACATGCTAAATTTGGCTCTACAGAAGACTTTCAAGAGCTTTCTTCCACAGGAGAACAAGACACGGTCACAGGGCAAGTGGGGTCAAACTCTGTCCTTCGAACTAGCATGCAAGGGCCTATCCTGATCTTCATTCCAACCATTAGCAAAGGGGCTTATGCCACATGAATTCTCCCTTAGGAGACTTAAAATTAAAGGATGGTCTATAAAAGGTTTGCCAAAGTTGGAAAGAAAACAGATTTCAATTCACGAGAATTGCACATTTTCTATATCCCTTTAAGTTAAATAATGTGTGTGTGTACCCACTATGAATTGAGATAACACACTAAATAGCAGAGGCAAAGTGAGGCTAAGAAATATGAATTGCAACCAGATCCTGCCCTCAGTATGATGTTGAAGTCATAATTTAATCCAAATGCATTTGAAATAGCTCGTTTTTTATTAGTTTCCGGTGTACAAAACAACATAGTAGTTAGACATTTACACCCCTAATAAAGTGATAACTGCACGAAGTCACCTACCCATCTGACACCACACATAGTTATTACAGTACCACTGACTATATTCCATGCTGTACTTTTCATCCCGTGAATATATATATAGAGAGAGATATATATAGTCTTGGCATATTCCAGTTTTTTTCTCCACCCTCCAGCAGCTACCTTTACCACAATGTTAAACCTCAGATAACAGTTTATTTCTATGGATGAGGCTTTCCCTGTGTCGGTCATTGTACCACCTAGATATTGTGGTTTTTGTGTGTATGCCTGATTAGAAAACTTTAAAAGCCCATCCTTGGTGTTCTCTACAGAGAAAACTTGAAGTAGAAGGCAGACCCCATCCTAACCAATGCACCTCCACCCAAATGCAATTAACTAGTTCATAATCAATCTTATTTTAGGTGTAATACCTTGAAAGCAAAGTGGTGCAGATAAAGGTGTATTGACCTGGGAATTACACACAGCCAAGTTCATCCCACCTCTGCCAGTTACTAGCTTGTTATTCTAATAAACATCTTCCTGTCTTTAAGCATATATCTTCACATTTAAAAGTTAAAGACAATTATCAAGTGACAGTTATAGAATCTGAAACCCAAGATATATTAAATAAACATTTCTCAAAGAATTACAGCCTATTTGTTGCTATGAGATGTATATGATATTTACATGGGTACAAAATAATAACCCACAACCTGTTCCACTGAGGTACTCAACAAATATCTCACAAATCCTCTATATTGTGATTGATATCAAGTTACTAGATCCCAAATCATGCTTCTTCTTCTGCCCAGGCTTCATGATCATTAATGCCTGAAGGCTGCTTTATCGTATCTCCACGTTGGCTGAAATAATTATCGTGGTCCAACAATTTCTCCCTGGATCTGTGTTCATATATCTGCTCCCACAAGACCCTCACCTCTATTATTCCTAAAGCTCATTTCATCTCCCATGTCAAGGCACCTAATTTCCTTCTAAATTCTTGTGTTTTCAGGCTTTGTCACATTACAGACATGGAGTCGTCACTCTCTGATCATGTCCAATTGATTTTTTCACAAAAGTCTCTAAATACATGACTCCCCCCTCATCTTCACTCCCTACATCTTTGTTCTAGTCCACGCTGCATTACGCCTCAATTCTTTCCTATTTTAATAGTCTGCTTATCAGATCACTTGAGGATCCTCATTTCCCGTGTATTTCACAATTTATGTGGCTATTCGAGTAACTTTCCTTTTCAAACATCACATAAATAGATGAAAAAAGTGGAAATCCTATCTAGCCATTATCTTTCTCAGTTTACTTATCGGTGTCCTCATAGAAAAAAGCCCAAGCATATAACCACAACCTGTCATACTCCAATCCAGATGCTTCCTACCGTCCAGGTCTTGTCATTAAGGTGACACTACATGCGTTGGGTTATTTTATTTTATTTTTTCCTTAAGACTATTTTTAAAGAGTAGTTTTAGGCTCACACCAAAATCGAGAGGAAGGTATAGAGACTGTCCTTAAACCTCCTACCCCTACACAGACATTATCAACATTCCCCACCGAAGTAGTTTGTCTGTTACAATTGATAAAGTTACACTGAAACATAACCACCCAAATCTGTAGTTTACACTAGGGTTCAATGACTATGTTGTATGTTTTGTAGGTTTGGACAAATATATAATGACATACGTATATCTATCTTTATAGTATACAGAGTAGTTTCACTGAACTAAAAATGATCTCTGCTCTGCCTATTCCTCCCTCCCCGTCCCCCAAACCCTGGCACCCACTGATCTTTCTACTGTCTCCACAGGTTTACCTTTTTAAGAACGTCGTATCATTGGAATTATATGGTATGTAATCTTGTCAGATTGACGTCTTTCATTTAGTAACATGCATTCAAGTTTCTTCCATGTATTCTTATGATTTGATAACTCATTTCTTTTTGGCACTGAATAATATTTCACTGTCTGCTTGTACTACCATTTCAATATCCACTCACCTACTGAGGGACACCTTGGCTTCTAAGTTTTGGAAATTATAAGTAAATGTGTTGTAGACAACCATGGGCAGGTATTTGTGTGGACATAATTTTAAGCACCTGTGGGTAAATACCCAGGAGATTAATGCTGGATTGTATGGTAAGAGTACATTCAGTTTTGTAAGAAGCTGCCAAACTGTCTTCCATTTAGCATTCCCCTTAGCAATGAATCAGACTTCCTCTTGCTCCAGCATTTGGTGTTGTCAGTATTTCAGATTTAGGCCATTCCAATACATGTATAGTGATATCTAATTGTTGTTTTAATTTGAATTTCCCTCATAATATATGATGTGGAGCATTGTTTCACATGTTTATTTACCATATGTATCTTCTTTATCGAGGTATCTGTTGAGGTTGGTGGCCTAGTTTTAAATGGGGTTGTTTTGTTTCCTTATTGCTGAGTTCCATATGCTTTTTAAAATAAAATGGATTATCACCATTAATAATTATCAGGGAAAACAGTAATAAACTGGGACTTCCCTTGGCAAATGAAGATGCTTGCTCACCTCACTTATCACTCCCGATTCTTCCCAATTCATCCCTCATTGTAGGTACCCTGAATTGCTTATCCCCACAAAAGGCATTCAGCATTGCACCCCTCAGCCTTAGATCATGTCGTAATATTTGCTCATGAAACTCTCTTTTCCCTCTGTCTTATAAACATCTACAGAATCTTGAACACTGTTACTAATTTACTACTTTGGTGAAGTTTTCCTTTACAATTAACAAGATGTCAGAATGACCGCTCATTTTGCAATACTTACAAGAGAATCTATTATAACTGACACTACACAACATAATAATGTCTCCCTCGTCAATCATTCTTTCCGAACCTGAACTCAGTAGTCCTGTCTTGTTCATTTTTGCATTTCCGATTCTTAATACAAAGTTTGTCACATAGTAGGTACGCAATAAGTGTTTTGTAGTAGTGTGAAATCTCATTTAAATAAATCTCTTTTCATTTTGACAAGTGCATCTCAGTCTATATCACTGGTATGTAGGACTCAATTGGAAAACTGCTAAGGGACCAGTTTGGAGTGGCCAAATTTCCTCGAGTCCAAGGGCCTTATTTCCTTTTTGAGGGTCTTCTGTATATTTAAGGTCATAAAAATATCTCTTATGATTGCAGTCCACCCAAGTGAAAACAGTGGCCTAGAGAGTAACATGAAGATGTCCATGTCTAACTTGCCCCAAAGGAAACTAACTGTGAGTCAGGGAGATTTAGACAGGCAGGATACAGGGATTTATAAAGAGGAGAAACAATAGGAGTGAGTGTTATGTGGGGAAGTAGAGTAGGTTAATATGTTAGGCACCATGGATGTGTCGCCGTGTCTGCGATGGATGGCGTAATCAGGAAAAGTCTCAAGGTTGCAACATGTAAGCTGTGGCTTTAGTACGAGAGAGAGCTACCTGTGCAAAGAAGGGAGGAGATGATGGGGAAGTCGGATGTGCAAGGAGGAAAAGGACTACGAACTTGTAGCTTTACTATTTCTAAACATGTTTTCTACAATTTCTTATCATATCCCTGCAGCATTGTAGAAAGTAGCATTGTCTGACACAGGATTACACATGAGAAGAGAGAAACCACTGTGTTTTATTCTCCTCCCTCCTTATTACATTGGCTTTACTTTTTAGAGCAGTTTTAGGTTCACAGCAAAGTAGAGTGGAAAAAACACCGAGTTCCCATGTACTTCCCTCCTTCACACACACACACACACACACACACACACCCTCCTCCAACATCCACATTCCACAACAGCGGAGGACATTTGTTACAATGGGTGACCCAACTTGAAACGTCATTATCCACCAAAGCTCACAGTTTACATTATGGTTCATCATTTATGTTGTGCATTATATGAGTTTGACATATATATTAATATATTGATATGGACATATATCTACCTTATAGTATCATACAGAATACTTTCATTGTCCTAAAAGTCCCTTGTATTCCATCTATTCATCCTTTCCTGACCCTAAATCACTGATCATTTTACTGTCTACATAATTTTGCCTTTTCTAGAATATCATATAATTGGAATTATACAGTATGTAACCTTTTCAGATTGGCTTCTTTCACTTGGTAATAATGACTTTAAAATTCCTCCACGTCTTTGTATGGCTGGATAGCTCATTTCCTTTTAGTTTTATCTTTTACTATGATAATACTTTAGGGAGAGATTCATACTATACAGTAAGGGTACCATAATTTCAATTACTTTGAACATGGTGATAGAGGACTTTGAAAGTATGAATCTAGTGAGCGCTCAACAGACACACAAAAGCCTCAAAATTAAAAAAAAATGCTTTTTTTTTTAATGCACAACTGAGAAAAAGACTTTTGAACAGCAAACAAAAACAAAACTTAACAGAGAAAGAAAACTATAATACACCACCAAACACATGCACTCAGCAATCATACCCACAGCATCGCTGTCCTTGGTATTTTGCTTCCCCACCAACAGCCTCTAAGAATAAACAATACGAAGGAACAGCTTGTTCATCTCTTCATATGCCGTCCCAAACATATGTTGTCAAAGCTTTCCCTTTTAAAAATGTCATTAAAAGCATTAAAGATAAATCAGGCCTTTGTGGGTTTAATTATTCAGTACATTGTCTTTTAATTATTTATTAATATTCTGTATTTGACAAATATTTCCAGAGAATTGGGGAGGTTATAATAAAAAGATTAATTGCTTCTATTAATATTCTGGAATAAGCCTAGTTTATGCATCAACTGGGCAAAGCACATTCATCTTCTCCAATGAGAACCCAAGACAAGCTTTGTGACCTTGGGAAAACTATATGACATCCTTTAGCATTCATTTCCTTATCGGTAAAATAGACATAGCAACGATGTCTCTCATATGAGATTCTTGTAAGAATTAAGGTACTGAGGTAGCACGATGTCTGGCACACAAAATGAAGTGCTCCATAAATATTTACCATCATTTAATACTATTTCCAGTTACAAAGACAAGTAATACATATTTTTAAACTGATGGGAGGGTTAGGGAATGCTCTGGGAAGGTGATGCATTTGAACTGGGTCTTAAAGGATAATATAATATGCTCCAAGTACACAAAGCACTCCAGGAGGTAGCAATAGCATCAGCACTGTATTTAAATCCTACCTCTTCTTCCTGTGATCCACTTGTCATTAGGTACTACCCAAAACTATATTCTACAACTTCAGTGGATTGGGCAAATTCAAAGCAACACTTAGAACACAGAAGACGCCGCTGGAATTTTCCACCAGGATTTAAAAATCAAACCATCCTAAACAAGGTACTACATACATACATACATACATACATACATACATACATACATTTTTTAGTCTTAAGGGCAAGCAGATCCTCAAGAGGGCCTCTCAGATGTGACCTTATTCCAAGCTCTCACGGGATAACAGGAAGAATAAGAATCTCTGTCGCCATGCCTCAGCCTTTGATATTCTTAAATTTAGCCAAGTCTCTGAACCTAAGATGATTTGTCAACAACAGTGTCTGTTGTGGCTCTTTTTATTGTTGATGGTCTAGTGACTGTCAGTTTCCGCCAAGTGACTAAGGAAAAAAACCAATGCTCCACAGATAAAGGGAAATAAATAGCTTTTGTGGAGTGTTTATTTTTTTGTAAGTACTAGACAGAGCACTTTATATGTCTTATCTCATTTAAGCATCACAACAGGCCTGTGAAGATAATAGTATAAAGGTAAAGTATACAAAGAAGAAAGTGAGGCACAACGAATCTGTCAGTCACAAAAAGGGTGGGGTGTAAACTTTTCTCAAACCACAGCCATTGAACTGAAAATTCATATCTTTATCTCTTCTGCTATGATGTCACTGTAATCTTGGTAAGAAGGTTACATTTTAACCCACCTATGCCAATTAATTACAGTTTTATTTTGACAGATGAATTATTTTGGCACATGGGATTTCAAGTCAGAATCAATAAGGTCTGCATTTTGGTTCTGTTAATCACAAAACTGAGTCATTTGGGAGATTAATTTTATTTATATTAATCTCAATTCCCTTGTGACAAAATGGGAATGAACATCAAATGGACCTACCATATAGAATTGTTGTGTTTCCCACCAACTTGGGAAACGTTTAACATGTTTCCAGAGCATAATAAATAATATGTTAACTACTTCTATTATCATCCTCTGTGCTGTCATTATTCTCATCACCATTTTATGATTATTTGCTACTTTACTCACCTTCAGTGACTGCTATGATTAAGAAAAGATCAATATAAACACAGAGTGACAGCAGGTATAAAAAAGTCAGCTCTCTAAAGGAAATCTCAGGAGTGCATTTATAAATTATTTTTATCCAAAGGAACCAAGCTCCGTTTTCTGATTGAATCAAGGAGAACATTTAGCAGATAAGATGGAGAAAGGAGTCAGAGAGAAAGAGAAAATAATAAGAGACTGATTACTTAAGGAAAACAGATGTACCATCTACAACTCAGCTTTCTTGCATAATTAGCTTTTATTTGCTTTTTAATGCTTTACTTTTAACTCTACTTTTCTGTAGTTCAAATAGGAAGGAGAAAGACTTAAATTATAAGGAACTGTATCCCCTTGATTACTTAGACTTTACCAGGAAAATGTGAGAGCAAAAATTAGCAAGAACTTGGTAAACAACAATTTTATTAGTTGGGTACTCATTGGAATGTTTTCCTGGAGTATTTTCTAAAGGATTTTAGTTAGTCATGAAGCAGCTTGTTTAGAATTGTTTTTGTGTCAAAAGCGGGAAATGAACAACCCTTAAGTAGAAAGGGATTTTCGCTAACTCAGCTCCCTAGAAGAATCAATACCGTATCATAACTTTTTCCTCCTGTTGAAATAGTGTGCTTTAAAATATAAAAATTCTATTCTTCCTTGGGAAAAAGCAATGTTTAAATTTTCCACCTGACATGTTATAGTGTTATATTTCATGTCAGGTTGTTTCAGCCATGGCAAATGATGGGAAGCGTCAGTGATACAGCGATACAAATTCTACAGCTAACATTGAGTTATCTCAGTGAGACACATCAGCTTGAAAACAAACAGGGGAAAGACGTACAATTCTGAACACTAGAGATAATGCCCACAGGCCTCAGAGAGACTGATGTTCATCATTTATTTCTGATGGAGGGACAAGGTAACATAGCAAGATAGTAACACTATTTATCCAGCTTAATAAAATTAAGACAACAGAAAGATTTGTTTTAACTCATGGGTAGATAAATATAAAAATACCCAAATAGAACCAGTCGAGTATGAACAAATAATTCTAAAAATGTCAAGAAAGAGGGCTTATATTTATTTCATACCTACTGCGTGCCAGATTCTTTCCAATGTATTATTTGATTGAATAATCACAGTTTTATTTATGTAGGTAATATGATTTTAATCTTTATTTCTTTTTCAAAATAGAAAGAAAGAAAAAGATAATTAAAAAGTAAATTGAAGCTCACCATGTTTAACTAAGTTGCCCAGCATCATTTTTTTCAAAGTCATCTAAAGACCACAGAATCTCTTCTTATTTATTTCTTTTCCAGGCTTTGAGTCAAGAGTCTGAGAATGTCAGTTCTTCTGTTGTCAAAAACACTATCCTATTTCAGGCCTTCATTACCTCCAGCTTCAAGTTTTACAGAGATTTATTTTTTTTAAACTGATTTTCTTAAATTCAGTTCCATTTTAAAGCTTTCCATACATGGCAGCCAAGATTTTATTATCTTTAAGTATAGTACCAATCATTCATTCCTTTCCACAAAAAACCATTGGAATCATTTCCAGTTTTAAGTGGCATCTGAGCAACAGAGTTGTTGGCTCAGCCTCTCCAAATTTCCCACTGAAATAATTAGAAACCCATAGAAACCCCCAATCTCTTTTACCAGGCAACTATGGAACTATGATATAGGATTTTGGAAAATGAGTAGATATAATGCAACCTAGGTCTGAAAAACCGCATAGAATCCCGGGATGAAGGTAAGGTCAGAAAACCAAAGAGATTCTCTCACAAAACATCAATGTCAAAGTGATTTAAACAGAGGAAAACCAGATACACTGTAAAAGTCCTTCTACCAGTCCCTAAAATACAGGGCATATTTCATGGCAGGGTTCAGGAGGCAGCTAGAGATACGGGAAGGTTCACACCAGAAAGCATTCCTAAAATATGAGGTGTAATCAAACAAACTGGTGCATGTTTAAATTAAAAAAAAGAAAAAAAATACAGTAAAAGACTCATTGCCATTAATACACCTCAAAATACTCCCCCTTCACTTCGAACACACTTATCACGTCATTCTTGCCACTTTCTGAAGCAGTTCTGGAAGTCTGCTTTTGTGAATGTCTTTAACTGCGTTGTCATGGCTGCCTCAATGTCCTGAATCATTTTGATATTAGGGAAGAGTTAGAAGTCGCACGGTACCAGATTCAGTGAATAAGGTGGCGGAGGACACACCATAGTGTTTTTATTTGACAGAAATTTTTGTATACCAGAAGCGATGTGTAACACGGAGCCTTTCCCATTGAGAGCACAAAATACGGTGAATATTGCTGCCAAGTGCCATCCAATGGAAGGGCAGGGATCTTCAATACAGAAAGTGGCGTGTTGAACCTTAGTAACAGTGTGTGACAAGTTTCAACTTGTTTGGTGCAGTCAGTCAGGTGTCAGCTACGGTTGAGAGAAGGTGTGTCCTCCATCATGACAACATTCCATGTCACAAATTGCTTCTGGTATATGGCAATTTCTGTCAAAAACATTACGGTGTATTCTCATTCACTGGATCTGGCACAGGGTGACTTCTGGTCCAAAGTCAAAATGACCATGAAAGGGAAATGTTTTGAATGGATTCAGGACATCAAGGCAGCCATGACAGCACAGCTAATGACACTCACAAAAGAGGACTTCCAGAACTGCTTCAGAACGTGGAAAGAACAGTGGGATATGTGTTTCAAAGCAAGGGGGAAATTTTTGAGGGGGATTAATGGCAATGTGTCTTTTACTGTAATAATTTTTTTTTTAATTTAAATATTCACTGTAGTTTTTGATCACACCTCACACCCACATGTAAAAGTTGGCTCCATTAAAAGGGTCACGGTCAATAGTTTAGTGGTTACCAGAGGGTAAAGGGGGTGGCAGTGGGAGATGAGGGTAAATGGGATGAAATGTATGGTGATGGAAGAACTGACTGGGTGGTGAACATACAATGTGATATATAGATGATATGTTACAAAATTGTACACTTGAAACCTACATAATTTTACTAACCATCATCACCCCAATAAATTTTAATTAAAAAAAGGGTCATGGTTATATGTAATAGATGCTAAGACAAATCTACAAGAGAAAAAATGAAAACTATATTGAACATTAGGTTTACTTATTGTCAGAAAATACCGGGACTGGAGCAGACAAAAACTGGAACCAGAGTGAGAAACTGGTAGCTCACATTTGCTATGCAACAAATCACAGAAATGCACCAGTCAGATATGTTAAGAAATCCCTTCATCTCTTTATTGGCATTTCTTACCTCAGTTCAGAAATGATTTGTTTGTCAACTACGCAATCATTCTTCTACCAGTGCATATGATTTTCAGCTGAGATTGCCTGAGGGTTCTTCCTCTTTCATCCACATCAAGATCTCAATTGCTACTTCTATTCCTGGTCTAGAACACGTAGGAAACATCTGGGTAATAAGAAGCAGCTACTGGGATGGGCTATTGATAGAGGGGTGTCAGGAAGGCTCTTGGTGGACATGCATGCCAGAGATTGCTGTTGTCATGTATTCCACCTGCCAGCTTGTCTGAAAACATGACATTCAGTCCTACAGGTCAATAGTAGATATAAGCAGGCACTATACTGGAAGTGGGTCCATATCTATTTACAACAACCTGCTTCCAGCTGTGGCGCTCCACGGGCATCCCATATAATAAAATGGTTGGCAAATGCCAACGGGTAGGCCGCTCCTTATCCAGGTGATCAAAGTGAGATGAAAGTAAAATAAATCTATCCATGTATCTATCTTCACATCTCTTTGGAAATATAATTTAGAGCAATGGAAAAGTATATCATTCAGACAACAAAGGATAACTGCTTTCAGCCTTATAATTATAACATTGTTCAGGACATTCTGTGTTTATAGACTAGTTAATAGAATGAGATATGAGTCAGTTAAAATATAAATACACAAAAGTACGTGCAACATGATACCAACTCTACCAACGACAAAATGTGTGTTGGGGGTTATGGATTGATATTTAACTGGAAGGAAATGCATGATTTATATAATTACTATCGCTGAGCAATGGGCTTTGGAGGACTTTTGTGTTCTCTTATGTACTTTTCTATGGTTTCAAATTTCCTACACTTGCCACATTTTTTCTTCGTAATATATGCTATAAAAATTTAAAAATAAATAATTAGTGGAGCATGCAGGAAGCCTCTCATGGGCTGCCTTATAGTGTTTTTCTTCTATTTAGCATTCAAGGACTTCCATATTTTGACTAATTGTCACTTCAGTCTTATCTTCATTACTCTATTAAAACTTCCAAAACTTATTTTCTCACTTTAAAAAACAGGAAGGCTCTTGCCAGGGCACTGTAAATACACAGAACGGAGAAAATACATATTGACAATTTTATGTTAGTTTTATAGTCAGACAATTGATATTCAGTGTTTAACTCAAAAGGGCTCTATCTCTCTAGATGACTTAACACACTCATCTCATTATCAAAGGGTTTACTTTTATTTAAATGTTTCACCATCTCAGAATCATTTAGCGATTTATCTTTACCCATCCATATTTGTATATAATGTCCCAGACCATATGATCCACTAACCAGAGCCCATGTATAGGTCACCTGTGGCTTCCACATGCCTTGGCTTCACTGACTATTTCCATCTGACATCACTTCTGCAAGGCAATACTTTCAGGCCAAAATCGCACGTCCCCATCAGTTAGAGATCATATCTCTCCTTTGGCTTCTTTGTGCCCTTCCCCCACCCTAGTATTTTGCAAGTAGTTTTCCCCACTGCATTACTGTGCAACAGTAAACTTTTGGAGGGGAAAAGGCTACCTTTTTCCGTGTTCTCTTGTTGGCACATAGCTGGTCATATAAAATTAATAAATATGCATTTAGAAAGGGACAATCAAGGTTTCACTAGTAAAACTCAGTCCTTTGGAAATGTGCCTGGGAGCACAGAGGAAGTGTCTGACTGCAGGAAAGGGGATGTAAGGACCAAGGGAGAAAAGGGGACAGGGCACCAAAACCACTTTTACTTCCCCGATTTCTGCCTTAGGCTCCACCCAAGGTAACATGAATGGTAGAGACAGCTCCCTGAAATTGCAACTGATCCCTAACATACTAACTGGAAATTACTCCAATCACTGCAAATAATAAGAATTGCCAGAGCCAAAGCAAAGCTAAGTTACTTCCTTTTCTTAAAAATAAAGTTACCAAGAGTTATAATAGGCACGCAAACAGAACGGCAGGGCGGGCAGCACTGTCTTTTCCATGCATTCTTGTCTTTGGTATAAAAGGAGGAATAAATGGGGGATTGTTGAAGACTACATGAAGAATACACCTGATGTCTTTCAAATAGATACATATGTATGTATAATGTGTACACACACATAGAGGCTGCCACAAAAAATGTATAATTTTAAGAAAGGAAAAGAAAAAAACTATTAAAATTGTAATACTCAATATATACCAATAACAAAAGATGAATACAAGTCATGTGTGTACATATTTTGAGCACCCCCGATATAGCCCTTATTTTTAGTGCACATCTATAACAACTCAGTAATAGTACTTGGGATTTTAGAGATTAAAACAGCCAAGCTGTCATCAGGTCTGACCTTTCACCTCTGTGGCAGGCTCAGTCATACAGCATCACGTGATCATTCAACCTCTGCTGTATTACTGTCAGTGTTTGGTATGATGTCATTCCTACTCCACCACAGGTTTCTCAAGGGAAGCCATTTTCTCTCCATATCCCAAATTCCTATCGTGGGAAATAGTGAAAATCAAGAACTGTTAGGATGAGTGAATATATTATTGAGCCACTCTGCTGAATTCAAAAAATTCCATTTTGCTGATACTGTATTGAAATGTTCCTGTCTCCATCTTTCACTCAATTTGACCCTGAAAGCACAAGGAGGCTGTGCCCTCTTTCATTTCTTATTTGCAGCTGCCAAGACCCCTGTTCTGCTTCTACCACTTTGTGTGGTTCCTGAATGGCACCTGTTCATCTCTTTAAACTTATCATCTCAGTATTGGTTCCACTTGGCCAAGACCTCTTGGTCAGTCATAGATACTTGGAACCATAGACGCTAGGTTATTGGATTTAGGTTGCTTACCTCAGCTCAGACTGGTTCATGACTTGAACATGGAGACTGCCTTTAAAAGTACAGATTTCTAGATTTTAACTCTAGATATTGTTCCATTCCATTAGGGAGGATTTCAAGTAGAGAAATTTCAAATTTCCCAAAGAAAGTTACCAAAACAAAGTAAAAGGTGTACATACCTAAAATGCTTAAGAGATTAAGTAGTTGGCAATTTTCAATGATTTTATCTCGACTTTATACCTTTTATAGACACTACATTCCACAGAATAAGAAATCTTTACAAAATATGATTCTAATACACCAATAATTTAGTTAATTTTATGGAGGTGGGAAAGGCAGTTATTTACAAAAGAACAGAGGTTGCCCAAGAAAATGACTCAGTGCAGAAAAGCTGGCATGAGAAAGAAAGGCAGGAGACCAGGAAAAGAACGGTCAGGAGGTAAAATTTACTACTGAAGTTGGAAACGGTCAATAATAATATTCCTCAAAGTGCAGTGGACATATTGCAGCATTACTAGAGGTAATTAGGGGGAATTAAAAAGCACCTCATTAACACTGAGTCAAGTATGCAGTAAGAATTTTCTTCTCTTTGAACTATCTTTCAACTATGCTGATTGCAACAAGGAGAAAGTTTCATGTCTCTAATACTGTCTAATTTCCACTTGAAAGAAAGTTGGCTCAGGTTCAGAGACTTGGGAGCAAGGAGGTCTTCCTCACAGAATTTAATAGGAATCTCTTGCTTTCTTAGATTTATTTTCGCCTTGTCTTTATAGGAAGTGATACTAGTTTTCCATGTAAAACACCAACATATTCAAACCCCTTTTGTACCTGCACTTTAGTAAAACTGGTGAGATTATTGAAATTTTGAGTCAATATGGCCAATGACACTTGCTTTGACAAAACCATGGACATGGCAAGAAACGACTGTATTGAAAAATTGATTAACAGCAATGGCAAAAAAGAGCAAGTAATCAATCTCCCAGAAAGACATTTCTGATTGATTGGGAGTAGAGAGAAAATTGGTAAGGGCTAAAAATGTAGGTGGCGTGAGATTTTTTAAGAAAGATGTCCCTGTTGAGGTCTCCACGTCTCGGTAAGAAACTGCTGGGGCCTACACTGTGGGGCAAATCATGACAGAATGAAAGAGACAATGGATTGTCTCATTCTCCTTGAAATCTCCTGTCCCTAGCACACCAAAACAGCTCTATTTGTCAGGGTTATCCAGAGAAACAGAGCCAACATAGCTTCTTTCTTTCCTTCCTTCCTTCTTTCCTTCCTTCTTTCCTTCCTTCCTTCCTTCCTTCCTTCCTTCCTTCCTTCCTTCCTTCCTTCACTTTTCTTCCTCTACTTATTGATTAATTATAAGGAATTGGCTTATATGATTATGGAATCTGACAAATCCCAAGATCTGTCAGCAAACTGAAGACCCAGGAGAGCTGATGGTGTGCGTTGCAGTCCAAAGACCAGCAGGCTCAATAGCCAAAAAGAGTGATGTTTCAGTTTAACTTGAAAGCAGAAAAAAACTGATGCCCCAGCTTGAAGACAGTAAGGTAGCAGGAGTTCCCCGTTCCTCACCTGGGAGAGTCAGCCTTTTGGGTCTATTCAGGCCTTCAACTGATTGGATGAGGCCCACCTACATTAGAGAGAATAATCTGCTTTACTCAGTCTATGGATTCAAATGTTACTGTCATCCAGAAACACCGTCATGACAACACAGAATAATATTTGACCAAAGGTACAGCACTCCATGGCCTAACTAACTTGACACACAAAATAAACCATCACAATGGGTATTTAAAAATATGTTGGTAGAAAGTGAGACTTAGGCTCTATCTACTATAATGCCTGTTACATGCTTAGTGCCTAAGAATTGGTAGTTTCCTTCCCCTGATTTTTAACCTTCCTTTCTCGTATACACTGCCTGACATATTCATACGTTACAAGCCCAAGGCTTGTTTTCTGAATAGAATGGCAAGTCCGTCAAGTTTGTAAATTTCTAAGTGTGAGCTTGAAAATTTTCCTTGCTGCATCTATATTCTTTTGGCTTTTGTCTCTATATTTTCTCTGCCTTCAGCGGTGCCCCTGCAGGAAACCTTCCTGTGCAGCCCAACCTCTGGCAACGTCTCCTCAGGAGCTTAGAAGCTCTAGAAAGAAAGCGGTGTATTAGAGGAGCAGGACTGCATGAGATACATTTATTTAGGTCAAATTTTCTAATCATTGAGAATATTATCTACAGAGAAGATTCAACCAGCAAGGATATGGTCATATGTTTATGAGGTTTGCCAGGAATGGGAAGGCTTTATGTTAAGTCAAAGGAAGAAGAAAAGAGAATTACAATGAGGATAAATTAAAAGGGATTTTTTTTTTTAACAAGATGAATCTCAGTAAAAAATAGGTCAAAAAGGCTTTATATTTGAATTTTCAAACCAGAGAAGAAACTGAGAGAGTGTGTAGGTGATAAGATTGCACTAGACGGGAAACTGGCTTTTAAAAGGACTAAGGTTGTAGGTGGCAAATAGATCCAGAACTATCCCTTAATTGTTGCATAATTAGTCATTTACCCCTTAACCTTTCTAAGCTTCAGCAACTTCAACTATAAAATAAGCCTAGTGACTTCTTTCTCTTGGGGTTCGTCTGGTGACAATATTAGTGCATAAAATGGCACAGCCACTGGCACATACTAACAGTATTTTCTCCTTCTTCACTTACAAGAAAGAAATGAAGGATGCTAATAATATTGTAAGCAACTAAAGATACATTGATTAGTTTACATAGCCGTGCAAACTCATCAAAAACAGTGAGCCCAGTGCAGGAGTTTATAAACACCGTTATTTTACCTGCAGAATGTTGGGTGGAATGGTGGATGAATGCATGGATTGATTCCAACCACATCACAGAAAAAGGTGCAGATATACAAAATGCTTAAGAGGTTAAGTAGTTGGTAATTCTCAGTGTTTTCACCCCTACCTTGCATCTTTTACAGACACTACATTCCAAAGAATATGGAAATCGTTCTTCGTTGTGAGGAAACCACAATTTAGATGAGAAAGAAAATATATTCTATGACAATGAACTCATTTGAGCACTATACTGAAAACAGTTTTCCCGTGAATTTTCACCCATAACCTTTCCAACGTGCATTATATGTGAATTATGTTAATATTTATTTGAATATCAAATACATCAAAGAGGCATTTGGACTGGAAAACTACATTTATGTTATAAAAGCATGAGGAAATGCAGTCTTATAAAAATTGTTTTCCTCTTAAGATACACTTAGGTAAGACTTAGAGTTTATGCATTTGTTCTTGATGCATATTATTAAATGCTCTTCTCAGAGGAAAAAGGATTTGAGATTGGAGTCCATAGAATGAATATACAAAATGGTCTATTTTCTTCTTGTAACCATTAAATTTGTATAGGGAGTACTTAGAGAGAAATAAAATTAACATTGAGTAGCCACCATTTTATGCAATCTCAGAGAATACTTTTGAAAAAATTTTCTTATTTTTAGTCTTTGTCCAGTATCACATAGTAAGTAGCAAAACAGGTATTCCTATTCCATCTGCACTCAAAGTTATGTAGTGCTACTCTGGTACAGGTTATATGTCTCTGTAAATATATATGTCCATAACAGTATTTTTTACAAATATAGTAAGTATATTCTGTTGTAATTTGGAAATTCACAGAGAAATGGTTTAAAGCATTAAGTAGCATTCAACCAGAAACTGCCAACATTTATACTTGTTCTGTGATCATAGTTCTATTCATAAGAAACTTGATGGTATTAAGTAATGCTTTTCTTTTGATGAAAAAAGTTTTTGAGGGGCTAGTTTATTTTGGAATTATAATTATTAACTTATTTTCATTCCTGACACAAGTTTCAATAACATAAGTGATTTATTAGCTCTAAGTCAATAATTAGGAAACCTAAACATCACTGAACAAATGCAGCTTTAGATGCTGTCCATCATGTGACAATGTTTCTAAAACTAGAATAAAACTGTTATTTACAGAGGGGAAGAAGCAGATATCCTGTGAGTTGATTTAAAGCACTATAACATTATTTAAATACATGCAAACATTATTTTAAGTATAAAACCCTTATACTCACTATAAAACTTTAAAACTGAAAAATCATAGATTAAAACAAATATATGAAAGGAAAATCATTATTTTAATGTGCAGCATGACGCTGTGTACAGCAGGTGAGCTAGTGATTTAGACTGAGAGTATATGGCAGTTTCCTGTGAATCCTGCATGAATTTGCCAGACACAACATGATGACTCAGGTTTTAATGCCATTTTTCTATATGCAAATCACAGAGAAATCTTCATTCCTACAGAAAGCAAAGATGTCAGTCTGTCTTCTCTTATGCAAACATATAATGTATGTATTATATCTCACTTTTCAACAACTAGGAAAAAAAAACAAACAATTTCCACACAGTACCAAGACACATATAACATTAGAAATTAACAACAAAATATAGAGGAGGTAGGGAGATGGGGGGGAGGAGGAGAGGGAAATGGCAGGGGTGAGGGAGTGTGGGGGGAAAGGGAGGGAGGGAGAGAGGAGGGAGGGAAGGAGGGAAGGAGGGGAGGGGGGAGGGGGGAGGGGGGAGAGAGGGAGAGAGAGAGAGAGAGAGAGAGAGAGAGAGAGAGAGCAAGCGAGCATGGTAAAAAGAATAGGTTCATAAGTGGTGCCTAGTATATCCTTACTTAGAATTCTGGCATGCCAATATTTTCCCAAAAAAATTACACCACTGAATACGCATTTGACTTTGTATAATCCAGCATTTCTCAAATTTTTGTTTTTAAATCATAGGTTGTTTTTAATAACATATCCTGCAACATAGTTTGAGAAATGCTACATTAGGCTGTCAATTTTAAAAAGCACTTTTATATAATTGGTTTTATTAAAATGTATTATTTCAAATCTCTTTTTCAGCTAATTATAGTGAACACCTAGGATGAAAAATATTAAGTGCATTAAACTGAGTAAATACAGCCGGTGGAAAATAAGAAGAATGCACACTTCTCTTTCTTTTCCTTCTATTTAGGAGGGGGAAAAGCCTGTTGTATTTAAACTACTAAGTAAACAAGGGCTTATTGACTTTATACTTTACCATTTAAAAATATAATTTTATCTGAAACCAGGAACTTTCAAAAAAAATTTTTTGTCAAATTTGATACTGTCAAATAAGTTTTGCAGAATTCATTTACGTGTATTGGCAATTGTGACCGGGGTAGGGAATTACATATTCAACAATAAAGCACTGTTTTGGTAAATGTTGCTTTAGTGTTGTGTAGGAAAAATAATTGAGGTAATACACGAAGGAAAAATGAAAGTTATAAAGTATAAAATACACTATTTAAGAATGGATGTACCATTAGGGAGGAGAGAAAAGATGCCTATGGCAAATGATTAGAAAGGGCTGTGTGTAAAGTGTGAAATACATATGTGTAGCCTTAGAAAGAGTGTAGCTGTTCAAGAAAACAAGGAAAGGTCTTCAGAGATACAGGCACATCCAAACAGTATGAAGCACTATGGCCTGTTTTGCGCTGAACATCCTGTCTTGTAGCCAGACTCTCACTACATAGCCTACTGCTTAGATCCCCTTAGATCTCCAGGACTTCTTCAGCTCTTAAACAGACCTTGTTTCGAAACTTTATCCCGCTGGACCAGTTCTCAAATGTTTCTCAAGACTTCTTTCAATTTGGGTGAAACTCAAAGTGGGAAATTAGAAGATAAAATGTCCTCACTTGTACCACGATCATTTCCATTTTGACTCTCAAAGTGCCAGTATTTCTTCCATGTTAGACTCTCCTCCCTAAAAATGAATAATAAACTGTAAAGTCTCTCTTCACTCATCTTAAGTAGCTTAGCTAGTTTGTCTATTTCTCTATATATTTAGTACATAATTTGGGTTTTTTATCCATCCAGATTCTGTGCTGACTCTGAGAATCAGAACAGAGTATAAAACAGCAGAAGTCACTGACTATGGATTTGCACAGCAAACATTTTGATAAAGGTTAAGACTTAAATAATTGATTGACACAGAAGAAATAGCTAACATTATGTCTGAGGGGATGACAGGAGAAGATGCCTTCCTGGAAGTGATAATAATATAAGTCCTACAGAATTAGTTGGAACTAACTTGATAGAATTACAAAAAACAGATTGAAGTCTATTTGTATTTTTCTGGAGGAGAGGGGAGGTATTTGGTATGATACCAAATTTACAGAATCCTTATATGAGCAAACAGATTGTATGTGTCCTATCTATACTAGTCTAATGCAATTGCATTAAAATAATGAAGTAATCAGGAGTTTTTCAATTTAAATTTTATTATCTTACAGTGTATCAAAGTATATCTATTATGTATGTCACAATGTTATTTGGTAAAATTATCTTTCCTCTTCTCTCTTATTCCATTTTACCCCCCAAATGCTCCAGGTCCTCCTATTTGCAAAATGCTCAAATAGCGTACCCTGACATACATGGAGTTTTCTTTCAGCTAGGTTTCCCTTTTTTATTATAGTAAGAATGTTAAAAGTGAGATCTACCCTCCTAACAAAGTTTTAAGTATAAAATACAATATTATTAACAATAGGCACAATGCGGTACATCAGATCTCTAGCGTTATTCATTCTGCATAACTACAACTGAACAACTCTCCATCCCTCCCTTCCCCACAGCCCCCGGCAATTACCATTCTACTCTTTGCTTCTATGAATTTGACTATTTTAGATGAATCATGTCAGTGGAATCATACAGCATTTGTCCTTCTGTAACTGACTTATTTCACTTAACATAGTGTCCTTAAGGTTCATCTACTTTATTTTATATTGTAAGATTTCCTTCTGTTTTGAAGCTAAATAGTATTTAATTGTATGTACGGTGTTTCCCTGAAAATAAGACCTAGCCAGACAATCAGCTCTAATGCGTCTTTTGGAGCAAAAATTAATATAAGACCCAATCATATTTTACTATAAGACCCAGTCTTATTTTACTATAAGACTGGGTATAATATAATATAATACAATACCGGGTCTAACATAATGTAATACCAGGTCTTATATTAATTTTTGCTCCAAAAGATGCATTAGAGCTGATTGTCCGGCTAGGTCTTATTTTCGGGGAAACACGGTATATACCACATTTCCTTTTCCTGTAAAGGGATATTTAGATTGTTTCCAAGTCATGGCTATTGTGCATAAATCTTCAATGAACATGGAAGTTCAAAGACAATACATAAATTATATAAATTATCAGCAGGCATATAAAAAGATGCTCAACATCATTCATCACCAGGGAAATGCAAATCAAAACCACAATGAGATATCAACTCACACCTGTTAGGATGGCTATTATAAAACAACAACAACAAAGAAAAACCAGAGCTGTTGAGGATGTGAAGAAATTGGGACCCTTGTACACTGTTGGCAGGAATGTAAAAGGATGTAAAAGGATGCAACTACTATGGAAAACAGCATGGAGTTTCCTCAAAAGATTAAAAACTGCCATGTGATCCATTAATTCCACTTCTGCATATTCATCTGAAAGAATTGAAATCAGGATCTCAAATACATAGGTCCCCTTCTCTCTGAGCATTTGATCATTTCATTGATTTCATCTTTGTTTAGAAATTCTTCACACACAGATAAGCAGAGAATTGTTCCCCCTCTAATTTTTTTTTTCTGTATTCAAAATCTCCTGCTCCTTAGAGGGTAGCAAGAAGGAAATGGAATGTGCAAGAAAAAAAAAAAATTGTGCTGTTAAAGACACAAATCAGATCCTCTTTCTCTCCCAATTTACTGCATTGTAGGTAATACATATTCCGTTTCCCTGCAGGGAGTTCACACTCAGAACCTATACCAGAGGTCAGGCAAATTAGGAGAAGAGATTCATTCAAGATCATAAATAGAAGGAAATGTTTTACCAACTTATGCACATTTCACTTCACTAGTGTTTCCTGGTTTTATCCTCCTGCTTTGGAGATTTTGTACTAAATCTTTCTCTTAAATCTCCTTTCATGTAAAGTAGGTATTCCAGATGGTACATAAAAACTCAAAGAACAAACAAGTTCAGAAATCAAGGCAAGGTTTCCCTCTGCTAACCTGTCAGAATGAGAGTCTTTTTTTTCTTTTTAAAATCTCTAAAAGCTCAACAGAGGTATTACAACTATCAGACTTCCTTTACACAAATTGGCCATTGAATGTAAATAAATAATCTCCCACCTTTGTAATGCTAACACTTAGCAGAAACATAAACCTCAAAAGCCACAAAAGGAAGAGCTGCCTTGAATTAAGGATGAGATCTTCCAACCTAAAAATAAAATCATGTTTA
Organism: Rhinolophus sinicus; assembly: GCF_036562045.2. Classification (NCBI taxonomy): domain Eukaryota; kingdom Metazoa; phylum Chordata; class Mammalia; order Chiroptera; family Rhinolophidae; genus Rhinolophus; species Rhinolophus sinicus. Next base: position 35,587,760 of record NC_133760.1, on the reverse strand, counting down.
GATGTAGAGTACTTCCTCACTGAACATGCAGATGAAGTTAGAATTAAGACTGTAAACCCAAAATATGCGAAGCCCTTAGGAACACCTGAGTCAGTTGTTTCTATACTCTACTCCTTGGAGTTCTTGGGATTCTCCAGGTAGCCCCAGGACCCACCTAGTCATTCCAAATTCCCAAAAGATATTAACTTTTGGAATCTGATGAAAAACCAGAATTCCCAGAAATTCTCAGGAATTTCTGAAATCATAAACAATTCTGTATTTCCACAGCACTTTTAAAATGTGTTTTAAAATAATGAATAGCTAAAAAATAAACAGTGAATCTTTTTATGACAAGATTATATTAAATATTTCAGGAGGGATTTTGTAAAAAAAAAACATGATATAAAATGTATGGGGGGCTATGATTATAAATAAATATATTATTACAATTAGGGTAAAGACAGTCTATTCAATACATGGTGCTGGGAAAACTGGACAGATACATGCAAAAAAAAAATGAAAATGGACTACCTTCTTACACCATATACAAGAATAAACTCAAAATGGATCAAAGACTTAAATGTAAGGCCCCAAACCATAAAACTCCAAGAATAAAATATAAGAAATAAACTCTTAGACATCACCCTTAGTAATATTTTTATTGATCTATCTTCTTGGGCAAGGGAAACAAAAGAAAAAAATAAACAGATGGTACTACATCAAATTAAAAAATGTTTGCACAGTAAAGGAAACCATCAACAAAACAAAAAGGAAAATACACCCTTCTGAATGGGAGAAGATATCTGCCAATGATATATCTGACAAGTGGTTAACATCCAAAATTTATTTAAAAACTCATACAACTCAACTCCAATAAAACAATCCAATGAAAAATGGGCAGAGGACCTGAATAGACATTTCTCTAAAGAGGACATACACATGGCCAACAGACATATGAAAAGATGCTCAATGCCACTAATCATCAGAGAAATGCAAATTAAAACCACAATGAGATATCACCTCAGACCTGTCAGGAATGCCATCATCAATAAATCAATAAATAAGTGCTGGCACGAAATGGAGAAAAGGGAAACCCTGTGCATTGTTGGTGGGATTGCGAATTGGTTCAGCCACTATGGAAAATAGTATGGAAGTTCCTCAAAAAATTTAAAATAGAACTACCTATGACCCAGCAATTCCACTTCTGGGTATTTATCCAAAGAAATCCAAACACTAATTCGAAAAGATATATGCACCCCTTTGTTTATTGCAGCATTATTTATAACAGGCAAGATATAGAAACCACTGAAATGCCCATGAATAGATGATTGGGTAAAGAAATTGTGGTATATTTACACAATGGAATATTACTCTGCCATAAAAAGAATGAAATCTTACCATTTGCAATGATACGGATGGACCTAGAGGGCATTATGCTAAGTGAAATAAGTCAGAAGACTGAGAAAGACAAATACCATATGATCTCAGTTACATGTGGAATTCAAAGAACAGAATAACCAAAGAAATAGACTCATACATACAGAGAAGAAACTGATGGTTGCTAAATGGGAGAAGGGTTGGGGAGATGGGTAAGAAAGGCGAAGGGATTAGGAAGTAAAAATAGCCACGGGGATGTCAAATACAGTATGGGAAACACTATAGTCAGTAATATTGTAAAAACTACGTACAGTGTCAGATGGGTACTAGACCTAGCAGGGGGATCACTTCATAAATTATATAAATGCCTAACTACTATGTTGTACACCTAAAACTAATATAAAATAATATTAAATGTCAACTATAATTAAAATATATATACAGTCATGGAATGTACAGTATAGGGAATATAGTCAATGGTATTAAAATAGCTTTGTGGGGTGTCAGATGGGTGGTAGACTTGTTGGGGTTATCACTTTGTGAGGTGCGTAAATGTCTAATCACTATGTTGTTTTGCATACCTGAAACTAATAAAAAAATATATATATGTTATGAAAAGATTATATATTTAAATAGTATGCAAAATAAAGTCTATCTGATAAGGAGATATTTGGTAATAGAAACATTAAAGAACAGAACATTACCTCTAATGAATGCCAATTAAAATCATTTAAAATTAAAATATACGAGCAGACGTATATAGTATTTAAAAGTTACTCTTCTCAAAAATGAAAGCTTAAAACACACAAAGCTTAATTGTTCTATTGTGTAGTCTTAATCTTTAAGGCACAACAAATTTTCCAGGTGTACAAAAATTTATTTTATTTTGCATTAATGTCAGCTGTATTGTTATGAGTTCATTCAAAATCAGCTGCAAGTTCATATGTGATATATGATATATATATATATATATATATATATATATATATACACATATATATGTTTCATATAAGCTTATTTCCTTTTTTACTAATAAAAATATTTTGTCTACTTGCACTGATTTTTATTTTGCCATTGACACCAAATTGTTTCTTCTACTTTAGATTTTAGGTCAGTTCCTAATTTCACGTTGGAGAATTTCTGCAGAAACATTTATGTATCCTCTTTGCATTTCTTCTTTCAAAGACCAATAATATGCAGTGAATATCCAAACACTGGAAAACTCCAGTGAACATTATTGGGCAGTATTTAATTAATGTAACATGCAGAACTCCTAGCAAAACTAACAGCACTTCACATAATTATGCATTGAAATTATCAATTTAAACATTCATTTGCCTCCAAAAGTTATTTCTTGGAACACTGCTCAAAAGATTTGTTTAAAGTGTACCATATGTCTAAACTTATGAATATTTAATATTTTTGCAAGAATGAATCACCTTTGGCAGCAGCAGATAGCACCATGAACATTTACTTATAACATGGCAACAGCTATGAGAAAGATTAAATTATCAGATGGTTATTGTTTATTTTCTACATACTTTTATCCTGGTTCCCTAGGATATCTATTTTATCATTTAATTCCACATGCCATTGTTTCTTCTCTTGTTTCTACTTGATATTATTTGATTCCTTCATTCTAGTAGGATCTCCATGTTAACTGTGAAGCTCTTACTTTTAAAGCATAATTATGATATATTTTTTTCTTTTTTCCCCAAATAAACAGCCCCTCACAAACCAGTGAATTAATACCTAAAGATAAAATATTAGTGTGCTCAAAGTGTCCCAGAAAAACAAACAAACAAAAATAAGACTTTGATGCCAAAAAAGAAGAGCAATGAACATATTCCTAATAATAATATTATTATTTATATATACATATGCATAAACCTAAGGAGTTCAGTGAAATTTAAACAGGATAAACCCCCCCAAAAATTCATTCCTTGAGATATATTCAAACTGCTGAAAACTGAACAATGAAAAACAGAGAAAGATCGCACACTATTAGGGAACAACAGTCCCCAAAACTACCAACATCTCATTAAAAACCTTGGAAGATGTAAAACAAACAAACAAAAAAACGGTGGCACAACACTTTTATAGAGCTAATGGAGAAAAAGGGGCAACCCATAATTCTACATATTCAGCAAAATTATACTTCAGGAATGAGGTTCAATAAAGGCATTCTCACTTGAAGAAAAACTAACAGAATCTGTTGCCGGTCAACTTGCTTTAAAATAATCACTCAAAAATTCTTTTGCCAGAAATAAAATCAGAATGAAACTGGCAATATTGGGAATAGAGTAAAAGCAACAGAAATAGTTACTATCTTCCAAAATATAATTGACTATCATTTTCTGAGATCTTTAAAATGTTTGACAATTGAAAGCAAAATATTATAACATCACCTGATAAGGTTTTCAATGTATGTACCTTTAATTTATAAGAAACTATCACATAAAGGAAAGAAAGTAAAGGGAATATATGGTAATGAGGTTTCTACATTTCATATGAAGTCATAAAATGTTGATACTATTTATACTACGAAAACATTAAGAATCTATATTGTGATCTCTAGAGTAATCCATAAAAATACCATAAAATTATAGTCAAATATACAATAGATAAATAAGAATACTAAAAATGTTAAAAATATGCCAAACATATAGGAGAGCAGAAACAAAACCAAGGGGCAAAACAAGCAATACACCTGTGGATTTAACCCAAACATACCAATAATTACATTACATGTAAAGTATCTAAATATATCAATTGAAAAACAGAAATTATGAGAAGTATTAAAAAATATATGACTCAACCATATGTGACCTACAAGAAATTGACATCAAATCTAATGATACAAGTAGGCTAAAAGTAAAAGCCTGGGGGAGAGGGGAACATGTCATATGAATGCTATTCAAAGGAAAGCTGGAGCAGCAATATAAATATCAGACAAAGTAGTTTTCCAGTCAAAGAAAATTGCTAGGGATAAAAAGAAGCATTACAAAATAATAAAAATGTAAACTCACTGAAAAAAACTTAATAATCTTAAATGCGTATATATTTTACCACAGTGCTTTTGAATATACAAGGCAAAACTGAGAGAAATGAAAGAAGGAACAGATAATTTCATAAAAGTAATTGAAGACAAGCACTCCATTGAACAGCAGAATATGCATTCAAATGCTCATGGAACACACACCAAGATAGTTCACATCCTGGATCACAAAACAAATCTTAATATGTTTAAAATAACAGAAATCATAATAAATTTTGTTCTCTTATCACAGTGAAATTAAACTAGAAGCCAATAACAATTACTTACCTTGTTGGACAAGGCTTGTTTTTAAAACTCCATTCATGTAGTGCAGGTTTTCCATGTAATGCATTAGAACTTAAAAATCCTCAAAAAAATATTACTAAATGGGATTCGACATAATACATAAAGAACAATAAACCACAAACATGGTTTATTATGAGAATGAAAGTTTTGTTTAACATTGGAAAACAAATAAACATATTCCACTATAGTCACAGTCTAAAGAAAATTTACATGACCGTATCAATTAATGACAAAAATGCATTTAACAAAATTTGACATCCACTGCTAATAAAACTTCTCAGTAAATTAGAAATAAAAGAGAACTTATTCAACTTGATAAAGGGCATCTACCAACAACAACAACAACAACTTACAGCTAACTAAATGGTGAAAGACTAAATGCTTTTCCTCCAAGTTTAGGGAACAAGGCAAGGGCATCAACTCATACCAGTCCTATTAAACACACTATTCCTATTAAATAGGTAGCTTTAGTCAGTGCAAGATGACAAGATAATAAAGTGAAAGGCATACAGATTTGAAATGAATAAATATATAAAATTATCCTTACTTGTGGATGACATGATCATCTAAGTAGAAAATCCCAAGGAACCTAAAAACAAAACAAAACAAAAACTTAAAACCTCCCAGAAATAATAAGTGAATTTAACAAGGTCGTAGGATGCAAGGTCAGCCCGTAAAACTCTACTGCATTCCTATGTAATGGAGATGCAATATACAATTATAAACTGAAATTCAAAAACAATATTGCAAATAATTAAAATAATTTTAAAATAGTTTAAAAAGCTCCAGGATGAAATACTTATGCATAAATATATGTAAAACATATACAGGAACTGTCTTCTGAAATCTGTAACACAATGATGAAAGAATGAAAGAAGACCTTAACAAATGGAGATACATACTGTGTTGTTCACAGATTGGAAGATTCAACCTGGTAAATATGACAGTTCTCCCTTTTTTTTTTTTTTTTTTTTTTACAGATTTAATTTAATTCTAATCAAAATTACAGCAGTATATTTTTTGTAGCTATAGAAAAGCTTGCTCTAAAATTTACTTGGAAGTGGGTAGAGGGTGACACTAACAAGATGGTGGAGCAGGAGACCACAGCCTCGGTTCCCTTACAAAGAACAACGATTAGACAGTTATCAGCAAGTGACAATAGCTCTGCGAGAGCTAAAAAGCTTCAGCAACACCTATGAAGCAGAAAAACAAAAACAAACAAACAAAAAACTGATACTACTGTAACCCCAATCTAAGTTGAAAAAGTTACTACATCTTCCATCAACTGCACTGCTAGCATATTTTTCTGGAAACAACTGGGCCTCCAGATAACCACCTGCACAAACCGCAGAGGGGCTTTCGAGGGACCTGGATGGAACCCGTTGCAGCAGCCATTTATGAACTTAACCAAGGGCTCACTATAATAGTAAAATCCCTTCCTCTGGGAGGAGTTTAGATGCCATTTTCTGAACACCCAATATAGGAGCGACATATGCCTAACGAAGAGGCATGACCTGCTATTGTGCCTTCACCAACTCTATGCTATACATAGTATGACAAAAATTTCTATCATTAACATATGTTAATTTGACTGGCTAAAAGCACAGTTATGGAAGCCATCGCTTCGCAAATTATTCCCCACGTGCTCCTTATTTGCTGCAAATAAATCGTGTTTTGTGCGGTAACTACCTTGGTGTGCCATCTGCTTATTTGCTCACCAAGAAGCGAACCCAGTTTGGTTCTGTCACAAATTCGGTTCCTTCACAAGACCACATAGAATGGGTGGGAGGAACAGTCTCAATGCGTCTGCCTCACCCCATCCCCACCTGGCTCTGCCTGGCGCCCAGGGGGGACTCCCACACCTGAGCGAGGCCTCCCTGCGGAAAGGAGAGCAACCAGCTTCCCCAGCCTTTCAGGGCTGTGCCCAAAGGACCCACTTGGGTTTCACCCCACCCAGAGACTGGCAAAAGTTAGCAAAAGGAGCAAAGGGGGCTAAAGATATCAGCCACACAGGGGAAGTGACCAGGCTGTGACCACAGGTGGGAGTTCGCAGACGCCCACTCTGCAAAGGGCTCCCACAGCCTTGGCCCTGAGGCCCTCAGCAACCCTTGCAGAGGCTGCGGACACCTGCAGCTTTCATCCCTGAGGACACTGTGGTGGCCTGTGCAGCAGAGACACCAGCAGTCCCCACCCGCTCCTATCCTCCTCCGCCTCAGGTGGCCTAGCCAGCACCACCACAGACTACCAGGCACCAAATCCCCTCTGGCAACCATCCCCAGCCTTCAAAGCAAATAGCTTAGGGCTCCCACAGCTGCTCAAGTACCTGGATCTGGCTTTGGTGGGATCCGTCAGCGGCCTCCACCACCATCCGCATACCCACAGCCAGCACCTGCAGCCTTTCAAGTCAGCCAATAGCCAGGCCTACACGCGCTCAAGTACCCGGATCTGGCGTGGTTCCATCAGCCTCCACCTCCACCTGCACGGCCATAGCTAGCACCTGCAGCCTTTCAAGTCAGCCAATAGCCAAGCCCCACAGACGCTCAAGTACCGGGATAGGGCGTGATTCCACCACCAGCCTCCCCCACCCTGCTCACGCCCAGGGCTAGTCCTGCAGCCTCAGGAGTGCACACCAACAGCCAAGTCCCCCACAGCTGTTCTGGTGCCTGGATCCAGCCTCTGCCTCTTGTTGGTTTGCAAATGGGTCCTCCTATGTGGAAGGCAAGGACAGACTGAAGAAAGCGGCTGACCTCTGCAGATTGGTAGGTGGTGGTTTTAACAAGCAAGGGAACTTACAGACAAGGCTTGATTTGTACGGCCGTGTGGGGACAAAGCCAGGAGTGCAGTTTCCAGGCTCTCGGCCTCACATAGAAAGGTGCTGGCTCAGGTAGTAAATGGCCATCAACTGTGATCGGATGGCTATCAGCTGTGGCTAGTTGGCCATCAGCTGTGACCAGTGAGCCGTTGGCCACTAATACAACTGCCATGGCTTCACTAGCAGAAAAATGGGGGCTTGCAAAAAGATGGTGGCTGAGCTAGCAAGCGGCGGAGTGTGGACTGCAGATTGCAGAGAAGTGGACAGCAGGTTGCAGACAGTGCGGCTCCTGTTTCCTGTTTCTCCAACCCATCTGCCAGCGAGAATATAGTAATATGACTCCCCTACCTATGGCTCCGTGGGTGTTCCTTTTGGGCCTAGCCACATACTGCGCTCTTATGTGGGGAGCGGGAGTAGAGACCCCGCAGACCGCCCCGCACGACACCTGTGTTCTTGTGCAGGCAGCGGGAGCAGAGACCCCTCATGACACCCTGCACGACAGGCCGCAAGACAAGTAGATCTCTGCACCTGCCCACAGAATCTTGAAAGTTTATACAGAGGACTTGCCGGGGTTCAGTCAGGTATTCAGTCCAGAAGTTCGGAATAACATGTTACTATCAAGGTTCTGTCTTCAAAATGTCTCCAGCTATGGGATTGGTGGGTTGAACATGCAGTCCAAGGTCAGCTTTCCTGGGTCCAGCTCACAAGTCAACTAGTGGTCACATGCTCTTGATGTTCTCCTCCAACACTTTATCCCTGTGACTGGCTTTTACAATCTTACATGTTCCTTGTGGGGACAGAGTCCCAGAGAGCAGTTTCCAGGCTCTCGGCCTCACGTGGGAAGTTGCTGGCTTGGTTAGTACTTGGCCATCAGCTGTACCCAGTTAGCCATTGGCCACTGATATAACTGCCATGGCTGAGCTAGCAAGCGTGGATTGCAGCTAGCAAGTGGGGTTGGTTGGCTGGCTGGCTGGCAGGCAGGCAGGCAGGCAGAGAAGTGGACAGCGGGTTGCGCAGCGTGTGGCTCCTGCTTCCTGTGTCTCCAACCCAGCCGCCAGTGAGACTATAGTGGTATGACTCCCCTATCTATGGTTCCATTGGTGTTCCTTTTTGGCCTTGCCATATCCTGTGTTCTTGTGTGGGGAGCGGGAGCTGAGATCCTGCATGACATCCCTCTTCTGCAATATGCCCTAAGTAGTCAGTAGGGATTTCACTAGCTTGGAGGTGGCTCATGTGGTGGCTACCTGCACCATCGTGGTGGGATGTCTCATTGCAAATTCCAGTAGCTACACACTAAAAGAGAGTAAAAAGAGAAAAATGTGTGTGTGTGTGTATGTGTGTATATATATATATATATTTCTATCTATTTCATATATAGATAGTGTTACATATCATGTACCTAGCAAGGTGTTAAGTACTGGGAAACAAACTAACAAACAACACATAACAAACATGATACCTGCCCTTAAATGGCTCTTTCATGGGCAAAAGAGCCCTTGACTCTATTTTAATGTAATTATAGCACATTGTGGATAGGATTAGGCAACATTATCCACAAAATTCTGTAAAAACACAGGGGCCCCAAATAGCCCCAAAATGTTCCTGAGTCCTCAGAGATGAGTAGGAGTGAGTTAGATAGTACACCACAGGAAAGAACTACTACATGAAAAACAGAAAACAGACTCGGATTTTTGAAACAGTGGCACACTCAGGGAAACGCAAGGAATGCTGTGTAGATGGACTCCGGGAGAAGCGGGGAGAGAGCAGAACTGACAAGATGTCTGGAGCTAGTTGGTAACAGAACTTCCTTTCCATGTCAGGAAGACTAAATCTGATGCTTTGTTTTTGTCTTTGATTAGGTCTGAAACCCAATCAAAATTTTCTTTAGAAATTCAGTAAGCAAAACCAGATTAAAACTGCAGCTTTCCTGTGTGTTGGGGGTGGGGGCATGTAGGTGGGGCAGGGAGATTAGCAAAGCTAAAGATCTATTCCTAACCACTTTTCTGGCTGGCACTCCTTGAGAATCCTCCCTAGGCAAAACTTGAAAAACACTGTAACAATAATTGGGCAGTAACTAAGGAACTTCTGAAAGAGGCATGGTAAGATCATATTTACAATCTGGAAAGGAAAATATGCATACCTCTGATCAGTATTCACATAAAGGGAAATCTCTGAACAAAAATTAAAAGCATCCTCTTTGGTTAAGTTGATCACCAGTGTACACCATTGCATATGTACCGAGGACAAAATGAGACACCTTTCGTTTTTAAGTAAAGTATGAAATGCTTAAGGGAAGTTTTCCCACTGTTTCGGTCAAAGCCTGGCAATGCAGAAGATAACTGACCTAAAATGATTTGGCAGCTTGTGCTTTATTAGAACACATTAACCAAAACAAGTTGTTTAATGAATAAAACCCTTCAAATGTTTCATTAGAAGGAGAAGTCAGCTCTTTCAAACATCCCTAGATCAGAAGGTCTCTGTGCTCTGCAGGAATATTCATGTATGGCAAGTTCCCCAGAGATATTCGTGCACATTAGAGTTTGATGATCTCTGCATCTAGGCTGTCAGCGGAAGAGCTCTGTCTCAATCTTACCGTTCAAACATTGGGTACACCTCGTACTGCACTGAATGGAAGAAGAGATTTGGTGAATGCCGGTAGATTTAAATGTTACAGATGAGGGAAATGAGGCAGAGAGAGTTTATAAGGCTTGTGTGGTTACAGAGCCAGGAGAGCAGTTTCCAGGCTCTGGACCTCACATGGAAAGGTGCTGGCTCAGGTAGTAGATGGCCATCAGCTGTGACTAGTTGGCTATCAGCTGTAACCAGTTAGCCATTAGCCACTAATATAACTGCCATGGCTACGCTAGGGCGTTGGTTGGTTGGCAGAGAAGCTGACGGTGGGTTGCGTTTCGTGTAGAGCCTGCTTTCTGTTTCACCAACCCAGCCGCCAGCGAGAATATAGTGGTCTGACTCCCCTGTCTATGGCTCCGTGAGTGTTCCGTTTTGGCCTCACCATATCCTGTGTTCTTGTGCGGGGAGTGGGACCAGAGACCCCGCATGACAGCTTGTCTTGTCTACCATCACATCCTTCACAGGCCTCATGAGAACCAAGCTAGGTGACTGTACTTCAAACAATAACCAAGGTATTCACTAATATTCTTATCTCACCCCCCTAACACAGCCCCTGTCTGGATTCCCCAACTGGACATTTTACATCTCTCATGGAGATGATTTATACCTCAAAGGAAAGACTGCATGTAACAAGCAATGATTAGTGAATTCAGGTGTTTCAATTCAATCAGCTGTTTCAGAAAAACAAGGATAGTAAGAAGTGCTTGAGGCGGTGCCAAGGCACCTAGAATAATCAATGCTCCCAAGTTATCATTTTGCCAAAAGTTTCAAGTTCTGTTCACATCTAATCTCTGACTTCAACTGAAGATTAGAACAATCATTCGAGTTTCCTATTATCTTTTCCCTTCAGTCTCTTGAGGATGTGCTAAGAATGCATGAAAATGGGCATAGCCAGACTTCCAGAAGAATCAGGAAGGTAAATCTAAAAGGTTTGAAGTATCTAATCAAGAAAGGAGTCTCTCTCTCTCTCTTTTTCTTTTTAAGTGAGTCTACTTTTTATATGTAAATTTGGATCCGAAAATCCCACTTATACCCTAAGGGGTATAAAGCTTTGGAGCTCTCAACAACCATAGGGCATTTGGCCTCCTGTAACTGAAAAGTAAGTACTGAGGTTTTTTTCCTGATTCAGGTCAGATTGACAATCTCTCCAGGAAAACCCTGGCCCTGCCTAGAGCTGAGTAATAAATAATTAAGATGTTGGGAGCGATATAGTGCTTTTCACCTGGCTTGGTATCTTCAGATGCCAGAGGACTTGCAGACAGTAAGACTCTGAGAACATGTTCTTTTCTGATAACTTCGACCAGGGAGAGAAGCAGTAGGAAGTAAAGCAATTATACTCATTGTGTGACTTAATGACACAATGTAATGTGTCTGCTAAGTGGATGTGAATATATGTGGGTTATTAAAGCAAGGTTATGGATCTGAAGAAAGCAATAACCAAACTCTAAAACATTTATGACAATATTTAACAAGCTAATATTAAACAGACTTTTAAGAAGTTTCAAGCAACTTCATGTAATAAATGGAATTAACCAACAAGAAACAGCAGCTCCAAACAATATCAGTCCAATCAATCTTTTTCTCATTTTGTAATAATTTATTTGTAATAATTTATTCTCTGAGACACTGTGAACATACGCATCTCTTTCTGCTTTGATGTATTGAAACTCATTACCAACAGGCTTTTTTTAAATATCTTCTGAAATATTTATATAAATTACAGACATAACAATATTGTTTATAACTTGTCTTTTGTTTTATTCTTTTTTTTTCTGCACCCAAGTCTTAGTGAATTCTAATCTCAGCATCTAATTGTTGTGCTTCTGCTAGTGGGTGCAGGGAGACGATCTCAGGGTTTATCACTCTCCAGCTGCATTGTCTATTCTGGAAAGTTGACATTTGTTGCATAATATTGCTTTTGATATGTGTATACATGTGTATATATGTACATGTGTGTACATATGTGTATATATGTGTCTATAAGTATATATGTGTAGATATGCATGCATGTGTAGATATGTGTGTATATGTAGATATGTGTAGATATGTATAACGCATAAATGCATTTTGCAGGATAAGGTGACCTTCTTATGTATGGATAGCATTCGCTATTGCTAAGTGGAGTATGGAGTATTGATACGGTACATTTGCCTTATGCCAAACTGAGATTTCTGCTCTTTAATCTATTAGTAAATAAAATACTTTACAATTATTTAATTTTTTATCTGTGGAAAGTATACATCACATAAAATTGATCATTTCAATGATTACAAAGTTTACACTTTGGTGGTTTTAAGTATACTCACATCGTTGTGTAGCGATTGCCACCATCCATCTCTGGAACACTTTTTTATCTTGCAAAACTGAAATTCTATATCCACGTGGGGACCGAGTTCCAGAGAGCAGTTTCCAGGCTCTCAGCCTCACGTGGAAAGGTTCTGGCTCTGGTGGTAGTTGGCCATCAGCTGTAACCAGTTAGCCAATTAGCCACTGATATAACTGCCTCGGCTGCAAGAGTCGAGTCTAGGGGAGTTGGTTGGTTGGCAGAAAAGCGGACAGCAGGTCACACATCGTGTGAATCCAGCCTCCAGTGAGACTATAGTGGTATGACTCCCCTACCTATGGCTCCGTGGGTGTTCCTTTTTGGCCTAGCCACATCCTGCGTTCTTATGTGGGGAGAGGGAGCTGAGACCCCGCCTGACACCCTGCATGACAATCCATTAAACAACTCCTCATTCCTCTCTCTCCTGCCTCTGACAACCACCACTCTACTTTCTTGTCTCTATGAATTTGACTTTTTTAGAGATCTCATGTGGTAGAATCATGCAGCATTTGTTCTTTTGTGACTGGTTTATTTCAATTAGCACAATGTCATCAATTTTCATCCACGTTGTAGCATGTGTCAGAATTTCATTTTTATGGCTGAGTAATTGTCCATTATATGTATAGACCACATTTTATTTATCCATTCATCCATCCATGGACATTTGGGTTGTTTCTGTCTTTTGACTAATGTAAATAACACTGCTGTGCACATGGGTATGCAAATATCTGTTCAAGTCCCAGCTCTCAATTCTTTTGGGTGCACACCCAGAAATGCAATTACTGGAACATACGGTAATTCTGTGTTTAACTTTTTTTTTTTTTTTGAGAGACTGCCATACTATTTCCTGCAGCTGCTGTCCCATTTTACATTCCTAAGAGCAGTCTACAAGGATTCCAATTTTTTTCACATACTTGTCAACACTTGTTATTTTCTGTTTTGTTTATTTGTTTTGCTTTTTGGTGTGTGTGTGTGTGTGTGTTAATAGCCATTTTACTGATATAAAGTGTTATCTCAGTAATTTCCATTTTCCTAATGATTAGTTATGTTCAGCAGGTTTTCATGTGCCTATTGGTCATTTGTCTTTCTCGTTTAGAGAAATGCTATTCCAATTATTTGCCCATTTTAAAATCAGGTTTCTTGTTGTTGTTGTTTTGTTGTTGTTATTGTTGAGTAAATTATGTCTCTCAATATATCTATTCACTCTTTTAGTATTTTTAAATTCATGGTTTTGGTTATTATTCAAATGTCTTAATAACAAATGAGTTTTCCCTACATAAATTTTCATAGATTATCTCTTTGCATCTTTCCACACATGTATACACATTTTACTAAATGAACTGATGTATTTTCAGCTGAACTGAACTGGTATCTTCACACTGCCATAAAGCAATGAAGTAATGGTCAAGAAGGCCAAACCAGTTACCTCTTATAAGCCATAATTTCTCCAAAGGAGGTAAAAGAAAACTAGTTGTTATTAGTTGTAACTTATCAAAGTAAAGAAAAAAGTATTGATATGAATTAATTTTACTCTAGAAATAATAGAGCTGAATTTGGTTGAAGATGGTTTAATAAAATGCATGTAGCAATCAACCAGACCGTGGTATCTTTGGCACCTCCACTTAGATATCCATCTGAAAGCAGTATATCTAAAATGTAGCTCATCCTTTCCCTCTAAAAACTAACCTTAATTTTAGTTCTTCCTTCCAAGCAATATTACTACTACTTACTCTTGTATTCAAGTCAAAAGTTTGGCAGACATGTTAGACTCTTCTGTAGTCTCTCATTACTTCTCATCTAATCCAAATATGAATTCTACCTTCACAAGTAGCTCATAAATGTATTAACCTTTATTCCATCCCTTTTGATACTTGTATATCCAGGTCATGATGACTGGCATATTGGAACAATTTCATAACTGGTCTCTCTGATTTCACTTTTTGTCTCTCCCCAGTCCGTGTTCTAATTATAAATCTGTCTAAAATACAAACCTGTTAACATGGCACTGTTGTCTAATCCATTTTTATAAGGTTCTCAGTGCCATTACAATAAAGTCAACAGTTCTGATTTAGCTTGAAAGGGCCATTATGACTGAGCCATGATTTTTCATCTCTGCGTACTCTTCTTTTCTCTTCCCCAACCTGCTGCCTTAGGTAAATTCCCCACAAGCATATTCTCAATTTTAGGACTTAGCACACATTGTTATCTGTGGGTAGAATACCCTTTAATTCTTCCCCATTTACAAAGATGACTTCTAGTTCTGTATCAGTTGTCATTTTAGAAGAAATTCCATGATTATATTTTCTTGACCCCCCAAATTTGACTAAAATGATCCAACTCTGCTTTCACTCACCTGTGACTTCCCTAAAGTAATTTATCACTTTGTGTTATAATATGCTTTTAATTCATCTATACCTTCCCCAGACGCAAATTCCACCCGGGCAAGTAATGCATTAGTTTTGTACATAGTTTTATTCAACCCCTTACCCTAATGCTTGATGTTATGGACTGAATGGTGTCCCTGCAAAACTCATATGTTGAAATCCTAAACCCCAGCGTCTCAAAATGTGACTGTATTTGGAGATAGCACCTTTAAAGTGGTAATTACTGTTAAATGAAGTCATATGGGTGGGCCCTAATCCAATATGACCAGAGTCCTATATAAGAAGAGAAAGACACACCAAAGATGCATATACATAGAGGAAAGGCCATGTGAGGACACAGCAAGAAGGTGACAATCTGTAAGCCAAAGAAAGAGGCCTCAGGAGAAACCAAATCAGCCAACATCTTAATCTTGGACTTCCAGCTTCCAGAACTCCAAGAAATAAATTTCTGTTTAAACTACCCAGTCTGTGGGATTTTGTTATGGCAGCCCAGGTACACTTAAACACTTTATCAGTGATGATAGACATTGGTTGGGTTGAATTAATGAAACTTAGAACGGCACAGTCAAGGAAGATTTTCATGGATTTCTAATTGAACTTAGTTATGATGATTTTATTAACACAAATTCTGTACCTACCATGAATCATGTAGTCTCCATTTTTTTTTTTTTTTTTTTTTTTTCCATTTATAACAGTCTTGCAGCTTGCTATCATTACCTTGAATGTTTAGGTGAGGAAACTGAAGCTCAACCAGTGTATCTGAGTTTCAGAGAATGGACAGTTAGTGGTGAAGGGAAATTTCAAACCTGTGTTACTGATCCTAAGTGCACACCTTGCTATTATAACTTGCTACCTGCTAAATCATCTCTTCTGATTAGGTCGACTTTATTTTGGTTATCCTATGAATAAAGTAGTACCACTTTTCTTTGAATATCCATTTCTGTAATCAGAGAGACTTGAATTTAAATATGACTTTTATGGTATATACTTTAGACAAACCACATAAATTAATCTTGAGAGATAAGATTGGCTCAATGTTTACAATTGGCTTGAGTGTATAAGACACTAATTATTTGATGAACTTAGAAAGTTCACATTAAAATGCCAGTTTAAAAAGCATGTTTTGATTGAGAGTCATGCAATTAATACATGAGAGTTTCATTTTAAATACATTAACTATCCTTACAGCACACATTTAAACTTGTTTGTGGCAACATGATATAGTTAAAAGTCTATTCAACTTAGAGCAGCTAGTTTCATGTTTCACTTGCAAGACCTGCAACTGTTATGTTCTCGATACTCAGGTCATCTCCCTGGATGTCATTTTTCTTTAAAATAGTGCACACCCCAAACAATGTTTGTTGGGCTGGAAAGAGCAAACTCCTATAAAACTCTGACATATATTAGGTTTTTAATCAATGTTATCATTGTTACCTTTGACATGAAGGAAGGAAGATTTACTTTAAGATGTTATAACCGAACATCTCTTCAAATCGAGAGTAATTAAACCACATCTAAAAATTCTTAGGTAAGAATTAGAAATAATAATTTGCGTAATTTACCTAGAGCAATGTCTTACAAGTATAAAACTCTGAAGACATCTGAAATATTTTGTCACTAATACTCCCTTCTTTTCCTTACAGTACTTCCAAATGGCTGCTATCTATTTGTGATCCATTGGAAAACTGCCTTTTCCATCGCTGGGTTTATACAGTGAGAGCAGAGCTTGAAGAAACAAAAGGTGGCTGGTGCTTTGGTCAAGCGTCGGGAACTGTTTCCGAATTTCCAGGGAGAGAAGCTCCACCTTTGTCAGACCTGTAAGTCGTCTTTAAGCTTGCTTAAATATTCTCTTATTTGGTCCACTGTCATCTCCTTTATTACTTAACAGAAGGTCACTTCTTTCCCCATCTTAAAGAAATCTTTAAAATCATGCCCATTCGCTGTAAAACGATTAGGGCTGAAAAGAGGGAGAGAATGGCCTACTGCTCTCAATAACTTACTCCTAGTAACTGTGGATCCAGCACATGAATAATGACATCCTGCAAGTCTGGCTTGCTCTGGTTGTGTTTAGTTTGCTGCTGTATGAAGTGTGTCCTGAGTTGATGAGCCCTGCCAAGTTCACAGTGGAAGAAATTGTCTTCCTTCATCTATCTGTAATATGTTAATGAGCTCTGGTCATTTCTTCATTGTCTCTGTCAGGTTTTTAAAGAACTAGCCTAAATGTCGTCTGTTTCTTATTTGAGGGGTACTTAGCGGATACTAAGAATGAATTTTGCGCATTTCAAAAAAAAAAAAAAAAAAAGATGCGTGTCTATGTTGTTACTGTTAATGCTGCCTTTTCTGTGTTTTGGCCACAGACGCTTTTCTGTATTTCCATCATAATGTTTGCCTGTCTATGTGTCCAAGTAAAATACATATATTGATTGGCATGTCAACAAGGTGGTGGATGAGGGGGTTCCTGGCTGTAGTCACCCTCACAAAAAGAGCAATTATCCATAGAAAAGAATGCCTTTGTGAAAATCCCAGAACCTAGGGGTGAGGGTAAAAGATCTCCTTGGAGTGCACACACACACACACACACACACACACACACAAAAGAAAAAAGAAAAACAAGAAAAGTAACATTAGAAGGGTAAGAGGGACAGTTTCACTTGACTCTGTCCCTTGACTCCATCAACCCTCACAATATACTATATGTATATCAAATTATCATGTGTACCTTAAATATATGAAATTTTATTTGTCAATAGTACCTCAGTAAGCTGGACAAAAATATGCATGGTGATGTGGCTGGGGCTTGTTAAGGCTAGTGAGAGTTGGTATACTCTACCAGGAAGGCAGAATACCGGTGTTGCTGTTTTTTATAATTGGTATTGTTTTTTCAAAAAGTAAATATACAATTACTTTTGCAATTTGAAAATATCAGAAAAGTAACCAGTAATTCATAATCTATCACAGAGAACCGTTGTTAATAATTTAATTTATTTATATATAATTTCATCTTATGCATATGTTCATATGTGATAATATAACCTGTGTGTATATATACATATATATATATAGAGAGAGAGATTTCTATATATAATGTTAATGCATAAAAATCCCCATGTTATAAAAACTTTGTGAATGTTACTCATGATTACATAATTTCTCATCACATAGATGTAGCTCCATTTATCTTTCTATTTTTTCCAATTGGTGTAATTTACATTGTCTAATATTTATATATGAATAAGCAATGCGTAAATGTTGAGATATTTTGTTGAACCCCTAGTACTCCAAGGAGAATAACTTCAAAATCATTGATCTCGATTATGGTGATGGATTATTTGGGTTCAGGGAGTGTGTCTCACCTTTATAGCTCCAAGCACTAGACACATTCCTGCCATATGGTAGCAATTCAAATATTTCTGAGAGAATAAAATAATGAACGAATACCTATGAATACATACTCTGATATTGCTTGCTTTCTTGTTTCTGTATCTCAAAAGAGGACTCAAAAGGGTTAATGCATTGTGCCTTTCCTAAGAGTCTAACTTAATCTCTTCCTCCTTCAACTAAGCCGTAATAGCCAGATCTAAACATTATCCCCAAAGGAAATGTTATATGAAATAAAATAATTATACTTTTTCACATTTATTATAACTTTGCCATTTATGAGGAATGCACGCTACTACCTTTAGGAATAACCAACTTAATATCACAGTAGTTAATGATTCCCCCTTTCTAGTGGTGGGAGTGGGAGTGGGGGGAAAGGTACTACTATTTCTTGTTAGAGTACCATTGCTTATAAAGATATCTTTATTTTCTCCTGATTTTTATTACTGGCATTAGCAATTGGCACTCATTTTTTTACAAAGAAACTCGATTTCCATCACTTGCCAAAGGTTATTACATGCACAGTGAATGGTAAAGGAGAATATAGAGGAAATGGAATACGTATGCTATCTATACCTATACTAACTGGTGGACTGCCCCACAGTAGCTTCCTCATGTAAGATTCAAATTTCTGTAAATTATAATTGAATTTGGTTCATGAAGTTCTTGATTGCTCCCAAAGGGAGATGTTCAATCCATAATCCCCAAGGTCTTGCAAGTGCTTTTAATTACAATGCTTTGAATTGTACATAGAACGGGAAAAGAGAAATTTGATGCAATTGGAATATCTTTGTACATGTTCAACTGAAATGGGCATGCATAGCATAATTACATTATGATAGCGAAACATTATTCCATATCAATAGTACTAACTGGATTTTGTTTGGGGAATAAAATTAATTGTCCTGAACTTCGTTTGGTCTAGAAACAAGAGCTAAGTGACTTTGTTTTTATTGTTTCTTGGAAGGTGATTGAAAGTAGATAATCATTTTTGTCACAAGGTCTAGTACTCAAGCACAATTGAATAAGCCATGAGTGGTGAATACGCCATTCTGATTGGAGGCTTCCACTATGAAATCCATTAGATTTGCTGGTTTTGTTTGAGCAGCTGTTGATCTGCAAATATATTCAGTCTAAATGTTTATATGAACCATTTAGACACAGTGTGCAGTCTGCATTGTTTTAATCCAATAAAAAAGTATCTACAGCTACCCAGTTTTGCATCTATTTGCTTTATAATGGATCCAAACACATTATCATGAAGTTTGTTTTCTGGTTTTTTCAAATGAGCTTTTACATAGCTGCATACAAAAGAAACTGACTCAAGTGTTTTGGTGAATTGTTGGCAAGTTATCTTTATGAAATTATGTTCAACCTTAGAAACATTGTCCTAGACATTAAATTTAGGAGTTAGTCACTCTTCTCAAAGGTGCCTCCAAGCAATATAGAAAAGTGAAGATTGTCTAGAATTTACCCCAAAAGAGATACTTAACAGTAACTCACCAAATAATATGCCATTGGTTGGTAAATTGATATTGATGTAAGTGTATTTTAGTTATTTTTGTCAGTAGAATGTTAGCTCAAGACTAGTGACTTCCTTCATACTGGAGATGTAAATAGTTGGTGATAGGTTTAGTAGAGGTCAAATAAGTAGAAGTTAGAATCTTAACCTTATTATTGAATTAATGGTGTATCCCCAACATTGCCCTTGGGGAAGCATTACCTTTACTCTGCATGTACAAAGAGTAATCATATGAACGGAGTCAAGAGATAATGATAGTATTACCTGGCATTTGTACTATACCTCATACCTGTGCAGAGCATGTTTGAAGCACATTCTATCATTTGGTCACTGCTTGATTTCAGTGTGTCAAGTGTTGTGCCCCGGATTCCACAACCCATTGGCTTCGTAGGGGAGAAAATTGTGTGCAGCTCTTTATAATTTGGCTCCAGCCGAACTGTCAGGTTTCTCTTAAGAGAGGATCTTAAAAATAAATTGAATTAATGCAGAAGTATGCGAGAGAATATTAAAAGGAAATTAATTTAGTCTAGAGTTTCAGGAGAGGCATCCCTGAGGTAATACACGTGAGATGTGAAGACTGTTAAATGTTAACTGTGTAGGAGGCAGGATGTGGGAGGGCATTCTTAGTTTAGGAAACAATAGAGGGACAAGGGGCATTGAAGGAACTGAAAGGAATGAAGCATATGTTGAGGAGAGCAAATTTGAGAGAGAGAGACAAAGAGACAGAGAGAGATGGAGACGGAAGGGGAAATGGGAATAAGGTAGAGGTGGGAAAGGATAAGGGATTTGGGGCTGGAACAGTCAGAGCATTTTAAGCCATGTTCAGATTTTGGATGTTCGTCTTTAACACTTGGAGTGTGAAAGATGACAGTGCCATGATCAAATTTGGGATGTGTGGTTAAATAAAGGCCAGATGATGATTTTTCCCTTTAGAAGTTTAAACCTAATAGAGGAAGAAGGAAGTGGAGAAAGACAAAAACACTATAGAACAGCATAAACGACATGATATAATTAAGTAATGGGAGATATCATGATTTATAGGAAAGAAAACCAGTACAAACCTAAAGGACATGTAACATGAATTGACATCTGAGATGAGTCTTAAAGAATTAATAACTGTCAGAGGAAAAATACACAAATATGTTCCAGGCAGAGGAAATAACATATACACAGAGGTACAAAAGAACATGGTCCATTGAGGGAACTGCAACTAGATAGGGATAGAAAATACTGTACAGCATCTGGGGGAAAGGTGGGAGGTGAATTGAAAAAAAAATGTACAGGAGACAGTCTTGAAGACCCTTGTGATAAAAATACAAAGTTTGATGAAAAGATGTTCAACAGCATTAGTCATTGGGGAAAGGTAAATTAAAAGTAAAATGAGATACCCTTTCACACACACCAGGATGGCTATAATAGGAAAAAAACAATAACGTGTCAGGGAAGATGTGGAGAAATTAGAACACTTGTATTTTGCTGGTGGGAATGTAAAATGGTTCATCTGCTGTGGGAAACAGTTTGGCAGTTCCTCAAAAAAGATAAACATAAAATTACCATAAGACCCAGCAATTCCAGTCCTAGGTGTGTATGCAAAAATATTGAAAGCAGGTACTCAAACAAATAAGTGTATACACATGTTAACATCAGTACTATTCACAATTGTCGAAAGGTGGGAACTCAAATGTTCACTAACAGACGAATAACTACACAAATCGTGGCATGTACCTACAGTGGATTATAATAAATAAAATAGTAATGCATGCTACAGTATGAATAAACCTCAAAAATATTGTGCTAAGTAAAATAAGCCAGGCACAAAATGTCCCATATAGTATGATTCCATTTCTATGAAAAATACATAATAGGTACATAGGTAGAGACAGAAAACAGATTGTTGTTTGCCAGGGACTGGGGCATGGGGGTGAGTAATTGCTTAACGGGCATGAGGTTTCCTTTTGGGGTGATAGAAATATTTTGGAACTAGATAGAGGTAGTGTTTGCATAATATTTTTAAAGGTACTACATATAACTAAATTGTTCACTTTAAAATGGTTAACTTTATATTTTGTGACTTTCCCCTTAATACAAATTTAAAAAATAGAGAATTTTAAACTTCATTCTTAAAGGTATAGGGAATAAAAATAAAAAGAAAGAAAGAATAACAAAGTGAAGAAAGAGAGAAACAAGAAAGGGAGAGAGGGAAGGAGAGAGGAAAGGAAGATGGCAAATCACACATGTGTTTCTGAAAACTGACTCTACCTCAAAAATAAAGCAAGAATCTTCAGGGAAGGCAGTGTCTTCTGTGCTCTCAAATTTAGATTTCCTGGAGACAGGTCTGAGAAGTCTGAATTCGAAATATGTATTTGTTGCTCATCAGTTTATTGTAAGCTGTTTAAACCTTGCAATCAAAAGTACTGTTCCTTTAAAAATAATTTCGAGTCCACATTTTCTGACTAGCTGTCAGCCCTTCTAATTATTTTTAGGCTGAAAAGTTTTAAAGAAAATGCAAGAGCAAAACTCAGAGAAATATCCTCAGGGAGTTCACGTTGCATAAAGCATCTCTGCTGAGAACTGGATTTCAGAGTTAGGACATAAGCAGAGCCAATTATCCAAAGATTTATGAGCAAATTGGTCTGACTGATAGAAAGGACATAATCCAATAACAAAATTTTATGTTTTATTCCCAAACTTTAAAGTGGTGTGTGTGTGTTTGTGTGTGTGTGTGTGTGTGTGTATCTTTCCCTTAAAGAAGTTGGCTTTAAGGCTAGACAAGGTCTGTTAATTACATGATGCTGAATTCTGTGATTTGCTTGATGTCCTACGAGAGCATGACTGGGGAGTCTTTCCTGACATCTGGGATCCAGGCCATGTGATCTGACAGCTCAGCTCACATGAAGCAATTGACATAACATGATGGGACAGTTTTATGATTCCTGTTAGCCAATTTATACCAAATAGCTCTGGGAATAAAGAAATTAGGGAAGGTAATCTCAGCTAAACGTCTTCTCATTCCTGGGTCTCATTTATATCTTCATTTGTAGCATGAGTGTGTTGAACAAGATCAGGAATTCTTTAACTTCTTGTGCATAATGAATCACTGAGGGAAAGTGAAATGGAAGTTCTTGGGCCCCATACAAATATACTCTGACCCAAAGGTATTTGATCCTAATATCAGTAGCATGAGAGATACTAGAAAAGGCAAAGTTTAAGGTATCTTCCTGCTCAAGTAGTCTATGGTTCAATAACTTTATTTTGCTTCCTATGGCAGGAGTATCTTTACCAGCCACGGTGAATCCCACTCATGGAATTCTTTGCACATGACCAATTACACACAGAGTCATGTTGATTTCCTCTTCAAACAAAACGCATTCACAATGTCTTTCTTTATTAACATTATGAAAAACAAACTCCCTAAAGGATTAAAATCTTTGACTTGAAGTTTTTAAGATTTTTCTAGCTAGGTTTATTTCAACTATGATATAGTAAGCGATCATTTATTTAGCACCTATGATTAGCCAGAAACTGGCATAGATGATTCAAGGATAGTAGAGCATTGCTCATGATCTTGATGAGCATCAAGGTTGGATAACTTTGTAAAAGATATAGTTGTGTTAAAATGCAGTAAGTATAATTAACAAAAAATTAATAATTTGTGCGATAGAGAAATAGTACCTGAGAGGAATGATTACATTGTTAAAGGAACTGAGCCATGCTAGTAACAGTATTTAGGCATAAGAAATATATAGTTAAGGAGAGAGATTCTGATGCTGACACAGTGAATATTGGTTGGATTTGGATAGATCAAAGGAGATATATTTGGAGAGATCTGTATTTTATATTTAAATGATATGTACAGACTCGGACATGTGAATAAATGCTTCTTTCAAATTTGTCAAGTTGGACAATCAAACAACCTAGTATTTCATATCAAGCATGGAATTGACTCTAAGAAATAAGTTTCTGACTCAGCTTGAGGCACCTTGCTGGCTAGGGGATAGGAAATAAGATGTCTATTGCCAAGGGAAAGTAGCAACAATTGAAGGATGTCTGTATACCCAAAGTTTTATTGCCCTCCCATAATTCACCTGTATAGAATGGCAGCATCCACATGAAGACACAAAAAATAATAAGTAGTATTAATTGAAGGTTATGCTGCAGCAGATACTATTCTGAGCACTAAACATAGAGTATCTAATCTGATCTTCAAAAACTACACTGTGAAGCACTTGCCATTACTGTGTGATTTGCTGCCCCAGGAACTGGGTTTAAAGAAGCTAAGTGTTTTGCCTAAGGTAACACAGCTAGTGGCAGAAACAGATAAAACCTATATTTTATTTGATATCAAATTCTTTGTTTCTTTCCTTGACCATCACACAATACTGCCTTCTAACAAGCAGTGGAGCCCTACAGACTTAGTCTAGATAGAGATGCTGCATCTGTTTACCATTTTTAAGCTTCTCATCAATTCAGTGAAAAATATAGAAAACAGTAGAAAAGAGAGCATGATAATAATAGTTTTCTCATATCAGACAAAGACAGGTCCATTAAAGCCTTCCACTTGTACTCAGAATCACAAGACCCCTCTGAATGAGCCATCGATCAATTCACAGTGTGAAAACAATCAAATTATAGTCTTTGAAGGAAAGGTAAATCCAGCCAGGAGATTGATGTTTTTTTGAAATGAGTGGAATTTGCTGAGCTAGGTTGCAGAAGACTCCACATTAATAGGGAGTTGTAGCTGCAAAGGAGGAAAGGAGTAGCATCGAGACAAATATCTTAGCAAGAAGAGGTTTTTAAAGTAGAGGAAAGCTACTCAGCTCCCAGACTCAGAGGCTGGCCATTGTTCAAAAAACTCAGTCATCCCCATAGAGGTGTGATGGCTATGATGTAATGCAGCATACAGAATTAAATCATGTTTTGCCAGATTTATTCATTTAGGGATCACTCTCATAGCCTGACCCATTGCTATTATAAGAGAAAAAAAATACAGAATTATTTCTTCTCAATGCATGTTTCATGACCACTCTGTTATCATGAATATTAGTACTATAAATAAAACAGAACATCTGTAAAGACAATGTTGAGGCAGAGAAGTAACCTGTGAATGACAGACTGATTGTGTCATATTGAGAAATAACTACAGTTGACACATTTCACAACCCCTTTCGAAATTCAAAAAAACTTGAAAGAACACCTAGTCAGGTGCCCCTGTTTTACAGCTGGAGATCAAAGAAGATATATAACCTTGCAAAGTCATTGAGAAAATTGGTGGCAGAGTCTCAATTAAAATCCGTATTTTCTATATCTCCTTGTTTCTGGTACAGTATGTTGATCTAGTTTTTTCTCTCATTTACTGTTAGAAAATGTCTATAATGATGCTCAATGTATAATTCAGATATAGGTTAGGTCAAACAGTCCTTTGATCTTCAACAAAAAGAGGCTTGAGCTGCCATCTCACATTCAGAGGAAGAAGGTTCAAGTCTCTCCCTCTGACGGTTTATGGATTCAACTGATTTTCTTTTTCCTCCACACTCCTGCCTCCAGTTTCTTTCTTCAATGGAATTAGACAGTTTCTCATGTGTTGAGACATGCTATTCCATTTTACCACTGCACTGAAACTCAGGACAGGAACTCTATTCATTACCACAAATAATTTTACATCAGGCTTTTTGTATATAGGGACCATCCATTGAAGATTTGGGGACATTTGAATCTCATTTAAAAATTAAAAAATATATATATTAGACGTTTTTGTTTCAAATATTTTGAGACCACCTGGCCTTGGAATATTTTCATGGGTCATCTATGGATATTGGCTCCAGACTTCCAACATACTCTGTTTCTTTTCAAATTGTTTTCCTCGACTTTTTGTCCTATCTGGCAGGAACCGAATCTCCCTATTTTCTCATGCAGAAAGGTTTTTGGTTTTGTTTCTGCTTTTCGTTCATTTGTTTATTTTTCCTAGCCTATGTTCTAGGTGTTCCATTTTCAAAAGCCAATTGCTCTGACAAGGTAGTTTCCATAAAAGGAGGAACCCTAATGCCATATTTGCCACTGTAATACCACAGTGTTTCCCCATCTATGACTTACCAATCAAACTTTGACCGAAATAATTCTTCCTTTGGATAGGACACACATGTTTAAGAAGGGTTTTCTTACAACATGCTGATCTAATTTCTCTACATATTTCTATAAAACCTAAATCACATGTTTATATATTTTTGTTCATACCCAAAGTTTTGTAAAAGATGGAGCAGGAGAGCTGGAATACATTGCTTTCACCCAATAAAAGCCAACTGAAACATCCAATGGAAATAGGAATAAGGGTAAACTTGGTTCAACACTGAAATGAAGGAAGGAAGCCATCAGATGCCTCACACCTTGAGATTTCTCTGTTAGAAATGCTTCAGATGGCATGACCATCTGAAAAAAAGAATTGGAATTAAATATCACTGCCAACTCCAATTTAAAAAATATCCTCTGTTGTTAAACAATTGAATAAAGGAATTTTTAGAGGACTCTCCCCTCCACCTCCAGAGCTTAATTGACACAGGACAGTGTTGGATCCAAAGATAACCCCTAAAAGAGGGGATTTCTAAACTTAGTGTTTCTTTTTGTCCATGAAAATTAGCCAGACACAAATGACTTGGACTGTGAGACAGAACAGACATAATAAAGGCATACAATATATAACCATTTATGTATCCCAACACTCTCAGTGTGATTTGTACTTCCTACATGCAAAATGTCCACCCTCAAGCAATTGATATCAGTCTGAAAGGCCAGACCTGGAAATTCATGGTCTGCTACTTAAATAATCTTAAGATTATTTTCTACGTTAACTCCCTAGACTTAGTCAAAATCAGGTAATAAAAATGGATCCAGAAAAGCAAATCTAAATGGGAAAAGATGAGATGAGTGTTTCAAGTTGCAATGCCAAGACTATGAAGTGGGGAACTTTGAAGGGAGGTAAGGGGCACTCAAGTGTGTTTCTGACTTTTGATCTGGTGTGGAATATGGGGTTAAGGGGCACAGGCTGAGAGAGAAGAATAGAAATCGTAGATGAGTTTGCCCTTTTTTTATATATTTGTATAGGCATTATGCAAAATCCAGGACTGTGTTGGATGTTGTGGGAAACCAGAAAATGTTTAAAATTCCTATTTTCTTTAAATATTGTTCTACTTGGGAACAACACCTGTATCTCACATTCAAACAGATATTATTTTCCAACATTTGACAAAAATTAATCCGTGCGATCAGATGCTCAACAGCCTGTAAGAATTACAATTTTCTTCCGTCTGATGTGTTTTCCCATTTAAAGCATAATCATCTTGACATCATTAAAATCATGTATATTATTTTAACATTTCAAGTAATTTACAAAGCAGAAAGAAGAAAGCAGCAGATAGCACCAAACACTGTAATCCAGAAATTACTTGTATTCAAATTTGATGATAACAGTACAAATCAGTCATTAAATAGACCTCTCTCTGTACTAACATACAAATAGGAAGATGGACAGATTGATCGAGGAAAGGAAAGGAAAGGAAGGAAAGAAGGAAAGAGGGAGGAAGGATGGATGGAAGGAAAATAAATGATGGATGGATGATTGGACAGACAAAAAGGAAGCTAGAAAAGTAGATGAATGGATGGACATATTGATGGATGGATGCAAAAATGACTAGATAGATGTTTGTAAACAGACTATTTCTACTTGTATATTTTAAATAAATGTGCTTCATTTGTTCAACTTGAATTTAAGAGAAAGTAATCTGGAAAAAAAGCTAAAATCATTGCTAAACTTAAGATTCTTTTTTTCACGTTAAGGAATATCATTTATTAAAAGATCCCTAAGAAATTAAGAAAATACATTATGAAAATCATTAAGAGGTTAGAGTCATTATTTTCCCTACGTGGTTAAGGCAGTATGGATTGACTTTCTTTTATGCAAAGAAGAAAATTAATACTCAGAAACTTTTTACCCACATTCCATTTTGTATTGCTAATTCATCAGTGTTACTTTGTTAAGGATTACACAAAGTACATTCTGTTCTGAATTGATAATTTTTCAGCTGTCACGACTTAGTTTTATAAATGGATTAAAAATGAGTGCCAGTTTTTATTATGGAATATTTTAAAAAAACACACACAAAAGAAGAGAGAATAATATAGGAAGCCCATTATTAATCTGAAGCAATTCCTGCACATCATACCAAATTTGACATATTGATACATGTTGCTTTGGAATTAGAGAAGAATCACAAACTCACTGAGTCACAGAGGCTCTAAGTTGGCAGGCACTTCAAGAGATTTTGCCGTGTAGAGAAATTTGGCAATGAGTTGTCAGGACTGGGAGTGGGGTGCTATTAGCATCTAGTGTGTAGAAGTCGGGTTGCTGTTCAACATCCTAAAACGTGTAGGACAGCACCCTACAACCAAAAAAATTCTCTCATCCCAAATGTCAGTAATTCCAAGCTTGAAAAATCCTGTTGTGATCCAATTCATCACTCAGTGCACAGTTTTGTTTTGTTTTAATGGTATTTTTTGTCCCTGGCATTTCCAGAGTCTACTTCAACCACTCAGTCTTCTGGAAGGTAAAATTCCCTTAACAATTCCTCAAAGGACTTAGTTTCTAAGCTTTCTCACCGTCTTGTTCAGTGTCTTCTGAAGGCCAAAGTTTGGTTCGGAAGTCCAGAATGGACCAGTTTCAGCTGATTAAAAGAGTTTCCTTTCTAATTACTTCCTGGAAAGCTATATTTGAAGTTCCTGAATTAGAAGTAATCCTAGATAAGAGTTATCCTGTGGAAGACCTTTCATCAAGACTCTAATTTCTGCTACCTGTTTGCCTAATACCATAAACTTAGTTGTCAGCTTCCCACTGGTGGGAAATTATTCTCTTTTGCATAATGTATAATCCTTGAAAATGTTTGAAGCCTTTCAAGACATCTTTGCATTACATTGGCAAAAATATGTCTGGGTTAAATGTTTATGTTTCTATTAGTTCATTAATTAATCAATATACCTATAAATAAATTTTCAGTTTAGCTAAAAATAGATGTTAGCAAAATTTATGAACACACCAAGAAAGGACTTGATGGCTTTGTCATCAGTCCTCTCAAATAATAGTTTTTCAGTGGTACTTCTGAGAAGTCAGCAACAACTTATGCTCATGTGGAAAGGTACATGCCGAGGCCCTATTTTAAAAGCAAGAACAAGTTAAAAATCAAGACACAAAGAATGAAAAATACTTTATTTATGTGGATAATGAATCAGAATAATTGAACAGGGTTTTCTTAAGAAACCCAGCATATATGAGTATGGTTAGTGTTCTCAGAGTGGATCCTAAAGAAAGACATGGGCTCCAAAGTTGAAATCCATTGCTCAAATTTCAATGCTATCACTTAGCTCAGTTTCTTCATCTGTAAAATAGGCATAATGAAACAGCACCTGGTTCAAGGGGTTATGCTAAGAATTCTCTTAGGTAATGAATGTAAAATCCCGTCCAATCTTTGTCACCTAGAAAACACTAAAGAAATACTAGCTATTATTGTTATCATTAATCATGGTTATAATCTATTCCAATCATACACACCCTTTTTTTCAGAGGCAGTTAATGGGTTTTAGTGGGATAAAGTTACTTTTTCAAAGGAGGAAATTCAGTGGTATACTCAATATTAAAACTCTTCTGCCATTGAATCCATCTGCTCCACTTTATTTTGAAACTAAAATTGCTACCAAACCCATTTTTTTTAATTGAGGAGGGGAACAGGACTTTATTGGGGAACAGTGTGTACTTCCAGGACTTTTTTACAAGTCAAGTTGTCGTCCTTTCAATCTTAGTTGTGGAGGGTGCTGTTCAGCTTCAAGTTGTCCTTGTGTGCTGTGCCCCCTGCAACTAGCAGTGGCAACTGGACTTGGAGCTGAGCTGCGCCCGCCACAACTAAGACCAAAGCCATTATTTTGAAACCCAGAAGCTTCTATGGGATGCCCTACAGAGAAAGTAGGGAGGCACTTACTGAGTACTTTCAATATGAATTTTGCAAAACTCCACATGCCAGAAATAAGTTGTGTGGCTCTAAGTTTTATTTTTTTTTTCTCAAGCTCTCATTTCCTGGTTCCTCCTTTTCGTCTCTCTTCGATTTTATGACTGAAATGCAAGGATCTGCAGTACTTGGCTGGTGGAAGCATCCAAGAAAGACTTACGTGATGAACCTGCACTTCACACCTTAGTTCTTTCCTACTTTTCTCGATTAGATCTAAACCTTCACATCAGCCTCTCCAGCACAAAAACCCCATATGCTCTGTGATTTTCTCATGTATTATCCTTGGACATCGCCAGTCAATGACCTAGAATACAACCTGAGGTAGACTCAGAAAGGTGTTGTTCACGACCTCCCAGAGACGGACAACGGGAGACTGCAATGGTTAGTCTCTCTGCGCGTCTTTTCTGTTTATTTTATTTATTCTAAATGTTTAACTCTTTATTTCTAAACACTTAAAAGGTGATTCGGGAGATCTCTTTTACTCCAAATACCTGTTATATACTTACTGAATGTTTATATTTATTTCTGCTAATCACCTTCTCTTCTCATCCTCCAGCACTAAAATGGAGAAATTGTTTTCTCTCATCTTCATTAATTCACTCATTAACTTACCTGTGCATTGAGTGATTCATTCAAGAATTCATCTATTGTATGCATGGAGTAGCTACAGTATGACAAGAGGTGACATTAGGTAGGTGGCTAACAGTATAAAGATGTTAACCCAAACTAGACCTACTCTGCTGTTGTGTATAGAGTTCCTTACATGAAAGGTATCCTTTTGGTAAAATGTTACAAATATTTTCTCAACTTATGACTATTGGGGAATTTAAATATTTCAGCAGCAAAGCTTCAAGAGAAAAAAATAAATGAATAAACAACGAGTCCTTATGTGAAAGAGTTTGTTAGATATTTAGATTGAAACACAATGCCTTTAGGATCTTTCTAGACTAGAAATATATTTGTCATGTGCAGGACACAGAATATTTCAGAATGGCTGGAATATAAAGTATAAAAAAGGAGGGGTAAATGATAATGGAGATAAAAATATGAACCAGAATATGAAGTGTCTGGTGCAGCTGTCAGACGAGTTGCAATATTTTTTTTTTTAGCCAACAGGAAGCCTCAGAGTAATTTTGAGCAAAGGAATGATCTAATTGGTTGCATTTATTATAAATTTATATCTAGTGGCAGGATTTCAATGGACAAGAGGGAAGATGGTTAAACTATTTGAACAAGGGCACTGACAGTGGGTCAGAGAATGGACACAAACATATTTAAGGGGTAGAGTGCAGCTAATTTACTAAATTAATGACAGATTAAACACTAGGTTAAACATATAAAACAATTTGAGGGATATTTTTCCAAATGCAAAATAAAAGTCTTCTCTGCATCCAAATGCCCTACCCCACCATTTCAGAAAATAATCACTTACTGCTCACAATGCCTGTCTTCCCTTTACATCCGCAGCCAGCACTGGCGTGGTTATTTATAAGTCTCCACATCTGGAGAACTAATTTGTTTGTGGACTGTTCCAGTTCCACAGAGTAGTTAGCAATCACTCCGCTGCACCGAGTTCATTCAACCCTGATAATTAAATTAAATATCTACCGACATCAAGGAGACAGCAGAAACTTACTAACAATACCAAAAAGTTTTCCAAGCTCCTAAAGAAAGCCACACTGCATTATAATGGAGACAGATGACATATTCTGTGGTGGAGTGATGGGCAATTTAATATTCCACTCATTTTAATATGTCTGTAGTGTAGTCTAGCGGAATATGGTCTCACAAGTGGAGTAACACATTGGTGATTCAATATAATAGGACTGACATTACTGTGGAGTTCATCGTTACATGGGCATGACCTTACTGAAGAAGATTTAATTACTTGAAATACCAGAAGGATGATACTATAACAATATCACTGCAAGGGGCTTTAGAAAGAAGAGCTTGAGTGTCATGGCTGCTGACTTCCTCACATTCACTTATTTTACTTTTTTAAAATTTCTGCATTAATTTTCTTAATCAAAGGTGTTACCATGAATTTTTGCACAGGCTACAAGTCTTAGACCACTCCTCTTCAACATTCTTTTTCTTTCTCTTCCTTTTTGAGAGAATGCGTATGCTTTAAAAAATAATAAACAATACAAAATAATCTCCCCCGCCACGCCTAAGCCACAATATGTGTCCTCTCTAAAAGTGAACACACCATCACTTTCCTTCCTGTGATAAGCTAAGAGTATTAAGTGTTTGCGTATATGTGTGTCTGCCCGACTCTGTGTCTTTTCAATACAGTAGCATATTTTACTTTTCTGTGCCGTACCTTCCTTATTTAATGCATCTTAGGCAGTGTTTCCAGTCAGCATATATAGTTCATTTATTATGGCCATGTAGTACTTATTGTATAGATGCACCATGAATTATTTAAATAGTACCCTACTGGTGGCTATTAAGGTCGCTTACAGTCTGTTGTAGACTGAGTTATGTCCTCTCAAAATTCACCCCTTGAAACCCTAATCCCCAATACCTTACAATGTTACTGTATTTGGAGACTGGGACTGTAAAGAGGCAGTGAAGTTAAAATGAAATCATTAGGGTGGGCCCTAATCCAACTGGACTAGTGTCCTTATAAGAAGAGGAAGTTTGGAAACAGGAAACCACACCAGGGACACATGCAGAGGAAAGACCACGTGAAGACGCAGTGAGAACGCAGTCACGTACAAGTCTCAGAAGAGAGGCCTCAGAAGACCCCAAACCTGTGGGCACTTTGATCTTGCACTTCTAGCCTTCAGAACTGTGAGAAAATAAATTTATGTTGTTCCAGCTACTCAAGTCTGTGGTATTTTGTTATGGCAGCCCTAGCAAACTAATACTGCCTTCACAAAAGTATAGAAATTAATAAGCTATATGGGTTATTAATACATATTTCTGCACATTAGAGTAGATATATTAGATAATTTCTATAAGGGGATTTACTGAATCCATCTAAATTAATGTTGATGCTTATTGCACCTTCACCGAAGAGAATTACCTTTATAAATAAGTGGAAAAAATGCTATTTTTTCAGTTTAGTTTTTATCCCTTTAATTTTGAGTTAGCTTACATATATTTTTTAATATGTTCACGACAACAAAAATGAGATACTTTCTTAATTTTCTTTTGAATTTTTCATTTTTATTTTTCTGTTGGTATGTTTGTCTTTCAAAACAGAAATGTTGAATTTTTATGTCGCCATTATAAATCTTTGTTAAGTGATTTTAGGGATTTGTTTCTTATTTAGAAAAGTCTTCTCCATTTGTAGCATGAAACATAATTTGCAATTCTTTTACTCATATTTTGATTTTTAGTTTAAAAATCTCTATGGCTAATCTAGAATTTACTGGGTATAAGGGTGGACATATATAAATTATATTATTTACTTACAATGGACTAGGGACAGTTAAACCAACTAGAAATTGTAAGGTATCTCATTAGTCAGAAGCTGTGTTCTTTAAAACCATTGAGATGAGAATTCTTCACCTTGTATCCTTTCTTATTGCGAAGTAATCTGTTAAAAACAAAGCATTCACACTAGTTTTGAGTACATTCTTCATGAAAATAGCTGTTGCAACTCAGCCATCAGAAAATAGTTCTTCTATCTATAAAAAAGAAGGGCATTTTAACTGGAATAGTAGTTCTCAAGCTATATTTTTAAGAGATCTAAATTTCTAGGAGGTAATTGGACATGCATTGATAGAATAAAAGTAGGACAGAGAGCAAACAAATAAACTGTTAAACGGAAATCTGGAATGCCCATCTCTTGACCAACACATAAACATTTGTTTCATTTAATGTACTTGGAAAACAGGGATATCTAATATATGTTTTTGTAGTTTTTGAAACATGCTGTTTTATGAGATGCCGTATTTAAACATAGCATGTAATTATAAGAAATATATAATATGTGTGCATATATCATCCTCCTAACAATTAGTTAAGGCCTCCCTGAAGAATACACATAGTAGACACTAAATAAATTGAACAAAATTGATCAGAGTTATTAATGTTATTTTCACTTTATAGATAAAGATATCGACACTCATAAATATTAACTAACATGTTCAAACTCATGCAGGGATTAATGTGATAAAATGAGATTTGATTTGAATCCAGTTTTTGCTCATTCTAAGTCCTTTGTTTTTGTGGGTGATTTTTATTTTATTTTTCTCCTATCACTACTGCACATCTTCCCTGATACTTGGATCTGGGCCCTACACCCACAGCATCTGGCAGATTTCTGTTCCTAATGGATCATTCTCCCTGAACACCTCAGAGCTAGTGCCCCCAATTCTTAGGATGAATTTACCTGCTTATCCCACCAGACTAGAACCATGAACATGGCCTCTAGACTTTGGGTTTGCCATACGTACTCACACGTTAAATATACTGATGCCAATCAGGGAATAAATTCTGGCACAGAGTTAATCCTTCAGACTTTAGTCATGCTCTTTCCCTGCCTTTTGTCCCTTCTCCCTGTTCTGATGATAAAAACCTCAAGTTCCTCTTGTCCAGATGTGACCTGATTCATATAGGATTGTTTGCCCTGCATGACTTAAGGGTCTGCTGTTAAGCTTCATTGATCGATAACATTTTAGCTTCACTAATACATGTGACACAAAATTTACTATGGAGTTTTCTTTAAAATGAGATTTCAAAGCATCTTAAATATTTACTAAACCCCAAGTGTAGGATTTGGTGAGAGAGAGAGAGAGAGAGAAGCAAAAAGGAAGCCCACTTTCCTCGTCCTCTCTATATAAGGGAATCAATCACTCATCATTGGATTTATTTATTAAACAGACATGCAGTAAGCACCTACTGTATGGCATGTGTCACACTGCTTCCTCAATGATTTAGCTGAGCCTACCCTCTCCCTTTTCTTTCCAATGGCCTTATTGCAGTTTGTACTTCAGTTCCTTTATATGTGCACATCTCCCTTGCAGACAATAAGCTTCACCCTCATGAAGTTCTCTATTCATAACACCTATATAAATTACACTAAATCCAAACACTGTCCTCAGAAGAAGCACAAGGTCCCAATTTCCTGCCAGTGACTTCATCATAGCAAATGAAACGGGCCGTTGTTTCTGATTGTACAAACCCAATAAAGCCACTCAAAAATATAGTATACAATGGGACAAAGCAGGCACTCAATAAATATTTCATGACTGAATGAATGATTTAATTAATTAGAGTGTTACAGTGGGTGCCTATAAAACAGCCTTCCACCCCCTCCCCCCCATCTTCAAGGATACTTCTAGTGCTATGTTCTACAAGGGGATCTGAAGTTCTCTCCAAAAACTAGGATTTGAAATCTCCTGCAGGAGTTTCTGCCTGTGCCTGGCAACTCGCAGTTCTTTCCAGGGGATGTTACACTAGTCAATTACCCCACATATTCTGATGTGACATTTGTCAGCTCCAAATTTGGATCAATAAAGTTTCCCAGCCTATGCTAAAATTTGAAAACAAAAAAATCCACTTTACTGCTGAAAACATAAGCTTCGTAATGAGGTAAAAACCTCATTTTGTAGATGGTTTGTTCATTTAACTTCTGCTAAGGACAAAATATGATTTATTGATTTTGATTTTCTAATAAAAAAAATCATGTCACCTTTTAATAAGCAACTTATTACCAGATGCTGGGGTCTTGGGTCCCATAAACAAGGATTATGGTTAAAGCATATTGAAAGGAGAATTTCAATATCAAAATCAATAAAGGTATGTAAAAAGTTAAATGAAGCAAGAGCAAAAGCAATTTCTTCTCAAGGCTTTATAATAACATTTATAAAAAATCCTCAACCCATTGCCTGATCCTAAATAGAGAAGTTAGAATAGTAGTATTGGAAAAATTAGTAAAATAAGTATAATCATAAATAACTAAAAAGTAATGATAGCAGCTACCATTTATTAAGTACTCATTGCATACCAAGTGCTGGGATAGAAATTCAGATTTCCACAGAGAACAAGTTATGCTTTGCCTTGAATGCATTACAGGCAGGAGACTTAGTTCTTTTACATAAATTATCATATTTAATACTCACAGCAATTCTTGGAGCTCTGTGTTTTAAAGCCCTCTATTTCAGAAGCAAAGGCTCAGGGATGCGGATTCACTTGTGCTAAATCACAGTTAATATATGATCAGGTTCAGATAGTTGAACTCGAAATTTGGTGATCTTTCCACTAAACTGTAATGCCCCTCCCAAACACAGGAAAATGCCAAAATAAATTCAGTCAATTACCCTGTCAATCAGTAAAGTTTTAATTATTTTGGATTTTGGAGGAGGATTGTAGGTCTTTCTTTCTTTCTTTTTTTTTTTTTTTTTAGTGGCTCGTCCCCCAGGTGGTTCTTGGCTATTGCTCAGGCTAGTTTTAATAAGCGCTGGCATTTAAATTCTTGCATGTGGTAGCGGGGATGGTACAAACGAAAGCCAGGGCTTATTTTCTGTGTGCAATGTTTAATCAAAAGTGACCCATAATTTCAAGCTCCAATGCCCACAACCACTTTATTAACTAGACACTTGTTCACTCTGGAGCCTTCTCACTCAGATTTAAAATATGGGGAATGATCCTTGGAGAGGCGCGCTCTCTACCCTCTCTCCTTTGGTTGCCCTTTCTAAAAGCTCAAGAAAACAACTTCTATCGTTTGCTTTCTTAATTTCCCCTATTTATGACAGATGAACTGAAAATTATTAGACTTGCTAGTGAAGGTTTTCTTAGATGAAGCGCTGTTAGTAGCATGTATGTACGAGTGTATATATGCATGTGTGTCTACAAATATGCAGGTGTTCTGTGGAAGGAGAAAGAGAGCATTTAATCCCATTAGTATCAGAATGCAACATTTTTTCCCAGCTTACATCTAAGCCACTGTCTTGTTCAATTCGATGTTCCAATAGTATGTCCCAATATATCAGCAAAGGGGGATATCGTAACCATCTGACTATAATAGAGGAATAGTGTCCATTAAATCAATCATTGTCAGTTACGAGACAAAGGATACAGATTCTGTCCCACCCCAGGACAATATAAATTTATGTTTTATACATTTTTATTTTATATAAATTTATGTTTTATAAAGAAAAAAATAGAAAGAAGAAATTAACCCTAAAGCCACAAAATGACGTAAGTGCTGTAATATTTTCTAATTACATGCCTGCCTCTAGGCTTGTCATTCATCCTTTTTTTCCTTCCTTCTTTCTTTCCTTCCTTCCTTCCATTCTTCTTTCCTTCACTCCCTTCCTCCCTCCCTCCTTCCATTTTATTTATGTATGTAATACTTTATAATGTCATAGATCTGCCTTTATCTAAAGGTTTGAGAAAGAATGGGAAATGAAACAACCAGAGACTTGCCATGAGGGAAATAGAAGTCCAGAATACCACATGGAGAGATGACTGGCTGTATTTTTAGGAAGAGGAATTGAAGAGAACTGAGAAGCAAGAGAAGAAGAGAAATGCAAATAGAGCGTTAATAGGGAAAGGGCCCGATAATGCGTTGAGACTGTCCATATCAATACTGTTTGTTTGTTTTTTTCTTAATGGCGCCCTTGGATATTAAATTTTTGAGTGGATTTATTTGGTTTGTAGAATCAGAGACAAGGGGCCCCTTTGACTTGCTATGATGGAGTTACTGGCAAGAAATTGGGAACTTACGCTTCTTCTAAAGACAGTGTTTGGATTTAGAAAGCCATGAAGTTTGGATCCTGTTTTTATAGATGTGACCTCAGATGAATTTCTAAGTCTCAGTTTGTGACCTGCAAGACATCATATGAAGTAAACAAATATGTATGCGTAAGAGTGATTAGAGGAGGGGGAATGGAGCAGGTTCGAAAACAAAACAACAATGATGGTTAACCTTGTAGATTTACCCAAATCTTTGACAGTTATTTGCAGCAAGGCAAAATGCTTTTATTTTCCTTCTGTATATCTCATCTGGGCATTTAGAAATGCTGAATTAATTCAAATCCCTGTATTGTGCTTCTTCAGCTCAGTTTTTCAATATGGTGAAAGCTAGACAGCCGCCTTTTGGTTCACGTCATTTGTCAATTCTGACACCTTCCTGTGGACTCTTCAGGCAGCCACGTGTAGTAAAATAGTAGTGCGCTGGTATTAAATGGGCTTAAAGTGTGAATTAAATTACTCTTCTGACTAGTGGCCTTCCTTTAGGATTGACACAGGCTCCTCTGCCAGAAAATAAGATTTGGAAGTTAGAAAGTTTTTGCCTATTGCCTCCTGGTTTGATTCCAGAACAATTTCATTGGTTCCAAATATTAGGTTGGTACAAAACTAATTGAGGTTTTTGCATTTTTTAAAATCTTTTAAATCACAATTACTTTTGCGCCAACCTAATATATTCCCCTTCTATGCATTTCTTTATGGCTACCAATGGACTCAGGTTTGATGTCTAACTCTCCAGTCATTATCCTTAGTCACTGTTGAGTAAATATGATATACTTGTACACACGTATGTCTTATGGTGCTGATGGACAATATTAATGATATTTAATATTAAAAGAAGTAATGTAAGAAGGAAAGAAAATGTCAAAACTCAACAACATCAGCCATTCTTAGCTAAATTTTGCAGAACACTTTCCAGATGCCTCATAATACTATCGTGCCTTCCCCCATTCTTTGATAGACATTTCATTCCACTGACAAGTAACACGGAAAGAACTTGGATTCGTCTAAGCTCAATGCTAAACTCACTGTTGTTGGTGCTGGGTTAGAAGCTTAGATTATGCATGATGGTCAAGGTATTTGGGGACTAGTCAAGCAAAAAGGACCATGTGAGACAGTAACATGCAACAAGCTTTATTAAGTGGTGCTTGGATGGTTGTATGAGAGAGGAAGCCCCTTACATCACATGACCATCCAGAGGCTTTGGTGGGGAGGCCAGATGGGAGGAGAGTAAGGGAATTTCTGTGGGAGCTGGGAGTAGAGATGGAAGACAGTGTTTATATGTCTAGATGCCGCTGCTCAGCGACAAGGTGGGAAGTCTGTGTCACAGAACTTTGAAGGGCAGGAATTGTTTGAAGTCTTATAACCATAAGGCTATCTCTTCAATGGCCATCAATGCTGGGTGAGATATGCAAAGCAGGCAGGCTTTAAATGGCTACAACTTTGCTAATTTGTGTTATTTTATAAACATTGGGAGTGCAAAAAATTGAGTTTGGTACCTGCGGACTTTTGAGCTAATGGTTCTCAATCTGCATTAAAAAATAAACAGCTTAGGGACCATCTTTGACTCATTTATGTAACAGATTTATCAAGAACTCAGACTATCAAAGGCTGAGACCAGATCCTTAGACAAGGAGCAATGAAAAGATCTTCTGTTCCTTTTATTATGTGGATTTTAAGGGGAATAGAGGGGCAGAATTTGGAGAAGGCTGGGGCTGACATATTAATACTATTGAATCTTGGTGAAATGATAATTTTCTGAATAATGTTTGGACACAATGACACATAACTGTCATGTTGTTATCAATATTGGGCAATTAATAGCATCCCCTAAAACTTCCTTAGGTAAAATAATAATGTTGTATTTACCTATGATTCCAAAGCGCTATAGCTACTAAAAATGTCTAGAGAGCACAAACACAAATAATAAATGACCATAACAGCTTGGCCTCGCGCACCCTTTCAGTTAAATTGCCCATCACTGTACATCAAGCAACTTGCTGAACAGTCTCACAAAACAACCCAATGGATTTGTCAGTGTTGTTTTGTTTTTGTTTTAGACAATCTTTGAGCTAACAGTATGTCAGCGCTATATTGGGATACCCTTGGATAAATTCTTTCTTGGTAAACTTTTACTAATGTATCAGGGTAAACTTATTAGTTATCTCCTCTGTAAAATTTTCTCTAAATGTCCCAGGCAAAAAGAATAAGTGTATCATCAATATTTCTAGAACATTTTGCTTGTGATATTTTTATAGGACTTCCCTTCTTCATACTATAATGAGTTTATTATGTTTCCCGTACTGTATACTCCCTTTCAGTGGCATGCCTTTCATAATTTAGAACCACTATCATCTAACATACAGTCTGATACACAGAGGTGCTAAAGGTTTCTTAGATTAATAAAGTATATTGCTTTTTAGTAACATTGTAAAATGTTTATGTATTTGTCCTAATGAAATATGACTATGTATTATAGTTTAAGTTGCACAAAAGTAGAAGTTTGTGGTTAAATAAATATAATAATGATTATTTTATAAAGAGGATGTGCATTCAAATTAGCAAGACAAGTTAAAACAATCCCTATAAATACCTATAATCCCTATAAATACCATGAATGAATTTCAAAATATATTTTAAAAAATGGGAGAATATTTCAGAACTTTCTGTGACTCACCTTTGATTCTCTGGGGAAAGTAGAATTGATTGCCTAGAAAGTTCTGTCCAATAGTTTAGTTGGGGAGCTTTTTTTTTTTTTGGATGGCAGCAATAATTCTCCAGGTCATGAAAAACCAACGTCATTGGTTTTTGCCTTTGAGAGAAATCTCACAATTGTCGGAGTAATGGAAAAAGTCACTCAGTGCATATCTGCAATAGGGTGTTACAGACCTGAATACACTCACTTCACCTGCACACACTATTTGTAGATTTTCTTTTCATGTAAACCATCTGCTGGTCTGGATCCTGTGCTGATTTGTGCATCCTTTTGAAAGGCAGAAGCAGAACACCTGCCTTCACATATGTTTCATGAATGAACCAGATGCCCAGATGTAAACTGGTGAAAAGAGACTTGACCTAAATTTGGGGTCAATTAAAAAAGTTGAATGCAATTATAAAATTTTCATGTACATAGGTATATGATAATCAGGAAATGACCTATTAAAGGTCTGCAGACCTAATTACTTTTTAGGCTAGTTATAATTATCTAGCTTCTTTTTTGCTATACAGACTAAATTTCCAGATCATACGTCCCCTTTTTTGATGCCAAACATAGAGCTTAAGTCTTGGAGCAGAGCCTCACTTGCACATGTATTTATTATTAAATAAATAGCTATTTTCAATAGTTTCTTTATATGATATATATAGTTATAGAACTGCTTGAGGAAGTATGTGGTACAGTGTAGGCAGTTCATCTCTTCAGAACCCTTTGGTAGGCAAAGGTAGACATGGCCAGTCAAAGTACTGTGAACAGTTATTACCAATCAATCATAATGTACACATTTACATTAAAAACTTAGAAAATTACAAAGATAACTATACTGACACTCTCTCATTCTTCTTACTTCCATTCAAATGTCACCAATTCCAAAAGATTTTATTTGGTGAAACTACAAAGCAATCCCACTCCCCAAGAATCATCTAATATATCGTTTATTCATGTACCATTTGTCACAATTAGAAATTGTTATATTTGTTTCCTTTCTAGCTTTATTTTCCATATACTCCATGAAAATTGAGCTCCCTTGAGGGGCAGAACTTGTCCAACTTTATCACCTCAGTACTCGCAATATTGAGAAAAATGCCTGATAACTGGTAGTCGCTCAATGAATGTTTGTTTAGTGTGTGGAGAAAATATTATAAAGCCCAAGAGTATGATCAAAAATGAAATGTGTCTGATTTACATCCATTAGCTTTTTTCTCTAGAAAAGTCTTTGTGCAAAATAAATATAATGTGATCCACATTATGCAATTTTAAATTTCTAGTAGCCCCATCAAAAAATTAAAAAGAAACAGGTGAAACTGTTTTTAAAAATATGTTCCATCTAATCCAGTATAACCAAAATATTGTTTTAATGTGCAACCAATTTCAAATGACGAGTTAGATATTTTATGTATTTTTTGTACTAAGTATTAAAATCTGGTGTATATTTTATACTCCCAGCACATTTCAATTGGAGTAGCCACATTGCAAATGCTTTATACCATATATGGCCACTAGCTGTCACCTTGGGGAGTGTGGATCTAGAATATAGGATTTGTGTGGGCATTTGGTAAAAAATTAGGCTAAATCGTGGGTTGTGGGTTATAATTTGAAAAAATCGGGAATGGCAGAATGAGATATTTAAAACAAGCAGACAAATGATATTTTCAACACAGGGAATGAGGTGACTGGTACTAGAAGGCATGGTGAAGAAAGGAGATAGATGTTAAGAAAAATTTGAAAGTCAGTTGCCATTAAACAAGTGAAAAATTATACATATTTGTATTAAGGTGGCGACATAGAGATAGATGGGGCAGATAAATCAGAGTACCTAGGTAAATATTCTCAAATAGGCATCTATTCAATATAGCGTTACAAAATCTTTATGATTCTATCTATTTTGTACCAATAAATATGTCCAGGTTTCATTTAGTGTGATTTGCTGTGATAATAACAGTTAAGAATTATGAACCTTTTCATTCATAAAAGAAATCCTCGTGCACCTTTAAATTATGCTCAACTGACAGCAACCCTGCTGAAAAGCAAATTGATGGATGAAATATGAACATAACATTTTTAAAAACCTCACCTCATCATATCAAACTTAGTTGAAGCTCAAAGTAGAGGCTACATCTTTATGTTCTGAGGCTACATCTTTATGTTCAACAGAAGATCAGAGAGACTGTATAAATAGTGATTGTTATCCAAATGCTGTCGCCATCGTCTCTGCTCAGATAAAGCCACCAAGCTCATAAAACCTGCCTCAGACCTCATTTCCTCTGTTAATATATAATGTTTTCTGTTGGCCTACAATATACCAGACATTGTATTAGCACATTACCTCACAGAGATCCCAACTGCCATCCATCACGTCTTTCTTCTTCAAGGTGTTACATGATTTCTAAGTTCTCCTTTTAATCTATTCTTTTTTACAAAAAAAAAAAAAAAAAAAAAGTAGTTGAAATATGCAAAAGGCTGAAAGTAAACAAGTCTATGTGCAAACCACTTAATATGTAGTGTTTTATTTATTTGTTGCAACAATCTTATAAAGTGAGTATTGTGGTCCAAAGAAAAAACTGAGGCTTAGAGATATTAATTGGCTTCCCAAAGTGAGAACAAATAAAGTAGAGAAGAGCTAGAAACACCATTGATCTGACATTTGTAAAACAATCATATCCAATATCCTTTACCACTATAGCATTTTTATTCCAATTATTATTCTAACCTAATATGACCATCTTAAGGGCAGTGCCCATGAG
This sequence comes from Rhinolophus sinicus, assembly GCF_036562045.2. NCBI lineage: Eukaryota > Metazoa > Chordata > Mammalia > Chiroptera > Rhinolophidae > Rhinolophus > Rhinolophus sinicus. The sequence continues at coordinate 35,544,801 of NC_133760.1, read as the reverse complement.
AGTTTCACAAGGGTTTTCAGTAACCTCAAATTAAAGAAAATGAGGACGAAGGACATTTGCTTTATTGCGTTTCTTGGTGAGATCAATTTTAGTTGGTAATTTCTGAAGCAGTATTTTAGATAAGGAATGGGGAAGGGAAATAGTCCATTACTGTAGATCAGGCGGTGATTGAATACGAAGTAATGCATTCTCATTGAGAACTTCTGGAACCCCTTCCTCCATCTCTGTTCAGCTAATATACTTCGACTTCTCTGGGAAGTCACTTATAATTGCTATCCAGTTTGAGCCTATTCTACTGGATAGTCATAGACTCTCAAAGTCAAAAGTGACTTTAGAATTATTTAAGTCAGTCTTCAACCATAAATGTTCCATTTTCTCTGGTGTCTCAGGAAAGGGGACAGTATTTGCTATCCTGGGTTTAAATGCTGGTCCCTCCATCTTTTAATTTCTTTTAATTGTTATATGAATGTAAAATATTTTAATTGTTTGTTAAAATGGATATAATGCTCATAGACACAGACAATAGTTTAGTGGTTACTAGAGGGTAAGGGGGGAGGGGGTGGTAGATGAGGGTAAACAGGATCAAATATGTGGTGATGGAAGGAGAACTAACTCGGGGTGGTGAACACACAATGTGATATATAGATGATGTAATACAGAATTGAACACCTGAAACCTATGTAACTTTACTAATAATTGTCACCCCAATAAACTTTAATTAAGAAAAGATATAATGCAAGTTTTAGTGCTGCTCTGAGATTAGAATAAAGACATGATACATATATGCATTTATATATAAAAAGAGTTATATATTGTAGTATATGTATTTATATAGTATGTAGTGTTTCCCCAATGTGGCATATCATTTCCTTTTTCCTAAAGACGGTCTAATAAGGTTCATTCACTCATAAAACACCTTCAGTTTTCAGGTATCGAAGTTGTCAATGCCCAGCTCAGAATTGCTAAAAATAATTTTTAAAAATTTTTCTTTGTAAGAAAGATATAGCTACTCAATAATATCTATTCATTGATATAAATATCATGTCCCTTTACAACATACAAAGGGGCTCAATAACACCAAATCTATTTTTAAAGTTGAATTTTTTCATATCCCTCCTTCACCCCCAACTTAAAGTCATCTGTGTCCCACACCATTCAGGATAATTTCTACTATTAGTGCAGCAGATGCTCTCAGTTTTAGATGAATTTTTCTTCTAATCATTTCTTACTGGTCATTTATTTTCAGATTATCAGAGTACTGAGTAATAAGTAAGCTGATCCGTTCTTAGTAGTTTGGAAGATTCTGGGCTTCAGTTGAAGAAAAATATAAATAAATCATAAAAAATACAGTGTAGTGTGTAATGGCCAGGCCAAGAATTGGAGTTGTCCAGAGCCACAAACAGTTGTGAGCTTTGTGGTACACGTACTTGTTAAGAGCTAGCCCTCTGAATAACGTTCGTTATTAAATATTTACCTCAAATCAATATACATCAGTGAACTAATGTAAATGAGGGAATATTATTTCAATAACAAGAAGAATATAATCGATTATCTACTCACATATATAAGTCCTTACACATTAGTTACTTTTTTCCCCAGAGCCACCACCCAGATCCGGGGTGACTTCATATTGCTGCTTCATCGTTCACTGGCTCACGGCATCACAGCCCGTTACTTTATGTACACAACATTCTGATTATCGTATCCACCTTACAGGCCTATTGTGAGATTCAAAAGGAGTCCGTGTGCAACATCTTAGGACTGTCACTTGCCATGTAATCATCAGTAACGTCTGCTATACTTTAGTAGATGCCTGAGTTATATAATCATATGTTTGATGTGCAGAAGGTTAGAAGATACAGCACACAATTTAGGGGTATGGGATGGGAAAGGGTTGTCATGAACACAGAAGATCCTGTTGATGCCAATGCTGTCACTTAAATTATGCATTCTAATGTTTTCCTACGTGCTAAATAAAACTGACATTTAGAGCAATCACAGTGACTTGACACATTGATTTCGATCAACTCTAAATATGTTTTGATATTGGCAGAGACATTTTAGCCATTAACGATAGTTTGACTATGTGAAAAGGGCCTGTCTCCACGAGTGAAGATTTACTTATAAGAAACTCAGATAAGATCAAATATTAATAGAAGTCGATATGTGCCAGTAAAGGCAGGGAAATTAGCAAACGTTAGATATCACTCGTCTTCCATAGCCAAAGCTAATAAATGTGTATTTACATAAATTCATCAGCGCTATTGTCACATGCTGAGTGGGTTAACTCATGTGAATGGTGACACTTGTGAAATTTAAAAACACTAATCATTGTTATTCGCAAGCCAGTCACATGGAAATCACTTAGCCTTTGCGTTACAAGACATTGTGAATAAATACATTATTCTTGCCTTACAATCAATTTATTCCACACCCATGTATGTAATGCTTCAAATATGCAATGAAAGCAACCACAATCCCGAAGAAAGTGTTTTGGGATTGTGTCTGGAGGTGAGCCAAGGTTATGATTGTGAGATAGCAACTGCACTGGGCCCCTAAGCATTGTCTGTGTGTTTTTCTAACTTGAGTTCACACAGATTTATACGCAGTTTCCATATAAAATGGAAAAAGACACAAAACTGCATTTGCTGTGATTTATAAGACTTTAATCAGCCACAGCATGACTACATATTCTTACATTCAAAATCAGAAAGATTTCTAACACTTCTTCGTCTGGTCAATACTGCATCAAGAGGAAGTTTCTAAAGTTGCATTTTCTCCACACAAAGGAAATATTGTTTAAATCAACTTCTGAAGTCTCCTTACATTTATATGTTTTACATTTCTGCGTTTGAAGTTCTTAGGAAATGCCTTTATCAATTCTGCAATGCGAGTGATGCAATGAAAATGACAATCTCTATCCCTATCTCATAGGCAATGGCTATTTGTTCCTGGAGCAATTTCTGTTTGGCAGTAAATTTAGAGACATTTCCAAAGTCAAGAAAGAATTGAGGGAAGTGGATGATTACAAAGTTATAAAATGCAAGTTGTCTTGTTAACGCATGAAATGATTGCAGCAAATGCCACTCCCAGGGAACAGTGCTTTGCCACTGGGTTTTGCTAATGGAAACATCTGACTGACTGCAGGGAGAATGCTGCTTTATGATTACTAGGGCAATGCCATTATTCAAAATCTCAAAGTCTGATTTTAACACTAAGAACAGCATTTTAATGCCCATCGAGGCTGAGTTCTCTTAGGCAATGAACAAACGCTTAAAAGATTGAGGAGTATCAGTTAGAAGAATCCCCAGCTTTCAAGTCTAGATGTCAAGATGTGAATCTCAATTTTTTGTTAACTTGACCAACTGATTAAACTTTTGTGAGCTTTTCAAGATTTTAGAATTCTCTCCCACTGATCCAACTAGATTTCCTAGTAACTATTTAATCAACAGATGCTTATTATTGCTTAATTTATTGACTCATTCATTCAGGAAATATTTGGGTAGTGATTTCCGTTAGATTAAAAAAATGCCTGTCAACTCCATAAAAGTTTTACTACTCACTACAGGCTTTAGTTTGACAGATGCGTCATAGAATCTGCTTCTACATGTTTCCATATAACTTACCTCTAGGTTAGAGTACAGAGTCTAGAGCTCAAGTGGAAAGACATTTTACACTTGGCCAGGATTATAAATGTATAGTTCATTAGAATTGTGAGACTCCTTCTAATAGTTCATAGATGTTTTTTTCTTTTTAATAACATATTTTAGTGTTGCACATTCTATGGTATTTGTTAGCACTTTAATAGGAAAGGTGCTACACTTTCTATTGAAAACATCTTATGTCATCTCTGTGACACACTGGTATCCATTAACTTCCCAACACTTCCTCTGATGTACTAAGTGCAAAGTGCTGGGGAACATTGTGATATATCTGACATTAGCTCTCATTCTCTTTCATTCTCCAAACAAGTACTGAGCACCTAGCATGTTTTATTCTGGGGTTATAAGGCTGAAAGAGACAAGATCTGTGTATGTAATACCTCACAGTTTATAAAGAGGAGCTGAGATGTTAAGGCAACTACCAGTAAAACAAGGAAGAATGTTGTGCTTATACCGGTGGTGGGAGGAAGGAGGAAGCTCCAAGAGTAAAGATAATTCTTTCAAAATAATATTTTTTTTTTAAATCACTCCTACAATTATTTATATATTTATTTGACAAGGCTTACACATTTTAACAAATGTATCCAGCCTAAATGACTGAAAGTTTATGTAACAAAAATCACACTATTCATCTGTCTAAATAAGGAACTAGTATACTGGAATAGTCTGATCATTATATATTCTAAGTGGAATAACAGATACTCAGTGTCAGTTTATAAAATCAAAGAGATGGGTATATTCACTGTCCTTTTAGAACATATAGTTTCTTTGCTCATTAATGCAGTATGTCAACCTCAAAATTATTCTACATTTTCTCTTTCTTTCTTTCTTTCTTTCTTTCTTTCTTTCTTTCTTTCTTTCTTTCTTTCTTTCATCAGAGCTAGAGCAAACTATATAGGGACCTAAGGGAAAGGAAAATTATAATAGAGATTTCCCCCTCCCCAATTGCTGGGCATTGAGAAAATTTGCAAAATTATCCGTAGTACATCCCAAATGTATCTGCAGAACCCAGGCTCATATTTACTTATTTTTAACTGTTTGAATAATTCCTGCTAACATTTGCACACTCACCATGTGCAGAGCTCTCTTCTGAGGCCCCATCTCATTTAATCATGACAGTCATCACATGAGGCATTTTTCTCAGGTGAGAGATCTGAGCTATAGGAAGGGTAAGTAGCCTCTGTGAACCAGAGCTTAGCGAAATTTCACAGTCAGATATTTCTTCTCTGGTAGATGAGCCACAAGATAATAAGTCGTGGAGAAGTTGCAAGTCTAAGTTCTTAACTAACTGAAGCTGTTGTGCATGTAAAAATTGACCCAACTGCCTTGTAGCCAAATCAGCATATTTCACAGTCACTTCCTTTTTGCTTTCTCTGCAGAATTCCACACACACATGGCTCTGTTTAATGTTAAGCTACGCATGGAAACCTGGTTTAATTGCAACTGCAGTGGCACTTTTCTCCCCCCTCAGTGTTACTGCTTCCGCAGAAAGAAATGATTTTCTGTGGACTGTAATGCACAGCTTATGTTACCATATTGTATTTGGATGTTACAGAGTTCCTAAGAAATTGACAGTGTCCATCTTGATGTTTGCCTTGGCTCTGGGATGGTGTACAAGGTAGATGTTAACAGAGTAGAACTAGCAACTGAATGAGGCCCAAAGCAAAATATGCCCAAATAACCAATTCCTCCTTAATTGAATTATACAGTATAATATTCTGTATTTCATTACATCCTTCTGGTTAAAATCAAAAGTGCAGCTATCATACTATTTTGAGTAACTTTATAACAAAGTTAGCCTGTCATATTTCATGTTTTTCAGAAATGTGCTTGATAGAAATATGGATACATCTGTGGAAATAATTTTATTTTTATTCATTAAAATTTGGTTCCAGATAATTTCACATTAGCACTCAATACTATTCCGAGAATGGGGAAAAGTATTAAACCATTATTTAGAAACTTAATTGAGGATCTGGGGACTTAAACACTTTTGAATGTATATAATCTATTTCAGAAAACAATGACAGGTATTCATCTGAAACCATTTTTAAAATGGGTAAAAATATGTAAAAATTTTGGAGATTATAAATATAACTCCCTAAACTTGGGGAAGGAAGGAAGGGACTGTAAACATTGAGTAGATACTACGCTCACGCACATGGGAATGTATATCACTGGGTTCTGTGTTCTGGACAGTTCTGTCTCCTCCTGGAAGCCTCCCGTGCAGAACAACACATTCCGTCCTCACCTCTCTTCCTACACATTGCAGTCTCAGATATTTTCCAGAGAGGTGTCCTCACTTAGTTTATCGTATCATCTTTTCGTACCTGCTTAGTCTTGCTTCTGCTTTAGCTCTTGCTACCACTGATTTACTTCCCAGAGGAGCATGGACCAATCTTCAGCATAAGTGATCCCCTTGTATAGTCAGGAGATGATTAGGTTTTTATATTAACCACTGGTTATTGACAATCGTCGTTTAGCCATGGTAGCACATTGGACAATAGATTTTCAATTTCCCTTTCGAATGTGCATATGTCAGTGTATGGACACAGAGACACACATACTTGAACTGTCTAACATAAATTATGATAAAGATATCTTTTCAGTTCTCAACAAATGTTTTCGGGAGGGGAGCATTAATATAAATGTATGAGTTAATCATACTCATTAGTTATTGCTGCCTGATTGTCATTGGTCTGTGCACGTTCCCCTGTCTGGTTCAGTCAGTTTCCTTTTCTATTCCTGCCCCACTCACATCCTTCTTCTATTTTACTGAAAGTGATTATACATTTTTGGTATTTATATACTTTTTCAGTGTGTACTTGTTACACATGTTTGTGTGCATGTATATTTAATTTACATGACTTATATTGTACTATAGCTCTTACTTAAAAAAACAAAACAAAAACAAATGCTTACTGAATACTATGATTGTAAGATCGAGCCATACTGCTTTGTGAAACTCCAGTATATTTCTCCCAGCAAACTTTTTTTTCCTTTTTTAGTAATAGCTACTAATCCTGTTACTCATCTAAATCTCCTATGAAAATATTTACTTGTTTGTATTTGTTTTGTTTTAAGACATATATTTTAGATACTCACCCTGGAAAAATTCTCATCTGGAGGTCTGGAATATCAGCAAGGCTTAAGCCTTTGTATTATTTTGGTTTAGTAAAGATTGAGAACCAACAGTAGACTCTAGTTATGCATAATTCTTTATACCTCAGTCTATACCCTTGTGTTAACAATCCCTCCGCAATTCAGTTCAACCAGCTCTCTTTAATATTATTAGCATCTAACCAATGATAATCATTCTCTGAATAATAGACTTGCACCCTCTGCAGGACCTAATATTAACTACTGCCTTTTGTCCCTTAAAACTCGATCTCATTTGGCTTCTTTATTCCCCCCAGTGCCTAAGACGCAGACTTGGGTGCAAGTAGTTTTTTGGGATGTTATCTCAGGAAGAAGAGTAAAGCAATAGAGAGAGACCAATGGAAGGGGAAAAGCCAGTAAAGGCCGCATTATTGAGCAATTTTACCATCGTGAAAACTGGGACTCCATCCTGTTGTTGACCCATTATGCAACCATGTAGACTGTCCTGCAAAATGTCCCTCCCAATGATCAGAATATGAGGCCTTTATCCAATAACTCCTATAGCTTATTGGTTATGATTTATCCCTAGAGGTGTAAGTAAGCTCCTCCCCCCACCACAAGCCCTGTCAGGTGTATCTTTGCCACCAGAGCAGTGACTTGACATTGGAGAAAGCCTAAGGGTTGCCACAGGGTGTCGTGAGATGGGATGTTGGAAGTTTGCAAAACACTGTCCGCCACAGCTGTGCTGAAACTCGATGGGCCAAGGAATGTGTTGTGAACCTCAAGAAGTGTCTGCATCACACAACTTTCTTTTCCTCCTGTCCTACTGGTCTTCATTCTTTCTTTGCTTCCTGCCTGAATATAAAAAATAGGATCCAGGTAATGTGTAAAGATCAAAGAATGACGAAGAGCCAAGCATTTACCATTAATGAGCTCATGATTCAATGGGAAAGGCAGATCATTTTAATCCACACTGATAGTGGAGGAAATACACAAATGAGACAGTTAAGAATGTTGTCCCTAAGTCGCCTTCAGAAAGTCATAGAAAAGCTTATTGGAAGGGCTATGCTTGAGATGCTTATAAGAAAGCCCATGGAAACAAACAAACAAACAAACGAAAGCAAACATGTTAATTGCTATGTTAAAATAAATCAGATAATGCCAGAGTTGAAATGTCATGTCTGGCCAAGTCCTCATCATCTGGCCTACCCATGGGGCCTCAGATAGGTGTCACTTGTGTCATACACGTATATCCGCTAGGAAAGTTAGAGGGAAAAACACAGACCTTCTCATAAATTCACTGCAAAACGTGGTAGTCATGTACTATCATGGAATGTTTTTAAAAGCAGAATGAGTCCTCAGCAGTAGAAAGAAAGGCACAAATGGTGGTCAGCAGAGTCTCATTTCCTGAATCCAGATCTCTGGCTCCCTTACTAACATCTATTCACATAGTCAGAAGAGCAGTCACACACCCATATTAAATGTAATTTGCCCTCTTACCTTCTTAAGGTAGAAGGGGACACATATCTGTACTGGGCGTGCATTTACAACTACAGAAGAAGGAATATTCTTACACAAGAACTATCTAGGGAGCTAAACATTTTCTTTAAACTTTCTGAGTTGTCAGCAGAACACAGTGTCCCGTGCTAAAAATTATGTCAGCTTTTCCCCCTAGAAATCACTCCATAAAAATTTAACTCTGTACCATTTCAAATTCATCTAGGAAAAGAGAGATAAAGTGCCTTTAAATCAAAGAGATTTATGTATTCCAATAAAGCTGCAAGATTTTGTTTTGATAGCAATAATGCAAGAGCCAACAAATTAAATGCTCTTGAGGAATGATTATGGCTATAGGAGTTATTCTGTTTTTATCAGGATTGAATAACTGTGTAACTTGTCTCTTACAGTTGTACAGATTGCGGTGGTATTGATAAGTGGCTTATGAGAAATGGTGTTGAATTGGGAGGAAGATATCATTTACTTTTAATTTGATTTCATTTAGTGAACCTGACTTTACAGCTTGAGTTATAGTTATTTATTATTTACCAGCCATGATACAAAGTAACCTGCCACCAGGGACATCAATTATGCCCCTAGTGCAGATCACTGTCATTGGCAGGCACGGCACACCATCTACTTGGGTGTTGGTGATGAGTAGATTTGAAATTGCCTCTGACCTCTTAGCGAGTGTCTGCTGCTTCTCACTCTCTGTTGCCAGAGGGTCCTTCTCTGCACTTGGCATTCACTAAAGAGCCACAGAGGCAGAATGGCCTGATCAAGTGATCCAGAGGCCAGTCAAGATAAATTAGATGCTTAATTTATACACCAGGCATTGCAGACAGACTAATTACAAAAAGACAGTTTGATAAAGTAATGTGAGACTCTGTACATATTAGGCAGAGCCTGCTTCCATGAAATTATTGCTGATATATGCTTTTGGCTTTGAGGTTTTGCATGCACAGTTGTGCAGTGAGCACTCTGACACACATTCTCTGAAGGTATTAAAATAGTGCTATCTGGCAACCTTTTCTCATGTCATGCTGACCACTGTGACTATTTTCCCTTTGCTTTGTGTCTTTAGCAGCCACTGAGATGGATATGAAATAGTTACACAGGAAATCCAAAGATGGGATAATTGAGAAAGATGCTGGAAGTGAAGCAAAAACAATATTTGTAGAATCAATCACTAACAAATGGGGGAGAATGGGCCTTTTGCAAAATAATGCTGGATCTAAAAGCTCGTCTTATCTCTTAAGAATTCAGGGACGATCCTAGTCTACTCAGAGAAACAGATGCAAAATGAAAGTTAAAACACAGTTATAGACAAAGAGACGTTGTGGGGGCTACTGATGTATTGTTGGGAAAGCACAAGTCAAAGAAGGAATGGATTTGTATTCCAGAACTTTGTATTTGTGTGCAGTGGTTAACAGGGGCAGCCAGTAGTTCATGTTCTTGGAATAGCGTTAAGAACTATAATTGAAATGCAAGTTTAACTCAGTTGCCTAAGGGAAGACCAAGAATTGACTGCAGTTAGTATAAACACTAATTTAAAGAAAAGACCATTTTAAAATCAAGAGTGTGAGAAATGAGACAACTTGGAGAGAGAAATGTATCAGGTTATTAAAGGAGACGTTTGAAGATCTAAATAGAGCCAGAACCAACACAGAGCTCATAATTATAGGTGGGTAATGTGTTTGAAAGTTCTGTGACAGGGGAAAGGGCCTATCAAAGTCACACGGGGTTTTGGTGTTAACATGGTACAGGAAAGAAACTCCGTGATAAACTTCTACAAAAGAATATTTGAAATGAGCAAAGAAACAAAAAGCATCCGAAACATCCTTGTAGTCAATGCAGTAGGACACAGAATTTCTCGATGAGATAAGCACTGCCTGTAGCAAATAGCAAAGAAAACCTGAATCAGTTTCCTCAGATTGTTCTCTACTCGTGTGTTCCATTTCCAGTGACTACTTCCAGGTCAGTGTTACCTGGAGTCTGGTTCCTGTATCATTTTATAGGCTCTCTCTCTCTTCTTTTGTTTCAAGAGACACTTTTCTACCTACCTGAAGCTCTTAGGGTCAGATCCTTGTTCAAGCTTTCTGACGTTAAGTGGAAGGCTGCCTTGGTGCTTCGTAGAAGTATTGACATTAAAAATTTCCAAAGCAACTTTCTCTAGAATTTCAAAAGAAAGTTACCATTAACACATTCCAATTTCTCAAGGGGGTTGCATTAAGTTCCTAGACATTGAAATTAAGCTCTGAAAACTTCCTGCTCACCCATGCTTTGTCCTTTCTAAGGTACTTGATATCTCCTACTTGCTATATAGATTTATAAAGAAACATTTATGGCCACAGACAAGAGCTTTCATGTTCCTGGACTATATAACACTTGATTTTCCGGAAGGATTCTCCTGGCAACATGCACTGGTTATGTGTTAGGCTCTCTGTTTCCTCTATGATTTGCCCTAAAACATCATGAATCCACTTCAACAAAAACAGCAGCAAAATCCCACATTTTAATTCCTTTTGAGTTATAGACCATTGATGACAAGTGCATGCCGGAAAACAATGTAGCATCAATAAAAAAATAAAAGGACTGGGAGTTTTGTAGGCATATTTCCTTGGTTCCAACCCCAGTACTGTATTTTGCCGTAATATTAATATAATTTTAGGCATGTTATTTTAAAGTATCAGATTTTCATTTTTTGAAATTATTTGGTTATTTAAGTAAAATAGGGATAATAATTCTTAATGTTATGGGACTATAAGGGAAATTAAATGACGTAATGTATGCAAGACATTTAGTAGCATACTTGATACAGGATTAGAATTCAAGAAAATTTACAACTGTTACATATTTCTCATCAAACCAGAACATATATCATTAGTGTTTAAAGTGAAATAGAGAGTGAATGCTCTAAAATCTCAAATGTGTAGTGTTTTTGGTAACACAAAAACTTCCCATTTCTGTTTACCAGCTAGATAGTTGCAGATGCAATCTATGAGATATTTTCCTTGGAATTGACACAATCTTGAGCACAGCAATATCTTCTTTCTTTATCTCCAAGGCATCCTCTACATTCATGTAAAACTCAGGCTAAGATACCCAAACTTCCCGGCCCTTGCTTTTCCATCTGGGAAAAGAAGATTGTGGGAAGATCTGTCCTCCAATACAATTCTGTGACTTGCAGTTACCAGACTTATAAGAACCTCAGGTTTCTGTCTGAAAATTTAAAAATTGAACATTAACAATGTTTTATCAATTACAAAAGTATCTTCACCTTACTGTATTTAAAAATTGATTTCCTAGCCTAATGACGTAGAAATGACTAATTCCTCTGGCACAAGAAAATAATCAGTAGATTAAATATGCTTCTGCCTGTATTCCAAACCTAAAATTGCTTGTTGCGAGTAAGAGTGGAATGGACTGTTTGATTACAATCTTTAGTAAATTTGTTCACTCATTCAAAATTTATTTGAGTGTCTACGATGTGCCAGATACTATGGTAACTGCTAAGGAAAAAAATAGCTATACAGAGGGTGCCAAAAAAAAAAGTATACACATTTTAAGAAAGGAAAACTCTGTTAAATTGTAATACTCAATATATGCTGATAACAAAAGATGAATACAAGTCACGTTTGACTTCTGCAGTTATGAGAGGTGCTCAAAGTGGTTACCATCAGTGTCCAGACACTTATTATGGCGAACTACTGCTTGTGCAATGTTGACTAAGGTGTCCACTTGTATACATTTTTTGGCACCCCCAGTGCGCGCGCGCGCACACACACACACACACACACACACACACATATATTCTTCATAGTTTATAAAGTGCTTTTGATTGAGATTATCTCATTTATCAGTTATAATAATCCAATAAGAAAAAGATGGATGATCCCCATTTTAAGATAAAAAAAGTTGATCATAGGAGAGTCCAAGAGATTTTTCACCTCATTCTATAATTAAGTAATAAACAGAAATTGGATGTAGTCTGTTAAAATTTTCATGTTATTTCCAACAAACTTATACTCGCTTTAAGATTTTTGTTTGTTTATTTGTTTCGCCACATCATAAAAAACTAGTTCAATAGTCGTCTTTCTCAAAGCTGAAGCCTTAAGATAAAGTCTCCTGCCATTGCGTTTGTCAGCCTTAGGTTCAACTGTATTTCTGAATGATGAGTTAACACATAGGAAATCAATGCATTATGCAGAGTTGGAGGTCCTGGGAAAATCACTTGGCTTCTTTTAGCTAATATATAATGATTTTAGGTTGTCTGACTAATGAAGCGTAGAATGCAGTGTTTCTTTCTAAATGGTGCTATTTCAAGACTCAACCTGGAACTTTATCAGAAATGCATATTTAGACAAACAGAGCTATCTGTGCATCTGCTCAGTCAAAAGGCCTCTGAATGCTTGTGCATGCTTTCCTTTGGCTAACCCAAGGCTTTGAGAAATAGAGAAAAGGTTCAATATCACATATTAATAAATGATGGGTCTGGGCCTCAAATCCATGCCGTCCAGGCTTCTTAATCATCACTGTTTTCCTACATAATCTAAGTCTCCTGATTATCATTTCATTAAAGAGGGGGAAACTCTTCCTCTCTGCAGCCTCAGTGCTAGGTGCATTGTGGGTGCTCAGTAAATGGGTGTTGAATTGTCTATGTGGGTGAACTTTTCTCTCTAACACCAAATACCGGTCTTTGCCATTTCATGGTGCTGGATTTGAACTGGATGAGCCAGTCATATTTGCTTTGTCCAGCTACATTGGATTGACTTTGAAAGTCTGTTTATAGCAAACAGCTTAATCTAGTGAGTGATTGCTCTATATTTAAAACCTTCTCAGTGAGCTCGTAGTATCTGATGTGGCCTATGCCATTTTCTGGTGTGCCTGCACTGACATGCACACACATGGTTAAAGGTGTTGCCTTTAATATTATGAACTGAAATCTGTCCTTTAACATTTCCATCTTTCCCTGTATCTTATGTTGAAAGAAATATATAGTTTAATCATTAATATACTTGTGTATATACGTGTGTGTGTGTGTGTGTGTGTGTATATATATATATATTACAATTTTTTTGTTATAGCCATTTAAATACAAGGCCATGGAAGTACTTTTTTTTTTCTTAAAAATATCTTTCTTCACCCCCATCAGCAAAATTAACAGCAAGACCAAGGACATCTTCTGTACAATATCTCCCATTAAATTTCAATTTCAATGAAAGAAAATAAAAAAAGATAAGGAAAAAAGATAATTACCTAAAGTCATGTTAAATATTGAAATAATGGATTCCTTGGTATGTGAATATAATTGCTAATGAAAATTGATGAATATTTAAAGGTCCAATTGCCTAGGATTTGTCCCAGTTAAAAGAATAGTACAATAAATTTTCTATACTTAACAAATTTATTGCAATTAAATATTATTCAATATAAAAATGACCTGTTAAAATCCAAAAAATGTTCTCCATTAATATATTCTGTGTATATGTGTATATATATATATATATTCTCTATTATATTCAAATACATATAATATATTCTATCTTTTATACTAATATATGTTAATGTTCCCCTTCCTCCAAAAAGATCTCCACTAGAAAGTTAGAAAGTAATTCCATAAGGGCTGTGATATTTTTCTCTTTTGTTCACTGCAATGCCTCAAACAGTGCCTCGCATATAGTAAGTGATCAACCTATGTATATTGAAATAATTACCAATGGAACTAACCTTAAGGATCTCTAATGGCAAAACTAGCTTTATGCGAGCCATCAGCTTGGCACTGGCAATTCAAAGATGCATTTGACTTATTCCCTGTCCTTAAGGACCTAACAGTGTGTTCATCGTTGTAAAATTTCATAGGGTAGGCAGAGATTTCCATATCCCATGTTCCAGAAGGGGAACCCAAGGCTCAGTGAAACTGAGAGATTCACTCAAGTTCACGTAGCTAGTCAGTGATAGAGCCCTGACTGGAAACCAGGATTTCTACCAGAAATGTCTTTCAAAAATTGTTCTGTATGCCAGTGATTAAACTGCACATGGGTTGGGCCCAAAACCTAAATAAATAAACCTGAAGTGGCTACTTAGAGGTTTCAGCCTCTGGCATGGTTCTCAGTAAAAGACCAAGCCGGTACTTGAGAGGGTCCAAAGGACCTCACACCTATCGTGTGACTTACGAACATCAGAAGAGCTCTTGGGAAAGGATTTATCCCAGAATCTACAGAACTCCTGAAGCTATGGGTGGGGGTTGTGATGGGAACACTGAGCCAGGATTTTCAGCTCTGGAAGCCCTGGTCTTGAAGCCCCAAAGAGGGGCATGTTGTTTTACTGATCTCTAAAGATAAACAGAAATGACTAATTTGAGCATTGCACACTCAAAAAAAGTTGTTTACTCTTGACACTCAGTAATTACAAAAGTATAGACTTATATCCTAAACAAAAAAGATAATGATAAAATACCAAAGATTGGAATAACTGGTACTAACCCATATTCTGTAAGTAACTATGTTAATACCTGGTAAGTGTCTTGTAAATACTTATTTTTAAATCATGTGTTTGTACTTCTAAGAGCATATTTTATATTGGGTTGGTGCAAAAGTAATTGCAGTTTAAAAGGTTAAAAATAATTGCAAAAACCGCAATTGCTTTTGTACCAACTTAAGAGAAACAATCTTAAATAAGGACAGAAATGTTGGAGAAAATGGCTTATTTTTATGTATTTTTAAATAATGGAAACAAGAACATATTAAACATAGAATGGCCTTCACATTCTATGAGAAATCTCTGTGTGTGTATGTGTGTGTGAGTGTATATTCATTGTGTTACTACCTAACAACCACCTAAAATAGTTGAAAATAGTATAAATGAAAAATATTTCTTGCATAGTCATAATTTACCATTGAAAATGATTTCACCAAATAACGTTTCACTTTGTCAAGGCATTGTTTCTCAAATAGTAGTTTCCTAGGACCCAAAGGAAATATTTTTAGTGATTTGGGAAAATTATTTCCCTTTAGCACAGACTATGCATTACTCAGATATGATAAATACTTTTAATTATAAAGTGTAAAGTGAACTATGTATGTGTGTTCTAACACAGAAAAAAATTCTAAAAGAAAATAGAAGTATGAACTGCTTTTCTTTTTAAAGTCTGCTTTATATTAATGATTGTTTATTCCCTTTTCCACCCCAAACAAACAAACAAACAAACAAAAAAACACAGTAAAGGTTATATTAAAGCCATATGAAGCTTATTGGTCATTCCCTGAATGATTCAGGCTCAGTATATGTTATTCTGTGTTACTCTCTTTCACTTAAAGTCACTTTTGACTGAAAATTTCATATATCAGCTCTTGCAGCTATGATATCTTTTTTTTTTTCAATTTACTAATTGATCCAGATCTTTTGAGACTATTTTAACATTTTTGAGATCTTTGAGGATATGCTCTGTAAAATTGTAATAATATCACTTCTCTGATTAACTGTGATTTTCACAGAGTACGACATATTCTACAGTCTAAATGAAAGCATATTATAAAATGTAAATTATTAGCTCTATTACTATAGGATTAATATTATTTTAATTATAGCTTCAGTGATGAATGAGTCTGATTCTCCATAGGGAAAAATGATAAAAAGGAAGATGTTTTTATGAATCACTTATTTTTTAGGATGTTTTACTTGTAAGGTTAGTGTTATTATCTCTGTTTTCAAATAAGAAAGTGAACGTAGAGAAGTGAGCAAATTTGATCAAGGCTACGCAGGTTGTATGCAAATGACACTGCCAAAATTTGAATTTGGACCCCTGTCTTCAAATCCATCTTTCCAATCAGTACTGTGTACTTCTGCCTCTCAAATCACTTTGAATCTGAGGCTAAGAGTCTTATATTGTTCTGTGCAGTCAGCACATCATAACTCTTCTTTCTTCCATAGTCTGTTTCCACCCAAAACAGCATCTCCATGCTGTATTTGGAGTGCCAATTTCACCTGACGTTTTTCTTTTCTCTCTCTGATGCAATTAAAAATAGGATACATGTATTTTCTGCTACAGGCATCCTACTATGGCCCAAATAGTAGGTACTGAGAAATATACAGTTAGGGTACGCATATATTTCACAGACATTTTTTGTTACCTATTATTCTTCAAATTATTTTAAATATGCTTTGGAGCTGTTATTAAAGTATAATTTGAAACTTGTAAGAGTAAGTCCTCAGTTCTGAGTTACTAATAGAAAAAATAACCCAACAACTTCTCTCTCTATTTCTCTATGTCTGTCTACCTGTTAATATGTCTGAATTTTGCCATCAAACTCATGCAGTTTAAAAGTAATGCTGTCTTCCAGTGAACGTTCCTATGGCAATATTAGTAAAATTTCATTGCTGCTGGCTCAGTTCTTCTTCAAGTGGGCCAGCAGGACCATTTCCTCTCATATAATGGGCTTTAGTGCACAGCAGAGAGCAGCTCACGCTTTGTTCACACACATCTGAATGCCTCTCCACAGAGGTTACCTAAGAAAATAAGAAATTGGGAAGCTGATACATTCCCCTCTTACATCTTCAAAGGCAGACCTTTCCATGTCTGCTGACAGGAAAGTTTGTTGTTGTTGTTGTTTTGTTTTGTTGTTTTTTCTTGCCAAGGACAAGATTCTGGCACACGCTCAATTAAAAAAAAAAAAAAAAAAAGTAATTCCAAGATGTCATCTCCTTACCAGGAGATACTTTATCCTACTTTATTCTTTGCTTTCTAAGGTAGCAGCATTTATTGTCGTGCCAATTTTGTGCCTATTGGAGCATCTCTAGTACATGGGTACTCAATTTTCACTGGGGAACTGGAGAGTGTGTGGGCTTTGTACATGGGCGCACCTGGATATGTGTCAGAGTTCTGCCTTTTGGTAGCTGTCTTAGATTAGGGTCTATTGGAGGCAGACACTAAGACAAGGATTTGAGGAAAGGATATCCAGGAAGTACTAGTAGAGATGGGAGCAAGTGGGACTGGCAAAGATAAGGAGGCCACAAAGGATGTATTATGCATCAGGTTAGGGCTGGCTGCAGCTGAGCCTCAGTTCCACTGGGAAACTCTAAGAAACAGTGTGGAACAGGCCTCACTCAGCATTGGCCCTCCAGAGGGTTAATGAAGCTAGACTTTTTTCTTTCAACTTCCCATCAGTCATTGTCGGAATCATACTCCTGAGACCCCTGAATTCCTGGCCTTTCTGGTCTACCCAATGAACAGATAAGAAACCCTCAGGTGGGGAGCTGCAGTATGACCCTCTCAGTACGCACTAGAACTGTGTGGTGTGCGTCTAGGTAGGGCTCCCGCAGTGCCTGCTGTACTAAACAGGTAACTTCACTTCACTCACCTTCTTCAGGAAAATAGGCACAATAATCAGTGTTTCACCAAAAATTTTGTAATGGCATAAGGTTAGTTGGAATGGCATAAGTAAAATGCCTAACACAGGACCTTAACACCAATGGCACACTCAGAACTGTAGTTCACTTTTAAGAGATAGTTGACAAACGATACCTTTAAATATGTTTAGGACACTCTAAAAAAGGTTTAAGCAGCCAGTTCTCTGGGCCACATGATGAAAGTTCTTGCAAAATAATATTTGAAGTGCTTTTATCTAAGGAAAGAAGTGCTTTATTTGCAGGTAAGGTTAGATAGAGGGGTGAATTATGAATCCACTTACTAAGTAGTAAAATGTATTAACTCCTGGGAAAGGAAAGGTCAGGTAGAAGGAGGGAGGTAGTGAATGAATTACAAAGCATCTTGCTAAGTAATTGTAAGTATCTGAGAAGAGGCTAAAAGAATTATTGTGGTGCCACCTGCTGATTGTGGCCATGTCTACATTGAGCAAGCAAGTCAACATACTTAACCGAGAGAACTGGAAAGGATGCAAAGAGGAGGAGGAAGTCAGAAACAATGAAATCTTCAGTTACTCGCTGGGCGTATGAACATCTACACATATCCATTTATTTGGAACAGTTATTTGTGCGTTATGTTAGACACTCTCTGGGACAGTCTGTGTGTGCAAGATCTATGTTTGAGCTTAAGTTACTGATGTGTGGAAATAGAGCTCTTCCTTGGATTCCATAGTTACGTACCTTTCCTTTTCAATACAAAATACATCCCAATACAAAATAAAAATAAATTTAAGACCGTTAAAATAGAGTAGTTTGTTGGATGTAATTAGGTAAATTAAATGGTCTTCTACTACTTTGAGTTTCAGATTCAAAGCTAGTTCCAGACTCATTGAGGGGTTGAAATTTAATAGCATAGAGTTGTATGGGAAACAGACAAAAGAAGACAGAGACCTGAGTTCAAATTATGGCCGTGCCCTTTAATGGACATAAGACAATAACATAACTTCTGCAAAGCCTCAGTTTCCATTTCTATTATAACTAATTCTAATAGAAAAGTACCACTGGAGATGTTTGGAGGAAAACAAGAATTAATGGTTATAAGCACTACTACAGGTGACACTAACGGAAGCAGTAGGATATATGAAGGTAAAAACAAAAATACGAAGCCAAAGCCTTTGGGTTTAAGCCCTAGTTCCACCACTGACTATCAGTATGACTTTGGGCATGCCGTTTAACTTCTATATGCTTTGGTTTCCTCATCTTAAAAATGATATTGTTGTAGGGAGTACCTTTTTCTTTCACACAGGACAAGCAATGAGTACAGTGTATGGAATGCAGCAAAGGCTAGTTGTTAACCTCTATAATTATATATTAAATTTTGGATGAAGGACTGTATGGACGCCATTACTCCTGTCATGAATTCCCTTAATATGAATTAAGGGAAATGTCATCTTCACTTTATAGGTGGACAAATATTGTTTCAAGACATTATTTTAACTTACCTTTTTTTTACACAGATAATATATAGTGAAGGCAGGCTTTCTTCTGTAGGACTCCAGTACACGCTCTTTGAAAAACTAGGGAAAGCAAGGAATAAGTCAGAATAATGAATTTCTTTGTTGGAAATTCAGACTTAGGAAGGTAAAGGATGTTGGTGTTAAAAAAAAAAAAAAAAAATGACTTAGAATTTTATAACTGTATAAAAAATGGTAGGTGGGACTTGCTAATCCATTCAGAAGGTCCTTTTATGTTCCATGCGATTGATAATTAATCATGGTTAAAACTAAGTTTTATCTGCTATTAAAGAGAGTTGGGGGGAAAAAAAGCTCTTTTTAACAGGAGATATTGCCTTCCCCTAGGTACAATTAAAATGCATACTTAAAAGGACATAACCCAAATGCCTTTTTTTCCCCACTCAAAAATCTAAATTAGCCTGGGTCCCTGAGACCAAGGAAGGACTCAGGAGATAGGATCTGACAAGCCTGTGTCTAAGTTCTGGATAATCTGTTGTGAAAGTTCAGAAAAGCAAATGGCTAATTCTAATTAGAAACTGGAAGCTAGAAAGATGATCATGGAAGAGCAGCTTTACCTTGAGGCTGTGAAAAATGTGTAAGCTATCATTCTTCTATAATGAGTCTTTTATTGATAGTAGATTTAAAACTCCTTTGTTCAATTACCTTTTATTTCACTTCCTTCAAAACTCTTTGTTCTCTAAGTAGTTATCCACTTAGTTACTTGTTCCAGAAACAAATCATTAAACATATCTACCAGGAAACAGTAACTATACTGAAACTGACCCATCTTACAGGAAGCACACAATCAGCAAATAAAGATGGGTTAATGGGACCTCTTGAATCTTGAACAGGGGTTTTCCTCGGCAGCAGCAATTAATATGTTTGAAAACTCGAATTAATAATCACAGCAAGTTCAACTTCAATTACCATTACAAATGTTTATATTTACTTTTGCAGAACAATTGACATCTAATTAGCATGTTAAGAGCTGCTTGTGCTTAGATAGTAATCAGATATCTTTAAAAAAATCTTATCAGCGTTATTTGTTTAGGGTAAGTCAGGCATATGAATAATCATAATTAATTTATATCACTACGTGATTCACCTCTCAAATAGTTGCTAGAACCATAACCATAGATTGACTTGTTCATTTATTCATTCAATAATACGATATATCAGAAACAAATTATTCCCTAAAATAGACTAAGATTATTCCAACCAAATGATTTCTGCCCCTGTATATATCATCAAAATCCAAAAAGCCAAAGGTTTAGGGGGATGCCCTAATAAATAAAACTGACCTTGCTTATAAAACTTTTTAATAATCTTATAATATTTTGATCATATATTATTCTTAATACATTGTATTATAATATGTGTTCATAAGTTGACCGTTTCCAGTGGACTATGAACTTGCCCCAAAATGATATTGAAGTCTTTACTCTGGTTTGTACCCCCCCAGTTGAGAACAATGTCTGGAAAATAATATCTATCCATAAAATCCTCAAAAAGAATGAATTATCTACTGGTGTGATCTGTTGTTTAAAAAATGTGAACTTTATGTCTCTTTAAATAAAGTTAACTCATGAAAAATTCAGGCTTTGGCATTTAACAGACCTGAGATGAGAAACATAGTTCAGCCCTGCCGTAGCTAACATGGGTAAATTGTGTACCATCTGAACCTCATACATCTCATCCCTAAAAGAGGAATTATGGAGTGATAATGAGTATTTCATGAGATAAATATAAAAAGAGCCTTGCCACCATATATGACATGGAGTAAGCACTTGGGAGGTAGCATTTTCCTTTATATATTTTTTTATTTTATTTTATTTTTAATGTAGAAACACAATAATCCTTGCAAATTAGATTTCATTTGCTGAAAATCCATACTAAGCTCAAGAAATGTTTCCATGACATAATAGTCTTTGTCCAGCACCTGCTAGAAGGAAACGGTAAGATGCAGCTATTCTTATGTCCACTTGGAATTGGTCAGTTGTTTGGCTCTAGGGAGCAATTTCACTGACTCAGCAGCATTTTTGCCCTGCTTGCATCTTGCTTAGAGAAGTTCCTTGGGTTTCAGTAGCTCTGTCCTGTTCCCTGTATCCCAGGGATACAGTGTGTTTTCCCTGACTCAGAACCGATGCTTGGAAGGAAGTAGAAGTATCCTGGAAGGTTGTTTTTCTATCAAATGGAAGAAAGTGGAGCTGATAACTCCTGTATTGAAATCAGAAAGCAAGTGCCAATGTTAATATTTCTATTGTGCCCTAGATGGGGAAAACAGCCTCTGTGTTGGCTAATAAGAGTAACAGAAATCTAAGAGTTCATATCCACATCAGTCTTCACTCCAGTGCCGTACAGTATAGACACTACCTTTGATAATATGTTGAGAGAGAAATCAGTCTACCTGTTTCCGTTCCCACTGGTGACTGAGACCTCAGTATCTTGTTTTTGGTTTGGCTATTTGTTTCTGTCTTATTTTTAATGTGTGTGTTTTTTATTGGAAGTTGTGTTCAGCAGCAGCTTCTAAGATGTCTCCCAATAGTGTCTTCCTTCTGATATCCATGCCCTTGTGTAGTCGCCTCCCCTTGAATCTAGGCTGGATCTAGTGAGGCACAGACTATGGAAATAAGCAATAGGATTGACTTCTGAGATTAGATTATAAAGAGTCTGTCTTCTGTGTTGCTCAGCCTCTCTTGCTTTCCTATTTGCTCATTCTGATGGAAGCTGGCTGCCATATTATGAGCTGTCCTGTAGAGAAATCCAAGTGGCAAGGAAATGGGGGATGCATCCAGCCAACAGGCAGGGAGAAACGCAGGCCCTCATTTCAACAACCCAAGAGGAGCTAAGTCTGTCCAACAAAAAATATTCTACAACATGTCAAAATTTGTGGGATGAAATGAAATGTCGCTTAGAGGAAAACTTACAGCATTTACTTTTTTATTTCAGAAAATGTCTAAGATCTCTAATCAATAATAAAGGCTTCCTACATTAAAAAAAAAAAAAGTAGAGAAAAAGTACCTCAAATCAAGTAGAAGAAAAGAAGTAATACAGATTAAAAACTAACTAGCTAACTAACTAACTAAATAAATAAATAATAGAATAGAAATAGAAAATAACACAGAGAAAACCAATGAAAGCAAAAACTGGTTCCTTGAAAAGATAAGTTGATAAATTAGCAAGAACAACATAAAAGAGAGAAGAAATACATTGTTCATATTAGGAATGGAAGTGCAGATATCTTTTTGAGATCACGATTCCAGTTCTTTTGAATATATATCCAGGAGTGGGATTGCTGGATTATACAGTAATTCCAGTTTTGTTTTGTTTTACTTAGGAATCTCCATACTGTTTTCCATAATGACTGCACCATTTTGCACTCTCTCCAACAGTGCACAAAGTTTTCAATTTCTCTACATCCTTGCCAATATTTGTTTTGGTGTTTGTTTGTTTTTTATTCATTTTTTTTTTTTCTTTAGGGGAGCTTATTTGTTTTTTGGGTTTTTTTTTGTTTTGTTTTTTGCTTTTTGTATCCATCATAACTGGTGTAAGGTCAAATCTCATCATGGTTTTGATTTTAATTTCCCTGAAGATTAGTGATTTCAAGCACTTTTTCATATTCTGCTTGGCCA
The DNA here is from genome assembly GCF_036562045.2 of Rhinolophus sinicus. Taxonomy (NCBI): domain Eukaryota; kingdom Metazoa; phylum Chordata; class Mammalia; order Chiroptera; family Rhinolophidae; genus Rhinolophus; species Rhinolophus sinicus. Next base: position 35,522,034 of record NC_133760.1, on the reverse strand, counting down.
TTTCTATGTCTTCTTTGGAGAAATGTCTATTTAGTTCCTTTGCTCATTTTTAATTGGGTTATTTGTTTGTGCTGTGTGTTATTTTGTTGTCAGAGTTCCTTATTTATTTTGGAAATTAACACATTATTATATATATACTTTGCAAATATTGTATCCAATTCTGTAGGTTGCCTTCTCCTTCTGTCGACTCTTTGCTGTACAGAAGCTTTGTACATTGATGTAGTCTCAGTTGTCTTTATTTTTGTTGTTGTAATTTTGGTGTCATATCCATGAAATCATTGCCAAAACCAGTGTCATGGAGCTTTCCCCTTATGTTTCCTTCCAGGAATTTTACAGTTTCAGGTCTTATGTTTAAGTCTTTAATTTTTGAGTTGATTTTTGTGCATGGTGGAAGATAGGGGTCCAATATTATCTTTTTGCATGTGGCTATCCTGTTTTCCCAACACCATTTGTTGAAGAAAATATCCTTTCCCCATTGTGTATCCTTGGCATCCTTGTCAAAGATTAGATGATCCTATATTCTTGGATTTATTTCTTGGCTCTCTAATCTCTTCCATTGATCAGTCTATATGCTTGTCTATAGGCCAGCATCATACTGTTTTAATTACTGTAAGTTTATAACATATTTTGAAATCAGGAAGTGCCATGCCTCTAGTTTTGTTTTTCTTTCTCAAGATCACTTTGAATATTCTGGATGTTTTCATGTTCCACATGAATTTTAGTATTTTTTTTCAGTTTCTGTAAAAAGTGTCATTAGAATTTTATTGGGAACTGAAATAAGACTCTCAAAGAGATATGTGTACTGCCCTATGTTCATTGCAGCATTATTCACAATAGCCAAGATATAGAAACAACCCAAATGTTTATTGATAGATGAATGGATAAAAAAAATGTGTTATATACATATAATGGAATAGTATTCAGCCATAAAAAGGAAGTCCTACCATTTGTGACAACATAGATGTACCTGAAAGAAATTATAATCAGTGAAATAAGTCAACCACAGCAGAAAAATATTACACGTTTCCCTTATTTGATGTATCCAAAATAGTCAAACTTACAGAAGCAGAAAATAGAATGATGGTTGCCAGGAAATGGGGGAAGAGGAAAATGGGGAGCTGTTATTCAGTGGGTACAAAGCTTCAGTTTTGCAAAGTGAGTAAGTTCTAGAAATCTGCTGACATTTGCCTATAGTTAGCAATATGGTATTGTGCACTTAAAAACTTGTTAAAAGGATAGGTCTTATGTTACGTGTCCTTAACACACACACACACACACACACACATGCAAATAGGGACACAGGAATCTTTTGAAAGTGATGGATATGTGTATTATTTTGTTGTTGTGTATTATTTTTGTTGTGGTGATGGTATCAAGATTGTCCAAACCCATCAAAATTCATACGTTACGTATGTGCAATTTTTGTATATTAATTACATCTCAATTAAGTTATAAACTATTAGCAATGAATGAAAGGATATCATCACTACATACCCCAGGACATTATGGAATTTTAAGGGACTACTACAAGCAATGCGCATAAATTTGACAGTTTGCCTGAAATGGACCATTTCCTGAAATATGACAAACTATCCACATCCCCAAGGATAAAAGAAAATTTAAGTAATCTTAGAATTATTAAAGAAATTGAGTTAGTATTTACAATGAAAGTTTTGGTTTTAAAACTTTTTGCAGAAGCATCCAAAGCTGTTCCAGCGTGCACTGTCCAGTGGCCAGTCTGGGAACTAGTAGGTGGCCTCACCTGTAGTCCAATACTTAAAATCTCATGAACGCTCTTTAGGGTCAGAGCCATGCAAGAGCATCTCATAAGTGATCCCAGAAGTTCAAACACAGCACTGTGGTGTCCCTTTTCTCGAATCCCTCGCTCTTCATGATATCCCCCATACTTTGTGGTTTCCCGGCGCTCCCCTTTCAGTCCCTAAATCAGAAAGCTGGGGCTTCATGTATCCTCTTCTACCATATAGTTCCTGTAAATACACCTTCATTGGGGGCCATGTGGCAAAAAGAAAGAGGACAGAAAAATGATCAAGTGGTTCACCCCACCCTCTTGAAATCAGTTCCTCTAGTAGGAGAGGACGTTTCCCTCCCTGAGAACTTGAAGTGCCCATGAGCTGTCTTGGACACAAGAGGAAGGAGAAAAGAAAAACAGTAGAAAGCAGGACGTTTCTTCCATGCTCTGTGAGCATTAGGAGATGTCTTTCCTGATCCTCACATGAGAATTAAAGGGCTTTTTGTCCACCCCACTCTGGGCTAAGGGCCACTTCTTAGTCCGGCGCTGCTGTCAGTCCAGGCTAAGAGACATCAGATGGGGAACAAAAGAGAATCTCATTATTCCCTTTTAATTTTTGTCTTTTTCCTCAATCTGCCTGCTACTCTTTAGTTTTCAGAGTTCTGAAATAACTGCTATATTTATTCTGTCCAGGTTTCACAGCTATATTCAGAGAGGAAAAGAAAACAACATATTTTTTCCTAAAACTTAAATATCTCACAATTCAAGTATTTCCCAATACTGTTTGTTGTATGTTGTGTTTTGTGTTAAAATAGGGAAAATTCTATTTTATGTCACCCCCAAAAAAATACTTTTAATAATTCCCTATATATATCAGCCTTCAAAAGAACCTATCTTCTACTTTTAGAGAAAATATAATATACAAATCCAGAATGTACACTAGTATGACACAACTTACAGTAGTATAACTATTCTCACAATATGAAAATGCATCATATTGTGTGATAAATACCATGCCAGGTTTTGCTTGCCTATTTCCTTGTAGGATCTAACTAGAAAATGTAAAACTAAAAATGAAAAAAATGTATCACAAGACCTTTGATGGCTGTTTGTTATTTTGCAATTTATGATCAAGGATTCTTGACTCAAAAGAGGTCTGGCTCACCCACTGAACTGCAGTTACTGCCTGGATTTAGGCACCAAGCTTTAACTCTACAATAATATTCACCAGATGCTTGGGGTACCAAAAAAAAAAAAAAGTCATCAAAATCAGTATGAGCTCATTTTTATAGAAACCGTACTTCATAAATAGTACTGCCTTCATCTTACAAGTTCAAAACACGGAAGTTCCTTCATTCTAGAGTTTGTCAAAGCTTCTCTCTCTCTCTCTCTCTCTCTCTCTCTCTCTCTCTCTCTCTCTCCCTCCCTCCCTTCCCCCCCTTCGCCCCCTTCCCCTTTGTCTCCTGTATCATTTTCTTCCCCTTCCACAAATTTAATATTCTATTTATTAAAGTTTTATGTAGGTCAATACAGTCATTTAAGGAGAATGGACCAAAAACCATGTGGTGGAAGCCCAATATATCAAGAGATAAGATATATTTTTAATCCCTTTCTCTGATTGCAAGAACATTTGGTTATAAAATTCACTCAAACATTTGTGGAATTCTTATTTTATACTAGATTCTGACTTGTGGCTTCAATCTCCATGGGAAAACAAATAAATATTTTTCTTCCCAGATAAGAATTAAAATCAAGATGGAGGTTAGGGTAAAGCGGAGTACAGAGGATGAGGTGTTCAAGTTCATCTGACAAAGTCAGATAACTTGCTTTTGTTAAACCTGGTTTGATGTGGATACTCTGTCACTTTCAGTCATTGAGTTCTGATTTATACAGAAATCGTTATAGGGGAAGTAATGTCTGACCTGGATTTTGGAGGAAATATTTGAGTGGGGGTATTTTCTGAAGTGGGAACAATATGTGCAAAGGCAATTAAGCATTCATCAGAAACTGTGTGTGTGTGTGTGTGTGTGTGTGTGTGTGTGTGTGTGTGAGAGAGAGAGAGAGAGACAGAGAGACAGAGAGACAGAGACGGACAGAGAAAGAGAGAGGAGGGGAGAAGATACTTTTGCATTCTTACTTTGAAAGTGGAAATAATTTATTGGATAGGAAGATGTAAGAGTTAGCTAGATTATGACAATAGTCTAGAAAAAGGAAATGATCCAAAAATGACTCAGGCAAGGTTGACAGTTAAATTCAAAAGAACTTTATGTTATTTAAATCAATTTTTAAGATAATTTTTAAATATTTTATTTCTATTTTAAAATAATGCACAATAAAACTTTCAATGTGTGAATTATAAAAGCTGAAGGGTTTTTTTTTCCTACATTTGTATTCACGTTAGGGTTTTTGCAAGCAGATTTTTATACATAAATAGCAGAAACGCTCTACTAAAGCAAATGACTTGAACCTACTGAGTTTCTGTTACTGTGTATCTCTAGTAGGGATAATAATATACACCCATCTGGACCCTGGGAATGATGTCAGGGTGGTTTCCTTGGAATTGGAGCTTACATATTTGGGGAATTTACATATGAGAGCAGGAAAAGGGGGCGGGGGGATCATTTGAATTGGAGTCTTAGAGATCTTCAAGATGATCCATGGAAATTAAGATGGGGACAATATCCAAAGGGCAGAAGTGGGAAAGATCAATGAAACCAGGGGCTAGTGGTTGAGTTAATGCAGCAGAAGGAAAAGCAGTAACAAAACAGGCATCACTCCGGAAATTGTTCCTGTTGTTTGTTTGTTTGTCTTCCTAGAATGGGAGGATGCAAGGCTTGCTATGATTTTTACCAACAAGCTGCTAGGGACATGTGTACTTTAGGTTAGTTTAAAGGTACTGATATTAGGGGGAAAGCATTAATTATGCATCATGTCAGTATGAGGACTAAATAAATAATTGATTATGAGTTTGATTAAGCAAAGGCAAATTAATATTGGTTATTGTAATTATTGTTATTATATTAAGAGAAAACAAAGTATTTTATAATGACTATGAAAGCCCTAATCAACCAAAGCATTATTAGAAAAAAACAAGTAAAATATATGTGTTTAATTTCGTTCATACCCATTTATGGTATGTTTGTCAGAAATGTTGTCATTGTAGGCATTCGATTGACCATTCGCTTAAGAAATGTCTTATCTCATTTAAATCATGTATTGTTTCTTTGGCAAAATCTATGAGATTTTATTACAATCATTAGCTTTAATGAAGAGTGTGGCTGGGGAGAATCAAGTGCAACATCTCTATTGTGGATTTTGGTTATGATTTCAGTTTGCTCTGAAAACATTTTTAAGACCTCAGATGTCAAACCTGCAGAAAGGAGGCCCACAATTAATATGAAAATGTGATTTTGCTTTTCTCTCTGTCTGGCAGGGCAACTGAAAAGAGGCTTACAAGCTATTATGATAAATCGTCCCCATGCATTTAGCTCGCTACCCCAAATTTAAAGATACCTCTTCTACTTGAAAAGTGTCGTGTAGTTTGACTATTTTCATTTTTACTGAAGAGTTGTTATGCTATTGATCTCAAAGTTAATCAGTAGCAAAAATATATTTGAACACAGATTTTTCTGACCTTATTTTGTTTTTCTCCCTCTTTCTCTCCCCCCAGTTAACTCGTTTCAATGGTAAAAATACTTACTCGCTGAAATCAATAAAGATGACCAACCTGTGCAGTTATTTCCTAGGAAACAATCACCACGTGTGTTTTTACTCATGCTTCTCCGACCTTAGAAGCCATAAAGCAGATACTCTCTCTCCTCCAAAGTTTTAGTTTCCAGAACATGGTCACATGACCTAGCCTTCCTGTGGCAAATCAGTGTTCGTGCCCAGGACTTGGGATCTTGCATTAGGAATGCAAAGTGTAGAGCCAGTTCAGACTTAATTTCAAAGTGGAGGAATACATCCATTACTTGAGATGAGAGGCAGGAGCAGAAGCAGTGATGGCATCTTCAGTGCCTGTAGATCAGCCTCCTTTGGTTTTCTTGCTTCCCTATGACCTAGCTAATACCCTTCTGTTAAACTTACTTTCCTCTTGAGGTAGCGTGTTGTCCTTTGTTGTTCATACACATAAACTTGATACCAATGTCTTAGCTCCAAAAGATAAGGCAAAGTAACAATATGTGCTGCCAAATCCTCCCGTCCAAAAAGATGCCTATTTGCAGCACTTTGGTGGCACAAACATGATAGATGCAGTCCTGGTCATTGACTTTCAGAACATGGTTCTGATCCAAAAGTTTGAGCTACACACACATTCTCCAGCTGAGGTTAATGTACCCATTACTTATTGATTTTAACATAGGGTTGGCCAAAATTTAATATACATGGTGCAATGTGAAATGACATAAAAGAAGTGAATACCAAATGATCAGTGTTTATTTAAAAGCTTGAAGGAGAATATCTGCCTCTTTTATAAAAAGTATTATGTGATAAAAATGTATTCTCAGTCATGCAAAATATCCAAGCATATTATCATTTGATGGAAGATACTAGTGATTTGAATTATATCATTATATTAAAGAAATGATTGATATGCTCAACAAGATTGTAAACATAAAACATTTCTGCATTTTTTTCTTTCATAACAAAAATAAGTAGAATTTTCTACACCAATGTTAAAATGATTAACCAATGGGTATTTTAATCTTAGCCAGTTTGTATATAAATATAGATAAGACTCAGAGCTTTTGGATCAAATGAAAATATTGTTGTGTATTTCAACAAAAATTACTTAATGTAATAATCCTCTAGAATCTTACTGTACCCTAACTATTTTTAGAATATTTTCTGTTATGCTAAGCCCTACATGTCCCATGGGAAGAAACTTCCCACAGTATTTTGCAAGTGGTTGCTTCTATTCAGGATTGAAATCTTGAATGAGTGATATAAAGACCCAGAGAAAGCTCAGAATCCAGGATAAATGTTAAAAGGTTAAAAGCACATGCTATGAAATGTCACAGAATATTCCTGTATGAGGTCCAGGTCCACCCCCTTCTGTACATTTTGCACACATGTGCATTATGTTGTTATTAAAAATCTTTGGTAGGTTATCACTTCACCTCCCTGATCTTAGCTTCCTCATCAGGAACATGGGAATAAAATTGTTATTTCTAATTAACATGCTATTTGTGAGTAGGTATTGAAGATGGAATGCTTAACCAAATGCTTACCACATAGTAGATGCTTTGAAACTGTTAGCTGTTATCAGTATTGGCGTTACTCTTTTTTGTCTTGTCTTTTTCTTTCATCAGTTACTGGTTTTTTCTTCCTCTGTAGTTTATTATTACAAGAAAATAACTAGAATTTAGAGAAGCTAAAATATGGTGAAGTAGAGAGATGGACCATAATTTGATTTAAGTAAATGCCATTATACCTACTTGGAAGAATTAAAATGGATAATAACTCAACAGTCATCATGAAATGTCCCAATGGACACAAAGGAGTTCGCATGAGGTGGGCTTCTAGAGATGTCAGTAGTTAACACAATCTGGAGTAATTAACATATTGATGACGATTATTTCTACCAGAGGACAAACATCAGTCCTGACTGAAAACGTTATGAATACTAGCAGCTGAGAATAAAAATTTTGAGTTGGACATTACAGTGCTCTTGCAAATATTTTATCTTGGGTAGCATAGCCTCCAGGAATGAATTAAAATGCAGTGCTTTTTAAAGAGGAAAAATTGCTGACAAGCTAATAAGTGACAGAATCAGGGAGAATTTCAGTCTTCTTTTTTTGTAAAATGAAGTGAAAAAAGGGAAAGCCAGAAGAGGGGTGCTGGACATGTTGGGCTTCGACATTTATTATACAAAATATTCCAGTGATCAGGTAGCACTGGCTACCTCCTGAACTATTTCTGGAAGGATTTAAAATACATAGAAGATAATGATCTCAGCGAGGGGGTAAAAGACACTTGATATATAATTGACTCTAAAAGGCAACTATAATAAAGTTCTATCAGACAATGGGAGGTCAGAAGCATCATAACTTTTTGTTTGGATGACTATTTTCCTTTTTTTTTTTTTTCTTTTTAATTAGTTTCAGGTATATAAAACAATGCAGTAGTTAGACATTTCGCCCCTCACAAAGTGATAACCTCCCTCCCCCAATCTATTGCCCCTCTGACATCGTATGTATATCTATTACAATTCCATTGACTCTATTCCCTATGTTGTGCTCCATATCCCGTGACTATATATATATATTAAATTATAGTTGACATGCAATATTCAGCTTCGGGTGTACAGTGCAGCAGTCAAGCATTTCCACCGTCCATGAAATGGTCTCTCTAATAATACATGTGCCTATCTGACGCCCTACAAAATCTTTACAACATTATTGATTCTGTTCCCCAAACTGCCTTTCATATCCTCGTGGCAATATTGTAGTTACCACTATTTTCCTTTCAGTTCATCAAAAATACTCCTTCCATCTTCTTCCTTGTTCTTTCCTATTGCGTAGATCTTTGAAGGAGCTCAGGTTCACTTCTTACTTACACAAATCAATACAAGGAGAGGAATTCTTACTATGTCCCTTAGAGGGCGCTAGACTCTCCCTATCCCAGTACTGGGGGCATGGCGGAGTCCTCTCCAGTGCTCGCCAAGCTTGGGAGGCCTGCTGACGTAGCAGTCTCTCTGTGCTCCATCAACCTCCACCAAATCCAGAAGTTCTCCTGAAGGACCTGTTCCACAGCTCTGAGCCCAGGTTTTCCATCCATAGCAATGCCAGCCAGGAGGACTCATAGGCATCCACAGATACTTGGAATAGTTTCATAGGGTGCAATAGGAGAAACAAAAGGCAAGGAGATAATATAATGGCCCTTTTCCTCATAAGATTGAATTTGCAGATGCCTCCAAAACATCAGTGTGGTACTTCTCTTTCGTGTTAGCAACAATGACCAAACTGGCTCTTTTCTATTTTTCAATTGGTCATGTTTCAGTCTCTAGAGATTTTGTTTATTTGTTTATATACCTATAAAACAGAATATATTCCAGGTATATCCGTATAACTAAACTCTTAAACTGTGCATTTCCCAGAAACCAAATAATGTATCCCTAGTATAATAAAGTAAATTTATTTACCGAACAGTACTACCAATCATGCCCTATTTCTAAGTTATTCACCTTATTAAACATTTTTCATTTCTCTGTATTCTTTTCTCTTGAACAGCATATCATTATTCCTCATTAAGTACAAGGGCTTTTTCAGACATCAGTTCTTTGAAGTCTTACATTAAACCTGTGTAGGCAATGTGGCAAATCCTTCAGGCTTACCTAATAATTGTGCCCGCAGACACACACACACACACACACACACACACACACACCCAGGGCTTTATCAGAGACAAGAGTAGGCTAAGAAGTGAATGATAGTTGTGAAGGTACAAAGTTAATCTGTAAGCCCAAAATTCTTTCTTTTCATTTTTACAAGTGAGGAAACTGAGAATAAGCAAGGTTAAATAAATAAGTCTTTAAAGATCTGGCTCTTGGTAAAAGGCAATACTGGGATTTGAACTGACATTGGTCTGATTCTAAAACTGAGACTCTTTCCACTGCATCTTCATCAATGTTTACAGATGTACACCTGCTTGAATATTCTCCAAGAAAACAATTTAACATTAAGTCAGTTGGAAATAATGTCCATTTAATTATAATTAAGAACTTCCTCTTTTTATATTTAAGCTACTTAGAGTTATTTTCTTAACAGATTTTTTTCCCCATTAAGGATCCAGGCTTATTTCAAATTCAGTGCTCCCTAATCTAATGTGTAACCTGGGAAAAATGAATTGTAGTGAATTGCAAATTAGTTCTTCAGTACTAGTTAAATAAATCCACCTCATTTTTCTAAGACAGACTAATAATCATAATTGTAGATAGTCTGTATTCTGTGATTAACTGGGGGACCTAATCCCACACCAAAAATAAAGGACAGCAGTGAATCTCCTTGGGAAATCAGAAAGAAATCGAGCTTATCCACTGCTGTCAGCTGACCTTCAAGATATGACAAGCTGCCCAATTGCTTAAGATTTCCAGAAACTCAGAGAAGTAAAAAAAAAGCATTTGGAAAGAAACTCCTCCTTCAATAATTCAGAATCTGGCTGGTATAATGCTTGGAATCTGGGAGTTATTTCACACACACCCACAGTGATGGCTGAAAATGATACATGTACTTAAAAGTCTCCAACCAAATTTCTGTATATTTTTTTCTTATCTCTGCGATTATCCTTCTATCTTTGTAAGCAAACCATCAGGATAGAAGTCTAACAAATGTATACACATATTTCATTGTTTCTGGTTAACCTGAATGTGTGTATATATGTGTATAGCAGGATTGAGGATGTTGAATCCTGTGTTTCAATTCATATTTTTCTTGAAACTCAGAAATGACTTGATCTCTCATTCAGGGAGTGGCTGGGGTATAGTATGAGAGCAAACACATGGTACTTGCCCTACTGCACTTGACATTGTTTGTTTAATCTTCATAATTACCAAACAGGTAGGTATTATTACTGCCTCTTTTACAAATAAGAAAACCAAAACATGCTATCACTGCCCCTGTATCACAAACAAGGAGACTGAAGCAAAGAAAAGTTGGGGAACTTGAAAAGTTTTGTAGACAGTAAATAATGGAGGTAGTACTTGAACCCACACAATCTGGCTTCAAAGTCAGCACTCATTCCCTACACTGTGCTACTAGGCTCCATTGCATTCTTGACTATGTGTTCTTTCTTCTGCTTTATTATGATGCTATGAGAGTTTCAAGGCAGTCACATGAAGGGCTCAGTGAAATGTCACTGAAAAGAACTGGGTTTTATGCAGATGGTCTTGAATCTAAATCCTGACACTCCATTGACTAGCTCTCTGGTAGTTCTCACTTTAATCTTCAATGTTTTTATTGTAAAATGTTGATAATCATGCCAATCATAGGCTTGCATTGAATATTAACAGTAAATAAATATATACAGTACCTATAACAAGACCTGGAACATAAAATATACTTAAGAAACTATGACTTATTTCCATGAATATTGCTTATCCCCATGTAATGTTAGATAAAATAAGCTAGTTTGACCCTACTAAGAGACTGGTATATAGTTTTAATCACAGTCCACATTATTTGTGAAAAATGAAACAGTCATCTTCCTTTAAGTTAGTCTAGTTTACAGGAAGAAACTTGGTGGAGGCCAGGAGGAGATGAGACAAGGTTTTATTTGCCTTAAATTCTATGAACTCTACAATAGAACTATCATCAAAGAGAAGAATGTGGGAAGGCCGAGCAGCATTAGGAAAACATAGTTTTTAGTTTTATCCAAGAGGAAATAATGTATAATACATTCTTTGTACTAGGAGAAGGCCAAATAAATCTGGAAAACTATTCTAAGAGCATGACAAAGCCAATGAACATCTCCCAAATATTTTTGCTGAGATTCCTGTCCCTTCTCAAATGGTGGCTCATGCATTTGACAAGAAGAATACGCCATTTGAGTATCCACTTGTATGGGAGGAAGTGTGCAAATGTCATTGCAAGAATAGACTCTTGAGGCTTTCATTACCACTTTCCCCATGACATAGACAAATGTCCTGAAATGCCCTTTGCATTTCATGTGGGCTTATGACAGTGGGGCAATGTGACAAGCGTGAAGCCTAACTTGTATCCATACTCATGAGTTCATTGTGTAACTTTGAACAATCTCTCTAACCTTCAATTTTTATATATGCTTTGGGATTCATGAGAAAAAAAAAAAAAAAATGTGAACTCTTTTAAGGAATGCAGACCTGGACAGCAGCATACTAAAGACTGCACTAAAGAAAACAGAATTATCCAGATATTACTGAGCAGCTATGATGTGCAAAGCAGTGCCCTATGCAGAGGAGATAGAATAATTAGACCCCTGCCAAAAGATTGCACACAATGTGAATGAATAGAAGAGTCTGAACGGTGTTTGTCAGGGCAGTGTAGTTTGTGGGAGGAATCTGGTGGATTAGCTTAAAGAGGAGTCAGTAGAGAGTTTGGAGATGTACTCCCATTTCTTGAGGTGTTTGGTGATAAAAAAAAGGAGGGATCCGGTCTACTTGAGATACACAGTGAGTTCTGAGGACCAGAGTCAGGACGGAGGTGAAAGGATTCAGGTAGTAGGTGGGCTTCATAAAAGAGGCTAGACTTGGGAGAAACATGTCTTCCTGCTGAATCAGTCATGTTCTCTGAATATTCCCCACATAGGTTTTTATGTATCTACCTCTTTTTTATTTTGCCAAATTAATTTTGCTGATGGCAATGATAACAATCTATAAATGTGTTCTTGTTATGGTCAGGCTCTGTTTTCTTCCAATAGCCATTAGCTAAACTGTAATGCAAACAAATTACTGTTGGAGCATCTGGACTTTTCCTAAGATACCGTCTTCTCAGGAATTCCGAAGAACTAATTCATCATAATGAAGTGTGAATCGAATGTTAAAATGTAACTCAAAAGGATACTCAATTTCACTTTTTCCCGTTTTCTTCATTCCTTCCCTGGAGTCATACAAGCTTATAAGAGATTTATTATTATTATTGTAAATATTATTCATGAAAATACTAACCCTTCCTAGAACCATAGATTGTTTCCTATTTCTTATTTCCTTCATCCTTCTTTTCTTCTTCTTTATTTCGTACAGTAGGCATGATCCTGAAGTTGACTTTTATTTGGGGTGGACCCATTCTATCATTTGTCCCAAATTTACCAATATGAAAATAAGATTTGCATTTTATTTTCTTGACTTAGAAATATACAATAATAGATAGACACATACATACATAGATACACGGAAGAATGGATGGATGGATAGATAGATAGCGATATATTGATTGTTTGGGCTTAGATCTTATTTCTATTTCATAGCTCTGAGCATGTTAGGTCTTCTTTGCATCTCACTCCTTCCTTGTGTAAAATGGAAACAGACATACTCATCTGATAGGGCTATCAGGAAGATTATGCAGAATAATACATGAAAATCACCTTAGCAATGGGCAGCACATCACTGGTGTTTGAAAAACACTCATCTGTCTTCCAAGATTAATTCTTTACATCAACATCATTATTAAGTATCTATATAGGGATATGTTTTCAAAATAAATAAGCATTTAGAAATACTTTGTATCACAGAAATTTACGATTTTTCTTAATGTCGTCAAGGGTCTTGAATCATGAATTGCTCTCAGTTTAGCCTTTATTGAGCATCCAGCATTTTAAAATCTCAACTCTGGGTCCTACCATTCAGTTCTCAGATTCTGAGATCCTCCCAAATAACTTTAGATTTACTTACAGCCTGTAGTGAAAAGGAACCAGTATCCCCATGACCTTGGTAGAGGTCATGTTAAAAGATGTGTTCCAGGCCTTTAGAACGAATGTGTCATATTGACTAACACTAATCATAGACTCACTAGAAAATACTAATATATGTATGAAGTGAAAAATGCATTCATATACACAGCATCATGCTATTTACATTAAAAAATCCTGGAAGGCTGATGGTATCAGCATCATTTTATAGATAAAGAAACAAGGCTATGAAACCTGACTATGAAGCTATTTAGTAACATAGTTAAAATTCAAAATCACGTTTTCTGACTCCACATACTTTGGAAAATTTCTTAACTTCATCCCAACTTGAGTTTTATAAATGTTTAGTACTATCAAGATCCCTTTAGAGACTCACAAACTCCACCTTTTTTTTTTTTTTTTTTTCTAATCAGTAAGAAAAGTGAGACCCCATGAGCAAAAGTTCTTGTTGAGATTATATAAAACTGATAGAACATAGAACGTGTTTCTTCCTGGTAATATTTTCATTTTCTATAGAGTTAATCTCAAACCCTTTATGAGAAACATTTAGATAATTACTCTGAATAAAATTCAATTTTAATTAATAACATGCAGTCTTTGGGTTTGGCTATCCAAATTAATGTAGTACTGGCTTATCTTTAAAAAAAAATCTTACTTTTATAAGGAAAGTAGGTTATGGCTTTAAAACATAGCATGTAAAAAATCTCTCGCAGTACACACCCTTCTGTTGCTGGCTTCTTTCACTTAGCAAAATTTCTTCAAGTTTCATTCATGTTGTAATATATGACAGAACTTCCGTCCTATTTAAGGCTGAATAATATCCATTGTAGTGTGTAGCATATTTTTCAGTCATTAATCTGTTGGTTGGCATTTAAGTTGTTTCCATCTCTTGGCTATCATATGTTCATGCCACCATGAACACGGGAGTGCAAATATCTCTTTGAGATTCTGATTTCAATTCTTTGGGATTCTGCATGATTCCAATTATATAAGGTATCTATATAATTGTTAGAAGCAGAAAGTGGAATGGTGGTTGCCCAGGGATATAGGAAGGGGAAATAGACAGTTGTTGTTCAATCGGCATAGATTTCCAGTAATGCAAGGTGAAAATGTTCTAGAGATCTGCTGTACAACACATGGGTATAGTTAATGATATTGTACTACGCACTTAATAAAAATTTGTTGAAAAGGTAAAAATCCTTTTCAAAAAAATCTCCTGACCATTAATCCACTCGAGTTGTTGTAAAAATTTTCTACAAGGCTAAAGTTCTATTTTGTTTCCATAATACAATTTAAGGGAGATCAAGAAAGTTGTTTATGTTGTCATGTCATTGAAGTGTTTTCAAAAGTTAAAACATATTTAATACTAGACATGAATAATCAAGTGTCTGTATTTTTATACTCATCTTCGTCCCTTTCATCTCTCACTGTAGAGGTCACAGGCAATGGGCTGTAAGTCTCCCTTATCCAATGGGAACTATTAGTCCAATCATTCTGAAGTAAGAATACACTTCATAAGTTGAAAAATCATCATTCTGTCTTCTTTTGCAGCTTATCTTTCTAGACATATGTTAAATAAGTTTTCAATCATTGCCAGAAATCATGAGGAAGTGAAACTAATTTTGTTATTTTATCTTAATAGTGGTGAAAGAAATTTAAATGTCATCTGCTGGAACAGCAGCTGAAGTCGGGGATGTTTCATAACAGTCCCAGCATAACAGTTATTGGGTAACAAAATCAGATGGAGGCTGAGTATGATAAAAATAAGTGAGCTCATGTTGTATCCTCATGTTGAATTCAATCTTTGGTTTGGATATAGCAGAATCTGTTTTATTTTCACTTGAGTAGTTATTATCCTTCACCTGTGTTTATGGTTTTGTATTACTAGATATATGCCAAATTTACTCTAAAATATGTATTATCGGTACTGAGTATATATGTACTATAAATATTTAAAAGTGTACGCGCAGAGGTTATAAATCCAAGTCAAAACTATTCTACATATAGCAACCATGTCAGAAGATCTCTAATACTAACTTTCTGTGTTTGTAAACTCATGTCTCTAGGTTTGATTTCCTGTTTGTAAATGAAGGGAGATGAATAGACTACTTTTGAGGCCTGTACTACATCTAAGGTTTTTTTGTGGTTGTTTTTTTCTGATAAGAAATTACATTTTATTAAACCCCATGTGACAAGCGCTGGACTGGATATTCCACATACATTGTCTTACTACAGTGGCCTTGAAAGAGAGGTAACATGATAGTATTCTGTGTCTGAATTGTAATGAGGTTTCTCCAGAAATCAACAGCTTACACATAACAAAGTGAGAAAATAGAGTCGGGTCTGTCTGTCTTCAAAACTCAATTCTTTCTCCTAAGTCAAATTTCTACTCACAACATATACTAAGAGTTGGAAAATTTCTTAATTTTTCTCCTATCCTATCCTATCATGGGATAGAAAGTATTTCACAGTCATTAAGAGAATATCAAACATGTATTTTAATCTTGACCTCAAGCTTAAAAATTAGAGATTCCAAGTGAGAGGTTCTTGGGCAAGATCCTTCTAGAAATAGCTGCTAACATTCTTGAAGGCAATGTACATTTCTATTCCTAGTTAAATCATGACCACCAGCATGAGGACTATTTTCAGTTTCTCTAATATTTAAAATCCCTTTCGAGCCTAGAAATGCCCCAACTAATGATCTGAGTCAAAGGACTCAGCACAGACTAAATATTACTATATGCCCTGGCCCTAGGTTACCTTTCCCTCCCTCACTTTGTTTTTTTTACTGCAGTAAAAAAAAGAAAAGAAAAGATTCATATAAAGAAAACTGAAAGAGTGAAAACAGAAAGAAACCATGAGAAAGACTGTTTAACAATTTCCAGTCATGGCTGGAGATTGGGGAAATTGAAAACAGGCCAAAAATGCGTACTTTTCAGCCATGCCCTAGAATTCGTTTTGGTTTCAGTACAAGATAATCATTTCCTTGAAGGAGAGCCACAAGGAGACTATGAGATCACATTTCTTTTCCTTGATCCGGAGCAGCAGCATTGTGAAGGGATCAAGCAGTCCCTGAAGAAGCACCTGAAAGAAACTGATTATAAGGAACATGAAATACACTGGCTCCCTCTTTACCTACCTCCTTGCTACCTGCAGGGTCAGTGCAAAAAAAAAGACATTTCAGTTCTATGGGAGATGTATTCAGCAACAAAAGAGCAAGACTAAGCCTTGACAATTCAGGAAAATGAAACTTTGAGAAGGTTAAGCTTGTCGTTTGTGGAAGCATGCATCCCTTCCAAAATATATACACAAGTCCTGAGGACGTCTCCCTCTTTGTACTCCTAATAGTGAAAGCACTTTGCTTTCACTGAGTTACACTTTCATTACTTTTTTTTTAAATTTTATTCTTTGCCCTAATCTCAGGATGAGAGGGATAAAAAAAAAAAAAAAAGAAGAAAGAAAACCCACAGTGCTCCTTATTTAGCATCGTGGGGATTCCATTTGTGTGTTTGAATCATTATTGTAATGAAAAACTGCCAACCCCACCACTTAGAGTCAGAAAATCCTATAGATGTCTTTCCCACTTATGCCACAGCCATCTCCTCCCCCCACCCCAAGTCATCAGTGAAACTGTAAGTGTATATTGATTTGTTAAATTCAGTTCTTGCAACAGCTATATGATTTTCCTTTAAAAACATTCTCCCCCAAAGAGCAAACTCTCAGACTCACTGAGTAATTCATGGTTTAGAAAAAAATAAATTCTTTTGATAGCTTCTAAAAACGTGTTGCCAAAAAAAAAAAAAAAAAAAAAAAATTCTGAAGGAAAAGATTAATGTGAGCCAAAGGAGTAGAGTGAAATAGGAACATTTACCAAACTGACTTAACTGTGAACCTGTCCAGTTCCAAACTCTTACCAAGAGTCTATGAACTTTCTGTCCTTACTATGTGGAAGGGGCGCTGTTGCAGAAAGCTGGAAGGCCACATTAGATGTGCAGCTGTTCCTCTTTGGCACAGTTAGCACTTTGGATTAAGGGACAGGGCTTGTAGAAAAGAACTTGCTTAGAAGTACTTACACGGAGGATCGGGGAGGAGGGTTTAATCATATTGTCTGTGAGAAGTATAAGCATTAGATGGTAATAATGGAAAACAAGTTGGGAAAACCAAATAAAAGCCTTAGGAGTCTGGCTAAATGCAGTATGGTGCATCCATACGATGGAATACTACTTAGCAATAAAAAGGAACAGACTACAGATAAACACAGCAAGTTGGATGGATTTCAAGGGCATCATGCTGAAGAAGAAATGACAGTCTTGAAAGGTTACATACTGTATGATTCCACTTATAACCATTCTTGACATGACGAAATTGCAGAGATGGAGAACAGATCAGTAGTTATCAGGGTTTGGGGAAGAGGAGGAGAGTATGGCCGGAAAGGGAGAGCACAAGGGACTTCCTTTGTGGTGACACACAGGTCTGCTTCTCTATTGTACAAGCCTATTCAGGTCAGAAATTCTCACAGAACTGTGCACACAGACATATGCAAAAGAAACAGGAAAAGAAAAATCAGGGCATGCAAAAGCAAATAAAATACAAATAAAGTCTAGTTAATTGTATTATGCCAATTGCGTTAAACAATTTCTTTGTTTTAATGTACAATAGGTATGAAAGACATTAGCATTAGCTGAGCAATGAGTATAAGAAAACTTTATTATCTTTGCAGTTTCTTATGACTCTACAATTATTTCCAAATAAAAAAATTTGTTTTGGTTTTTAAATCCTTAGGAGGCATTTTTTGAGAGCCTGTATAGATTGATTCTCTCATTCATTTAAAAAGCATTATTATTATTTATTTATTTATTTTTTTGCTGACCACCTATTTTTGTGTGAAGGTTTGAATATACAGAGATAAGGCATGATAGAAGCACAATCTAATCATATTAGTGGGACCAACAGACATGCAAATGCAGAATTAAACTATACAGTGCAATACAAGGTTGTACTACACAGTGTAATGAAACCCCAGGATGCAAGGTATTTTGAGCGTACGGAAGAATTTGTAAATATTTTCTGCTTGAGGGGTTACGGAAGGTTTCATAGAAGTATGATGTTTTTGTTTGAGGCTTAAGACTGAATTGTTTGTCAGGTGGATGAGGCTTGTACCATTCCTTTAAATGGGATTTGTGCATTTTATCTCAATGAAGAGATGCCCCACAGTTTACTTAGAAAAGTGGTCATGTAACCTTTTAGAGACTCAGCCATTTGCTGTCAAGCTGCCGTCCCTGGAGAAATTATCCCTGATTCCAAAGCAATTTGAACTATGAAAATGAAAGATGTTTCACAGCAACTTGTTTTCTTCTTCCATAATGACCTTCGAGATATATATTTTGTTTCTAGTTTGCCATCAGAATTAGTTTCCCCAGAGAAAGAGAGAGATTGGATGGTATTGGGTCATGTGATTATGTGGGCTGACATTCCTAGAATCTGCAAGCTGGAGACTCAGGAAAGCCAGTGTTGTAGTTCCAAGCTGAGAAAGCCGATGGTATAGATTCCAGTCAGCATCTAAAGGCTTGAGAACCAGGAACGCTCATCATGTAAGTGCCAGTCGGAGGGCAGGAGAAGAGAAATGTCCCAGCTTAGATACTCAGTCAGAAAGCAAATTCAGCCTTCTCCCAGCTTTGTGTTCTCCTCAGGCCTTCAATGGATTGGATTAGCACCCCCCACATTGGGGAGGGCCATCTTCACTCAGTCCACTATTTGAAAGGCTAATCCTTTCTGGAAACACTCTCACAAACCACCAGAAAAAAACGTTTAACTAGCTATGTGGACATTCTGTAGCCTAGTCAGGCTGACACACAAAATTAATCTTCATACCATCTGACTTAAATAAGATGCTCTATACCTCCTCCCCCTCGAGCACAGAAGGAGTTAACAGATATTGAATAGTATCGGGCCCATACTGACCTCATCATCTTACTACTTCACCACAGGCTCCTGGGAGCGGATCACAACTGTCAAGGACAAATAAGGACATATAAGGGGGAGGATGATACAAATGACTCCTTCGTCCCCTCTACACACCCTTGAGGAGATTGTATTTGGACAGAACAAGGTCATACTCAAAAACTGGGTGAGAGGACAGTCATTACTTTCTCCCCGCCCCCTTTTTTTTCTCCTGTAATAAAGAACACCCGGAGAGAGAGGCCTATTCAAAGGAGAACTAAAAAGAGCTATAAAACACAATGAAAGAGCAGGGGTGCGATTCTTGAAAGACTCAGTGCTGCATAAAGATTTGTCTGGAGTTAGAACAACTCTTACCCCACCCTCCCATCACAGATACAAAACAGATATTGGCATTAAAAAAAAAAATGTGTAAGAGAAAAATTAGAAATGAGGAGGAAGAAACTAAGATATTTTGCCCGTATACTCTATTCCAGGCTCTGTGTTTGACATCACCTCAAATTCTACCTGCCTCAGTATACCAAATGGTACAAGACCCATTTCAAATAATCCTTGCCAGTTTCAAATTGTGTTAACATCTTAGATGAAGAGACACATCTCCTTTCAATGTTGCCCATGCAGCCATTTTTCACACAGTAGAGAAATCTTTCTTAAAAGCAATCCGAATATTACACCCCTGCTACTTAAAACCATTCGATAACCCTCAAAGCTCTTGAAAAAGTATAAGCTGTTAAGCTAAGTTTACAAAGTCAAGTATGATTTGGTGCTATTACTCTCAAATTTTATTGCTATTCTCGCCTACCTATCAGAGTTTATCTTCTCCTGACTCTCAGATTTTATGTCCTTCTTTTTATCATTGTAAATAAATATACACATTCCACATGCATAAAATTATTATATTCCCTCAGACCTTTCATGTACCATGTGTACTTCACACTTGCCTATCCATCGATCTGAAAGAGGCCTCCTCAAATGCTTCACTGCCTGCACCTATATCCATCTTCTCTGTCTGCACAGTTTATATCCATCCATCACGCCTCACCTCTGAACACAGGCCAGAAACACTTCTTAGTACTCTCCAAGTCCTTGGGAATCTCCTTCTTAAACTTATCAGTGAGTTTCTTTGCACGAGTAGAGAATTGGTCTTTGCCTGTTTTATTCCCAGCCCCCAGAACAATAAATGGTGTGGGGACAGAGCCATGAGTGCAGTTACCAGGCTCTCGGCCTCACATGGAAAGGCGCTGGCTCAGGTAGTAAATGGCCATCAACTGTGATCGGATGGCCATCAGCTGTGGCTATTTGGCCGTCAGCTGTAACCAGTGAGCCATTGGCCACTAATATAACTGCCGTGGTTACACTAGCAGGGGATAGTGGCTGAGCTAGCAGAGCATGGATTGTGGATTGCAGGGAGGTGCAGATTGCAGTTAGCAGGGAGGATTGCAGTTGGCAAGTGAGGTTGGTTGGCAGAAAAGCGGGCGGCGGGTTGCGGATCATGTGGCTCCTGCTTCCTGTGTCTCTAACCCAGCCGCCAGCAAGAATATAGTGGTATGACTCCCCTATCTATGGCTCCGTGGGTGTTCCTTTTTGGCCTCACCATATCCTGCGTTCTTATGTGGGGAGCGGGAGCTGAGACCCTGCACAACACCCTGCATGACACATGGTCTACAGCAGTTCCCCCACAAATTGTATTTTGAATTAAAGATGATCAGTTGACTCAGGAAGACAAATTCATTCTGTTATCACACTGAAACATAAAGTGTCATAAATATTGAATGATTCTGAGTGACAACCCTGGGGAAGTGACTGTCATTATGTGTACACACACACACACACACACACACACACACACACACATGGTGGGAGGGAGGGAGTGAGGGAGAAAGAGAGAGATTAATAACAAGGGATTTTATTGATCACGGATTTTGGGGTCACTGACAACTTGCGGAGGCCCCATATCCACAAGTAGAAGTATTTTTCCACTTATAAGCTGGAGATGCTCCCATTTATTCATTCCACGTTTATTCTCACCTGCTTTGTGATCATGTTAAGCTTGCCCCAAGGACCAAAAAATCAAAGATGCACTCCATGACTTCCAGGTGCTCAAAGCTAAGTGAAAAAAATATATAAAGCATTGAATCAAAGAGATACAAAGAAGGGGATGCAAGGAGATGAATCATTCATCTTCCACCCTCAACACATGATTTCCCCAATGGTGGTGTGCAGCATGTAATTTTTAACTATGCCCAACAAGCAAAAAGCTGATATCAGTATTGCGATGTCTTCTGTGCAGTTATAGTAGGTGTATGATTTTGAAAACTACTTTATTTTACTTTTGCATTCCTTTAACTATAGATCCTCTGTCATTCGGTATCTACAGTCATTCAATATATCACCCCAGGTTATTCTGCAAGCAAAGGGATGGGAGAATGATGGTGTCAGAAAATACAGGTCTTTTTCTGGCAGTGCTGATAACTGACTGTGTGAGCTTGGGAGGCTATTCCTCTTTTGTTGATTTTATTTATATAAATCTAAACAATCGAGATCAGGATGATTAAAGATGTGGCTGTAAATAAATATAATCTTTATTGCCTAAAGAACGTGTTCAATAAGGCTGGAAGACTTTTTATCCTCTTGGAATAAAATTTAAAACATCTATGGACCTTTGTTGACATTTATATTTGTCTTTTTTCTTTTTTTTTTTAATCTTGAGACAAAATGCTCTTTCTTTTCTCTTCTCTGATGTGATGCTTTGGCATCAATGTCTTAAGAATCCTTTGTCACTTGTCCATGGAATTGCATGCATTTCCCAGTGTTTCTCCATTTCTACTCCACAGCAAT
Source organism: Rhinolophus sinicus (assembly GCF_036562045.2). NCBI lineage: Eukaryota > Metazoa > Chordata > Mammalia > Chiroptera > Rhinolophidae > Rhinolophus > Rhinolophus sinicus. The sequence goes on along the minus strand of NC_133760.1, from coordinate 35,500,109 downwards.
TTGTTGGCCAGATGTTTCTCTCTGATGTTCCTCTTATGGAAAATATAACACAATGATCAAAGAACAGATTTGTCCACAGTACAGAGAACTTTTGCATGCTACTTTGTTTCAGACATAAACTTTAAAAAGATTGAGAAAGACTGGAACATAGTGGGAAAAGAAATCTAGAGCGGACTTAGAGAAGACAAATCAGCTCTGTATTATGTGGACACATCAAATTCAAGGTTCTCAGGCTCTTTTTCCAAAGAGAACATTATCATGGTTAAAAGAAAAGAAAAAAAAAGAACTCTATCTGGCTTTGTTATTCACAGACTGTGTAAAGTCAGATGTTTATTTGGGCCTCAGTTTCCACAACTATACAATAAGGATGTTGGAGTCATAGAAAGATGATTAAGCCTGTTTTTGTAAGCTTGAATTTTTATGCAAAATAAAATGTTTATGTTGTATAGAAGCCAGTCAAGAAAGAGTACATACTTCATAATTCAAATTTATGAACTACCAGAACAGGTCACGAATTAGTATATAGCAATAGGTGTCAGGATAGTGGTTGCCTCTGGAGAGGCTGTGGGCTACCGTGAAGAAGAGGACGTCTCCTGGCGTGCCACAGATATCTTGGATCTAGTTAGAGGACACACAAGTCATACACATAGATAAGCTTCCTTTACTCTGCCATATGCATGTTTAAAATCGCTTTAAAATAAAGTGTTAAACAGTACATAGATTCATAAATTATAAATATGTAGTTGGGAGGATACTTAATTAATTTCGAAAATATACAAACTTATTAAAAGTGTTTGTCCTACGATGCTGTCTTAGGTTGTGGGAGATTTTGTCTTCCTGTCTTATACATTTTATCATTTTCTGTCATATCTACAGAGGGTGCCCCAAAAAATGTATACACATTTCAAGAAAGGAAAAAACTGTATTAAAATGGTGCTGATGGTAACCACTTTGAGCACCTCTTATAATTGGCAGAACTCAAAAGTGATTTGTATTCATCTTTTGTTATCGGTATATATTGAGTATGATGATTTTAATATAGTTTTCCTTTTAAAAAATGTGTATACATTCTTTTGGCACCCTCTGTATATTTTAATAGGCAAAGGCAAGTACTTTGTTTTGTTTATCATTGTACTTGAGTACCTAGGAAGTCCGATACAGAGTCTGTACTCAATAAAAATGACTATAATCAATATGGCCAGCAATGAAGCGGATATTCTGAGTCAAAAATTTTAAATGGTGATAGATATTCCAGTCCACTTCATATATTTGTCTTAGAGTAAATGTCTGTTTTCTTTCCCATAAAACCCCCAGTGACTAGCATCACTCCTGACATATTGTAGGTTGCTCATTCAATATTTGTTGAATGAGTGAGTGAATTTGAAACGCACTAAAATTGTCAAGTGGGCTTACGTATGACTCGGAAACAGGTGTTGAGTGTCCTCTACCTGTGATAGAATTGTGTTTGCATCGGCCACAATAGGGCGTGAATAAGTAATGTGGCATTCTCTGAAATAAAAGTCCTTGGAGCTTCAATGGCAAGTCACAGAGCAGAGGAGAAAAACGGATGAGGTTTAATGTCAGGAAAATTCACTTGGAATTCTTATTTCACCGCATTCTGTGTTGGTGAAGTTTGCCTGGCTGCCCAGATAGTCAGAGCTTGAGTTTCTTCATGTGAAAAATAGAAATGCTTGTGAAATTGAATGAGATGGTAGTAGTCAGCCTTTGCTAGGGACTCATGACACCATCACCCTCTATGATAAGAACATTTGTTACCACATTTCTTGTATATGAATGTCAATTACTTAGCATAAAACTCCGTAAATACACATTTCTTCTCTATGCTGATTACATTAAGACTATTCCAATTAGCTTTTTATATATTTTATATTGCCTAATTTCTTTTCTCTGGGTTTTGTAAATTATTCTAGATTGTACTTTGTTGCCCTTTCCCTAAAGATTTTAAGTTCCTCAAGAAGTGAACCAGTCCTTTCCTGGGCTGTATAACATTCATTGAATTACCAAACTTGCAGTGTGGTCTTGAATGACATGTAGTCTGTTCCAGAATAAATGCTATATTATCTCTGATCAGGGGTCATTTGATGGCTTCAGGATTCATTTAGTGAAGTAGAATTATTTCCCTCTGGTATATCTCTCTGGTATATCTGGTATATCCATTTTATTTTTCCCACTCTTTGCCTTCCACGCTCTTAAACCTTTGTTCTGTTCTCTGACAAGCTTGACACGGCTGAGTAGCAAAATCCCCATAATTATATCATACAGCTAGCAAGTACGGTGAAAATAGCTTTATTCCGTAAACTTAAACTTTGGAGGGAGTGGCATACCATGTTGCCCCAAAAATAAGACCTAGCCAGACAATCAGCTCTAATGCGTCTTTTGTAGCAAAAATTAATATAAGACCCGGTCTTATTTTACTATAAGATAAAACCGGATATAATATAATATAATATAATATAATATAATATAATATAATATAATATAATATATAATATAATGTAATACTGGGTCGTATATTAATTTTTGTTCCAAAAGACACATTAGAGCTAATTGTCCGGCTAGGTCTTATTTTCGGGGAAATGGTATTAGATGTAAGATTTCTTGATTCAGAGAAGGGAGTAGAATTTGGAATAGATTCACACGGGGAATAAGAACAGTTGATTAAAGGAAAGCAGGAGAAATTCTGGGCTTCCAGGGACTTACGCCAACACAGGAGTTGTCTTTGTTAAGAGCGTGGAGTAGCGAAGTTTGCAGAGCCACTGCCATAAAGGAGGGAGGGAAACACTGATGGAGGCTCCTTCCTGAAAAGTGGGTTTGGGAAAGGTTACTCGTTGACTGTGTGGGTCCAAGGGAGTGACGAGAAGCACATGAACAGTGCCAAACAAGTAGGAGCTGACGTCCCTTTAGTTCCACCTAAATGCATCCACAGTGAAAGAACCAATGGCTGCATAGTGGCGGCCACGTGCCGTGTTCTATGCATGGTGTTCCCAGCAGTTATTTCATTTACTGTTTAGAGCAGCCTCTGAGTTAGGAATTGCTAACTCAGATGAAGAAATTGAGGCTAAGGGAGGTGAAGTGGAAGGAATGAGAGGAAAAACATTAAAACAAAAAACAATAAAACACCTTTCCTCAACTGGAACACAAATGAGAATGAGGCATGAATTTTCTAAAAGTACTGAGATTTCTCTCTCCAACCCCTCCTGGATTTTTTTTTTTTTTTCAATGTCCCTGAAAGTCTGGGATTAGGAATCCTCCTACAGTTCATCTCTCCCGAGAACTTTCACAGCGCTGCTTCTGATTAAACTAACAGATTAGACCCAATGACATAAGGCACAGCTTCTCTCCTTTGACAAAGAACACATAAGAATGAGGCGTTAGATTGCAAAACGAATTATATATTCTGTTCAAGTGTCAACCATCTGTTGTGATTGTTTAAAAAGCAGACATAAGTCAACTGTTGGGGTGAGATGTTTACCGTTGTGAAAGCACAGGAAGTCTATGGCTCTACCAGTGTAGATCTGTTGTTCTAGCAGGTGCCTGGAGGCTGTAGTGGGATTCTACTGATGTGCTGGGAAGCCCACCTGCCTGTGAGAGGGTAAGTGGGAGCTGCAGGGGTCTGATGGTTAAGTACTAGTCATACTTACTTCAGAACTGAAAAGAATTCTTAAAGGATCGACATTCAGTTTTTAGAAGGGATACCTGTGAGAGAAAGGCACTGTCTATTCTGCACTTACCATTTCAGCACTTACAGTTTTTTGCAGAAATCATGTGCTTGCATATAGGGCCCTCCCTCAGGTGTATTACTCCCCTAAGGGAAAGAATGGGACACTGTTGTCTGCATATTAAATGTGTAAAGTAGTACTCAACACATTGCAATATTTAGAATATGTTGTGAAAATATAGTTAGTTGTAATATGGGTGGAGGTTTTTCTAACATGACCAAAAAGCACAGAGAATGTGGCACATTCCTCTAGCTCCAGAGTCATGCCTTTTTTCCTCTTCTCAATTTCTTCATTTAAGGAGCTGACTGTTCTACTAAACTGTGACTCATGATAGTTCTTTAATGAGAACTGTCATTAGGCTGCAAGTTTGTTTCAGTTGACACTATGGAGTCAATTAAAACTCGTCTATAAGGAGTACCGCCCAAACATGGAAAACTGTTTTCTTTTGATGTAGCTCATTCTATTTCTGAGTAGATGAAGAAGTCCTTTTGATAGAGGTAATTTTTGACCTTTTGGGTTATTGAATAATTCTAATCTCCAGGACAATCCACCAAGGGGAGGATGTTATAGACGTGAGTAGTGCTGCCCCAGCCCAGTTTCACTGACATCCGCCCTTGTGGTATGGAGATGGGAATTGTTCTCTGACATCCCTGATTGGGGCTCATCAGTTGCCATGGATGGCAGCTTCTCTACCAGCCTATCACATTGTGTATAGCTACTTCTCTCATTAATTTGAAGTCTGCTTTTTCATAATTCTATAATCTGTTTCTAGTTTTGCCATCCCTGGAGAACTTCCTTCTCTTTTTCTTGATCTTCTAATGTTGATTAGAACTTTGATCTTTCTTCTCTTGTCTATTCAAAATTGCAAAATTCCTTTGCTTGCTCCACGCGAGGCATAATACTCAGACCATGGGACCATTTCCTGTGGAAATATTCCAATTGCCAGTGGCCCTATTAAAATGAAATGCTCAGGTTCAGCCAATAGAATTCATGAGGAATATTTAATGGTGCTAATAGCACTCTTCCATCTAAGCTTCAAACTAATTTAAACCATACTCAGGGAGCTAAGTAAGGAAAAATAATGGTTTCAGCTTAATTACTGTGCTAGGCTGAACTCAGGACTTCAGTTGGATGTGGACTTTTGCAGCCATGTCCATGCCTTTTCAAAGACACACATGAAATAGTCCTTACATTTCAACCGAAGAGCTGCCTGATAAAACCCAGTGGAAGTTATGTTCTCATTGGACCTCTGAAATTAGATTAGTGATTTTTCCTACCAAGAGGAGAGGCCACTGGAGTTCAGGGAGAGCACCCCTAATGTGTTTCCACAATACTGCCTCCTTTGGCGGATTCGAGTTGAAGATATCTCAGTGCAACTTAAAAAACTAAAAATAGGCACCTTCTTACAGCCTAGTGGGAAAATAAATGAAAACAAATTATTGCAAGAAAAGTTATTGATTTTCTTCACATTATGCTTAGTTTTAACGTCAGAGCTGCTGTGTTAAAAAATATGGCCACAAATGCCTCAACCTCACAACTATTTTTATTCTGTGTCTTTGCTCTTCTTGTGATGTGTACACAAACATCCACTCCAGGATATTTCCTCATACAAATGCTTCTCAAATGACTACCTCACCCTCTTCCCCCGAGGATGCTGCCAATCTCCATCCCTCTATTATCTAGAAGAATAAAGCTGTCACTGTGCCTTATTTAGTTATTATGCATTTGTTTTGCATTGCCTTACTTCCCCCAAAGATTTAAGGTGAGCTATAACAAAAAAGGTATACAACAAAGTAATTTTTTTTAAAAATGCGAGTAAGAAAATAGGACTGGGATAAGTATTATTGAGAATAGCAATTCAAAATTGTGCTGAGAAATGAAATCAAGTGTTCTGGTCATAAGGGATTACATGATGACCTCTTTCTCACCTCATATTTGTCCTCCGTTTTCTTGGAAGCCCACCAAATTAAGTTATATTGTTTTCATCATAGAGAAGAATAGGATAATTATTTTCTCTTAGGTATTTTCATCTAGATGTTTAGTATAGTTTATTTTCAGTGTCCTGATTTTCTTTGGGGCTCTCTTTACTAGAGTTAAGGTGCAGTGTTATAGCTAATGTGCAGAATAGGTGGTGCTCCAGAAAGAATACGTGATATGACCAATACAAGATGTGGGGAATGAGTAAGGGTGGTCTAATCCATGTAGCTCAAATGCTCCCAATTCTCTTGACGGGAGCTTTTGTTGTCAGAAATGTATTGCAACACAAAAGGAAGGAATCAAAATATCGTCATCACAGAGTCCAGATACCTCTAGATAACCCCACTCAGTCCGGGTAAGCATGACACTCTAATTGCCCTTCCTAGGGCACTGCGGCTCTCACATGCAGAATTAGTCCTATTACAGACTCGAAATTCAAGGAGCCCTAGGTGTGAGGCTCTGCACTGAGGAATGGATTCAGAGGGGCTCTAGGAGGATACTGAAAGACGGCGAGCTATATATGGAGGATGATTGGCATGAAAGGAAGCAGGAACGTTGTTTTCAACCATGCTTTCAAAGAAGTTGGCAGTAAACAAAGTGAGGAGATAAGGCAAAAGCAACTAGGACTCAGGTTAAAAGAAAATACTTGGTTTTGTGAGTTTTGTTGTAAGGAAGAAGCAAGAGTCACAGGTTCCGAGAAAGAAAAATGTGAAGAGAGTGTATGGCCGTATAAGAGAAAAATAGAACAACTGACACAATGTTCAAGAAAATGGGGAGTTAATGGTCGGATGGATTTATTTTGGATGTGAGGCACATCTGTTTTTCTGTGAAAGATAGAATGTTGTTAAGGATAGGGAATGCTCCCTCCTCCCCCATCCTCAGGCCTTGCCAGCCTCCAGGGTCTTGCATGATTATAGAACCATCCCTCACATGGAATAATCCACCCTTCAGTTAAATAGTGAAATCCCATGGTTCTAAGTAGCAACCTCTTTAGAGCAGGACATGATCAAAGCAGGAAGCATCCATTTAATCCATGTAATGGGATGTTTTTGTTTGTTTGTTTTTTAGAGAAAAGCAAAATACTTGTGGCCACACAAATTTAGCTAGAGGGAGTTCAGGATAGATTTCTACTATAAAAGAAGAACTGGTGTCTTAGTCACACAGACTTAAATAGACTCCCAGTCCTCTGGAGTGGATCGGACCTCAGAGATGAGGCTCAACACCGTAAATCACCATTTAGCTGTTCACTGTTGTAGGAAGAAGGCCAAAGACATTTTCCTGATGGGTGTCTGCCCCGTGGTAGGGCACAGAGCTGACCAGAAGAAACTGGAGTTAGCAAAAAAAGAATGCACTATCAGGCCTTCATGTTTAACTTATAAAATAGCTATAATTCATTGGATCATCCTCTTTGAGCTCCATACTGAACAATAATTAACTAAACACAAGGAGTGTTTACCCTTTAATATATACTATACTTGAGTCAGATAATTTCGTGTATTACCTTTGAAATGCAAAGGTACTTAATAGCTTGAAATAGGTTAACTTGTACTCATATTAAATAATCATACTTTTAAACAGAAACATTATAATAAAATATTTTGCATACCTTTGGCCTTTAACAGAGAAGACTTAGAATTCTGTCTCTGCCATTGGCTGATTCTGTGACTGTGGGGAAATTTCATAAGCTCTCTTTGTCCTTTGTAAAATGGGGTTACTAGTGATTGCAATTTCACAAAGACTTTCTTGATATTAGATGTCATAACATGTATGAAAAGTGCTTGGGCATACATCTGCAAAAAATAAAATAGATTTTTCATCAAGGTGCAATGGGGTGAATCCCATGCTTCCAAAATTCTCGGGGGAATGTGACTAACACATTGATTAGAAAAGAAAAAAAAAGTGCCAAGAAATCCTAGCTTCCTAAGGAGAGTTCAAGGGGAAAAATACCTATATATATATTGAGAATCATCTTTAAAAATAACAAAATTCTAATGATTGATTAAAAGAAAAAGAAAAAAATCACCCAGAAATGAAGATTTCTCACGGCTAGAACTTGAGTATGTTGACATTTGACTACTTCAGACAACTCAGAGCGGGGACCTTGAGACCAAACCATTGCCCAGATGTCCCCAAAGGGAGGTGACAGGGGCAAAGCCAAGAAGACAAGGGGTCAGTATGATAGCTGTTAGTCACCAGGGCTGAATTGGCTGGCATTGTATCAGGGAGCCCCGGGGCAAAGGTCACGGCCAATGATGAGTGGCAGGAGCTGGGGTTAAGGATAAGGCACGTAACACCTTAGATGGATCCCAAAAGCAAAATAGATGATCCAGGTGGCAGAAGTGGTTATGAGCATTGTTCTAAGGTGGACCCAGGTGCTGTCCAGAATACAAGAAACAGCCAGATTCCAGCTACCCAGACTGAGGAGGGACTGGTAACATAGGGGAGATGCTGTCACCCTTAGTCTTGAAGGAAGAGCAGGCAGTTGTCGGAACCAAGAAAAAGCAAACTTGAGAGGCCTGCGTGTATAGTACAGGGGCGTTGGGCTTCTGTAGACAGGTGCTGTCAATCTTTGGCCACCCATGGGAAAGGAATCCTCTCCTGCCACCTTATGGAGTTCCTGACGGTGACTTTCAGAGGTCAAATCCAAGTAGTACGAGAGGGCAGGGGAGCTAACTCATAAGGCCCAGGCATATCAGCCTCCCTGGCACAGAGCAAGTAAAGGATGGGGTGTATATAGATCAGAAGGAATAAAGAAAAGATGCCTGTGACAAGGGCCCAAGGTGATGAGCCAGAAGAGGTGAAGGCACATTTGAAAACCCAGGTAATGTGAGTCTAGGTCCCCACTCTCAAGCATTATGCCACGCAGCCTCTGTATAAGAGTAGGTAGGGGTCAGAGAATGACCCTTTTAATCATGCTAAGCAGCTAAGAATGTCTCCTACAAGTGATATGGATCCCAAAAGAGTTTTATGTAGAGTAGTCATACAATATTACTTATTTGTGTATTTATTGTTTGTTTGTTTTCTATTTGGGGTTGAGAAAAATCAAAAACGGCAGAGGGAGAAAGGTAGGAAATGAGTGATATCTTTCAAGAAGAAGTATTTAAATCTTTTGTGCTAACTCAGCTGAGATAACTCAGGTTCCAGGAATGAAAATGGCATGGGTCTAATTTATTAAAATCTATAAGACATTTATTAAAATCTGCAGGTGAGTTAGCTATACACACAGGGAGGAATCTGAGAAGCTTTCCAGATTTTGGTCATAGGTGGCTGGTAAATGATTCTTCTTATTAAATATTATTTGTTTGTTGTTGGTTACTTTAATTTTATATTTGTTTTGATGTTATCTGTGTATGAGCAATGTGAGCTGTCTAGTAGGTTGTTACATATAAAAGTTTAGAGTTTAAAAGATAAATGGAGCTAAAGATACAGATTGAAAGTTACCACAAAATAGTTACTAGTGAAAGATAACCTAGGAGATATATATATATATAAAATGAAAACAGTCAAGAATCAACCAAAGGGAAAACTAAATTCAAGTAAAATGTCAAAAAGGAAGGAAAACCCTGGAAAATACAGAGAAGGAAGAATAATAATGATCATAACAACAGTAGCAATAAAATACCATCAGGGATAGGTAGCATATAATACATTTAGAACAGGCTCTTTAAAACTTTTTCTAAATATTAAACAATTTAAATTTTGCAGAAATTCTATGAAGTAGGCACTAATATTAAACTCATTTAACATATGAGAAAAATTTAGGCTTAGGGAATGTAAGGAGATTGTCTAAGATTACACAATTGGTAGAATCACCTGGACAGCTTATTGGAATAGAGAATGCTGGGCCTCATCCCCAGAAGTTTGGATTCAGTAGTTCTGGGCTAGGGCCTGAGAATTGGCATGTCTAACAAATTCTCAAGTCATGCTGATAAAAGCTGGTCTAGAGACAACACTTGGAGAACCATTGGTTTAAGCCACACCTACAGCTTTATAAACAGCCCCCAATGACTCCAGAGTTACCCAGTTTGAATGTTCCGTGGGGCCACTGACTGAATCCATATGTCACTTAAACACTGGACTACAGCTTTCTAATCTGTAAAATAAGGAACACAGTAAAATGGTTTCAGTCTCATCATTTGTTGAAAGGAGCACGTGAGAGAATTAGAGCACAGTGTGTGGCATGTACTAAGGGCTCATGTGCGCAAGCAATTATTACCAGGTTGCCAAGTCTCACTGGCTTCTGCTTTCGCATGCATACCTTGTGTTCCAGCCAAACGTAAAATTTCTCCACAGCAAACTCTTTCACGTTTTTGTGGATACCGTACTCCATGTCGGTGATTTGGTCTGCAATACTCTGGCAGCTTTTTTTTAAATTCTTATGCTTGTAATTAAATGCTTCCAGACACCAGTGCATGCGTAGATTGAATGCTTTCCTACTTTCATCCTAACTCTACCTTACCCTTATCACACTGCATTGCTTAGCTGTCTCCCTGACTAGACTATTGTGGATAGTGATGGTGGCTGATACATCTCAGTGACCATAGGTTCTTGTTCAATACCCTGCACAGAGTAAATACTCAATTAATTTGAGCCAAATGAATGAGTGCATTATTTCTAGGCTTTGTGTCCTAAACAGTGACCACGTTGTTCACTCAGGGACCACTAGGTCCCTCAGAAAAATAGGATCCATTAGAATTGTAGAGGCATCGTACATTTCTACTGTCACCATTTCTCCTTATCTGACTAAGACCTAGAACAGGAAGCAGATGGTTTGGGAAGGCATAAAATAAACATGAGTAACGCAAAACCTGCCACGCAATAACGCTAATCACACCACAGATTTTGGACAGTGGTGTCTTCTCCACTTGCTAATCAAATTATTGTGAAGCATATGTTCTGGGAAAAGTGAAAATAGATAAAGGAAAGTTAGCAAAGTGGCAGCCCTGCCACTTGCTTTAAAGTACTTGTCTTTTTGGAGTGCTTTTCTACAAATTCAGGGAGTATACATGAAAATTCTCCATTTCAGAAGGCTCTCCTGGTATTTTTGCAGCCCCTCTATCACTTACTTTAAAAAACCAACCTGTGCTTCCCCTGAACCCCTAACATTTCATTTGCAAAAGTACTTCATACTGTAAAGCTGAGATGATTCGAATGGGTCCAGGGTTATTTTGAACCAAAGTGACAGCTTTCTAATGCAAATATTTTGAAACCATTATATGTAAACGTTGTTTTAAGGCTTTTCTAAAGGATTATTTTGACTTGTAAAAATTGCATAGTTCTGCATGTTTAAAAATAAATCTTCAAAAACACACATTAAAAGAATCAGTGAAATTTTTGATCCTATGCAGATAGTCCTGCAATATAATATATTTAGAATAAAAGTAACGTAACTCATTTCTGTACCAGAGAACAAGGTACCAGGTCAGATTCACTAATCCGTTGGAAGGCATCACTATATAGTTTTACCCTTAATAAGTTTTCCATGTCAGTGAAGTCTTCCCTTTTTACTTCAGTCAAAACACTGTATTTTGAGGATCATTTCATTTTAACAGTTTATATAGCTGAAGGGTAATAATATCCTAAAAATTAATTCACATCTTGGGATTTTAAGTCACAGCTATTTGACTCTTCGGCAAACATATTTGATAATAATCCAAACAGTATTTTTTTTTTTTAAGTATGCTAATCAAATTCTGAATTTAGCCCACAAATACTTAGCACTATGTAAGTCTTTGGGTACGATGACAGAACTGACTCATCCACCCAACATTTATTTGGTACTTTCTGTAATCCAGGCATTGTGCTTGGCCCTAGCAGTACAAAGAAGACTTGCCCCTTTGGCTCACCAAATGTCATTGTGGAGTGAAGGAGTCAGGCCATTAGAGACATCACTATGACCCAATGAGATAGGTGCTGTGGTAAACGTGAAATGAGTGCCACAGAGAATGACACATAGAATAGAGGGATGAGTTGAGAGAGTATCAGAGAGGTTACTCAATTTAATTGGGATGAACCAGTTGGAGATAACTCAGTGAATCTGATAGCAGGGACCTAAAAGCAACGTAAATCATGCTAAACAGCATGCAAAACACAGAGACGTGAAAAAATCCATGTCCTTTGAGACCACACCAGATTGTGTACTCCAAGAGGGAGTGGGTGGGTCTCGTTTATGTGCCATTGTTATCTGGTGCCTCGCACAGTATCTAGCATATCATTTATTGTGCATGGACTACTACATGGAAGAGTAAATGGATAGCTGAACTACCAACTCTTGTCCTAGGAGACAGCAAAGGTGGTAGTGAGTGTTGAAACTGAAGATTCCGTTGGGTCAGGAGTCTGCAGGAATACAGCATCAGGATTTAGAGTTTACCTTACAGGACATAGAGAATTAAGGCTAAATATTTAAACCACACGAAGCTTTGAAGTAATTCATTCTGTCAATGAAAATTTTTTGAGCATGCAAGACGTTCGTCCAATGAACAACAACTAAACTATGACTCCTGTCCTCATGAAGCGTTTATTCTATCGGGCATACTGATCATAAACCACTATAAAGCAAAATGAAAATTCCAACTATACATTGCAGGACTATGAAGCAGGGGCCCCGCAGAGTATACCTGCCAGGTGAACCCTGCCCATGTCCTGTTTTATTTACTACCTGGCTTTTTACAGCAAAAACCAAAAATTAGCAACCCCTTTTATAAATGACACAAATGAGGAGCGGGCATTTAAAAGAAAGGAGAGTAGGGCATCCCAGATAGAATTCCAAGAAGGATCTTTTTAAGTAGGTGACATTTAGAAGAGGTATAAAAGACGAGAAGAAGTCCCCCACATGGAGATGAGGGGAAAGGGGCTTCCTGAAATAGGCAATGGTGGGAGCAAAGGCCAGAGGCTGGAAAGACCTTAGGATGTTTGACGTCCTCAGAGATGACAGTGAAGTTCGAGGGAACGATCGAGGGAAGAGAAGGAGTTGCTACGAGGTATTTTGGAGTTAAAAGTAGATTGATCTACCCATCTATCTATCAAGATAAGCCCCTGGTGGATGAACCAATTCTGTTTAAAGACAACCCAGCCAGGCCTTCGCCTATCAGTAAATACCTCTTAGATTTTGACTCGGAATGCTGTTAACAGAAACAACCAGTACATTGATGAAAAACACAGGCTCTTCTCCCACCATTGCAATAAAGCTGGCATGCAGAAGGTTATTTGCGAGGCAAAGCCAATTGAATATGCATTTACGCTGATTTTGCAGCAATTCCAGAGTGGATTTCTTTTTCTTTTGAATGGCAGAGCCGGCAAAATGCTAACAAATCTAATGTACCATGCACCACATGAAGCTCAGAGAGTATCTCTAGAAAATGATGATGGTTTTCTAAACTAGTCGAAAAGGGGAGAGTTATTTTAGCCCTAACTCACTCTTGCTATATCAACTTGTTTGCTTGAATTATTTGGGTGTGTATTGCAGTTTTTAAACTGGGAGCATCAGAGACATGCGTGCCAGTGAGAAGTTAAGGACCTTGTAGGTCATTCAAGGAGAATGTTAACTAGGGCAAGTGGCAGTGGCTGGGGAAGTATGTCCAATCCACTTCACAGGTCACAGGGGTTTGGCTGTTAGACAGACGTGGATAGAAAGATGGATTTGGCTACTTTTCAAAGGTGCATAGTAAGGCATTTACAACCCCCACCCTGAGCCTCCATGTCCATATGTAACGTGGAGGTCTACATTCTGATTTGGTGCATTATTATAAGATTCAGTGATGTACCTAAAGAATGGAATACATAGTATGTCATGAATCATAACTGTTGTTGTGATGATGATTATTTTACTCCTAAAAATCACAATGAGCATAAGAATGCACTAACTCCACACGGGAATTTCCACTATGCACAAAATACCATGGCTGTTCTAGTGGTAAAGACATAAATCACATGCAATTCAAAAATCCACAGGGAAAATAGACCAGTGTTTCATGACGATCTTTGAGAGTTTGATACAATGTTGTTTCCCAAGCCCCAACCCAAAACCCACTGAATCTGAAACTCTAAGGGAAGGGCTAAGAGCTACGTGTTTAACAGATAACCAAATGGAGGTCCTACTCATTTAGAAAGCTTGAGTCATCAGCCATGTAGACAAGCACACATAACACAGGGTAGACTGGATCTTTGTCTGGAGAGAGGAATAGGTAAAATGCATTGAGAAACTCAACGTAAGAGAAAGCTTCCTTAATCAAGTTCTCATTTTGTGACTTGGAAAAAATGTTTGAGGGAAAAGAACAGTTGTTATATACAATTAAAAGTCAAATGAGTGAGGTTACATGATTAAAAATATAAATATGAGTGTTGAATCTGGATAAGAAAGTACTTATGTTCAGGCAAATGTCTTGTAGGGTGTGCAGTTGGAAAACCAAGTTCTTCCATCTGCTAAAATATCATGAAATTTGACTCACGTGTGTTTTGTGAAGAAACTGTTTTGTTCACATCTAAATAGTGAAATCTAGTGGGCAACCAAAGAACTGCCTCGGTAAGTATGCATAGCAGGCCACCCCACTTTCCGTGTAGGAATGTGCCACAAGAAGCTGGGTGTCCGCAAGTCAGAGTCCCCCAAAGTTGAGAGTGCTGAGGTCCACACAGCCAATGAAGGCAAGGACACCAGCCCAATTGAACAATGTGAATGGCAGATTAAAAGACAAATACACAGAAGAGAAGTAGACCTGGAACTTTATTCTATGGAGAGAAATCACAGAAAACAGGAATGGGGCTGTGATTATAGAAAATCAGGAGTAGCAAGTACAATGACGATGCAGTGATATACTGAAACTTTGTATGTGACGTCTGCACTAAGCACCTGCCCTCTTCCAGGTGTCTCCAAATGCTGCCCCCATTACAAAGGGACAAACTCATCTTTGAAGCATTTAAGCACTTTGCATTAGGTCACAAGCTTATAAGTAGTTAAGCCCAGACTTGAACCCATGCTATCTGAGACAAGATTTTCTTTATCTGAATTTAAAATTGTATTCCATGAAGTAGGAATTTGTAATGAGTTCATTTTTTGATGTTTGTACAAAATGCAATCCATGCATGTCCTTGCCCACCCAGAACTCTCCTTCTGGCCTCATATCCTAACAATAGTGAAAACCAAAACCAGTTTCCTGTCCTGGCCATCTCAGGTCGTTTTGAATCTGTTTGAGAGTCCTACCCTACTCTCCCCAGAGGCCTCAATTATATAAGTAATAAACTTTTCCATACGTGCGTGTGCGTGTGTGTGTGTGTGTGTGTGTGTGTGTACCATTAATTTTGACCTCCAAACTAAATTTTGAGTAGGGGTCCCTCTGCCTCTACAGGAGATCAAAACAAATGTGTTACTTAACATATGTTGACCTTTTCTTTCTTCCCCATATTTATTATTTTGATATCCTACACAAGTCACCTGTCCTCTTTCCCTATTCTACTCAGGACAATTCTTTCAATGACAACAATAGCAAATATTGAACACAACAGGTCTTCCTCTCTGAACAATGGAAACCATTCCTAACTAAACCGAGTCCCATCTCCATCTGAAATTTGTGGCTGCTTTGGCATTCTTCTCGTCATTTTTTTCCCCCTGAGACAGCCAAAGTTGATTAGTATTGAGAAAAGACATGAAATATTTTCACCACCCTAGATTCATAGGTTTATTTCAGGATAGGCAGGGAGCTGGTGGCGTTCCACAACCACAATCTGGGCATATAAGGTGCCCAAGATACATTGGTTGTCGGAAAGTCTAAAGGAAAAGGAAAGGAAAACTGTGTCCCGAAAGCCAGTGAAAGAGGCAGGAAAAATAAATAACATCAGGAATATACCTGAGAGGGTTTTTCTCTATCAAGTTGAGTCCTGTGCTTCTCTAGTAAATATTTTCTCCTTATCTGATTAAAAAAAAATGAACAATCAATGAAGCAACAGGAAAACAGATTTTCTCCAACAATAACTGAGTAGTGCCTATTAGAGGGACCCCTGTAGGTACCCTTACATTCTTGAAAAAATACCACGACATTAAGCTCAGGGTGTGACACAGCTGGCAGAATATCCCTTGAAAATGTTTCGCCTTTCAGCTGCAAAAGTTCTGCGAACAAAGTGGATGTTAGAAGACGCTCCCAGGTACCCCTGGCTATGTCTATAGCTCATTATCTTCTCATTACAGGGAACCTGAAGGGGATGAGGAAAATGCATCCAGAAAGATACATTCATGTTTTATTGATTGCCAACAGAGCTTCCGCCTCTGAATTCTCACACTTTGGGATATTTTGTTAGGAAAATAAGCACAGTAGACCCCTGTTTACATGCCCTCTTCCTTCTGGCGTGGTGGATCCCAGCACAGAATTGAGCATCTTCCCCAATCAGGTTCTCGTCAGCCACCTCCACACATGAGTTGAAGGGAGGCATTCAGAAGCCTAGGACTATTGTCTCAAAGGATTTAAAACATATTCCATTAATGGAGTCCCCTGGTTTGGTTAACGAGGAAACTGAAGCCCAGAGAAGTGCATTGGCTGCCCCACAGTCACACAGCCAGTGAGTGACAGAGCCGAGGGTGGGCCTCAGCCTTCCGGATGTCTTCATCATACCTTTTTAATTATTCCAGCAAGCCTGTGTACATCCTCCCATGTCTGTAGGAAAAAAAAAAAATGTGGTACTTTTAAACTCTCCTGTATTTTTAATAAAACACATAGTCCAGCACCCATCTACGTATAAATAATAATCACACTTGTGGACAACCCAGATTGTATTAAGAGTTGACAAACTAAGGAGGCAAATGTTCTCAGGATATGTCAGATAATAAACCAGTGAAGGAACTTAGGACATTTCATCCTGACGTAAAGACATGGTTTGGTAGAAGTATGAGAGTTGTCTAGAGAAGAAAGAAATTGATTGATTCTTAAAAGTAGATAGGCACAGAGAACCAATGAGAAAATGGTTATGAGCATGGAATTTGAAATCAGAATGACTAGTGCAAATTTGGGCAAAAATTAAACCTTTTGAGTGTTTGTTTTTGTGCCTGCAAAATAGAGATACTAATACTTACCTTACAGGGTTGTGAAAATTATATTAAACCATATTAATCATTACTTTTCAATAGGAGGATTATTATGTATCAGGCATAATAATCTAAGCATTAATTCTAAGAATTTTACATGTGTTAATGTGTATTTGTCTTCACACAACCCTATGAAACAAGTGCTGTTATCTCTATTTGACCAAGGGAAACACTTAAGCAAAGGATGAAAGAACTTCTAATCAAAATGTGTGACTTTTTTTCGCTAGGACAAACAGGCTTTTAGAATCCATGGTGTTTACTGCTGTGCTAAATCGATATAGCGTATTTTAAGGGCCCTTTACTGAGTACGTAGTCACTGCTCAAAAAACGTAACTTCTGTTAGTATTACTATTCTTTCTATAAAATTAGTGGTGATGATGATGGGAAACAAGAAGGAGGAAGGGGAGGAGAAGGAGGAAAAGCAAAGGAGTAGATGACAATAATAAAGGGACTTGCCCAAGGTCACATGTGTGCTGTTTCAGTGGGAAAAGCCTAGATTTTGATGAGTTATCATAATCGTCAAAATCTCAGTAATGTAAAAAAGGTGTATGTCTTGCTCATGTTGTAGGTCCACTGTGAGTCAGCAGAGGGATGTGGGGAAAGTCTACTTCTCTTGGTCACTCAGGGACCCAGAATAACGGAGACACAATCTCCTCATGTCCTTCTGTGGTCAACACAACAAGGGGCAGGATATGTGGCAAATCAAGCCCTGGCCACTTCTACTCACTTGGTACAAATCACCTCTACTCACCTTGAAGTGTCCAAGATAAGCCACAAATCACACCTCATGTAAGAGTGTATAGGGAAATGCCGTCATACCATGTGCTCAGAAGAAGAAATTGAACACTTATAAATAGCCTTAAGGACATCTACAATTAATAAGTAAGAGAGCCAGAATCAAAACGGGGATGTCTAGATAGATATTAGTTTTCAAGGAAGAACTTCCTAACCATCTGTATTAGTTTTCTATGTCTACATCACAAATTACCACACATTGAGTGGATTAAAACAACCCACACACTCATATATTATATAACATTTCTTAGGTCAGAAGTCCAGGGGGTCTCAGCTGAGTTGTCTGATTTATATCTCACCAGGCTATAGTCAAGAGGTCTGCCAAGCTGGGCTCTTAGGCTTGAGGAAAGAATAATTGTTGTGACTATATGTGAAAACTGACATTTCTTGCTGGATCTCAAGTGAGAGCCTCTCACTGCTCCGAGAGGCCACCCACGTTCTTTTGGCACGGCCTCTTCTACCTTCAAACCAAGAGTGGTGTGTCTGTCAGTTCTCTCTCAAATTTCTCTCTGGTTTCTCTTTCTGCCACCATCCAGATAAGCCCCTCTGCTTTTAAGGGTCAGGCTCACCCAGGTACTTTCCCTAACTTAAATCTATTGTGCCTTATAACATACCACATTCATGGGAGTGATAGCCCACCTCATTCCCAAGTTTTGGGGTGATGGGGATATTTGGTGAGCCACTTTAGAAAATCTGCCCGCCACACCATCGTCACGGTCCAATAATGGTATGGATTGCCCTCCAAAGCAAGTATGCTCTTCACTACACAAACGATAGCCCAGACTAGAAGATCATCTTTCAGTTAAGTTGCAGAGAGGATATCTTGGCTGCTGGAACCTAAATTAAATACCTTTCCTTCTTTCTTTCTTTCTTTTTTTCTTTTTTCCCCACATAGCAGAGATAAATAGAAGCCAACTGTATTAGTTATCCTTTGCTGTTGTAACAAATTACCTCTCATACAGTGGTTTACACAAGACAAATGTATTATCTTACAATTCTGAACGTAAGAAATCTGACACAGGTCTCACTGGGATAGAATCAAGGTGTCATCAGGGATGTGTTTGTTTTTAGAGACTTGAGGAGACCCTGTTACTTACCTCTCACAGATTCAACAGTCTGCCCGTAGATTCCTGACTCATAGTCTGCTTCTTCTGTCTTCAAAGCCTAGAAGGGGAGGTGAAGTCCTAACATTTCATCTCTCTGCTTTCATTTGTAATTGCAACTCTCTTTAACCAAATCTTTTTAAAAAGGTTATAAAAGATTTTTTAATGCCTCATGTAATTAGATTTGACCGACCCAGATAAATCAGAATAATCGCCTCATAATTTCCCCATCTGAAGATCCATGCCCTTTAATTGCGTCTACAAAATTCCTTTTGTAAGGCACCATGTTCAAAGATTTCAGGGATTGGGACCTCGGAAGCTTTGGGAGTCATTTTTCTGCCTACCACACTGACTTAACCAAAAAAAGGGGAAATCTATTCTGAGGAGTCATGCCTTTCTCAGGTAAACTAAGAATTTCTAGAAGGGGTTGGAATTACAAACCAGAAAGACAGCTGCAGTCTCTCCCCATATATTTTCTCTGCTCCTCCTGAAAACCTGCTTCATTTTTCTTTCACAACAGAACCACTGCTTCTCTTCATCCAGTCCACATATCAGAAAATGACTCTCCAACATCTGATTTTATGACATGAATCTAGTCACCGGCATAGGATGTCTTGGCTATTTCTCAGACCATATTTCTAAAAGAATAGCAAGGGTCTTACCCCACGTCTAATAAGCCACACGAAGTGGTGTATAGGATGCCATTTAACCAATGACTAGATAAACAAAACATAGCATATCCATACAATAGAATGTTATTCACTAATAAATAAAAAAGAATAAACTGACGATTCATGCTACAACATAGACAAACCTTGATAATTATGCTAAGTGACTATTATGCTAAGTGAAAGAAGGCACACACACAGAAAACCGCAGATATTTAATTCCTCCATTTATAGCAAATGTCCAGATTACAGAAATATGTAGAAACAGAAAGTAGATTTATGGTTGCCTAGGGCTGGGGAATAGGGGTAAATTGGGAGTGACTGATAACGGGGATGGGGTTTCTTCCAAGGTGATAACAATATCTTAAAATCGATTGTGGGGATGGTGTATGTGATGGTTAGTGGTGATTGAAAACCTGTGATGATACTAAAAATCATTGAATTGCACATTTTAAATGTGTGAATTGTATAGTATAGTAATTTATGTCTCATCAAGCTGTTCTGTACTTTAAAACGATATGTATGACAACTTTTTATGTAGTTACCATTCACTTATCTGAAAATTATAAAGATGAAAAAATCTGGGAATTTAATACCAATGCTAAGACATTTGTGGATTATATTAAGTTTCCACATTATGTATACTTTCTGGATTTTATTTTCCCTTTTTCCCCAAAGTCAATGAACTGTTTTTCCTAGCAAAGTAGTATTAGAAACCTTAAATTAGAAGTTAGACAAAAGACACTATGACATTAATGAGAAAAAAGTAAAAGTTGTCCAACTAACAGTAAGTATATAACACAAAATAAATTCTACAAATTAGTAATATAGTCGGGTCATTTATTTACAGGCCAAACAACTGACCACTCTACAGCAATTGATATCTATGAAAGAGATCACAGCATTCAAGGTACTTTTAGCTTACATTTAAAATTCTGTGTGTACTAAGGCAGGGAAAATATAAATGGTTCAAAGCAGTTTACAGCTAAAATGATTGATTTAAAACAAATTAGAGCTTAAAGTTGGGTGTATCAGCTATCTGTAGTGTGCATATACATGTTATATATACATATATATTTATTCTAAATTATATATATGAGGATATATAATTACTATGTAATTCCCCAGTTATTCCAAATGAAGACGATATTATTGTTTAGTGCTTCCTGATAGCTAATAAAGTAGAACAAATAGGAATATAGAAATGATGTTTTTATATCATGCATGTGTGGAAATGCCTCAAACTCTTCACGTATGTGTGTGTGTGTGTGTGTGTGTGTGTGTGTGTGTGTGTGTGTGATGTGCAAACTTGATAGGTGCAGAAGTGCCCTGTGAGGGAACAGACACAGTCCCCAGTGCCTTCGTAATCTAAATCCAATGTCAATGCAGGATAGCTGGCTCCTTCAAGTGGGATTATAAGTGGGATTATATCACGTTTGTATGCAGGTGACATCCAGAACCTGGTGATTTCTCTGCATTACATTTCTTGATTCTCTGTCTAGTTCAGCTTTCCCCTAAGCAATCCTTCCTAGTTAGTAACTAGAGGGTTTTAAGTGTTCGGTATACAACTTGCATTGCTGCTTTGAATGTGTCCCATGTATATTTCAGGCAATAGTAGCAACTAATTTTAAGGAAAGGGAAAACAAATTGGGTCACGGAAATGTCAGTGCTGGGAGGCTGTTACTCCATGATCACATTCTCGTTTAGGATTTCCAAGTGTTTGTGAATAGGAGTGTATTTTGGAAAAGGGTTGAAAAAGTGTCCAGGATTTTCAAATTGTTGGAGGATTTTCATTTTAGCCTCTGAATTGTACTTGAGGATTCCTTTTCGCTCTCTCAGTTGCATCAAATGTCGTTTAAGACTCAGCCACAGTGACCTGTGGACCTTACTGATGTTGCAACAAAGGAACCTCAAAAATTGTGCTGCACAAGGGTCCATCAGCATGCTCGTAAATTCATATGACTATTGCCTTCCTCAGACTCAATATACGAACTGGTCAGCAGTACTAAATATATATATATTTTTCAGGGCTGTGTGAGTTGTGAATGTGTTTTTTTCTTCTTTTAACTACCATGTATCTCACAATGTAACTATTTGAAGATTACCATTTCCTTGGGATTTCAAAGGAAAAGCTCATTATAGAAAATTAAAACCACCCAGAAAAATGAAAAGAAGGAAACAAAAATTTATACGTATTCCCCCACTTCCAAAGGCAAATTATCATTATTATTATAATTAGATGAACACTATCCCTCGAAAACAATAGTATTTTAGGATGGAAATATTTGACAGCTGTATCTGCAAACACTAACATTTTTAGAAAGTAGTACTGAGGAATGACTGCTTTCTTTTCCTATAGGGAAGCTGGATTTCCCTTGAAATAAATTTGTGGTGGTTGAACTCCATGCAGTGCACAGAATCACAGAATCAGTGCCCAAGTGCACTAAGCCAGGGGAAATTGAATGTCTTTTAGAATTGACCACATTGTTGACTGGATGTTTTAAAGTCTGACAAAACTCTGTGTGTGTGTGTGTGTGTGTGTGTGTGTGTGTGTGTGTGTGCAACATATAGTTTTGAAGTGGTAATTAAAATTATATTTGTGTCACCATGGAAAATTGAGCCTCTGTCTACATGGAGAAATAAGTACCTTGATCATGTTGCTAACTTACTTTAAGGAAATTATATCTCTTTACCAATGGTGAATTAAAAAAAAAAAAAAGTCCATCGCACATTTTTTCAATAGCTGCTTATGTTTCTGCTTCATTTCTGTCATGGACAAACCCTAACATGACCCCTATTTATGCTCGTCTTTTGGTATTCACACCAGAAGGGATTTTATACCCTCTTTCTCTTGAGTGTGGGCAGGATCTGTGACTTGTTCCTAACCCATAAAACATGGCAAAGGTGATGGAATGTCACCCCTGTGATTATGTTAAATTATAGTACAGAGGTTTTGGGGTGTCACTCCATGATTACATTACATTATATAAGACTCAATCTGTTATGCAGACTCACAGTAATCTCTCTCAGTCTCCTGATGGTGTTCAAGAAGGAAGCTGCCGTATGGTAAACTGCCTGTAGAGAACCACGTAGCAGACAACCGCAGGATGATTCTAGTACCTGAGAATGACCTATAAGAAAGAGTCAGCAAACATTGGACCACCTTAGTCCTCCACTCAAGAGATTAATTCCGCCAAAGGACCCATCCCAAGTTAAGCTTTCGGAAGAGAACCTATGCCTTGTCTATACCTGTACTGAAGCCACACAGAGGAACCAGCCAACTCATGTCCAGGTTCCTAACCCACAGTAACTGTGAGATAGTTAGTGTGCATTATTTGAAGCTACAAAGTGTGTAATAATGTGTTAAACAGCAATCGATAACTAATGCAATTTCCTAAATCAGATGCACATGTGGACAAAAATGTTATGGATGCACCAATATGATGCAACAAATTGACAGTAGAGATAGTGAGAAGTCATTACTTACTATATTTTTCTTTGATTTGAAAACAAAATGTAAATTTGACAAAATGTTAGATGGATATAAAAGTGTGATTTCATGGAAAGCTTGAATTATAATGTCTATTGCCCTCAGTGGATGCCTTGTGTGTGCATGTGTGTGTGTAACAAAATATTTCAGTCACACCTGTCATCCCCAGAGCAGGTAAATATAAGCAGGAATCTCTTTATAGATACACTTACCTGTAAGTCTTCCTGTGTCATGCTTAATTTTATATTTATTATCTCTGATGGTATACAGATAAGACAAAGATGATTCTCATTTTGTAGATGAGGGAGCATATAGATGAGGGATGCAGAATAAAAAACAATAAAATTCATGTCGTAAAAGACACTTCATAGACAATGGCACAATTAATCCCCAAAACAACCTTATGTGGAATGGTTTCTCATCCCCATATTTTTTGATGATTAAACAGTGTACGTGGTTATACGGTCACTCTTAGTACATGGCAAAATAGGAAGCTACAATGATTAATTTTATGTGTCATTTAACTAGGCTACAGGTGGCAGCCATTTGGTCAGGAATTATTCTGGGTGTGTCTTTGAGGGTGTTTCTGGGTGAATGTAACATTTTATAGACTGAGTATAGTAGGTTGTGTTCCCGTATGTGGGTGGACATTATCCAGACAGTAGAGGGCCTGAATAGAACAAAAAAAGCTGACCATCCCACAAGTAAGAAGAAATTCCTCCTGCCAAACTGCTTTGAGCTGAGATGTTGGTTCCTTCCTGCCTCCTCACTTGAACTGAAACTACACCATTGGCTCTTCTGGGTCTCCAGTGAGCTGACTGCAAATCTTCCGACTTTTCAACCTCTGTAAGCATATGAGCCACATACTGATAATAAATAAACAGATATAGAGATAGAGATAGATAGACATAGATGTAGATGGAGACAGAGAAAGAGAGGGAGAGAAAGAGGGAGAACGAGAGGGAGAGGGAGAGGGATCGCCATCCTATTGGTTCTCTTTATCTGGAGGATCCTGACTAATATGGAAGCCAAGCACTG
Organism: Rhinolophus sinicus; assembly: GCF_036562045.2. Classification (NCBI taxonomy): domain Eukaryota; kingdom Metazoa; phylum Chordata; class Mammalia; order Chiroptera; family Rhinolophidae; genus Rhinolophus; species Rhinolophus sinicus. Next base: position 35,476,230 of record NC_133760.1, on the reverse strand, counting down.
GCCTTTCTAATCTCAAAGCAAGTATATTTCTATGACTGTCCTGCTTCCCTGTGAATCAAAATATGGCTTTTTTTATAATGATAATACTTGGGAAGTAACAAAATCCCCTTACTTACTGTACACCATAAAGTGTGTTTTTGCATGCATCATCTCAATGGTTTTAATCGTTTTTCAAATACCAAAATGTGAAAGAATTCAGAGAGAAGTGCTGTTGGTTGGAGCAGGCAGTTGTGAGGAGGGCACTGAGCAACCTCAACCCTCTCCTGAAAGTCCAGAACGCCCCAGAGCGTGTGGATATTTCAACCAGTCTTCATCATTCCCCTAGGGGTATGGAAGACAGGAATTATTACCTTTATATAATATATAAAGAACACTGAGTTTAAGCCAGGCTCTCATAGCAATTATCTTCTGATAAGACCTAGACATACAAGGTATCCCTAGTACAAGGATTCCGGCTTCATTACTTCCTCAATGGTCAATTCTAAAGAAGGTCCTTCCCATTGAAATACTCACACAAGCTATTTCTGAGCATCTTCAGAATGTTTCACATGTCTGGTAGCCTTAGAAAACCATACCAGTTCTACTGACAGTGTCTATCCACAAAACAAACGATAAAGAAATAGTTCATATTTCATATTGACAGCAAGGCAATTATGTGAAAGCCAATGAAAGTCTAATGGTTAACAGAATTTCTTAGCGGTGTGACTTTCGGCCACTTGGTCTGCCTCCCATGCTTACTGTGTTTATTTGAAAACGGAGATGATGATGCTATCTCATGGAATTGTGACGAAGTTACAAATGCAACAGTACTGCTTAATATCTCTAAGAGCCACTTGTACTATAGATATCAATAGATATCTGAATGGATATGTGAATTCTTTGTAAGGTAAAAATTCTTTTAGTTTTCAGATCTTGAATTGTACATGCAGAAAATCAATGGCAGATTGCCTCAATGGGCAGCTCGTTTTGTATAACACACAGAAATGGAATTTCAGTTTATTTTCAATAAGACCATGTTCCATGAGCACGTTGAAGTACTGAATGTGAAATTATCTCCATTAGACCAACGGGAAATGTCACATGATTAATGAAATAAGATCATTGGATTTCGCCTGTGTATTAAACTGCTGTTTGTCCACAAACTATTGTGTCAAAGCCGACACTGCCCCGTGGGTGAGCAGAGCTCTATGTGGGGTCACCGATGAGCCATATACTCCCCGTTTACAAGCCTCCTTATGCTGCGTGTGGCTCATTACTTTCCATAATATAATAAAGACCAACGGCTTACACTGCAGAAAGCAGGCCAGGCAGAAAGCACCGAGACAAGAAGGTGGGGTCTCTTTGGTTTTGGTGATGCCTCCTCACTTCGTGAGGTAGCGGCATGCAGTTTGGAGCAGGAAGAAACATCTGTCTGACCCTCGGGGGCTCTTAGCCTCCTAACCTGCAGAGTCTCATGTTGGGATCTGGAGATTGATAGGTCACTGTCAGACTCCATGTACTTGCAGAAAAATGTAGTAACAAATGACGATCCCCACTGAGTTTTCCGGTAAGTCATTAACTATGGTAAACTCCTGGACTGGGCCCCTACAGAGAGCTGGTGTGTTCTGTGTACTGGATCACAGCACACATGAGTAGAGAATGTCAGTTCCTTACTAGGTATTTAAGATCTTTCAAAATTGGCTCCCAGGTAAAGGCTACCACGCTAAAATGAAAATGAATGTGTAAGTTGAGATATCTAGGTGTTACTTCGTCTGCCGCTTAACTGCATTCCTATTGCTAAATTATTTAGCTCTTCTGGGCCTTGGTATGCTTACTGCGAAGTTGAAACTATTACAATCCCCCCCATTTAAACAAAGGGACACTGAGGGCCAAAGAGTTTAGGTATTTTTTATATTAGGTCACACAGCCAGTGAGCTAATCGTCAGCTTGAATCAGGTGTGTTAGCGCCAGAGCCCATATGCATAAACCCGCCCTTACATCTCCTACTGTATCGCATTGTTATCAAATCATTCTGAACAAATTTCAGTGTGATTTGCTGGTTTCCACAGAACATAATCTTCTGTTTTACTAACGCTGTGACCTTACACAAATTACTCGACTTTTCTGAGCCTCTGTTTCCTCATCTTTAAAATATAAACAGGAGATAACAATAGCAATTAAGTCATAAGTTTGTTGCAAGGACTAAGTGGATCATTACTTACAAAGTGCTTAGAAAAATACCTCAATAAATATTGGTTATTCTTATTATTCGTTATTCCCTGATGCTATTTGGCGACATTAAGCAGAAAATAAGAACAGAGTTAGTACCAATCAACAGACCTAAGTATCCATCATGTTCAAGCATACAGTTTAATAAAAGCAAAGATCACACGGCCATAAATGCTACATTAAAAATACTGCTATTTATGGTACTAGCAAAAGACAAATTTGGGCTGAGACCACAGTCATAACTTATCAGTGCTAGAAAAGCATTAGAATCATGGAGGAGTTTTAAAGAATATCCATGTCCAAGCCCCATTAGCGACCTATCAAAATAGAATTTATAGGTCTACTTACATTTTTAAAGCACTCCAATACCAGTTGATTTGGGGTTAAGAATGGTCCAGGTTATGGAGTATTTTGAATTCCAGGAAGAGTTGTTATTTAAGGAGGGGGATGGGACTAGAAAATGTTCTGTCCAGAGATTACATCTTTTTCAACTTTGTGCTGACTTCTGCTGTCTTCTTGGGTTAGAATAAAGAAAATTCTAGTTCCTCCATTTCTTAAACTTGATATAAACACTCTTCCCCTGATTTGATTGTTCATATTCCAGTTGTTATCTCTCACTGGCAGTCCCCCAACCCCAATTCTGTTTTAAGGATGGTAATTTCCCTCCTGACCCTAAATGTCACTTTTTAATCTAGCTGGCAAGGTATCCAAGAACTATATTCCAAACTGCTTAGAATCTTGATTATTAAGATCATCCTGACATTGTGAGGTAAAAACAAAAAGGAGAAGAAAGGAAAATTTAATTTGGTTATCCTTAATATAGCTTTATTTCTTCCAATGTTTGGCATGATTTTCCATATCTTTTCACGGGAGTAAGGACAAGGAGGAATGTGTGTGAGCTCAAAGATGAAGACGGGCTTAACTCTCTAGTCATTGAGCCATATCCTCTCTCTGAGCAGAAACTACTAATCAGAGGCATCTATTTTGGGTGATTTGAGTACTTCCTTGTAAGAGAGTTCTCCGTGTCCAACCTGTCAGATGAGCTGGGCGGGTAGGTTGTGATTGTCAATTAACAAGAGAACCATGTCAGAATCTAAATGTGTAGACAGTCTTTAGTTCATTGAAATCTGCTCTATGTATGTAGCCCTAGTCAGCCCTCCACTGCTATGGTTGTGTGAATTTAAGTTGTTCATTTAACTTAAGCTTCTAGTCTATGAGGAATAACACAGGAAGAGAGTAATATGAGATGGATGGACAATGCCTTCCCTGAAAGATGGCATGGTCTAGTTGTGCATGTTTGGGATGGAGACAGGAAAAGAAACTTCCAGATGCATGACTGGTGGATAAATGCCAAGTACGGAGAGAGGCACAACTCTGCTGGAACACACTGGAACAACACCTAACTCTCCTTCACTTAAGACGTGTTTGAGGAGGCAATCTTGAGCTGAGTCTTATAGAGCTTTTGCACATGGAAATGAGATAGTACAGCCTGTGCAGAGGCCTGGAAAGGAAAGAAAACAAAGTTTATCTGCGGGGCTGCAGTAGCAGCGCATGACATGAATGAGTCAGAGAGATGGGCCAGGATCTCATCCTGGGCATTTTCATGACAGAGTTATAAGATCTAGACTTTTATCCTGGAAGTTATATAAACACCCTTCAGGTTTTTAAGCAGGAGTGTGGCATGGTTTGGTTTTCATTTTAGGTGGGGAAAAAGGCACTTGTGAATACTACATGTAAAAGTCACATGGGGATATCAGAAAGAAAGGATCCGTTTGTTGAGGGAATCCCACATCATATCATCTAAGGAGCAGATGAAATACTGAGACAGATTTTAGGCTGGAGGGAGTAAGGCCAATATTTGACATCTGGTGCCATGTGGAAGCGGAAGAAACATGTTATGATTTCTGGGCACTAAAAGATCTCTTAGTTATTGGAGGCATATTTCAGTTCAACATTAAAAAAATAAAGAAAATAAATAAGAACCTCTGGATGTTTGGAGGTGTCCCAAGATGGAAACATTCGCCTCTTGCTTCTGCTTGATCACTGGTCGGGGATGTAAGTACAAATTTCCAATGGACACTTGACTAGGTAGATTTAAGTCTTTTGCAAAGACTCTATACCCTTGTGAATAGTTTTGGTCACCATAATCAGACATTAGAAAGTGTGCTGATGAAACAAACCAGTGAAAGGTCACTAGTGGAACAAGCTTCTTCAGGGGCTGAGATGGAGGTTCAGATAATGAGAATTTTTATAAGCACCGTAGACACATTCTTTCAATTAGAAGCAAAGAACAAAGTAAAGGTTCTTAAAAAATCTGTGGCCTTCACCTTGTAACCAAAAGGACATGATTCAAAGAGTTTTTGATTGGATCCTCCTGGCAAGGGATCTTGTATCATTTTTCTCACCAACTAAATACGTATCATGATTCACAGGGCACAGACTCACCGAACATCTTCCTTTTATTTTTCTTTCCAGAAACCTGGATGTAAAATATAGCTCCTGAAATCCTGCATTTCACTAAAAAGGATATTTTGAACTAGAACAAAAATAATAGTTGTGTAGGTGTGTATAATACTATAGGATATTTATATTATATATGTCTTTAATACATTATCTTATGATGTATAATATTTTAGAAAAGTCAATCTACAAATAAAAGGAGTATTTATGGTGACTTGTAAGAAAATGAGAAGGGATCATTCTCCAGTAGCTCTTCCTTTAGGTTAATATCCATTTCAGTGACAAACATGGGCCAGTTTGGCGCCCAGCTGAACTAAGGATACAAAACCATTTTACTTGACATTTTACTTGACATTTTGAATTAATTTGCTTTTGCAACCATGGAACCAGTATAAAATTGCATGTTGATTGGAAATTTTAGTGCACTGTGGTTGGGATCTATGAGGTTGAACCATACAAAGTTGCCAATATTTAAACGTTTTAACTTTAAAAAAGTCATAAGTTCTGTTTACTGTAAGAAATGTTTCAGTTTCAGTCTTTCCTCTAACACAAGGAGATTTGAGAATCAAATCAGTTATTCAACTCTTAGAACCTGAATTGTTCTTATCCCGTTAAATATGAAAAATAGCAGAACTCCTGTTATAGGTGTCGTGTGGTTAAATGAGACACTGTGTGGGAACACGCTTTGAAAAAGGTAAAGCGATTTGGATTGCATTAGCATCCTCAGAAAGGTTGTAGGGTTTATAACCATTCACTCCCTACTGGTTAAGTGATTTCTTGGTTGGAATACACAGAGGTTTACATGTTTTTATTCCCTCCTGGATGTGATCTGACTTTTATTTCGTTTAGTGTTTATGCTCAAATCTATGCTCCTCTTTCCTTGTATTTACTGTACAGATTACTTCGGAAGGGGTAGAATATTTATACATTTCATTAACAATATGTACTTAGGCATTCTGGTTTGTTCATCCAGTAAAACGCTCAGTAGAAAATGTGCTTGAGGATTGTTCCCCTTACCATTAGGGAACTGAAATTAATTCCCTTACAATTTCTAAGAGCTTTAAACACTTGTTTTGTTTAGGAGTCAAACAGCTGTGCTGGCAAAGCTTTTACTATTGTTAATGGGCTTTGGGCTGTTGTAGCTGGGTGATACATTTTACAGACATTGGTCAGACAGAACTTTCAACAACTCTAGTGTGGGCTGTGGTACCAGCCTCCTAAGAGACCTTTCCATCTTCAGTCCCTCTCCCCTTCAAATCTGTTGTCCAACTTACCATCAGAGTTTAACTTCTCATCACGAATCAGATCACGATATCCTCTGTTGAAGAAGAATCTTGCATGACTCCTCACTGCATGGCTCATTATACAAAGCCTTCTAAAAATGTAGGTTGGTGACAGATTATCTCTTGCTTCTCTCTTCTCCTGAATCCCACTTACAAAATTATTAGTCTCTGAATGCTCTGTCACAAGGTACTCTCTGACCATTCGCAGCCTGTTCCTCTACCTGGAATGACTGTTTTGTCTTCTTTGACTAGCAAAGTCATCCTTATAAGACAGCTCAAATACCACCTCTCTATAAAGTTCTCTTCTCCCCGAGGCGATCAGTCATTCATTCCTCTCTCTTTCCCATAGAAGTGTGCTCATGCTTTCTATTGTGATTATACTTTTACTTACCTTTCTCTCTGTCTTGAGTCTGTGACCTCGCATAAAGCAAGGACTCTTTCTTACTCATCTTTGCTTCCCCAGGACCTAGGCACTGAACTTTTTGTTTTTTTTAATTTTAAGGATAAATGAAGGGTAAGTTTCTCCTGTTTTTATGAGTACTGCTAGTACTGCCTAAGTGACCAAAATGAAGCTTTCTAATTACTCAGTAAATGTTCAAAATGTCTGAAGATCCCAGAGAAGAAAATTCCTGGAAAGTTCTCAAGAGGAAAGGGGTGTGAAGGCATATGTATGGGGCCTGCTTCCCCACATCTAGTCATGAATAGAGAGCACGGGGATGCTCTACATCTGAGGTACCTGTTTTGGAATCTGGGAACAGCAACTGCCATTTGAGGTGACCACTGGCTTAATGAGATGCAGTAGATGTTTGGTGTCATTCACTTAATAACAGCCCCGGAATATTCAGACCACAGACAGTGATTAGCTCACTGTGATCTCCCTCAGGAAGAATATATCTGCATTAGTAGATTCATTTCATAGGTTTTGATTTCAAGATGCACGGTCTCGAGCTACCACTAGCCTGTAAGTGAGAGAAGTTAAAGGGGAGGCATGACACCTTTGACGTAATAGTTACACAGATTGAAATAATTAGATGAAAGTGAAGAATAAAAACATTTTCATGTATTCAAATTTGGGCCCACACATATGACAAATTGACACTTGGAAGAGCAATGGAACGCATGTCCCATTGTTCCAGAAGGGAGTGGCATTCATTACAGGGAGGGCATACTGTTACTGCCTAATACAGAGACTGATTTCATTAGCAAACAAACCAGATGTGAAACTGCCAGATGAAATAGTTCTCTGACCCTCTATGCAGGAAATGGACAGTCATATGTATAGGATTTATAAGGGTTGCACTAAACCAATGTTTTGCAAACATTATTAGGTGTATGAGTCACCTGGGATCTTGGTTAAATACAATCTTCTTATTCAGGAGATGCCAAGTGGGTTCTGGGAGTCTTCATGTCTAACATATTCTTAGCTAGTTTTTACACTGCTGGTCAGAGGTCCATACTCTAAATCACAATCACTGGATAATATGGAAAAGTGGAAGTATTCTGTAATCGTTAGGAGCATAGATTCCAGAATCTATGATTTGAACCATGATTTTAAATTTCAGTCTGATATGCCTTTGAGAAATTTGCTTCTACTATCTGAGCCTTACTTTCCTCATCTGTAAAATGGGAATGCTATTGTGTTTTCATATTGTCTTGGTGCAAATTAAGTGAGAAGCTGTATGTAGAGCATTAGATGGAATGCAGTACACACTTAGCTCCTATACAATGTAAGTGATTATATTTTAGCTTTAACAATATTGCATCTTCCATTTATAGGATTGTATTGTTCTCATTTCTTTCCAAATATATTAAAATAGTAAAATGACAAAAACTACAATGTGAAAATCAATGAAGGTAGATTTTATTATTCTGATAATATAACTGTTTAATAATACTCCAGCCAGCCTCAGCCCAGTGCAAAATCATCCTTCTGGTGAAAAACTATTCATCCTTCAAGATCCTTTTGAAATGCTACCTCTCGTAAGCCTACCCAATCATAATAAGAGATTTATCACTCACACTTTTGGTCCCTCTGTTATACTTACTGTAGGCATCTCTTAAAGCATCCACCATAAAGTTATGAATGCTTGACTGCAAGCATATTCTCCTCCTTTAATGGGAATTCCCTGAATTAAAAAGCCAAGTCTTATATGTTGTATTCCCAATATCTATATTTAACATGTATCATGAAAAACAATGGGTCCTTCAAAATAATCAATGACTAAAAACATAGATGAACAGTCAAATTGATTAATGAATTCAGGAAAGTCAGTCCTTGATACTCACATTTTCCTTTCAAAGTCTTCCTGCCGTGTTTTGGAATTCTTTGTTTCGTTGGAGTGGGGTTTTGCCCCTACGTACAATGATGAATCTCTATTAAGATGTTTTCAACAAAATATTAGTACTTGTCTTCTCTTTGGGGACTTTGTGTTTTAACCAAGGCTTATAAGAGATATGCAGAGACATCTGAAGGTAAATCATGATTTAAGAACAAATTAGGAACAAAGAGATGGGATAGACATTTGTGGGAAGTGCCGGTCACTTCAATACTCTCCAAATTATGAATATTCCACTCCCTTTATTCATAAGATCAGCTCTGAACCAATTCAAGAGTAAAAATCAAAAATAAATTACTGCATTTGTGCTTTTGCTATTGTTCTATTGGAAGATACCTCCCCTTTGGCACCAACTCAGACATACTCCATCCTCTCCCCCGAGGTCCACATGCAGAGTGTACTCGTAAGTGAGCATCCTTTGAGAAAATCCAAATGGCTGGGAAGTCAGGTCCTCCACTGTCTGAGGAATTTTAGAGGTCACCTTTTCCATCCTGCTGCCTCTAGAGAAAATAGCTTTCTTGAGACACAGGGCAGTCCCATGTTTATATCATACTTGTGGACTGAGAAACTTTGGTTTACTCTTAGGTTACAACTCATTTTGTGCAAAAACTTTCAAGTAGCACCCCCCCACACACACCAAAATAATAATAATAATAATAATAATAATAATAATAATAATAGTAAGACAAGGCTTGGTACCACCCTTGTCCGGCTTCTAGTGGCAGCTGTTAGAATTGCAAACAGAGCAGAAAGATCAATCTCTGCAACTACTCATGAAATAAACTGAAAACAGTAGGACTATTTTCTGTTTTGCTTTGTAATATCAATGATGGTAGTACGAATACTTATATCAGTCACTGTTTATTTATGAGGCACTTATCAGGCACTGTGCTACCTTCTTTAAGAGTGTTAACATTTTCATTCTTTTTTCATCTTTGCCAAACTTGTGCTAGTGTCCCATTTTAAATAATGGGAAACAGTGTCTTAGAGAGGTTAAGAGATGCAATCAGTGTCAGACCTCTGTGCCTACAAAATCCTGCTCTGCACCACAAAGATGTATGGCTCTCTGCCACAGCATCCTTTGCGCAAAATCCTTGAGGCTGTAGAAAGATATGTAAAAGATAAGTGTTCCAGATAGATCGTTTGTCTCTTTGAATCTTAAATATTAACAGCAGTGGTGTTTTTGTTTTTGTTTTTTCTCACTCCTTAAGCAAATGCCTTGGAGGCGGCACCAGCACATTCCCATGTCCGAAGTTGTTCGTGGAGTTTTATCCTCAGTGATGGCCACTAAATTCCTTAAATTGCCCTCTTGTGCTTCGTGGCTTTCACTACAGTTCTCCTGGATCTGTAGGCTGAGGCTGTGGGAAACACGAGGCTGGGTGTAACATCAGCGCTAGCAGGAGGCAGGCAGAGTCAGAAGGGTCCAGCATCGGGGGCTGTGAGATGACCATCTCTTCCGTGGCCTTACTGAATCCTGCTCTTTAGCTTTTCCTTTCCCCTTGAGTTAAGAGGCCTCTCATTTGTAGATGTTCTTTTTGTTTTATGTGCAGTGCAGCCTAGTCCACTGAGAGGAGCTGGCAGGCCCGTTGCCCAACTCTGTAACTGAAATTGGATGGCCTGACTTCATCTTCAGTTGGCACATTTTCCCCTTATTTCTCCTTTAAGAAAAATCAATAAATGGTTTATGATGCTTTTCAAAGAGATTGAATGAGTGGAAATCAGGTTTTGCCATATTATTAGGGCCACTGAACGCCCTGGGTTTTCTAGGACAGATCCAATTTCAAATATCCTGTCTTGTCAACTAATTGTATATTAGGTCAATATTTCCTGATTTTTGATTAAGGAGATGTGCTTTCCTCAGCTAGCATAATATGGAAGGAAGCCTTTCTGAACATTAATTTGGCTAAGCTTTTAGAAGAGAGGTGTGTGTGTGTGTGTGTGTGTGTGTGTGTGTGTGTGTTTGCAGGTATGTATATATGCATGCACACATATCTATTTGTTTATAGCTATATAAACTCAATTTTTTCCCTTATAATTCTCCCATTACAAAAGTGGGAAAATTGATGCTTGCAACTCTTTTAAGCTCTACCGCTTTTGAGTAACTGAGATGAGATTCCAACCTTGCAGTCTGGCTTTAAAGACTATGGTCATTATCCTCAGTCTTCCTCCATCCTCAAACGTATTTTGTTAAATACAAATTTTCTTTCTTCACCTAGGCTTATTCCTACTGACTACAGATGCCAGGTGAAAGAATACCTTACCTTGTCCACAGCTCTCTGTCTATCTGCCCAGCCTCCTGCCCTTCCTGGCCCTTCCCTAACTCCTTAAATTCTTGCCCCAGGGAGATGTGGCATGAAACACAGGACACCTGAGCGGTACCTGTCTTGAGTGCCATGATTGATGCCAGGTACTAATTGCTGGGAAGGTTTAGGAGTGGGTGAGAATAGAGGCGATCACAGCTCAGTTAGAAAGAGATGTGTTTCTCTTTCTGCTGCTCCCCTGTCATTTGCAAATGTCTGTTGGTTTCCTTTCAGCCTGTTTGTGATTAAGAATCCTGCTGACACTTGGTAGTGTGAACAGCCAGGTGTCGTGCCTACATTGCCACAGGTAATTGAGCTGTGGATCCAGGGGAAGATGGGGTTCATCTACAAGAACAAGGCTCTCCATACGTTTTTCTAAAATCTGTAACAATTGCCATAACAGCAATAAGGTGAAATTTTCTAGCAAAAACCTCATTCATGACATAGGATTTCGTTTTTTATTAATCCATGCTTCAGCTATCAGATTTTCACTTACCTTGCAGCTTCTCTTAAACACATACAGGAAAACCATCTGATGCTATTTTATAACCAAAAAGGTAAACACAGCATTTAGGTAATTTATGTAGCTAAATTCAGACATCATCATTAAAACCTTCATATATGTCACAGAGGGAAGAGTTAAAATTAAACTCTTCTAAGGAAAATAACCTACAGAGTTTCACAAGATTCAAAATTGTAAGAGTGACCTCTAGTGACTATGTAACTGCTTAAATCTTCGCTGAAACTCAAAATAGTGTGAAATGTGAACATGCAAAGAAAAATAGGGAATAGTTCTTTGTCATAAAGTAACAAAGTTATTAATTTTGAATTCAGTAGTTATACTTTGAAATTAATATAATTATATTACCAAATATTGATATCTTCCCTGTAATATATGTGTGTGTGCGTGTGTGTGCGTGTGTGTGTGTTTCTATTCATCCTTCAGTTCAGATCAGTGAGCCTGTACTGAACCTACTGGAAGTAAAGCACTGTGACATTCTGAGGATGAAGAGATATAGATTTCCTCATGGTTGTATGGTGCTCACAGACTCATGAGGAAAAAGTCAAGCAAACTAGACCATTTCAGGGCATTGGGGGTTGGGGGAATACGGGTGACAACACTGTGTCGTGGCCGTGCCTCTAAGAATAGAACCATTGAATGATGGCCACATAGCCATTCCTGAGGTGAGTGGGTCAGAGTAATATTTCACCAGTGGGAAGACAGGGAGAAGCTCTACCTGGGCACAGACTCATGAAGGCAACATGAATCTGTGTAAGAACCACAAGTGTTTCAGCAGGGCTGGAGCTTCTAGAGCTATCAAGATGTACAAAATGGGTTTGAGACGCAGGCATGGGATAGTGCAGGAACGGATTTGTGTGCCACGCTGAGGCATCTTGCTGAAGGCAGGGGAAAGAGACTTCAGCAAAGAAGTAGTGTCAATAGATCTGCATTTTGGAAGAATTATCTGGCTTCAGAGCAGGGCATACTCTAGAAGGGGTCAAGATATGTTACAAAAGGACCAAATCCAGCATCTTCAATATGAAAATGTTACGGTTCTTCTCTCTGAAAGTAGATTACAGATTCTGGGCCAGTGCTTTATTCTTTATTCAAATTTGTGTTCCTACTAGACATACTGTGTTTTGAAAATGCATAATGAAAATTAACATTAATTTTAATGTGTTTAAAAGTATGATAACATAGCTACATGTACATATATGTATATATTACACATAAGCACATGTCTATAAGTTACACACTAACACAAATACTCAGATGATATTTAATAATGAAAAGGTATATATTTCAGTTATATAGACACATTCATTCAAGATACACTAACTATATGAACCACAACATGACATTTCGTTTTAGAATCAAACCTTTTAAATCCTCATTACATGGAGATTTTTAAATGAACCAGAATGTAGCTGAAAAAAGTGTTATATCCCTACATTGTCCAGACACCTGGTCAGAAATCCAAATCTGGAACTACAGCCCTTATGTTGATGATTGAATCTTCCTCTTTCTGATACATACACACTTCTCACTTCCTGTCTTAGTCTGCTGGGACTACCATAACCCAATACCAGAGACTTGGTGGCTTAAACAATGGAAAATTATTTTCTCATATTTCTGCAGCCTGGTAGTCCAAACCTGTTGGCAGGTTTCGTTTCTGCTGAGGCTTCTCTGGTTTGCAGAGGGCCCTCTTCTCACTGTGTCCCCACGTGCCTTTTTCTCTGTGCTTGGGCTCCCCGGGTGTCTCTTCTTCTCCTTCGAAGACACTAGTCCTGTCTCACTAGGACCCCACCCTTACATCCACAATTAACTTCCAAATACAGTTCTCTTGGGGATTAGGTGTTCAATATACAAATTTTGGGGGAACACAATTCAGTCTACAGCACTGCCATACATTTCCCTGATCAGGAAATGGAAGAGCAAGCAAACTCTCCTTCCAAATTCATATGTTATGGAAAGGTCTTGATCACAGTCAAAAATATGGTTTTGGTAATAAGGAAAGCAATTGTTAGAAACCATAGTGGAGGCTGTGGTGTGTTGCCCAGATGCCCCCTCAGAACTGAGTCACTCATCCTTCCAGCTGCTGGGAGCATGACCTGCTGTCAGGTCAAAGCAGAGTCCCTCTCCAAAATTCCCCAAAGCCAAACGCAGTTGCTTTGCCCAAAGTTCTGTCCCTTGCTTGGTAGCAGTTCGTACCCAAAGATGAGTCAATATAGGGTTCTAAGGCTCCTTATATTCAACATAGATGGGACAACTCCGAAGGGATCCAAAGTCCAGATCTCCTTACGTTCTTGACTTATTTCTTCACTGAGATGGCATTGCAGCCCATCTTCTTCCCTGTGCCCTATCCTGCTCTCAACCCTTCTGTTCCCCACTGTGGGACAGAGAGAGAACACTCAGTTATTCCCGGGGACACTGAATGCACATCTGTCTCATTCTCCTCAAGGAATCCGAGGAAATTTATTTCAAATGGAGGATGTCCAATGGAACTGAAATTATCCGTTTTAATGCCATCATGCCTTAAAAATGGAGGAAATAGTTTATATCTATATTTTTTATTATTATTGAGTATTACCTAGTTATTAGGTTGGTATTATAATCCACTGTGATATAAGCACCATGAAGACAGGGATTTTATTAAGCTGGTTCTCTAATACATTCAGAACAACAAATAATAGAGCTGACATATTGGGCATACTGAAAAAATGTATCTTCTCTAGAAAGCAAAGAAAAATCTTTGTGTACTTTTGAATGTGCAGTTATCACATATCCGTTGAAGTGTGGTTCAAATGCTATTCCTCCATAATTTGTTTATTGCTTTATCCCAGGAAAAGAATCAATTCTCACCAAACAGTCACTGGTGCTCCTTTGCAATGTCTATTACTTCCTACCATCTATCGTAGTTAATTGGCTTCTGTTTGATATATTTTTTATTGGATAGAAAAGTGAGAAGCTGAAAGAGGGTAGTGTGTGTATTCCCCATTATAAGGCAAGAAGATACGGAGAGAGGTAGACCAGATGTGGATGGGATCTTTCAAAACACAAACATTTGGGTGCACCCTGGGACTTCGAGCTCTATGTTGATCAGGAAACACAACTTTTATTGCAGTATCCCCTGCTGACTCTAAGAACAAGTTCACTTCCTGTTATAGTTCACTTCTAATGGCTTTAGAATTTTACCCCTCCCTCCTGTCTTACAAATAGTAGACTTTAAAACTTCAGTATAGAAGGGTAGAAGTAGAGATGGACTCTTCCAAATAATGCAGCCATATCCCTGACAATAACCTGTTCTTAGAGCTAGTACACCATACCTACCTCTATTCTGACAATCTTCTAGATCAAGGAAACTGTAATTTGACAGCAGGCACTTTTGTCTGCCTTCTCTCCTGTTCTTAAATCTAACCTGTTCATCTATGTGTGAAGTGGCAGGAAGGAGACAAATACAAATTTTATATGAGAAAGTGCCACATCCTCTCGATGTCCCATGTATTGACTCATGCTGTCACCCAATTGTGATCCATAGATGATGTTTCTTTCTTATTCTCAGAACTGGGCTTGCCATGGAGTGTTGGTGATGGAATTCAGCTCCTGTATCTCAAATGCTCCATTTTCTGTAGGACATAGAATTCACTCTATCTCTGCTTTTTGATATTTGAGACTATGAGCTGTTTTCAACAAATATAAACAATGGCTGTTTATCAGTTGGCTTCTGCCTCAATTTGGGTTCCCAGAAACAGATACTGAAATGGAGGTCTCTGTGCAGGACTTTTATTGGTGAGAGTTCCCTTCACTATTGTCCTAAATTTGGGTAGGTGGTTTTCATGCTCCTGTCCCCTGGAAAGAGGATGTGATCTTGACAAGAGAACTGTCTTTATCTGAGGCAATTCTCCAAGGTACTTGACTGCTGAGAGCTGTCAGCTGACAGTAGCTGAGGGATGAGTCCCTTTGTCTTAAAGGCAGATCTGGACAGAGTTCCACATGGTCCCGTGTATTTGCTAAGGTCCCAGCTACTGACATAGGGGGAAATGTCTTGATTCCTTATTATTTGCAAATATATCATAAGAAAATCTGGTGACCTTCCTGGGAGAACAAGATGTGTTCTCAAAGTGTGATACTAGAAATGCCAGCACTATGGGGGGAACATTTTGAGTTCTTATTTAAAATAGAATAAGAATCTCTGAGGATGGGTTCAAGGTTACTCTATTAACTAGCACCTTGCCCAAACCAGATGAAACAGACTTTCCCGATTTTATGGAAAAGGTTATTACTATGTAAGAGAGAGTCCCCTTGAAGCCCTAAGTCAAAGCCATCTTTCCCTATAGTTGTGTGTGAGTGTGTGTGTGTATGTGTGTTTTGAATGAATAAAAATTCATTTTGATTATGTGACACACCTCATAATTTAAGAGCATGTGGTATTTTAAAGCTTATTTTAATGAACAATTTTGGTAGTTTGAAGATTCAGTGTATTTCATTGTTAAAATGGATTTTGAGTGAGTGTTGAAATATCTTTGAAAGTAGAGTAAATCCATTTTACTGTATACAACTTTTAGCAATTTAAGCATCCATAAGCAACCTTAGATATCCAAAGTTCCTTTAAAGGCCTTAGGCAAGTGGGAATGTGATTGAATGGTAGACAAGAGTAGATAGCAGGCAAGTGACTTCCAGCTTGTGATAACCTAGGATCTACCGCAGAAAACGGTTTTGTGCACGGGGACTGTGGGAGGTGACACAAATGCTTTCCTTTAAGATAGGCCATGGTTTCTTTTTTTAGTCATCACAACAAATTACCTTCATCATCATTAACATCTTTGCTCTATCAGCGCCTGTGACTTCTCATACCCACTGAATGCTAATGACTCCCATTTTATTTATCCATCCCTAACATATTTGCTAGAATCCAGATTTATTAATTCAAATATGTATTTAAAGTCTCCATTTAGATATCGTATAAGCTCCTGAATGCTAGCATGGTTGCAAGCAAACCTTTTATTCTCTATCCCCGTCTCCCAAACCTGTTACTTTGCTAGCCTCCTCCGTTTTAATAAATAATGTCATCATACTAGAAACTTGGAGATCAACTTTGATGCATCACTATTACTACTTCAAACCTTCCTTACACCTAACGTCGTGTAATAGCCCGTAACTTATCCCCCTTTCCCTCTTCTCTCCACGCCACTCCCATATTTTCTCCCTACAGCAGCCAGTGCACTTTTTAAAAACCATCAAAGGCTTTTCATCATATAATATATTTATAATATATCGGTGCCTGCCAGAGCCTGCGAGTCCCTACTTGGTGGGCCCGTGTTCATCTTCCCAAATCTTTTGTCATCTTTCCTTTAGTCATTCTTCAAGGCACGCTGGCATTCTTTCTGATTCTAGAAAAACAAAAACAAAAAGCCAATTCCTGTCTGGGGATGATTTTTCTTGCTGTCTTTTTTCTTCCTGGAAGGTCATGTCTTCAGATCTTCTCCAGAAAAGAGTCTTGTTGTTCACACATCTGCCAGTCTTTCCCTGACAACTCAATCTATGTTAGCCTAGTTACTCACCCTCTCCACTTTTCTCTAATACATCACCTTGTTTTATTCATTACATTTATCACAATGCTATTTGTTATTGTTTATTTATTAAGAGTATTCTTCTCCCAAGGTAACGCAAATTCCACAGAGCAAATAAATTGCTTAACTTATTGGCCACTGTGTTTTCAGCTTTAGGAATAATAATTTACCTATTGAAAATGCTCAACAAATATTTTTGAATTAATAACAATCATGATACTAACAATCAGTAACATTTATTAAGCACTTACTATGTACAGGTTATCAGTAAATTAAATGTACTATTTCATCCCGTTCTTACATGATGTTATAAGATACCACTATGGTGAGAAAATTACACTTGTAAGAAATTATAGTTTTATCCTATATAATTTAATAATTTTATGTATGACATGTAGTTAAGGACATGGGGTGGTCACTAATTTTTAACAACTTTTATATCATTTTATGGTGAAAAAGAATACACTAGAGTAGTATTTGTTAATTGATTATTTATATAGAATCCACACATATTTTTTGGACATGTCGAGAGTGTACTTACTTGAAGCAAATTGATTTGTACCTGGAAGTAGAAAATCTGTTAGTCACACACAGATCTTTATTTAAGAGTTTATTTAAGATATTTTAACCAGAGTTGTTTTCTTCTATTAATATAAAATATTGTTGAAATGTTATCAAATAGTTATGGAAGATAACTTATGGGAAAGGTAATCATTGATCATAGAACCTCATGGAACAATACTGTTGAAAAATAAAACACAAAGGAATCGTATGACCCTCCATCTTGGCTATGTAATAAAACATAAATTAGTGCCTCTGCGTTGGACTAAGATACCAAGGTTTAAAAGTCTGAATTTCTGATAAACTTCCTGAGTGTTAACTAACTACACTCAGTGTCATGCTTTCATTCCAAATCTGTTGAATGTGAAATGTATGTCATTGACTTAAGCAAATGGGCTGGGGAATTTAAGAAAGCTGTAGAATAACTAAACTTAAAAAACTAAGTCTTTTTGTTTTGGGGGAGGGTGCAGGGTGTGGAGTGAGAGCAATAAATTTGCCTTAATCCCAGTAGCATCTGGGGTTAGGGTCAGAGAGGGAAATAATTAACCAGTTTAGATCTGGATGCCACCTTCAATTTTTTTTCTTTATGATATTTAAAATTGATAAAGCTAATATTAGTAACAGGAAAGACTTGCCTCCTACTGAATTCCACATTCTTTCAATCATTCTGTTTGATTGATATCATGATCCACATCTTTAAAAGAGAAAACACAGACTCGGATATTTAAATAAATTCCCAAACAAGATACAAAACAAAAGTTCAAATCCAGGTCATCATACTTTAATTCCTATGTCCATTAGAAAGCACTGGACCCCGATCTATGGCATTCCTTTGCTTATTCTTTACCCACTTCTTCCACTTCTGTTTATATAAATTCAGTGCAACAGTACTTAGTGAACAACACGATGCCAGAGCCTATAGGAGGTACCAAAGACATAAGAATACACAGGTGGATACGATTCATAAATTTTTGTTGAGAATTAAATGCAATATTTTTTTGTGAAATGCTAAGGTCATTGACTAAGTTGTAACAATGTTCGACAAATCTTTTCATCTCTTCCCTTCTCCTATATTATTTCTATTATTATTATTATTATTATTATTATTATTATTATTATTATTCAGACACTATTCCTGTCCTCGAGGAATTTAAATCTAATGGAAATAACAATTATAAATACAAGTAACATTATAGGAAAGCATTTTGATAAATGTAGGAGGTGTGATGAGTTTAGGAAATGATTCTTAGAGTATTTTGCTTAAGAGACATCTTACACTTTGAATATGATTTAACTGAGTAAAGAACAAAAAGGCCTCAACATTAAAACTTTCTCGAACAGAGACATCAAAGAAATTCAAGAATCCCAAATCAAATTGCCCCTGAAGATGTGACCTTGATATTGAGTAGAGGGTGGTAGAAGATTCCTTTCCAGAAGATTAAGACCCACCATCTTCCACATAGGTTATCAATGTTTCTGAGGTTGATAAATCTCCCAACAGAATCCAGATCCATTCAGAAGTGTCATATTTCCCTATAAGAGAGGACCAACAAGATGAAACACTGTGGTGGTCCACATGGATTCCTCTCTCCTAAGATTCCCTTTAGATCTAAAATGGTCTATGCCTGATTCAACAAGGAGGCTTTTCTACGGCTTTATAGAAGCGATGACTCCATTGATTCCTGTTCTGGACACTGCGTCCATGAAAGGGGCAACATTACATTGTCTGATCTGAGTCCTTCCTGTCCCTGCCCAGCCATGGTGACTTGCAGTGATTTTTTTGTAATCATAGATTAGTTCAGCTATGATGAATCTGATTTTCACTTAAGTCTGTGCTGATTTCCTCCTGTGAGCCACTGCTGGATCTCTGCCAAGGATGCTTCCTCACCTGGAATCTTGTTTAGAGTTTCAGGCAGAAAGTTGGCAGCTCGGATATTTGTAGTCATAGTAACTCCAGGGGAAGATTAGGGAAGTACTCATGTGAGGATGTCTGGCCGTCTGAATGTGCGGCAGTCTTTCCTGATTCAGCCTTCTATCCATTCATTCACTGACTCATCCCAAAACATCCATTGATAATGCTCTACATGTCCTACAGTGTGCTTGATCCTGGAAATACAGAGTTGAAAATTATTTAGACGCTGCCTTTGAAGAGATCAGTCTTCCTCATTATTGAGACGTCTGCAAGCCAACCCCTCGCTAGGTAGGTCCTTAAAATGCAGGGAGAAGATGGATAGGAGGACTGTCCAGACAGTATGGGTTGTCTAGAAAAAACATAAAAACAATTAGCAATTAGCGTCCACGATTCATAGATTATTTTTAATCTACTGATATTGACAGTCATGAAAGCAAACAATTCAATACAATGAGAGAAGTGCCACATAAAGACATATGGCAGGGACTATAGCAGTGGTTCGCAACCAGGGACTATTTTGCCCTACCAGGTGATGTATTCAGGAATGTCTGGGGACATGTTTAGTTGTCACAGCTAGATAGTGCTACTAGCATCTAGCGAGTGGAGGACAGAGATGCTGCTAAACATCTTACAATCCATAGGAAAGCTCCCTGCCGCAAAGAGTTCTCCAGCACCCAATGTCAATAGTGCCCAGGTTTGAGAAGCTCTATGTATATATAGACACATACACACAGCTATGAGTGCAAAGCAAGCTTCGATTAACTGTCCTGGGGACAAGAAAAGTCTGTCCAAAAGAGAGGGCTTTCCAATTTGGTGATTGTGTCTTTCATCACAAATTAGTATGAGTGCCCATAACCTTGAAACATTGCAGAACAAATACTGAGCAACGGAAATCCTTTTCTGTTCATTTATCTTATCCAGAAATTACTAGGCAGTATTTTTCCATGTGGTTTTGTTAGATATTCCCAACAGCCCTGTGAAGGATATAGAGCAGATACTATTTTGCTGTGTAACTTAAAATTCATTGTGTTTTCTTTATTTATATCTCTCATTCCCTGAAGTCACTATTGTTAGTAAATGGCATTGCTCATCAAGTCTAATAACTGCCTGAAATAAACCAGTCCACTCCAGCAGCAAAGATGATGGAGGAGAGCTATCAGGATTCTTTACAAATAAAATGATAATGTTTTGTTGGACAGAAAGTTATATTTGGGGGGATTAAGGGTTGGGTGCCTTGTGCATTTTATTTTTCCACCTCACTAGAGTCCTTCTGCATTCCAAGGGCAGCCTGGTTAAATAATATGGCCAACCCCATCATTTTGAATGGGAGAATACTTAATCAGATCCTTGAGAAGGATGTTGATTCTACAAATCCCCCCCTAAAAACTAGCCAATAAAAATACAGAATTGTGCAGATGTCACATTTGCCAAGAAACTGAATACAGAGAGAATGTGGGTGAGCTTTGTTAGACATTTCTCAGACGGGCCTCCCACCTGCAGGCAACACCAGCATTCATTAGGTAGTCAACTCCTCAGCTGCCTTGTACCAACTAGAGGTGTGTCCAAAGCTCCACTTGACCACTTGCCCATTTGCAGCTCTTTCCTTTCCAAACAACTCACCAACTGCTGCTTATTCTACCTTCTAAATATTTCTCTAATCAGTTCTTTAATCTCTGCTGACCAATGCACATCTAGTTTTGGCCACAGGATAGCTATCGCCTTTTTTTTAATGTTTTGTGTACCCATGTAACATGCAAGCTATTACTTACCTCATATATTTATCTAAATTTACAAACTTAAATGCATTTATGTAAAGAGAACCCTTAGGTCCCAATCATGCATGGAAAACCAGTTCAGAACAGAAAAAAGATAACCTTAAAGTAATTACAAGTTAAAAATAAGTGGTGGGGGAAAGTTGTTTAGTTCTAGTTGGAAGCCATTGCCTGGAGGTCAGCTCTGACTGCTGAGAGGGAATTAGCAAATTTTAGAGAGGTGTGAACAACCATCAACAAACTGAGACCTCTTACTTTGTGTAATCTGGAGGACTGAAATAGCACTGAAAAGAGAAAGTCATTATGTAAATGGTGTTATTTTTAACCTCTTTTGCACCCTGTAATTTATACCATGACTCACTCACTTTGGAAAGTGCTGATCCAGAGCTTGTCATCTTAGCCTGGACCCTGGTAAGGCATTGAAATTGGTGTTCACACGCCTCCAAAATGCCTGCCACATGAGGGGCCCCCATCACTCTCCTTTTCCACAAAGGCTGGAATTTTGGGTTGTTGTTGTTTTTATTTACCTTTTATAACTTCAATAAATGGTTCAGAGTACTCATTGCATGGTGTGGGTCCCCAGTAAAATTTGTTACATGGAAGTAGATGTTTTTTGTTTTGTTTTTTAATTTCTGAAAGGTGTGATTTGAGTAACTAAGGAAAATTGAAAGGCATGAATGTAGTTGTTTTCTTTCTTTTTCTTCAGCCTATAATAATAATTAGCAATTACAATATAAAACTTACTTGTAATATTTATAAGATAAAACAGAGGCAAGAAGTGTTCTAAGTAGTTGAATATATTCGCACATAAAACATGTCAGAAAACTTGGACACAGTGAGGTCCAGTATCTTGCCCAATATTTCATACCTAGTTATTGGCAGAGCCAGAATACTGCTAGGTTTGGACAGGGTCAGCCTTCTGAATCGATGTGTTTAGCCATCGTGTGAGTAGCTCAAAGTTGAATCCACTCCATTAGAATCTTTGCTTTGCCAGTGTCACCAAGTCTTCTCTTTCTGTGCCAAGGCTTAAGATTTAAAATACAGCAAGGTTGAAAAAAATGCCTTGGTGCTTCTAGTAGTAGGCACTATAGTTCAGGAGCAGTCAAACAAATACTCCACTGCCCATTGGCTTCAAATGCACGTGTAGATTTTTATTGTCACATCATTTCTCATCGTCTCTTTTGGGAAATATCTCCTGCAATGATGAATTCAAACAAAGCATTAGAATAGTCATACTAAAAATAGAATTATTTGAAAAGTGCCATCTACATGCAGACAATGCAACATCAGAGCAAGTTCCTGTGGCATCAAATAACTGCAAACTAGAATTTCGGTAATATTGAATGCAAAACCTAGAAGTTAGAGTCTGAAAATAAGACCTGTTATTTTAATTTGTGCACGTATTAAAGATTAGAATCATATTCTATAGGTCCTTCTGTGGAACCTATAGTGTGGTGACTAGCATCATTGCACTATATTAGCATCATCTAGGAGCTTAAGAAATAGAGAATCTTGGGCTTCTCCCCAAATACACTGAACTAGAATCTGCATATCAAAAAATAACCAGATTATTCATAGGCACATTACATTTTGAAATTCAGTTCTGTAGACTAAATCCAATGTGTTTATCTATAAAATTAAATATATTTGTGAAAAAATACTGTTTTCCTGTGGCCATTAGGCATTGCATAATTTTGAAACATGTACATAATACATCTATAATGAATGGATGAATTGAGAGCATAAAATGATCCAGAGATAAGCAGAACTGACAAACCTGAGGCCTAGAAAATTTAAATTATTAATGAGATCTAAATAGAAATGATTTACTATACACTTTATGATAACTATATATCCTTTTAGATTCAAATCAGTAACTGATATGAAAGACTATGCTTTTTTGCAAGAGTTGAAAGTATTATTCTCTTAGCCAGTAGAGGAATCCGGTATCCAGTATATGTCTTTCCATGTATCAGGAACTGAAAGATTGCCCCCATTTTCTTGTGTAGAATAACCTCGGGAGCACAGAAGAAAGGAGACATTACTAAAATCAGAGCAGTCTTTCAGAGGCTAGAGTGCATCATGATTTATGATTATAATAATTATACTAGGTGACCCTTAGTGGATGCCAGGCACGGTTCCAAATGCTTAATGTATATCATCTCATTTATCCTTTCTAACAACTCTGGGAGGGAGGTATTATTATCGTCTTCGTTTTATACATTAAGGAAGAGAACAAGTAAGCAATTGGTTCATGGTAGTTAATAAAAGAACTGGGTTTTGAATTCAGTCAATCTACCTTTAGACCCCATATTCTTAACCTCCATCCTATTCTAATTCACAATGGGAAATTCATCATTTTATACCCTCTTTGCTAATTAAAATTTAACTCATTGTGATTCTCCATAGCCTGACTCTTTAACAGCATGCACTTTTGTTTTTCAGCTGTACTGATGGGTAATTGACACACAAATAACTGTTTATCTTTAATGCATACAATTTGATGAGTTTGTATATGTGCTACGTGTGATACCATCACCACAATCAAGATTATAAACATATCCATCACCTCCAAAAAACAAAATTAAAAAAAAGAATTTTTGCTTTGGATAGGCACAGATTTACTGGATGTTAATCCTTCTCAGACTTTAGATAGAATGAGACACTGACACAGAGCTCCAGTTCTGTGTAAAACACACAAACACAAATAATTAGCTTTCTGCCATTTAGGTTAGAAGTAGCTCTGCTATTACTAGTCACTAGATAGAAGAAAAGGACAAGAAGAAAACGTAGTTTTGCTAATTTTATATGAAGATTATCTGGCTTTTTATGTTATGAGGTAGAATTGTTTTCACATGGTGGACATTAACTCTATAAGATACCATCGGGGTCTGAAACGTGCTGTGTGTGAATTCTATAAAATGGGCTTTTGTAGCTCGTGCCAGACATGATCAAAAGGGTGACATGTTTGCAGGGCTATCTTGAAAAGAGTTCACAATATCAACAGTTCCACTTTCTCATTTTCACAGAAGGAAATCTAGTATCCCTCTCAAGACATAGCATGTCACAAATACTAGACTAAACATTTGGAAATAAAGGTGAGCTCCAGGGAGAGCTTCCAAAGGCCAATTTGTACACCCTGTCTTGAGCACTGTTTTCTGACAGACAGTGAAAGATGCCATTCTCCAAAAGGACGAGCTTATTTATTTGGGCTGTCTGCTGTAGGCTTGTTTGATGTTTCTTTGGCTCTTGATCTCTGTTTGAGTTAAGAGAAAGAGAAGGAGAGAGAGAGAGAGAGAGAGAGAGAGAGAGAGAGAGAAATCCTTATTAAATTGGTAAAGTTCTGACTCTAATTTTAGAAAAGAGAATGCCTTAACCCAGCTAGAAATACAGGCCTACCTTGGTTTGTCTTTCTCTGGCTTCCATAGGTCTTTGCTATGGGCTGTACTCCAGCTTTCCCTGCTGGCTCAGACCCTCGTGCTCCCTGAGGCAATGCCAGCTAGCAAAGGAAGGAAGATATTAGACGCTTTCAACACACTCTCACCCCCTTTGTGAATCTACAGAGCATTAAGATTAAGTTGCTACCTCATATGTAGGATCTACTGGCCCAACTTTGCTTATCAAACTCAGCATAATCAGAATTGACATTTGGCTACTAAGGTTAGACTGAGTTCCTAAACTCTCTTTCTTATTCCATGGACTTAGCCTAATTAGTAGCACCATCCTTTCCATTTTTCTCCTTTTCGTCTCTCTCTCTTTCTCTCTCTCTCTCTCTCTCTCTCTCTCTCTCTCTCTCTCTCTCTCTCTCTCCCTCTCCCTCTTTCGCCCCCTCCCCCCCTTCCTCTCCCCCTCTCTATCTCTCTATCTCTGTCTCTGTCTCTCTTTCACTAGTGCATTTATTTAACAAACATTTTTGAGGGCTATTCTATGATTATCCATGGAGATCGTTGAGAACCTAATAAAAATGTCCTAATTTTTGGAGAAGCCATATGGAATTTCTTTTTTGGGGGGTGGGGTGGGGGTAACTATTGGGATTATTCCAGAAACCCAAGGGTATCCAGGCCCTCTCCAAGAATAGAACTGGGAAAAGCCATAAAGAATTCAGGTAATCCTAAATCCTTGTTCTTCTCTTCTCTGCTTACCTCTAAATCCGCACCATATTCTCACTTGTACAAATTGCTTTTCTCTTTAGCTTCATGTGCATAGCACATCTGTTTGTGTTAAATTGTCTCTATCGTGAAAGTAAAACCAAACTTACCTATGGTCTCTCAGTCATAATTCCAAATTTGCCAGAAACACAGTCTGATTGGTCCAGCTTGCTTGAGGTGGAATGCCAACACAAGATTAGTCTGGATATGAAGGTAAGACAAGATACTGCAGTCTTTTGGTACATTTTGAACATCATCCTAAAGGTAATAAGCAGCTATTAAAAGACATTAAACAGGGATCTCACATGATCACATTTACATTTCAGAAAATACATTAAAAAGATTTTATCTTGGTGCAAGAGTGGATGTTAAAATATCTCCCACACCGCTAATGGCAGTGTAAATACTAGACACTGATCATCACGATTATTCATGCTGAGCATGCATGTAACCAAGTGACTCATTAATCCCACCCCAGGTGTGTTACCCAACGGAGATGCATGAATAGATGCACTAAAAGAGATGTGCCAGAAATGTATAGCAACGTTATTTGTACTATCTCCAATCTAGAAATAAACCAAATGCTCATCAAGGGTAGAGTGGATCATTAATTATGGTATAAGCATATAATGGAATATTTTGCAGCGATGAGAATAAACAAATCACTGCTACATACAACGTTGAGGAATCTGACAAACAGAGCATTAAACAAAAGAAGCCAGACATAAAAGAACACATACTGTGTGATTCCATTCATACAGATTTTGAATCCAGATCTACAGTGTTTGAACTCAGGATACTGGTTGTCTCTGGGGAGAAGAATAAAAATAGTTTTGGAAAGGTGGTTTCTGAGTACTGGTGATATTCCGTTTCTTTATTGGGACAGATGTGTTACACCTGGAGTTTACACTGTAATAAATCATTGAATTGTACAATTTCTATTTGTGCATTTTCATTACGTATTTTGTAATTCAATATAAAAGCTTAATAAAGCAAACAATAAAAGATGGTAAGAACGATGGCAGTAGTCCAGGTAAGGACTGGTTATAGCCCAGACCAAAGATATAAGAATAAATAAGTAGATTAAAATGATGTAATGTAGATGTGTAAAAGCTTAGTGATTGATCGGTGAGGAATCAGATAATTTTCAGAATTTTGGCTTAAACTAATTCTCCCTTTCTTTTTTGCAAACTTCTGAAAGGTGTGTCTATACCTTGTTCGTATTATCCTCATGGCACCTAGCACTACAATTGGCATGAGATAAATATTCAATAAATGTTGAATTAATAAATAAACACCATGCTTTCCAATGAGGGGAGAGGCTCTCAGTATCGAACGATAAAGAGAAGGAGGAAAGCAAAATATTAAGCTGTAGTGCTTCCAGTGTTATGTCAACCGAGGAAAAAAAGAGAGTAGAGTTGTTGGGGACAGCCGTGCCGATGCCCTCATTGGGTGTCACGGACACACCGGTGAGTCCTGACTCGGGGTGGGAGACCATTTACTGACAACCCGCACTGATCCTAACTAAGCCTTTTGAAGTTCTCGGTGGAGAGCCAAGATGAAGTAAAAATAGCATCGTGTTATTCAGAGTCTGATTGATGAGAACAGTTGCATAAAGGTTTCTTGTTAAACACATCACATAATGCTCTTTGTGTGATTTTGGTTTCATTTGCTCATCTGATTAGATTTCACTTCCCAGCAGAGGAAGTGGTTGGTATTTGTATGTCTGAAGCTGCTGTGTCTGGCTGCCCTAGACTATGTGGATATGTCTGGAGAGAGAGAGAAATAGGACAGCCAGAGCTTACCCACTGGTTTTGCGTGGTCGCCGAGAACGAACAGAGGTTGGGTGGCGTGCAGAGTGCAGTCAGGCCCAGTAGGAACGCCTGCTCACGACTAGTTCCACTCTGCCCCCTCTTCTGCCCTGTAGAAAGCTCCCAACAGTCAATTCTCAAAACGTTTCTCTTTCCTTTTGGTAAGTAGAAGTTTTTCTGTAACATGTTAGATACTTAACCACTTTCCTAAAATGTGGGTCCTTAGAAAAATCAACTTTCTTTGAAAAACAAGACTCTGAGGTTTGTGGTTATGAACAAACATTTTCCAGCCGGGAGCAATGGGATGTTGAGTGAGGCCCACTGTGTTTTCCATCTCTGCACATTCCCTTGTCACAGACATGTGACACCAGCAAAGGCATTTAGCTGTACGGGCCTTGTTTTCCTTAACTGGAAATGGTGAGAGTAGTGTCTGTACCTAATGGTTTTATTAATACCCCAATATTGAAAGCATATATATTTAAACCCTATAGTGATTCCTATCATTGCATAGCCATTAGTTTTGGTATTGGATTATGATTCCATGTGTGGGTGGTTGTGTTTTCTTCTATATCAAAAGGCCCTAACTGCTTTACTTTGGGAATATTATAATTAATTTTAAACTTTTGCTCCAAGTTATTGTTTTCTCATCATCAACCATCAGTATTATCCCTGTGGACCAGTGGCCATTAGTACTCCCACTGTTCTCTCTTAATCTGTGAAATCAGGCAGCGACAGTCACAGGAACCATATGTAAACTAAGAGCAGGGTCTGGGTTCATGCCTCAGGCGCCCTCATGAGCGTGTGCTTGAACTCTCAGGGCTGGTCCTCTGTGCCCTGCCTCTTGGCTGCTCAGAGTTCACCTCTACATCCTTGAAGATCCTTATCCAGTAAGGGAGGCCTTGTTGATAAGTTTTAGAAATTCTTCATTAAGTCACACTTCTGTGTATGAGGGACGAAGGCCCTTGCAGGTCTGTGTAGAGGTGAATCGCAAATGTCCTGAAGAGAAGAGTACGGTGTGTTTGGGGGGATGGGCGCTGCTATGCTCATCTGAAAAACACGCCAAGGTTAAGAATAACTGCATGTACTTGTTCTGATAAAAGGGCAGATGGCCAAAACCTGTTTTACCAATCGGGAAATGAGCCCCAATAGAAGAATGTGATTGGGGCACTAGACACAAAGATGTTGCAAAAGCTAAAAGGCCAAAATGGGGGTGGTGGTGGTGGTAATGAGTCAATTGCAATAGTATTAATAACTAAAAGTCGCACCATCCCTAGGAACGAAGGGACAAATGTCATGTTCTAGTGCCCATGATATGGTTTCACCTAATGGTAGCATGAAATCTCAGTGGTAAGGGCGCCCTCCCTGGAAGAATATGCAATAATGGAAACTATTGCATATTTATCCATCGGCAATGCCTCCCAAAGCGTTGAGAGAAGGAGAGGGAAAAAGGCTGGCCCCGTCCCCTATCCTATCCTCCCATTTTCTGCCAGGGCATCCCTTTGCCTCAATAGAACTGAAAACTGGCTTAGTGAGTGTAGTTTGCAGGGATGCACGCAGAGCAAGTAAAGGGAAAGGAGCACATCTGAAAGCAACTAGGCAAATGGTCAGCTCACTGGTGAAAGATAATTGGTCGTAATCAAGGGGTAATATTTGTGCAAATTCCTGTGGGAAGTGTGTTAAAAGACCCAGCATGTCAGGGAAATGAGTGGGCAGACTGGAATCCAGGGCTGTCTCACAAATGGATGAAAACAAATGCCTTGGATTTCCATGTTACATACACATTACTCTTCATCCCTTTGGTGTGGTCAGAACTCAATCCAGAGGAACAAAAACTATGTTAATGACCTTAGTTCTATTAAGTGATTGATACTAACATCTCCCTGTCTACGGATACACTGAGCTTATGATAAGTGTCTATTGCTCTATAGCCTCTTTTCTTCAAATTCTCAATCTCCGGAGTACACATAGAGCCACAAATCTGGCAGAATACCCAGGAAAAGCAATTAGTTCATTTAAGACGTATTTAAATATGTTGAATAAACAATTTTGTGTCTTCTATGCGGCCTATTACACTTGAGCTTGAGAAGTACTCATTAATAATTTTTTGGTTAATATCTACTTGAAACACTCTAACATTTCAAAATAAGACTGAGTCCAAAGAGCAGAGGGTTGGCAGGCAGATGATGAAAGAAGCTGAATCTCAACATTCCTCCAGAAAGCTGAGGTTTATAGAGGATTGGTTTCGGCATCTCCCCTGGAAACTTATGTTTGGAGAGTGGTCTAATACTAAACCAGTTCTGATTTTACCCAAGATTTGGGTATGAGACACTAAATTCGCATGATATTGTTGGAAAAATCCTTCCTTGGCTAGGAGTCAGAAATACACGTCAGATGCCAAACTTGCCTTTATTAGCTATGTGACCTTTAGTATGTCACTTAACATTGCTAAGATTTGGAAAATAGGGCAGTAGGCAGAGGGCAGGTAGATGTGTGAGTGGTGGTGGAAGGTAGGGGGGTTAGATTTATTGAGAGCAAAAGATTATAATATCCACTCAGTGGGTAGTAACTCTTCCTGCTGTGCCCATGTCCTTTAAGACGCATGTGCAAGGGACACAGAGATGGGCATTACAATGTGGCATTTGTTGCAACTAGTTATCACATCAGCTTGATCATATCAGCCACGGTCCCTAACCTTATCTTGACTTTTTCCTTCTTCAGGAATAATTTAGACTGATAAGCGAACCTTAAAATGTAGTGATTAAGCTTATCATCTCAGGAGTCAGATAAATATAGGCACCAATCCACAACTGCATGACCTTCGCTAAGGTACAAACCATTGTGAAGCCTATGTTTCCACATCTGCAAAATAGAAAAAAATAACAGTTTCTGCCTCAATGCTGTATGCACTGCACAAGGGGGGAAATGCATTAAACCTCTTAGTACAGCACCTAATGCAAGGCATCAATCAACTCTGGATGTTAATACGATTGTGAATTATTAATATTTTAATGACTGTAGTTATTTCTATCTCGCTCACGCTCTTTAGCCATTTAGCCATCTTACCTGCATGATGCTTTCACCTGGACTGTGTTTCTAGCTACTTGATGTTTTTTTGTAAGTGAAATGTCAGTCCTCGGGGGCCTCTCTTGGGTCCACTTCCCATTCACGTCCTAACTACTTCCCTGTCTTTTCCAGGTATACTGGGCTGGGTTTCTCAGGGAAACAAAAAAAACAAAACATCTATCAAGACAAGGATTCATGGGAATGTAATTTAATCTGGAAACATTTCCAGAAAAACAGGATAGAAGAGTGGACAGTGGGAATAAAAGAGACCACACAAGAGCGTGGTATCAAAGTCCTGGGAAGGAAAATATTGGCTCAGTCCTCCAGGTGAGCTCTAGTGACAGTATGGGTTACACACAGGTGTGCAGGTAATCGCTCTGAAAAAATTGGAATTGTCCCAAACAGACAGCAAGATAACTAGCTGTATCTATCACTTATTGGCTGATGGCTGGCCCCAGGCTCTTGAAGCTCTTGCTGTACTAAAGCAAGGCAGCTGTTGACTGCCTGAGGGCAAGCTGCCTACCAGGAATCATACTGTGTGTCCCCGAAAATAAGACCTAGCCGGATAATCAGCTCTAATGCGTCTTTGGGAGCAAAAATTAATATAAGACCCGGTCTTATATTAATTTTTGCTCCAAAAGATGCATTAGAGCTGATTGTCCGGCTAGGTCTTATTTTTTGGGAAACAGGGTAGATTCTAGCTGTTATTGGTGAAAGCACACTTGGAATTTACATACAGTAGTAGATCCTCAACATTCTCACCACACACACAAAAAAGGTTAACTATGGAAGGTGATAGATGTGTTAATTATCTTTATCTTGGCAATCATTCCACAATGTGTGTGTGTGTGTGTGTGTGATCAACACCTTGCACACTTTAAATGTGTACAATAATATGTTTCAATTATTCCTCAATAAAGTTTTTAAAAGTGGGGGAGGGTGAAGAGATTCCAGGGAACATTGGCAGCATCCTTGATATCAGCAGTACTGACAGTCAGGAGTTTCCCTGAACATAGTATTTGCTCTATGTACTTTCACCCTCATCTCATGTACTTGGGTAAAGGATTATTATTCTCCACTGACAGACAGTGAAGATGAATTTTATGTAATAAGAGTGTATGTACAAGTAGACATAAATATTTTTAAATTTATGTTTACCGATCAATGATATTTGGTCTTCCTATGAAAACAGGCTATTTAATGGAATTTATACAAATTTATTAATACTACAGTGCTTTAAAAAAACAAGAAAGCCTTTGATAAAATGTATTTTTATTTAAAAGGTCTGTGCTTTATTTACATCTCTGCTCAGTCACGACAGCTTAGTTGTCAGAAGTTTGCAAAGATGGATTGCGTAGAAAAATCCCAAAAGAGTGAAAAGAGAATGCTTGTCTCTTCTCTGGGGGAAGGAAACATACTTTTCTTACATAACACATGATAGTTACTGTTACACTGCTTATTAGAACCTCTTCTTAATAATATCATAGCCACTGTCAATTTGCAATTATACATGTTTTAAACAGCTGAGTAGAGAACAGCTGGCTTTCTGCCATATCTTCCTCTCTCTAGCTCCTGCTGACCAGTTGAATCTCTCACAGCAAGTTAGGGATTGAAATCGGAGGTTGATATAATGGACCTTAGAGTTCTCCATTTATCAGTTGCTAGAATGAAGAAAGAGTTGAGAAACACCTAAATTCCTGATGTCCATTGAATCTGACATGTAAATAAAGCAAACTGTAGTAACCAGGGTCACATACAGCTCTTCTAGCCAGCAACCCATCAGCTTTTCTCATGGGAAAAGAGAACCAACAGTGGGATCTTCCTCCCAGACTCCTGGAACCCCAACCTGCCTTTCTTTTCATCTGAGTTAAGACGTTTTGGTTGCCTGGATACAGCTGAGCTTGTGAAAAAATGTCACTAAGCCGCTGTCATGATGGTCATTTTATTACCATGATTTATAAATGGATTATCTGTGAAAATGGTTCTAGTTTTAATCATGCTCCTGCAGGAAAAGGCCTATTCTCATTGGTTTGTTTCAATGACATGTCCTCATACTCTGATATTATACAGTGATTGGCAGATGCTTTGCAGCAAATGATATCCATCCTCTAGAAAGAATTAGTTAACTTCTAATAGCATTAACCTCAGGATGTGTATTCTGCGTACCCCTTCAATCTTACTTCAGATTTCTTCTTTTGAGGCATCAAACTCCCCCTTAGCTTTCGATTCCATTTTCCTCTAATTCTATTTCAAGAAGGAAGAAATCAGCAACAATAAATTGCTTCCATAATGTTCCGCATAATGGGAATCAGTCTTTGACGTTTCGTAAGAAATGGATGCCGAGTGGAGAATGGACAAAGATACACAGTTTCATCGATGTTGTGCTTCAACAAAATGATGTTGTGTCATGCTCCTGGAAGCTATCATATTATAATATTATCGGTGACTTATTGAGTGTCTCTCACATGTGGTATCATTACCTATATTGATCTTAGTTCTCAAAACAAGCTTTCAAAGAAGGGATCATCTTCTCCACTCACGGTCACCCAAGGGTTGGCTTGGTTAAGGGACATGGTTCAGTGATGGGAATGAGATTCTGATCAGGTTTCTGGGACCCAAGTCCTTACTTACTTTTATCATTGTAATGTTTACTAAGGTTTGTTCCATAGAGAAGTAAGCGTGTATAATCTCCAAACCTACTCCCCCCAACTCCCTTTCAAAAAACGTTTTAAAAGCCTATACGTTTTAGGGAAATAGTCATAAAGAATCCCTGTATATGCTAATGTTCTGAAAATTCTGGGAGGCTCCACTTCCTGTAGATCATTTTGTTTAACTGATCTTTCCCAAAACTTTATAAAGTACATGTTCGATTAACACCTACTAACAAAACCCTGTGCATCACATCTTGCGAACAGTTCCATGAGATTTTGTTGCAGTGTCTATATTTATGGATCTTTAAAGATTTGTTTATATTTTCAAGAGTTGAAGATAATTTTATCATATCCGTACAATACATAAACTCTAGCATATCTTGCTTTCTGCCCTTTGAATACCCTTCTTCTCTTCGCTAGCTCATCCTGCTGCGCCCCCTCCTTATGGGGGAGCTCATACTCTCAACCATCATTATCGTTTTTTTTCATCATCGTGACCTGTAACTGAGCACAAATGCCATGTGAGCATGGTGCTTTTCCTAATTTTATTTCATCTACCTTATGAAGATCAGAGAGATTAAACATTTCCCCCAAGATCACAGAGCTCTTAGAAAGTGGCTGAGCAGAGTCAGACTCCTGAACTACTTTTGAATCTTGGCCATAGAATCACAAGAAAGTGGACCTAGGTGTTATTTAATCCTAGTCCATCCTTTGCTCTTGAAAAAATTGGGTCTTTGAGGATTTAAGAGACAAGCTCAAGCATCAGAGTAAAAAAGCAATAAAGAATAGGACCCAGGCCTTCTGCTCATCAGGCCAAAGCTGTTTCCAGAAGGAACTTAGTGACACTCCTGGCAACATATCAAATAGATTTTCTACCACTTCCTCCTCATTTTAGGAGTTCAAGTGTGTGAATCAGGTCATCTAGCATGTGACATGCTCTGCACTTTAATGAGTTTTGTAACTAAATGGAAACTCCACTTTTAATTAACTAACAGTGATTAGCATATCAGTTACTCTAACTCATTACAAACAAATTCGACCAAAAATCTGACTACATGAGCATGAAATAAGCACTATTAAATTTCTATTTAATAGAGATTCAGCTAAACCACTAGCTCAACTACCAAAAAGCAAAAGCATCCCTTACTAAGATTTAGCTTGGAATCAGTATTATAAACTGCCTGTAGTGTTTGCTTCGTATGTTCATCCCATCTCTGTGGAACTGTCTGATCACCTGAATGATAATGAAATAAAATCAGATAAATCTTGGGTTCAACGGTAAGCTTTTGTCAGACATGATAAGTATTTTAATACATCTTAAGTTTTGAACACTTGCATGATTTAAGATTTCCTTTAGAAACGAAAAAGAGACTATAATCATACTCCTTTTTAGGAAACACAGATACAAACAAATCTGACCTACATTGAGCTGTGTTTATTTCCATTTATTAATATTCCAATTTTTTTAGAGGTGGTTAAGTGTGCTTCTTACAAACAGTAATGCCCTCAAGCACCACAGGATTATTTATGGATTATTAGTTGTATCTACTACTGAAGGGCAGTAAAAGGAACAGGAAATGCCTAGGCTACTCAAATGATAATCAGTAAAAAGAAAGGAAGGAAAGGAGGGAGGGAGGGAGGGAGGGAGGGAGGGCGGGAGGGAGGGAGGGAGGAAGGAAGGAAGGAAGGAAGAATACCTGGATTTGAAATTGTAGCATGATGACCACCAATAGGAGACATATTTACTATGTGGCAGGATGCAGTAAAGGAAAGAAAATGCCTGTGTTTTCAAGCTGAGAGATCTGAGTTTAAACTGTATTTCTCTATTGATTGTTCATCCTTTGGTAAGGTTATTAATTTCTGTGAGCCTTTAAATATCTTCATCTGACATTTACAGAGAGATTGCAATTCCTCCCTTATAGTTGCACCCTGTAAATTCAAGATAATTGAAGTAAAGTTTCTAACACAAGGTTCACACAGTAGGAACTCAATTAAAGGGGTGATATGACATCATCTTGTGATTGACATTTACATAAACATGGTATTACAAGGCCAGGTTTAGTGTCTAGTGGGTTAGGAAACTGGCAGGAAAAAGCTCATAGGTTGAAGGTCTGAGAATCTTTAGTGATGTCTGCTTCTTAGAGTTTGTACAACAATTGATACCTAAAGAAATCCAAACATATTTACTTCATTGATGGACTATAATCTCATTGGTGCTAATCAAATTTGAAACGCTGCACTATCTTTTAAAGTATACAATTATTTGTGAATAAATATGTGAGTGATGTAACCATGCCTGTTACAGATAATGGTCATGGAATAAATTCAGCTAAAAACAAACAAAAAACACTTCAGCAGGTTATCATCTTTAAAAGAAGGCAAAAACAGGACAGACGGTATATGAAAATATCATGAGATCATTGGGCTGTGTGATCTTTGCCAATATACTCATGTTCTGATTTCCAGATTGCTTACATGTCACATGACACTAATAAAAATAATAATATATGCATTACGTATACAATTATGTACACACACACGCACAACCAGTCTTTGGAAAATACCAATTGCTATTGGAGAGTCATTAGACACTAATTGTGTCTATTTATGTTCCATAATTATGTCTATTTATGTTCCCAAAATAACAATATTAAACAGAATATCAGGTTAATATTCCCTATCTTCTGTTTGTCAATATGACAATAGTCATATATCCAAGATGCAGGATCTTTGAATTAGTAAAGAAAAAAAAAATAAAGAAAAAAATAAATGGAAAGTCACTACTAGTATCGCCATCGTGAAATCTGTTTGGCTCAACACAGTATAGGATAGTAAGTCTATTTACCTGTGGCCTGATAGTTTGCTCAGAAATTAACTGCCCTCTTGAATCTCAGACCTGCTTGTGGTATAATTGATCCCTGGTATTAAAGTTCACACAGGCATGTGTGCACGCATACACACACACACACACATCATTCAGTTCTCATAGAGGGTATTATGATCTTATATTTTAAGTCAACAGTATGATTCATTGGATTTTCAAATATAAATTAAAAATTGAATACTTCTAGATATAACTTCAGTGTTTCCAAAGATGACGGTTCTGATACATTAGAGTAATCCTCATGTTCTTATTTCATTTCTCTTTCCATACATAAATTATTTTATAGCTTTAACAATTAACTGTAAGATTTTCAGCATGCTGTTTTGTTTTCTACATTTTGGTATCAATTGTCTCTCTTAAATCAGTAGAAAGTAAACCCTTTAGAAAAAAGGAAATGGGAGAGTGAGCATTTATTGAGAACCCATAATATGCCAAACATGGAACAAGACACGTCACAGGGATTATTTCCCTCAGTCTTCGCAGCCAGCCTGTGAGATGGGTATCATTTTGCTCACTTGACAAATGAGTAAGCCGAGGCCCAGAGAGGCTATCTTGAACCAATAAGTGGCCGCAGAGCTGAGCTTTGAATATGAATTTAGTAATTACAAACTTCAGTGTTTGCACTCTTGTTCTTCTGGATGTTAGAAATCATAACTCCCTTTCTATTTAACGTGTCAGTCATACGGAATGTCTCACTCAGTTTTATTTTTTGTTTGTTTGTTTTCTTTTTCGTACAGGGCCTCAACAAATGTCAGATAATGGTGACAAAACAAGCTTGGGTCAATGAAATCACTATTAAGGCTTGGTTTTGTTTTATTGGTGACGTTAATGAGAAACCAGAGTGAAAAAAAATCAATGTATTGGCTTTTCTCTGAATGAGAAACTCACGTGGGAACGTGGCAGTCATAGGGAAGAGATTCTTTTGCTGGTATGATGGAGTAGTGGTTTCCCTGTAGGGCCTTCTCTCTCATTTCTTTCATCAATAACACTGAGCTATCCTGACATCATCACCAACATCAGTTAATGGTGCTGAGTCCTTCCTCATGACTAAGGTCACTTGACTGAAGGTCGCTGGAAATGCCCTTCTGGTGCAGAGAATCCAGTGAACCTAAGCAACCTTGGAGTGCTTCTTGGAAATTGTCTCTCATATCTTAATGGTCTGCAGCTTCCTGTTGTTGGAAAATTGACTTTCCTGTTAAAGTGAAAGAGTTAGTGTTTATTGCCAAAACCATCAACACATTGGATATCCTTGCTTGTGATTTATTTTGAAAGATAAGACTTTTTTAGGAAGTGCTGCAAATGCTACACAAGCTGATACTTCTTCAAATAGAAATACACACGCACGCCCACACACACACACACACACACACACACACACTTGCAGTGAGAGAGAGAGACAGAGAGAGAGAGAGACAGAGAGGCAGAGAGACCGAGAGACGGAGAAAGAGAGAAATGCAGGCAGTTTTCATTGCTGACGCCGCTTAAAATGTCGTAGGTGCAACCATGTTGAAAATCTTTTAAGCAGTGCAACTTTTTTAAACAGATTAAAATTGTAATATGAATGCATGGGAAATGTATCTTTGCACATAGGGTTTTCTTTTATTCCTGAATAAGCCTGAGTTCTCACAAAGTCAGTATAATTACACAGAAGGCATATGTGAATGTAAAGGACTATGATTATGCACAAACTTTGAAGAGTTCTGAACAACACATGCACAGATCTTTATGCGGCAACACAGAGAGGGGAATTATCTCTCACAATGGAATGAGAAGATGAGGACAAGTTAATCATCCAAAGGAACAGAGTAAGTGAAACAGCTCATCTGCCCTCTAAGGATTTAGGCACTTTTGCCACATGAGCTGTAAAAAGTTTAGTAATGTCTAAATCTAACTGGGCAGATGGTCTTAGTGAAGCACCGGGACTCCCAGTGACCCAAGCGTTCAGACCCGACAGTTTTCTTTTTCTCTCCTCTCTTTTTGCTGTTTTAAGTGGTCGGGCAGTATAGAAGGAAGTGAGCAATAGTGGCTAGACGCTCTGACTCTGAAGTCAGAACAAACTTTATGACATCTGTGAGCTACTTGCCAATATTTTAATCTCTTGACTTTGAACAATGTCTCCTTCTCAGCAAAAAGTTGCCCCAGGCACATGACTATGGGTTAAATTCCAAACTTGTTTTTCCTCTGGATCTGAGTTGTTTTTATTGTTGTTGCTGTTGTTTTATGGTAGAGGTGAATAATGACATTTACCTCAAAATTAGTGAGAAATTAAATAAGACTATCAATGTAAAGCCCTTACCACAGAGCCTGGCATTGGGAAAGGACCCTTTCATGGTAAGAGCTACCAGTAGGTGAAGTAGGAGCACGTGCAGTAATGTCAGGACTAACTTATCAATACTCAACACTCTTCTTTCCATTTATGAAGAACCCTAGTTCTACTGGTACTTCCCAACGAAGCAAGGAATAGAGTATAGGTGGTCCTGGATCTCCATCTTACACTAGCGTAGTGTTTCACTACAGTAAGTGAACACTGAATAGAGAAAGGGCTTGTGAGAAGAACTAGGTGCCTACATCTTATTCAATGTCAACACACCCCATTAATAGATACTTAGGTTGCATTGGACTCGTGTTTATTACATACAAGCTGCCATTTTGAAAATGTTCTCAGAGACCAGTTTGAGTTGTTGTAAGAAACCGGGTGGATGACACAGTATTATTTTCTCAAATCTATGTAAGTTATAAGGCAAAAATATGAAAGTACATACTTAGCAAGTATAGGAAAGAGAGACAATGAGATGAAATCTTTAGAAGACACCAAACAACAAATTAGATGGTACCCGGAGTAGGGCAACTGAAATGGTGAAGGATTTAAAATTCGGTATCATTGGAAGAATATTTAAAGGCCTGTGGATGGTTAATTTGGTGATGAAAACCAGAGCGGTAAAAAAGAGCTAGCTACAACTACTATGTGTAATGTCAGTAAATTCAGTCACAGTTGATATTAATCTAGCAGCAGATTAAGGAAGTTAATTGTGTTTAATACAAGAATGAATGTTCGAATAGACTTATCCAAAAGTGAAATGTCCTACCTTAGAAGGCAGGAAGCCTCCATCAATAGTTATTCTAGAAGTTAAATATTTATCACTCGTGGATAATCTGGAAGGAAAAAAAATAATGCATATGGCAGAGCACAGGAAAAAGCAAAGTTTCAATGCCAAGATGACTTTGAACGCAGGCCTCATGGTTTTGGATCTGGAGCAGTAGTCAAGTCTACCAGGCAATCATAATAAATTCCTGTGCTATGATTTTTCCAATGAGATCAGCTGGAACTGTGTCTTCAAGTCCTAATTATAATCTTACACTCATAGGCTTTCGAAGCTGGAAGGAAACTTTAAAAATTATCTAGGCCAGGTTGTACAGAGAGGTTTTGCCAACAAGGCTTTCTGGGACAGGAAGTTGAAAAGAAGCCTGAAAATGATATCCTTGCTCTGCAGAGAGTGGTGCCTAATACTGCAAGCGAGAGTGCCTGCTCCATCAGTAATGTCTGCTGTGGACCAGGGATTGGATGAACAGGAGGAGTGAAATGTCTGCATGCAGCATTATTGCCTAATCTGTGCCGCTTCCTCACTTTGTAACTGAGGCTCAGAAAATGCCAGAGCTCCCCAGTGACAACTAAGGCATAAAAGAGGGCATTGAATTTATCAGTGATGTACAATGAATAAAGTGGCTCTGTGTACCATTGATGCCTATCTTTTATGAGCTCTTTCTTCAGTTTATACACCCCATCTATACAGAACCTGACATGAGTGCTAATTCTATGTTTGAGTGATATTGTAAAAATATTCCTTACCTGACACTTCTAATGCGTTGGGCCCTGTTCTAAGTATTTTTTACTCTTAGCTCATTTAAACCTCATAATAAGGGTTAATGAGGTTTCTATTTCCTATGCTTCTATTGTGAAAACTCCCATTACACAGATGGGGAAACCAGACCCAACAAGGTAACAGATCTTGCTTAAGAGCCTGTGATTAGCAGAGCTAGGTTTTGAACTTAGGCAGCCCAGACCCAGAGTCTAAGCTCTTAACTACTCTGTTGCCTTGCTTTTAGATGCTTGCTCAGCTCACAAATAATTCATGACAGAGCCTCTTTACAGTGCCTTATCCACCAACCATTTGGAAGAGGCTACTGATCGTTGTCAAAATAGCTTTAAGAGAAAAAAGAGAAATGAAATTCCCAGCTTATCAAAGCCAAATAAAGACTGCTTTCATGAGGACACAAGACGAGTGAGGACAAAACCAACCCTAGACTTAATGAAGGGAGACATTGGCAGAATAGCGTATACCCTCTCTCCTTTTAGCATTCACTCATTTCCTTAAGGAGAAGTACTTCTTTTTGACCTGCTGTGCTCTGAAAATTATTTTTTTAAGTTCTTAAAAGAAATTAGCAAAATAAGCAGTTTACAATAAAACATGTTCTTCATAAAGGACACATGCCTTAACCACAGCATTCCTCCAAATTGTATGCAACATACTAATTACAGAGAAACCCAGGTTTTGTTAAGTGTAGGCTTTTAATGAAAGAAACATAGTCATAAGACTAACTGCAGCTGTTGAGGCAAAAAATAAAAGGTGGAAATAATAGGGTGGCCTGGAAAAGAATGAGAGAACTAAATCTGCTTGCAACAAGATTTGTGGACCTGTGCCAGCAAAGTCAAAAGGGGCGAGTTTTCAATCCCACATGTTCCTCTGGTTCGAGGACAGCACAGGGGTATGTGTGCTTCCATGAGAGCATACAGTCCCCAACTTGACCAGCATCAGTGGACAAGTCAAACTCAAGCAGCTGAGGCCTGGAATAAAGAAACTCTCCTCATTCAAAAACCAATGGCTTCAAGAGCATGAGAGGTCAAGGACACTATATCTTAACAGGAGTCCAAGAATTTTCAAAAGCTGAGTTCTGAGCAGAATGCCTAAAGGACTTGGAAAGCACTAGTAGGGATACAACTGCCATCAAAAAGAAGGGAGATAAGACAACATTCATGGAAGATACAGGAAGGATTAAAAAGAAAATACAAGGGCAGAGGCGTTTATTTACAGTGACCATGTGGGCTTAGAACTAACCAACGAGAACCCCCCTTTTATTTCCCATTGTGGCAACGATCTTACAGCCCTACAGATATTCTTTGATATTTTATTTCCCCTACGTCTCACCTCATACAGTGTGTTTTTTTCTCTTTAGAGTATTTGCCATCATCATACAATTTTTGTTAATACCTACAATTATTCGACAATTGTCTTTCCCACTAGAAAGTATACTCAGTGAGAGCTAGAACCTTATTTATCTTATTAAGTACATATTCACAACATAAATAATAACACCTCGAATGTCCCTGGATTTGAATGGAATTGTTTAAATGAATGGATGTCCCTCTCAGGAATGGTCTCCTTCATAGGAAGGTAAAGGGCCCCTCATCATAAAAAGAACAGCGTTATGAGGCAAGAGCTTAACAGTCTTGAAGGAACTGGAGTTAATGTGTAGGATCGAGTCTTATGGCCAAGGCAGAATCTCAGGGGCCAGTCATGGGGAAGAAGACACAGGTGGGACCCAGGTAGGCTGATCTGCTGCTCACCCTCTTCCAATTCGTTATTCATTTAACCTATATTGAGCAACTCCTACATGCTACATAGCAGGCATTTGTTGGATACTTGGACAATAAACAATGTCCAGTCACTTTACTCAACTTGTGGTCTAGAGAGAAAGCCAGACGAGTGACAGAGCAAGTACGGCTCAGAGGGAGAGTTCAGATGACATCGAGCAGGGGCAGACAGCGGGGAGCAGCCCTGAGGTACATTATGAAGGCTTCTCAAAACTCTCAGTATCAGGAAAGGGCTTAGACCGTGGACCCTGGGCTAAGGACTACGGACCACTTATGAGTGGAGGAATCAGTTATCTGATGTGTGGGGAATTAGGGAATGGAGAGTTATAAAACAAGGCACTTTTCCTTTGTATGGGGGAGGGAAGGGGTGTGGAGTTAGGGTAGGGTGAGCTGGACACCTTTCTAAAGTCCAAAGCTATGCTGTCCGATACGGTCGTCATTAGTCATGGGTAGCTATTTTACATTACATTTTAATTTAAATTATTATTATTGTTGGTGGTGGTGGGGGTTGTTTTGTCATTTAAAGTACTTAACAGCCACATATGGCTACTGGTTACAATATTGGAAAGCACAAATACAGACCATTCCCATCACCACAGAAACTTCTGCTGGACAGTGCTGGTCTAGAGGATATTACCTGTTCTCTGCTTCCCTTTCCTAATCTACATCAAGATCAAATGACCAGTTTTCCAAGGCTCAGGGCGCTTAAAATTCTCTAACATCATTCATTTGTTGATTAATTCATTTATTCGGTTTTTAAGAGGCTTTTATATACCGTTACTGTTCTACGATTTGGGAACCTAAAAACGATTATGGCTAATCTGCCACCCCCGTGGAACATACATCTTACTGAAGAAGCAGAAAATAAACAAGCAAACATATCTAGAAACAGTCTACTTTTCGATAGTGATATGCAGTCTAAAATACTTTATTTGGTTCAAATTAGTTCAAGTGTGGCCGTCCCATGTCCTTACTTCTTCTTCCTAGAAGTGACATCAGTGGCACCAAAATGAAAGTCTTTATCTTATAGTCTGCTTCTAAAATGTATGGCATTTCTTTCAAGGGACTGGAAGTGTTTTCAAGGACCATGGTTTGCAGTCCAAACAATAGGGCAAATAATCTTTAAAAGCTTTTGTTTTCATTTCCTGGATTTGTGAATATGCTGATAGAAAGTATGAAAAAGGAATTGGTTTTATTTAAACAATATGGATGTTTAAAGAATTTAGGAGACTATCCTGAGATCACCTAGAGCTAGTGACACGGGCCACAGCATAGCACATGGCTCCTCTCAGTGAGCTTGAGTTGAAGTGCCTAGAAGGAGGGACGGAGTTGTGTGTTTATGTACTTTCTGATGCTGAGCAGCCCAATCTCTACAAAGTGGAGGCTGATTTTTTTTTTTATTTATTGCAGCATTTTAAATAATAAACCTCAGTAACTATAAATTATTTTCTTTCATTCATTTATGAGAAGAACTCTTTGAATTCCTGGAGGTGGCGATCACTGAAGTCTTTTAACAGAGCACTTTGGAAATGTCTGGAAAAATGGCAGTGATCATTTCCACAATCAACTTAGCAGTATAATGTCATCAGTTTTCTCTACAAAACACTGCTCTGTCTGTGGGGTGAGCCATTAAATTGTCTCCTCAACACTGGACTTATTACAATGGCACCACTGTGTGTTGAAGCCAGAGATGAGAACTTTTTTCTATCTGATAAGCATATGTCCATGGAACTCTGAGGCTCACCCTTTATATGCAGTGTATGTAATACAAATAATAATAATGTAAAAATACATGGAATACAAAAATAATAATTGCCTCTTACAACTGTCATGAGTAGGGTTGTCAGATTTAGACCCCCCGCCAAAAAACAAAAACAAAAAACAGTTAAATTTGTATTTCAGATGGATGTTGGAAACAATTTTAGTGTAAGTATGCCCCATGCAATATTTGGAACATGATTGTATTATAAAAATTGATTGTTTATCTGAAATTTAAACATAACTGAGTGTCCTGTGTTTTAACTGGTAACCCTAGTCATGAGAGTTATTTGCGAGAACTCTCAGAGTAACTGATGTCAGTTTTCTTTCTTTCCCCTTGAATATTAGTATATTTAGATGTTTTCCAACTTACAATGGTTCAACTTATGGTTTTGAAACTTTACGATGGTGCAAAAGCGATATGCATTCAGTAGAAACCATACTTCAGATTTTGAATTTTTGATCTTTTCCCACACTAGCAATATGTGGCAGCTTGCTCTCTCATGATGGCGGGCAGTGGTTCCCAGTCAGCCAGGCAACCACGAGGGTAAACAACTGATACTCTACAGTGTACTGTGTTGCCAGCATTTTGGGGATGTTGCATTCAATAAATTACATGAACTATTCAACACTTTATTATAATATAGGCTTTGTGTTAGACGATTTTGCCCAACTGGAGGCTAATTAAGTGTTCTGAGCACGTTTGAGGTAGGTTAGGCTAAGCTGTGATGTTTGGTAGATGAGGCATATTAAGTACATTTCTGATATACAATATTTTCAGCTTTATCAGGGTTTGATATACAGTATTTTCAGCTTGTTCATGGTTTATAGGGACATAACCCCATCGTAAGTCCAGGAGCATCGGTACTAGTAAAAATGCTGCCGTGTTCATGTGTACAGTCCCTGTAGGTAAGCATCCTAAGATCGGGTCTTCACTCTGTTTCTTCTCAGCCATGTGAACTTAGACAATTTATGAAATGTGTGTTTAAATTTTTTTTATCTTTAAATGTGAATAATAATAGTATTGACCTCATAGGGTTTTGTAAATTAAGTACAAGTTAATATATATAAAAGGCATAGAATCTGCCTTTTACATGAGCTGTCAGTATTATCTAATATTCTCTCTAGTTTTTGGATCAAAGTATACACATAC
Organism: Rhinolophus sinicus; assembly: GCF_036562045.2. Classification (NCBI taxonomy): domain Eukaryota; kingdom Metazoa; phylum Chordata; class Mammalia; order Chiroptera; family Rhinolophidae; genus Rhinolophus; species Rhinolophus sinicus. The sequence continues at coordinate 35,432,208 of NC_133760.1, read as the reverse complement.
TAAATATGTTGAATGAAGAAAGAAAAAAGGGAGAAAGGGAAGGATGGAGGGAGCAAAACAGAGAGAGAGATAAGAGGAGATAGTGAGAGAGCGCATACAGGGAAAGAGAGAAAAGATTCACCTAGAGCACTAAGAAATGCTACAGGAAAACAGCTACTTACTCAATTTATGAAGAATAACCAAATGATTGGCACATTGTTTTATTTTTATTATTGTTATTTCTCAAAGGGAACTAGCAGCAAAGTTGATAGAAAGGAAGAAAGGAAGGAGGAAAGGTGGGAGAGAGGGAGGGAGAGAGAGAGAGAGAGAGAGAGAGAGAGAGAGAGAGAGAGAGAGAGAGAGAGAGAGAGAGAGAAAGAAAGCCGCTAAGCTCTTACCCAAATAAATACATTTGGAAAAGAATCCATCTCTCTGCTTATGTGAAAATAATGAAAAGACATGCAGCGATGACACATTTCAAGAATAAATTTGAAAAGAATTGTTTCATACAATTTCACAAAGGGACCTTAGGGAAGGAGAGCCTATTCAGTAATTAAACTGCTTGTCGCCCTCCCACACTGGCAGATGTATGGAGATGTCACTTCAGGAAAATTGATGCCTGCTCTCCCATGGGAGCACTTCACTTTGGGGAATCTGAAGCTTTACTTAAAGAGGTCATTTGCTCCATAGATTCAAAGAGTGATTACAGCAGTAGCAGGTTTTCTTGTTATTGTTAAGACATGTGGTACACCTTTCATTTATTCACATATCAAGCCACGTTGGGTTTTGGGTTTGTTCTGTGGATGTAGGTGTATTTTAAGTGTTTCAGAATAAGGATTTCAGATATATAATGAAAAGAAGAGAATAGAAACGGTGTCTGTTTTTATGTTCTCTGAGTCTAGACATCAGTCCTGCTTATTATTAACGCTGCCTAGGGGACAAAAGGAGGGACCTTTCTGGTTAGTGAGTACACCTATTGGAGAAATGCTGCAGGGTCTCTTACTGGAGAGTGTGAATCTGGAGACCAGAGTGACAAAACTACCTGTTCCGTCATGTGAGGATAGGGCATAGAGGTAAGTACCCAGAAGAGAAGGCATCGAAGAGGGATTGATGAACCAGGGAAGGAATGAAAGGGACAATAGCTGGAACAGATGATTGGGAGAAGGTCAGATTTTCTTTCCCGAGGTTAAGGATTTGCTAGGGCAACATCTTCAGTTGGGTTTTTGCAGGTAACCAAGACGCACATGAGCAGGTAGCAGGTACACTGTCACAGACCAACATCATGTTTGCACTTCTCCGCTCTCATCCATTTTACTTAATAAGGAAGTACTTGACAAGACTGGTCTTGCAGAGGGATTGGAACATCAGGCCTTGGAGTCACACAGATGCCGGATCAATCCAAGTTCTGACATTGAGCACCTTGGAAAATGTACTTAACCACTCACTACCTTAGTTTCTTCATTTTATAAAAGAGTGGTTAAAAATAGCAGTAACCTAAAAGGTCATTGTGAAAGTAAATAAATAATGTTTTGTAAGTGCTTACCACAGATCCTGACACAAAATAAACCCTTAAATAATGTCAGTTGCTATGACCACCACCGCTATTTAAATGTCTACCACTTTACATAGCATCCTTCTCTTCTGTACCTGTATAAGTGACACTATTTAAATATATATATATATATATATATATATATATATATGTGTGTGTGTGTGTGTATACATATATATATAGAGAGAAATATATATATATTTCTAATATAGTTCTATATTTTATGAACAACACATTCAAGAACTTACAACATATGTGAAACATACCCTTCACAACATTGCAAAAAGTTCACCAAAACAGTGAAATATACATTATAGGTTATTCATTAGTACAAATTTTAATTCAAAATTGTAACATACATGGAAAGCCAGGTAAATGTTTACAGAGGCCAGTGAGCGGAAGAGGTGAGAAATGAAAAATCAAAACAAACAAACAACAATCCTCAGTAATGAGAGAATTATTCATACAGGAAGATTTTTAATCCACCATAATCAGAAGGCCCTGTGTTTTTCATTCCTCAAAATGAATGTGTCCAGATAGATTCAGTTGAGCTTACCCAGTCAGATGGTACCCACTTTGTAAAACAGCAGTTTGATGTTGGAGAGGAAGTCTGGGGCCAAGGAACAAGGCAAAGTCTGTGAGAAGATCAAAAATCTGAGAGACCACCTTGCAGTCCATCTTTTACAAACCAACTTTATCTCAACATGACACGCTGCATCGTGACCCATCACTGCCTCCACATCTAAGATACCTCCTCTGGGCAGTTTGTGCCCCTCATACTGCTCAGTACACATCTCTGTCAAATCATGAGCCACATCACTTTGCAGAAGCTAGTTACATGTGGGTTTCCTGTCTGTACTTTTAACTCCCAAAAGACTAATGGAATATATCATCAGGTTACTTATAGTACTTGGTAAACCTTGGGAAAATATTTGTGTGATCATCAACATTATAAACTGCATTGATCACACAAACAATAAAGACATACAATCTATCTTAATGAGTATTTCTAAGACAAAGTAGATTCCTTTTAAATATGCCAGAAAATGCTAAGTTTGTAGATTTCCATGCTTTGACCAAGAAGTTAAACATGGATAATTTGTAATCTGTAAACAATTTCTGCCAGTAGAAGGAGAGGGAATAGATATATCACAATATTTCCTTGAGTAAGTTAGCATTACCTTAGATCATTACAGTTTGAGCTGGTGTGTAACCTTTTATAAATCTTGTCAAAATCCATTGTAATAATATTACATCAGTTAGTGATTAGAATTGAAGTTGAATACAAATTATATATATTTGAGTTTTTTGATTCTCCTAAATTTATAAATCTGAAATTTTATAGAAGAGTCTCACCCTAGATTTTATAGATCATTGATGATTAAATTTAAAAGCACATATTTGTTTATAGAATAGTTTATGACTTCTTATAATACCTATAGATAACCTGTTGAGAACAAAAGAGCAACTACATTCTAACATTTTCCTTAGGCAATGAAAATAATAAACTAACTTTGCTTTTCTTTCTGTCAAGTACAAAACATGAAAAAGCAATACATTTATGTCAGGGAGCTTATGATATTTATTAACCTCAGCTACTTATAGATTGCCTTCATTATAATTTTATCCTCAATTATCCTATATTAGATTATGTTTAAAAATTTAAGATAATGTCTCGTTATTTTGGAGAGAGGCAGGATGTGAATCCTATATTAATAATGAAAAATATGATGGCTTGGAAAATTTTCTTCTGTTCAGAATGAACTACATTTATTACCTACCATAAACATAAACAATACACAGTTTAGTCAATGTGCATTTACTATGGAAATAGGTACTTCCTTACATTACAGCACATATTTGCTTTATTTCTTTTTACTTTTACTTAAACTATTTAGCTCTCCAATTTCTCTATATAAAAACTATGACTCGAAGATCTCAAAATCTTTATTATTAAATAATTATCAAAAGCCCATTTGGAAAGAATATATATATATAGCTAAAGGAAAATAATTTATTTTATTCCTCTCTTTATTTATATATTTATAATTTTGTCATTCTTATAATGTATTAATCTGTCAAAACTGTATATATTGACTTATTAAAATCGATAATAAATTTGTTTCTATCAATTTACCTTGCTCTTTGAAAGGAATAATTTTTAAATCGACAGATATCCTATTTAATAATGGTACATAAAGTTTTATAAATATTATATTGTCATTGGGTTTCTATAAGTTTTATAAAATACTATTTTTAATCATTTATCCTTTTTTCCCAAAAATTCTTTTTTAGAATTTTTCTTATTGTAGATGCCTATAAAACATCCAATCTTTTCAATGTCCTTTACATTTTTATTGTGTCTCTTATAAGAAACCTTGAGTTAAATATTTTTCACCATATCTTAGAGTCTTGGACTTTAGGAGAAGATTTATATTTATTTGAACAAATGTTCTAGTTGATATACCACTATCATTTCAGTTTTCATTGCTTGTGTTTTATTTTGACTATCTTACTGTTTTTAAAAATTAATTATGTATGTTTTACTATATATCCTCCTTGGTTGCTGTTTACATCTTCATAAGTTTGAAGGTAGTTTACACATTTTGATTTTATTAATGGTGATTATCATTACCTTTTGGTAAAATAATACTTAAAATCAAATTTTTTTAATTTTCAAAATTAATATTTGATTATAAATTGGATCCCTTTCATGCAAATTGCATAACTTAATTGGGGGGGGGAATGCAGTTTTGTCTTAATCAAGTAGGATTTGGAATCAGGGTTTTGATCCAACTCTGTTAACTACATGTTGGGTGAATTATTTATTCTTTCCCAATCATTTTTTACTTGAAATGATGTTGAGAAACCCACCTACCTCCCAGGGTTGTTGAAAGAATAAAATGGTATATTAATGTACAAAAAGCATACCCAAAACTCCTAATGATTAACCATTATTATTATAATCTCAAAATCACTATCATACTTAACATCATATTTTTTCCTTCTTATTCCCTTAAATCTAGCTTAGTTTTTAAAAATGTTTTCAGGGACTTAAAATCACTTTTATGCTGTGTTTTATTTGTAACTTTGAAAAACCTGCTTTTTCGATATTTTCTTTTCTCCACATTTTTGGAGAGTTTCTTTTTCCCTTTGGGGGGTAAAAAAACTCTTAAATCTAGAGATGTTATAAAAAGAACTATTTTGTTCCCAATTTCCTGTACAGACACTTTATTCAAAAAACCCTTATGTCCCTTCTTTTATCTTGGGAAATAAAGGAATCATTGCAGCCAGGACTCATTTTATTCTCCCAATAGGGACTGAACTCATCTATAGCTATATGATATGTAAAAGGGAACTGTCTACACAGCCAGTTGCCAACTAACACTTCCCACATTTCTGAACTCATAGATGAGTGGCTCTCTTTTGCTCTCACTGGGATGGAAAGACCATCATAGAGTACAACTTTGGTATATATTTCAAAAGGTGTGTCAACAAGAGTTTTTATATGAAGTGAGAATGGTATGCTCAGTATAGCCTCTCATTCCGCCATGCTAATGGGAAAGTTCCTGTAATTTTCTTCCTAGTCGACCCCCTTGGATCCCAGACGTTACTGACACTAATATAGTCATTATAACATAAAAGGGATTCAAGTTTAACCAAATCTGTATTATTGAGCTGCAACTTCGGATACATTTATTATAGTGTTTCAGAAGAAAAAGTCCAGGTGATTAGAGGCTCATGTCAATCTGGAGATCATTCCGATGTGTTTCCTATTAAAGATAAACATGTATCAATGATGAAAGCATAAGTATTATGTATTTATTGTGTGTAGTTATCTTCATTTAACTGTTATAAAATCCTACACTTTTCCCTTCTTCTCTTTTCCCCCCTCAATTAATGTCTCATAGTCTAAATGCTATAAAAATAGTATGACCTCTGCTACTTATGAAAAACAAACAAACAAAAAAGAAACCTATGAGGTAGGCAGTATTATCCCATTTTATATATAAAAGGAAGGTGAGGCATAGTTTTCCCATGTCAGATGTGAAGCGCGGCCTTGTATTTTGATCTTTGTAACTCTGAGACCCATGTTTTTAATCTGTATATTTGAGGTCTTATTGAAACCTTACCACCCAATAGTAAATGTCCCTAAATCTCAACTGCCTACATACCAGTCTTTTATTTTTTTTTAATGGTACTGTCCTGCAAATAGGACTGATTGTACATTTTCAGTAGAAGATTTGTATATTCGATTCTATTTTCCATGAGCCCTTTTGTGAAGCAGCCAGACTGGAACAGAAGTACCTTCATGTACATACTCACATATTCCATGATTTCCTGATGTGTTCCATTCGGTTTCACATTTCTACCTTTTGGATCCCTGCTTCTAAGCTAGGCCCTCCATTGGGACATTCGGGATACCTACAGAGGAAATATGTCACTCATGCTGTCACATTCTCATGACTACTGCTCTCCACTGTCCTTCATTTCTCCCTTTCTCTCACAGAACGTTCTGCATTCTTGTGGTACTTCTCTTTTTAAAGCAGTAGTTTATACATTCGCACACTTTGTCTTCTATCCATCCTGCCATTGATGTGACAAAATGTGTACACTAATTCCCTGTCAATATTCAAGAAATGTCAGTGTTTATTTGCGTGTATGTCATCTCCCCCACTGTGGTATAGAGTTGCTACTCACTGAACCACAGTATGTCTTCAACTTTCAACTCTGGAGTTGAAGACTGACTTAACTTTCCATCTTCGGCACTCAATACTGCCTCACACAGGAGCCTGCATTTGCTCTATGGACATTTGTTGATTTCTGAACTGACATGGAAACACATAGTCTTAGAAACTATTTTGTGATTTTCTAATGCATGTGAGACTCAGTCACCCCTTATAAATAGCTTCTTACTCCGCAACTCTCCTCCCCTGCATTTACTTTTGTAGTGATGGCTGGGTCATTCCTTAGTCATTTGGCTCATGGTTTGTTTGTGGATGAGAGAATCAGCTGTTCTTTTAGCTCCTACACACTCTCTCGAGGTCTCCCTTAGTACTTAATGTATTTCTTTCTGTTAAAAATATAGACACAAAAATAAATGACCCTATTAGCTTGTAATTGTCATCTCCTGGGGTTGCTTTCAGGGCCTAATGGGGAATTTTTCCCTCTAAGAGAGGTCTAAATTGGTCCTATTGCCCAACATGAACCACATGCTCTAGTAAATATCTGTGCCAGTGATTAATAAGACAGACCATCAGTATCTGTAAGATGAGTGAAACATTCAGAGACAAGTACCCATCTGTCCTGCTTGCTTGCGGTAACTCCCTTTTCGACGGAATTTTCAAATTAAGCCTTTAAAGGAAAATAAGGTCTCCAAAGATACCCAAGCCTCAGAAAATATTACAAGAAAAAAATCTCTTAGGTATAAAATATTTTTGAAGTGGGCACATTTTATTTATACCTTTAATCTTCTTATTCCCTATTCTGTCTGACAGGCATAAATTCAAAGGTGTCCTTGTCGCTTACCATTTGTAAATGTGCCCAATTATGTGTACCTCAGGAATTTACTAAACGTGACATTTACTTGGTTACCAGCTAATGCATACAAATACATCTAGGTCAAATTGAATAATGATTTCAAAGTACCAAGTCCTGTGTTGATGCATTAGACAAGGTAACATGTGTAAGCATTTTAAGGCAGATCAACACAATTATATGGAAGTTCAAAGGAAATATTCCTCGTAATGTAGAATAAATAGTATTTTATTTTTTAGTCAGAAAGACATAGGTTTCACTCCAGTCTGTGTTATTGACTAGTTGATGACTTTGAGCAACGTAATTGTCTCTCTTTGCCTCTGTTTCCTGAACTATTTTGTGAGAGACAGTGTTGATGTAAAGAATTGTTGTGAGGACTAAATGAGATAGTGTTTGTAAAGAACCTAGTAGAGCACTTGGCTTGTAGTAGGTGACCAATAAATGTTAGCTGGAATCCCTTTTTTCATTTGATGCCATTAGAAGTCTCCCTGTAAGGGAGGTGGACATTTGAATTAGATTTTGAAGTATGAATGCGATTTCAAAGTATAGACAAAGGTGAGAGCAAAGTCTGCAGAGTAAGGGTGTTTGATGTTAACATTTTATATTACTACCCTCATTAAACACGATATGTTGTTATGTGGAAGAGTCAATAAGATGGCAAGTAAACAAGAATACTGTAGTGTAATACGTTACATTTGACTTTTCCATATTCTCTCCCTCCCTTTCTCTCCACCCCTTTCTCTTTCTCTCTCGTACCCCCCACCCTCCTGACAAGGCATGACGAAAAGAAGGAAGATAGATATACATTTGATCATAGTTCTCTCTAAATCTTTGTGTACATATTATGAGGTGAATCATTAATTATCCTGGTGAATAAACATTATGAACCACTGTATTCTGAGAGCTCAATAACTATTTTATTGCTTCGTTAATGACTTAATTATCCTCTTTTCTTTTGCCTATGAGCCAGTGCCTAGCTTCGTGCCCGACCTCATTAACCATCACTCTCTAAATGTCTGATGAAGGAGTACATTTGAGCTTGGATTTAATTCTTCTCTCCTTAAGTTCATTAAGTGCAAGCCAGTTATGCTATTGTCATGAAAACTCTAAATGCTGTTAATTTCTGATATACATGGTAAATAGGATATTTGTATTCAGCCAGTGTTTGGTCTAACTTGCTAGCTCTTCAAATGAGGCTTGTGTGGCCAAAGTCCCTACAGAAGGGAGCAGCATTGATTTCTCTTTTCATCTTACAAAAGAAACAACAAATATATAAATTCTCTTTCCTTGGTGAAATGTTTATATGCAAGAGATACTGCCTGTGCCTGTTTTTAAACACATATTCCCCAGCCCATTAGCTGTATATTTAAGTATTTTACAGATTCTATTTTTCTACTAATTGACCTTCTGACTAAAGTAATTTGTGATCAGTAAAATAGTCACTGGAATTAATGTGTCAATTTAATAAGTTTAAAGAATCTAATCAAACCAGTTATTTTCAGTGGAAAGCTATCAGATTCATTTTAGGAAGCTGGCAAAATGATGATACTAAAGGTGGCAGATAAGAAACACCCACAGAGAAACTATAGCACAATCTCATTCCTGAAAAGAAATACATTAATATAAAGAAAATATGTGAAAACCCCTCTCATTTGTAGATGTAATGATTCTACCCTCATCAACTTGAGTTTGCCGTTCCACCAACCAAGAATACTTTGGAATTCCTAAATATGTCCCTAAATATCCATCTAGTTTATAAGTGTAATAAGAAGGAAAAAGGCCCATGGCTATCTCAGTTGGGGAATGTATTTCTCATATGGGTTCTTTTTGTTTTCTGTTTTTATTATGTACAAGGATAAATAACTCCTACTTAAAGGAAAACAATATTGACATTTGTATCAAGAAGACTAAAAAACAAGTTTTGCCAATATCATTTTGAACACCATTATGGAAATTTTGAATAGTATGAAAAGGAACAAAGAGCAATTTAAAAGGACACAGTATTCGTATTTATAAAAGATAACATTTTCTTATATTTGTAAAATAGAAAAATGTCAATAAAGACCCAATGCATTCAATTTTGGTGTTTTCACCACAAGAGAGATTGAGCTTAAAACTAAGCCAATTCACTATGTATGGAATCTGTGAGGGGGCAATTGCTCACCTCACTTTGTGTTCCTGATTCCAAGTCAGCTGAAAAAGAGACACAAACGTCAGATATATACAAAATATAAGTACTACTTATACTTACAGACATGTGGAAGTTTCTCCTTGAATTAAACTCCCCTTGCCAGTCACAGTCAAAGCAGCAGGACAGATCATGAATTCCACCCACTGTAACCATCCACACAGACTGGCAGCATGGAAGAGGAGAGAACTCCGCTTTAACCAGTGGGCAAGCAGGTCCCGAGGGAACCAAAAGACCAAAGTCATTCATGAGCTGTCACCAAACAATTTTTTATCATGTGGTGGAAAAGAGAGACATTGGGAGAGGGAGAGGGAGATGGGGTGATGGGGGGTGGAGAGTGAGAAAGAGAGAGAGAGAGAGAGAGAGAGAGAGAGAGAGAATTGAGGAGGGTAGAGAAGCTGAAAGTGTTATCCTAACAGTTCTCCCTCTTGGGAGCTCTGACATGAAAAATGGAGTTGGGGCAATAAAGGTCTAGCCCGAATCCCCCAGATTTTCACAGGACTCTACTTTGTGCATGGTCACTATATAAGAAAATGTTTGCAGTACGGGAAAATTTTCTCTCCTGAAAAATAGTCAGCCATGTTTTTACCCAAGAATGGTGTTGAGAAGTATGGGTTTTAGAGTCCATCATACCTTGTGTAATGAATTAAAATGGCCAATTACTCGATGTTTCTAGTTAAGAGGTGGGGGTCTATAGCCACTGTGCTTTTCTCTGGACTGGGCCTGTGACTTCCTTTGGACTGACAGAATATGGCAAAAACAAGGTTGTGTGACCTCTGAGGCGGTATTATAAACCCCTTGGAATTTTCACTCTGGGAGAAGCCAGGCAACCTATAATAAGTTTGACTATTCTGAGACTGCTGTGTTGTGAAGGAGCCCCAGCTACCTATGTGGAAAGACCACACGAAGAGAGAGAGATGCCTGGACATGCCTGGCTGTGACAGTCGTCCTTGCCCAGACATCGGACTTGTAACTGAAGAAGCAATGTTGCATATGTCAGACCCAGCAGAGATGGTATAGGGCAAAAATGAAGAACTCAGCCAACAGCCAGAACAAAGTCCTGAACATATGCATGTCCCCAGTGAAACTGTCCTAGACATTCTGACTTTTCAGAGCACTCCAGCTGAGGCCTCAGTCATTATGGAAAAGGGATGAGCTGTTCCTACCACACCCTTCCTCAGTTCCTAACCCACAAAATTGCAAGCATAGTGAAATTGTAGCATGACTCGGGGAAATTATTAAAATTTCTGATTTTTTAAATTTTCTCACCTTTAAAATGAGAACAAAGTACTAGTATCTTTCACATAGCATGGTTCAATGTAATAAATGAAGTAATGTATGCATAGTCCTAAACACAATGCCTGCTACGGAGCAGGCAACACATTTAACTATTACATTTCGATAAGCTGTACCTCTGAAAAATTGAAGCGTCATGAAATGAAATAGCACTACAACACCAGTAGAATCCTTAAATGAAATTTATGCTGAGACCAGAAATTGTCTCGCTATGGAATTTCAAGGCATTTCCAGATTGCAGCACTCTGGAAAATATGCTTCATGGTTACCATGGCAATGTTTCAATTACACACTTAGCAGTTAGCGATAGCACTGTATTCCAAAATGGTTATGTGCCTCCTCAAAAGGGATAGCATTGTCATTTCCTGAGAGGACCATGCGCCTTATTTACTCTGATGAAAGGAAGGAAGTGGGGAAGGAAGAAAGGAAAAAAGGAAGGGAAGGAGGGAAAGAAGGAAAGTGGGAAAAGAGGGATTCTACCAATGAGAGAGTCATATTCAATTTGAAAATTCACTTGGTATGTGTATTTAGAGCTTTAAAAATGAAGGCCCTTTGACTCAGTAATTCTCCCCTCGGTATTTACTCCCCACCCCCAAATGTAGGAAAATCTCTGTATAAAGGGATATTTATTATAGTTAATATAGTAACAAAACATGAGAAATCGCTTGAAATATTCAATGCAAGTATTTTATGCTTAACCTATTCTAAATATTACAGTTTCATTAACCATTATGTATATTGAGGGTGAAGACATAAAGATTAAAATATTTAAAATTCATTATGCCTAATAATAAACACAAATATGTGAAATTTATACATAATCATAGGAAAGGAATCACCACAATAATACCAGCGGTTTTCAAAGACCTGTGAAATTATTGGTAATTTGTTTCATCTTTTTTCTTTCTGCCATGATGTATATGTACTTACTTCATTTTATAAAAGCAGAAACAAAACTAAGTTCTGCTTTCACTTAAGTAATAGCAACTTGTAGAATCATAAACTAGCTTATCACATAAACATGATGAAACCAAATCCCCGGTGAAATTTATTTTTTCCCTTATGAAGCTCAGCTCTTGTATTTAAGAACCTTTCTGACAAATTTAATGAACATGTTAAAAAGTGAAAACATGCAAAAGAGAAAAACGTAGTGGAGAAATTTTCTCCCTTTCACATCAAGAAAGAAGTTGTCAAAGAATTTTAGTCTAGCTGCTGATTAATCTTCCTTTTCACCTCCAAATAAATAACTACATATTACTTTCAGTCATATCATGGAATGAAAAAATAAGATCCCATTAAGCATCATCTTACATACCTCATTATTCATTCACAAGGTATAGTAACACTTGTAAATTGTTGTTTATCCAGTAAACTCTTAGGCAGCTTGTTCATTGGGCAAAATTAGAATTGAAGTTATCCCTTTGCTTGAGCAAGATGCCTACAACATTGTAGGACATGTGTAGACTTGTTTCTATTGATCTGTTCCTATGGCCTCACCAAGCCCAGGATCCTCACTTTTCGGGAAACGTAGGCAAATATGAGTAGAGAACTTGCTTGTCTGTCCAGGATTTTGAGTCCCTACAGGAATTAAATTTCAGTAGGCATAGTATGTATGTGCGCTGCCAGATTTGAGCAACATAATTCTGAGCTTAGTTGTGTTTTTGTTTGTTCGGCTGGTTTCTTTTTTCCATCAGGTTTACAAATCCTCAATAGTGTGAATACAAAGGAGGCAGATAATCTTGAATAGACATGTCTTTTCTTTGTATGTGTTGTACTACAGATAGAGAGCCTGGCTTTTTGATGCTATCTCATTTTTAATTAGTTAGTATTTTTGCAGGTCTAACAGTTGCCCTGTCCTTTCCAGGGCTGAGCTGACTTCTTCTGTCACTGTGTAAGGAGTCTAAGCAGTTAGCTCAGCCCTCCAGGCTTGGGTGAAAGCATACTCATTCTTGCACAACTAGGTACTCAGGAGTGTGGACAGAGTCTGATTTGGAAAGTGCCTCATAAAAATCTAATCAGAGGCTGGCATGTGACTGTCACAGACGAACAGTATTAAAACGTTCATCTGTGTTCATGCCGGAGATGCAGTTGAAAACTTGAGTGTGGTAAGTCAGTTGGAAAAAAAATGCACTTAGGCACTTGTGACAAATACGAAAGCACCAATGCCAGCATCTCTTGTTGAGTAAAGACAGTTTGCACAACATTAGCCCGGAATAGTAAGACAACAAGGTCCTATTTCCGCTCTGCCCCTCTCTTATCTTTCAAAGGGCACGTGAGATGTGGCCCGAGGCTGTTATCAGACAGTCTTCCTGCAGCTCCTGGGCATGACAACTTCCCCTTCAGATTCCCTCCCCAATGCTTCTAGCATGGAAGAGGGTACAATTTTTCTGGCCACAAAAGAGCCAGGGCATTGACTCTAAAACTACAGATGACTGTCGTTCAGCCCAGTGGGCCTGAAGCCGGGAACTGTGGTTCCAGTCCTTGTTCCTGAGTTACTGTGTGTTGACTTTTGACAACAAGCTACTTCGCTGTTCTGAGCCTCAGTTTCGTCATCTGTAAAATGGATATAACACCTCCAAGCACTCAGGATATCTGTGGATGTACAATGAGAGTACACCTTAAAGCCACTGTGCACTGGGATCACTAAATCATAGTGGGGAGATCTAATTGGGTTTGTTGTTCGTCTATCTGCTCCCTGATACAGGGAATTAGAGCCGTTTACAGGGAATTAGAGCAGATTACAAAAAAAAAAAAGAAAGTTGAAGAGCCTCTCAAATGGGCATTGAACAGGGAGGTTTTGTTTAGAAATAGACTTTTAATAGAGCAAAATTCAATGTTTGCAAACCAGAGTGAAAACTGTATGCTCCACTGCCTTTGCTTTTCAATCCCACGCCCAAACCATCATCAGTAGCTTATGAGCCCTAATTACTGTGGGTGGAGAACAGAGTGGTTCCATCCTGCTATTGATTAGAATGAGATTCAATGATCAAATGAAGGTTTACTAAAATGTATGTTTCTAGCTAGCTGGCTTCTTACCACACAGCAATTTGCCCTCGAGAAGAAACACTACCTCTGGCAGCATGCGAGACCACATTCACTTATTATGCGCGTGGGGGCCAAACACAATTTCTAGCTGGCATGGGAAAAGTCCAGAAGGAAAACACCGAAAGGAAATGAGTTTTCAGGTGGAAGAATGAGGTTTCAGTGTGACAGGGGTACAATTTCTCTCCTTGAGTGAAGGAACAGAGCACCAATTGCTTCCGAGTCGCCCGTGACCCTTACCTCTGAGGGGGATAAGAAAGTAATCTCCCTCTTCGTCTGTGGAATGGACCCTTCATTTTGAAACCACGCTGGTGTGCTGATTAGTTCTGCTAAGTGACTCTGAAGAGACCCATTTGTTTAGCGCTATGTGTAATTTTAAAGGAAAGCACGTGTCAACAGCAGGGAAGAGAGTCAAATGAGGTCACCTGTGAAACAGCAGGAGAAATTCACTGGTGCCTCTGCCTTGTTTTATTCTATTCCATCTCCACTGACCTATGTGTCTGAAAATTGATGCACTGACTAAATGGAACCTTCATTTTCTCATTCCCTGAATGACCAGGCCAGCTCCCAGTGCCCTCAGAAATGGATCTCCATTTCTCTATTGGTGGGGACACCAGTTTACCTTAATGTGAAGGCAGTTGTCACCTGCAGAGCCTCCATGAGTACAAGCTAGTTATATCGCAGAAGGCGCATATGTTCAATCAAATCTCTGATAAGTTTTCGCTTTGTGTGCATGGTGGAATAATGGCCACTTTTGCAGAAATTGGGGGATATCCTAAGCAGACAGTTCTGAAGTTCTAAATATGACAACCCAAGAAAGTGACTGAGCACTGCCTTTTTACCTATAGGTTACTCTCAAACTTAAATTAGTTTATGCTCTGAAAAGGTACTTGGTGTTTCAAACCATGTCAGGTTAATTCCATTTCACTTAAAAACAGCAATGTAGTAAGTGTTACGTTCTTAATTTTGATACTAACATTTTTGTGTGTGAGAAAAAATAATCTCAAACTATAAATAATGAACTTCATTGTTTTCTTCTCTGCAATTCCAGAACATTAAAAATGTACCCATCTCATGGCCAAGATCACTTTATATTAGAAGTCCCTTGTTTAAGCTTTCTTCCCATCAGTTTAGAGAGAACCAGGGTTTTGGCAGAAGTTTGGTATATGCCAAGCACTTAGAAGTTTGAATTGAAAAAATATATACTGAACAGTGTTAGAGTTTTCAAAATATGAGCAAATGAATTAAACAGAAACCTGGAGTCGTCATTCACATGGTTTTCTTCATTTTATAGCCTTGTACTTTTCCCTAGAAAACCCGTATCTTCTTATTCCCTGCCTGTTATTTACTGCTCCTGGTTATCAGCTTATGGGGCATTTTTTTTGTGTGGAAGTTTCGATAGCTCTCACTGACACCAACATTTCTGAGCCACCTAAAAGGATTTAAGAAATGAAAGTTAGGGGCAGATGGTGGGGGAGGTTCTTTTTTGGTTGGTTTATTTTTTT
The DNA here is from genome assembly GCF_036562045.2 of Rhinolophus sinicus. Lineage (NCBI taxonomy): Eukaryota > Metazoa > Chordata > Mammalia > Chiroptera > Rhinolophidae > Rhinolophus > Rhinolophus sinicus. The sequence continues at coordinate 35,417,108 of NC_133760.1, read as the reverse complement.
CTCAGGGAATATTAACCAGAAGCATGTACAAGGATTCACAATTTAGTTTTTTATTTGTGGCTTCTTTGTGGCATTCTGTCTGAGTCAACATTTGCTGGTCTGTGCAGCTTTCGTAAATACACTGTCAAAGGTTTGAGAATGGAAATGCTCTCCGGATGAAGGCTGTCTGTGTGACGTCTCTGGGTGCCCTGTTGGCGCTTGCTTTATCTATGTGGAAGGCAAAACAGAGACTAGAAAAGAGGTTGGTGAAAAAATGTCATGAATAAAAGTCAAATCTAGATCTGTGACTTGCCCAGGTTGGCATAATCTCCCTGGGCCTTTTCCTTCACCTGAAAAGTAGAGATAATTCTTTGGGAAGATTAGGCAAAGATTAAACGTTACAGTGCCAATTTATCCATTCCTTCACTCAGCAATGTCAGCATTTAGAATGTTCCAGGCAACGGGTAAGTCGTGGTGAGCCAACACCAGCCCAGAACCTGCCACTGCGTAGCTTTGGTCTAGCTTGACAAAACTAAAATCAGTCAAATACCATGTAGTCATAACCCAAGACATGCTCTGGAGAGAAGAACCAGAATCAACGGAACATCAGCTCTTCCCAGGAAACCGTCTCTAAGGAGGCTGGCCTGGATGACATGCCATAGCAGACCCCCTAGCCTCAAGCCAAGATGAGATATGAATGATAAAGAGAAGCTTTCTGGATGGAGAAGGAAGGAGTGTGGAGAGTGTTTCACGCAGAGACCAGCAGGGCAGCATGTGGAGGAGGGTGAGAAAACGACTGGGCACCACGGCAGGAGGGTATTGATGGAGGTGTGGACCGGCGAGAACTGAGATGGAAGAGCTAGGCAGGGGCCATTCATGTTAGTCTTGTGGACCATATTAAATACCTTCAGCCTTTAAATCAAGACTTGGTAACAATTGCTAAGTCCCCTTCAACTGTACTGGCATTTTGTTTCTCAGTTTTAAATAGAAGCAGAGATGTGTTTCTTGAATCCTGTCCAGCATACCTACAGCCTGACCTTTCCATTCTGAGCCCTGGTCTCTGGGATACTACTGGTATAGCCACCCGAGGTGGCATGTTCTAGTTATTTTCAAATCCCAGTATTTATTGGTAAGGATGTCCACCATCCTCTAAGAAGTGTCCTTGTGTCTGGATGGAATGTTCTGAGCACAAAGGAGCCGTGTTATCATACAGATCTCCTGGGTTGAGAGCCTCGTCCTCTGCCATTTGAGTAACTTCTGTCCTTACTCGCCCTTCCCCCCCAACCCCCATACGCGCGCGCATGAAATTTTCCCCAAGATTGTACTGAGAGATCACCACTAAATAGATCTTAGCCTTTCACCATCTTGGGTAGAGAAACCACGTAACAGTCCAAAACAAGCAGGACACATGGAAAGGATGAAAGCATTACAGTGGGATTAAGGGGATAAGAAAGAATAAAAATTGAAAATAGGACATCAGAATAATTTTTCTTTCAAAGCCTCCAAATCCAGTTAGCCACCAAATCCAAAGGGTCCTATCATTATAATATATATACACACACATACATATATCTATGTATATGTGTGTATGTATGTATATGTGTGTGTGTGTATATATATATATATGTTTAAATGCCCCCTTCTCTGCTATTATATAACCCCCACTGCTATTACCTTGGCTCAGACTCTCATTCTTTTCAGATTGATTTCTGTGATAGGACCTTGGTCCGCGCGTCAGTCAGGCCAACCCGTATTCCTTATGCTGCAGACCCGTCATTCTTCAGTTCAGAACTGGACCCGATCACCCCCTCTCTAACACCCTACAATAGCTGCCTTATAAAACGTGTGGCGTTTAGCACACAGTCTTATGCTCGTAGATCTGTCATGAGATGCTCAGATGGTTTACATTCTCCGGTGTGGATGAGCCAGGCATTCCCAGTGCACTGGTGACTCTGACCTTTCTTCCTTCTTCGTGTCACACATAGTGGGTTGTGGCATCACAGTGGAGACTTGATGCTCAAGCTCATGGGATCAGCGGAACAAATCTTATTTCATCTCAATGAGGGTAATTGGCACCAGAACTGGGCTAGGGATTGGGCAAAGCACTTTATGTGCAATATTTTCTTTGGTCCTCATGACCATGCTTTGAGGTAGGTGGTGATATTATCTTTATGTATGCATATAGAAACTGAGGTGCAGGGTATTACTAACCTTCCCAGTCAGGAAGTGGCACAGTTAGAATTTAGACACAGACAGGCTACGAGAACATGCAGCCTTAACCACTGTCCTGTACTCCCCTATCCTAATTGTTTCCTTCTTTTCCTACAGGCAAAGCTTAATGGGCTAAATGATACTGGGGTTATAAGCTGTATAATCAGATATGATCATGCAAATTAACAGAGGCTATTCCCAGTTTTTTGTGTGTTTGTTTGTTTTTCCTAAATGCAATAGTCTTTGGTTTGAATTAAGGTAGCTGTCCCTAGATCCTTGATAACTTTGTATTACACAGGAATTCCACTTTAAAATGCCTGTAATAGCAGGATCTAAAATTTAGCCATGACCTAAGCAGGTGTCAGCTTCTCAAAGCCTCTTCATCGGTTTGCATCTTTCAAAAACAACGTTCCTGCCACATCCCCTCCACCCCCAGCTCAGACCACTCTCACCACCCCTTCGAGATTTTACTAAAAGCTGAACACATTGTCTTCCAGGAGCATTATCATACCGTCTTAGTAACATGAACTGAATAAAAATGGACACATTACAGCCTTGGTTCCTCCAACAGTGATTGGAAATAGATCGAAAGAGCAGAGGCACTAACTCAACCAGCCATTCCATCATCAGCTTGTCTCAGGGTAGTAATAAACTTCTTGGCCTGCTAAATTTATGGAGTAGAAGTACGAGCACAGCCTCCCAGTGGTACCCATGGCTTTGATCAGGTCAATAACAGTGTTCTGGAGGTCTGCACGCTGACCATTGTAAGCACCACATGGACACTCACCAATGCTATCATTAGCAATTGCTTCCACACTAGCTCCATAGCTGGAAAAATAAATCAGATTGCCTAAGGAAGGGGTTTTACATGAGATTGCACGGGGGTGTTTCCTATGTAGAAGTGTAAGATTAAGCGTTTAACTCCCAAATACTCTCTGTAGTTATACACTCCAGTAGCTCAGCCAGCAACTCTGAATCATGAAAGCTAGACTGGTGCAGCCATGAGTCACCTTCCCATCTGACTCAAGGTATGACTTCTACCTTTGCAAGGGCAACTGTACCTTGTGCTGCAATGAAAAAAAAAATCCTCATGTTATATGATTTATACTATTAATAAGCATAAGATGCCCAATCCCCCCTATGTTTACAATGGATAGCATACTATAATTGACTTTATATCAAATTCAAAAGGCCAATGGTATTGGTCCTTTAAGGATCATGCTTGCTCTGCCGCTAGACCTTTGCAGATGTTATTTCATCTGCCTTGATCATTTGCCCTCTTCATTGACTAGTTAACTCTTACTTTTCTTTCCGATGGCTACTGTAGTGCAGGGTGTCAGGCGGGGTCTCAGCTCCCGCTCCCCACATAAGAACACAGGATATGGTGAGGCCAGAAAGGAACACTCATGGAGCCATAGATAAGGGAGTCATACCACTACAGTCTCACTGGCGGCTGGGTTAGAGACACAAGAAGCAGGGGCCACACTAACCACAACCTGCGGTCCTCTTCTCTCTGCCAACCAACCTCACTTGCTAACTGCAATCACTCTTGCTAGCTCAGCCACCATCTTCTTGCTAGCCCCCATTTGCTGCTAGCGTAGCCACAGCAGTAATATTAGTGGCCAATGGCTCACTGGTTACAGCTGATGGCCAACTAGCCACAGCTGATGGCCATCCAATCACAGTTGATGGCCATTTACTACCTGAGTCAGCACCTTTTCACATGAGGCCGAGAGCCTGGAAACTGCACTTCCGGCTCTGTCCCCACGACTACTCAGAGTATTCCTCAGGAAAGTTTTCTCAGCCTTACTGACTAAATCCCCGTCTATCACCCCCACTACTCACTTCCATGTAGTAAATATATTCAATGACTCTTGGATTTGTGTGTCTCTCCCACCAAGTTGGAAGCTCTAGTCAGGACCCTTGTGTTTTCACTCACTGTTATATCCTCAGTACCAAGGACAGTCCAGCACGCAGTAGGAAAACAATCGATATTGCAACCAAGAATATAATGAGAAAAAATACTAAAAAAAATAGCATCATATATTTTATGTATATAATATATATACTGTCCTTTACAAAATGTCTGATGGGAATTATTCATCTTAAATTCTAAAACCATTTATTCATTCTTTTTTTTTTCAGTGAGTATTTCTTAATGTTCCACTATTTTCCAGGTGTTTCATAAGACCTGAGTCTACAATGTTAAATAGATCAGACACAAATATATTTTTAAAGAAATAATATTTTTCTTTAATTTCTATCTTTCGCTCTCATTCTTTTTCTATGACAGAAATAACAATACAGATTTATTCGATAAAAATAGAATGGTGTAAATCCTTACCCTCTATTTATATATCAATATCTGGTGGCAACCTTTATGTTTGTTTTCTCTAAGAGTAAAGGAAATTAATTCATGGAAAGAGATATTTTACAATTGCTCAAAAATCCAGAAACAATTTCCTTTGGAACTCCTAGCTTTATAATCAATTATTAAGATATATGACCTCTATGTGTATTTTCACAAAAAACAAACAAACAAACAAATTCCACCTCTTTCATAGACTAGGAATGATGTGTTTTAAATGACTGTACTTTTTTAATGTTAAATAGGGATTTCTCCCTCATGGCATCAGAGCCTTTGAAAACCACTGCCAGACAGTGGTTACACTATAAGAAAAATAAACATGTGCTAGTGAAAAATGAGGTATTTGGGTATTCAATGTGTGTATGTATTTCTTGTATGTGATGTGTTGGTATATTATAGAGGACACTCTGGAGTGACAGTTGGGTGTCAGAGGAAAAACTTAGAATTCTCACAGCAGCATTTTGAATAAAAGCCAAACATAATCAAGTACATCTGGCTGGCTTTTGAGAGAGATCTAAAAATAATTTTTCTGCAAACTAGACCCAATTTGTATTGGATTCCTCTATATAAGCGAGTTAAGGTTGACCGTAGGTAGCTTTTACTCACATGATTTTTATTGTCCACTTGCTTGTTTAGGGGAAGTAAAGAAATAACCCACCACGTTGCTAGTAAGAGTTTATGGTGTTTGCACACCTTAAACAAGAGCAAGGTCCCCACTGGCAGGAAAGTAAGGTGATTTTACGTTCTAGCCTGGAACATTCACTCACAAACAAAAGTAGCTGTACCTATGAGCCTAAATATGAAACACTTGTTCAACTACAAGTCACATCTGCTCCGTTCAACTACAAGTCACATCTGCTCCAAATTTTCCTAGGACACATACAATGATATTCATTTCACATCTGTTCAACAGGTGGAGCCTAACACTATAGGTTGAAGGTCCTGGATCAGAGGTTCTCAAGTGTGGTCCCTGAACCATCAGTATTAGCACACGTGAGAGCTTGTTAGAAATGCAAATTATCAGCCCCAAACCTATGGAATCAGAAATTTTAGGGGTGGGGTCCAACAGTCTGTGTTTGAACTGGCCCTTCTGGCAAATCTGATGAGCGCTCAAGTTTGAGAATACTGTCCTAAATTCAGATAAACCGAATTCTGGGTCTGTGCTGTTATTATTCATGACAGTGAACAATGAGGTATTTGAATGTTCAAAGTATATACGTATTTGCTTCCCCCCTTTTTTTTTTCACTTCTAAATTAGAAACGGACTAAACCACCTATAAAGTTTATCAGGGATGCATATAATAGAAAGAGTCCAGTCAGACAGAATTGGCTTCAACATCTCAATTTCCCCCTTGGCACCACATGGCTTTGAGTTAACAAAAAAGAAGGCTAATTTTTGAGCCTTTACTAGACACCAAACTCTGTGCTAAGTGCTTTACCTTTGTCTCACTTTGTCCACACAGAAATACTATAATGTTGTCCCATTTTATAAATGAATTACTGAGCATTAGACAGATTTTGTGACTGTGTAACTGGAATTAATACATATATTAAAATTACTTGAGAGCCCAACTCAGACTATACTGTTAGAAGTTATTGTTCTCTAGATACAAAACCTCTATAATCCTGAATAAAATGGGATAGTACAACCAACCTCATCGAAAATGAGTTAAATGGGAGGAGCTGGACATCTGACAAGTTCTTACCTTCTTCCCACTCATCTAACATAGTTCATGATATTATATCACACACACACATACACACACACACACACACACACACACACATTAAAGGGGTGATTAATGCCACCATTGAAGCAAAATTGTTGAAGTGTCACCTCCCTCTGCCTACTTTATTTTTAATGATTTTTGAAACATTTACTTTACTACCATTTACAAATTCTTCTTGCAGACTGCCCGGTCTTACCTGTCCTTAAAGGGCCAGCCTGGGTCAGGTATCCTCTCCTGTAGGAAAGTACCCCCGTAAACTCTGTGCTGAAGTTACAGACACTTCTCAGTGTTTCCGTGTAACCTGCCTTCCGTCTTTAGCCTGGTTGTAGTTCTGTCTGTATGATAAAAACAGTGGGCTTCAAGAGAACAGGCACTGTCCCTTTTCTCCCTTTAGGCCTTAAAATTACCAGAGCGTATTGCATATGGCAGGCATGAAAATGTGATTTATATTAAAGAATCCTTCGTCACATTTAATCTGTACGATGACCCTGTGTGATAGATGCAATACACATGACATTTTACTCTGATTGAAAAACAATACCCACTCACTACAGAAAATTTTGATAATACCAAATAGTATGAAGTATAAAATGAAATCAACTTTTACCAAGCAGAGACAATCACTGTTAACATTTTGGTTTATTTCTTTCTAACCATTTTATTTCCATTGAAAAAAAGGTGGGGGCAAGATTGCATTGATGTAGTGTACATTTCCCCAGATTGTTTTCCATCCCTTTCCCTTAAGCAGTACAGGGTCCAACAATAGCCTTCTTTCGTTTCCATTCTTTTAAAAATGGTCATCCTTTCCTTATGATGTCCCCACTGGCAGGAAAGTAAGGTGATTTTACCCTTCTTCCTCTTGCAGCACCCACTTCTGCTCTTTCCTAGTCAATAACAATTCCTGTTTCCTTTGTGACTTTTTCTCTGACACCCTCAAGTTGAGTTGAGTTACTTATTACTTCTCTGTACTCTCCACTTCCTGGCACATGTATCTCTTGTCATGCAGACCTTTTAAGTGTGTGCTCATTGGATGTTTTGCTCATTTGACACTGAGCATCTCACCTGTGCCTCTTTTCCCACTTTGTTCCTTCTGCATCCTTCTTGCCTCTTCTCATCCTCATTCTTCACTCGTGATTTGACCTGCACTATACACTGAATATGTGACTGAAAAATAAATGATGCCGTGAACATTTATTTAGTCCTGTACCTGATGCAGATGTGCAAAGAGAGACATGTCTCAATTTCATCAATTGCCCAATGACACATGGTACGCTGCTTCTAGTTTCTGGAGAGAGAAAAGAAACCAATAGTCTGCAGGGTCTTTCAAATAAATTAAATACACATAAACCAGTTTTACACGTAGAATGGGTATTTACAGTACTGATATTCCAAAATGAAATTGAGTGTTACCCGTCACCGGTGTCTTAACCCCAATGAGCTAATGCTTCCATCAGCTATGAGCTGCAGTTGAAAATTCCCTGAACATTGGCTTCCTTTCAATGGCAGCTCTCACAGGCACCAACTCACCTACTATCTCCATATGATCTCGTAGAGGCTGAAGAGGTTTGCGTCACTGGCAGGTGTGTGAGTTTTGTTAAGGCTGACAAAGCAGCAAAGGAATAGAGAGCCCTTGTCAGATAGAAATTTTGTTCAAATTGTTCTCGTTTCCCTCTTTCCCTTCCTCTGGATTCCACATTGCTGAACAGTGATTGTACCATCTTCTCCTTTAGAAAGACAGGGAAATAAAAGCACTCACTTGTGTAGATGAAGAGCGCACGCTCTCTGTTGTCACCCCAGCAGAGCTGGCTGCAAACACAAAAGTGATGCGATCTGCCTTCAAAGAATGGTGTCCAGATGCTGCCTTCTGTGCTTTTGGGTTGTTTCCTTGTTTGTTTATTTGAGAAAATGACACGGCAATAAAGAAAAACAAGAATTACATGGGTTTTGCTCACCCAGTAATAACCAGCAGATAATTGTACACAAATTCCCCACAGTCACTGGAGAGAGATGATACAGTTGCAGGAGGAAAGAGAAGTTGCACTTTGACAGAGTCCATTATTAGCAACTGAGGGCGCAAGTGTTGCGTTTCCTAATCTGACAGGGTATTATTTTAACCCATTAGCAGAAAATAAACTCCTTCAGATGATCTGTACAGTCAATCCAGGTTAGCTGTGAAATCAGTCAGTGGTATTTATTGAGTGTCTACTGCATACACAGGTGAGAATATCTAGGAGCATTCCACCACCAGGTCACGTATGCTGTTGTAGTCAACCACAAATAGGGCTCCAAGGGCGTTCTTTCACTTTGTGCTTCAAAGGGGCAAGACTGAATCAGCAACATTCCCCTCCAACCCCACACGATATAAAATAAAACAAAGCCCAATTTAAGATTGCTGGGGCTAGTTTCTCTACCCTGTTTCCCTGAAAATAAGACCTAGCCAGACCATCAGCTCTAATGCATCTTTTGGAGCAAAAATTAATACAAGACCTGGTCTTATTTTATTCTAATACTTTTTTAATGATGCAGATGCTATTGGTTCAGGACCCCAGTTTAAGAAATGCTGCTCTATATCATGTCCCGCAGAACATATGAACAGTAGTCACAAATGTTACCTTGCTCATAGAACTCCCTTTGTTTCATTTTTTCCCCTCCATTAATTGGAACATCGTGAAGGGCAATAAAACTTGAATACATAATATTTTCCTAGTTAGCTCACTCATTCCTAGCCATTACTTCTCAGGGCCCAGTAAAATTATATGGGGTAAGTAGTTAACAAAGCAGAATGAACGATATTTGCTCACAGGGTCATTTATTTGTTTATTCAACACATATTCTTATATCTGCCATAGTCAGATCCTATGCTGGGACTGGGGATGTAAAGATGAGAAAGGCATAAGAAATTTTTTTAGGGGGTCAAAATCTAGTGGGGGAGACAAGTAAATATAAAACTACCAGACATGATGGCACAATGACAGCGGAGACCACAAAGAAGAAACTCCACTTTCAAAGAGGTTGGGGAGGAAGGTCAGGAAGTGCTTCTAGAGCAGCTTCTGCCTGGGCTGTCGTGGAGGGTGTGGAAGGTCACGTGTCTGTGTCTGATGGGGCCAGTGTTTGAGTCCCAGAATGACGATATGGCTAGAGACAGAGCAGTATTTTAACAAGGGCCTTGCTGCAATGCTAATGAAGAGGTTAACAGCAGAGGAATCAGACCTCTGAGTTTGTTTGTTTGTTTGTTTGTTTGTTTGGGGAGTAATATATTTGACATATAACATGTAAATTTAAGATGTTGACTTGATACGTTTTTATATTATAATATGACTGTCCTTACAAGGATAGTCGGCACCTCTATCACATTACATAACTTATCTTTTTTGTGTGTGTGGTGGGAATAATTAAGCTCTAGTTTCTTAGCAAGTTTAACGATGATAAATTTGAGCCTCTAAGTTTGAATCCTGGCCTGGTCACTCAATGCCGGCATGGCCCTGTACAAGTCACTCAAATTCTATAAGCCTCATTATTTTCATTTGTCATGTATAGATAATAATATTAATTCTTGGATTGTGTCGGGGATCAAATTCAAGATAACGCATTTCAAGTCCCTCGTACCCTGACTCCCCTATACATAGATGTACATAGGCAGTGCTCTCAAGGAGTGAACATGCTAATGGATGTCGAAGGAGTTCAACACAAGTTAAAGCCCTACACTGATGGGAAGGCCTGGAAAGGCAAGATTGGCTCATCGGTAACAGGGACATCCAATGCATTTCTACAACAGCCTTGTTCATCATACTCCTAGAACATCTATAGGTTTCGTTTGTAAGCTAAAGGTTCTATGCAGCCCTCTGAATATCCAGTGAACTTTCTGTCTGAAGAGAGAACACAAGAAAATGTTGTCCAGCCGTTTCCAAGTAAGGAGAAGTAACCCGAGGCCCAGGGGGTGTGAACGGCCTGCTCCACCCTTTTCAATAGGCCACAGGCTTCTTGAAGAACTGAGACACCTTATCGACTCTGTAACCTAGCTCTTAACGCAAGCCTCAGACATAGAATGAAGCATCCAAGTCTTCATTTTCTTTTCATTTTTATGAACTGCGTTGTCAAAAACAAGCCATCAAGTCTAAATCATATATCTGAGACAAAGACAAAACTTTTTGATTTGTAAAGAAATAATGCATATTAAAGTGCTTTGCTCATTATGCGTACTTATCTCTTTAATGCAGTCCCAAAGATTCTTGCATAAAAAGACTTCTGTCCATGATTTCATTTAAATTACCGGCTTATAGTTCAGCCCCATGACAGGGTAAACTATTTCTAATGTGTTCCGCATTTTTTCTTTTACGAGCTCTAAGGAATAGAGTGCAGAACCTTCAGTTAGTATTAAATGAATAAATGCACTTGGCTTTGCTTTTTTTGGTATTACCCCTTATATTAGCACTTCTGACGTGGAACCTATGGCATTCATGAGATCAGTTCTTGGCATTAGGGCCGGGCTCCTCTTGTGAAAGGAAATGCATGCCTCAGATGATCAAATATAATTAGAGCCTCCTGCTCTCTCTGAACTGTGCTATCTTTCTCGTCTATGCTCCCCCCATTTGTTCAGCCTTGAGATCACTTTCACGTGAGCTTCGTCAATGAGAGATGGTCTGTAAACTGGCACTATTCCTAAATTAAACAATAATGATCTCTCACTTTAGGGTACGTTTGGGCATTTTTCTCAACATGTTTTAAACATAAGTCAGTACCATGGGTGTCAAATATTTCTTTGAACTTAGGGAACCCATTTTGCTCTACTATGCATGTTATGGTGCTTTTGATTTTGTAAAGGCCTTTGGTGGTGGTTGATAAGTTTTGTAAGACTTTGGTCTGCCTGTAATTCTGTCGATATGAAAAGCATAAGATTTGGACAAGCGTGTACCTTATGAGCGTTTTCCCAGTGTACAGCTTCTCAGTTGGTGTATTCTTGAATGAGACATTCGATCCCTTTCAGCCTCACTATTAACTGAGGCCCATTTTGATTTATTAATAAGGCTGAACTTCCCATTATTTCACCTGATGTAAATGGAAACTCCAGCCCATGGTGGCCCAATATCAAGATTCTGTGAAAACACTTCACAGACCTTGGAGTTTTCCATTATTTTCTATGTGGTGAAATTTTTATTAGTAGGTAGAGTGAAAGGATGAAATAGGTCAAAAAAGGAAAGCTCTATGAGTGACACTAAAAGGATTTTAAATTAGCATTGGATAATTTTATTAATTTTGTAAATGGAAAAGTAAGTTCGTATGTCTTAATACATTCAATCCAAATTACCTAATGATATCCCTTGCTGCTGCAGAGTGAGTGATGGAGTCTCCCTTTTGTGGGTAAGCATAGCAGTCATTAATTTTAATGAGAGTAATGTGGGTTTTTTTATATATATAAATGTGGAGCTTATTGCAGTGAGCATGCTGAAAACTCATGTGGTTTGAGCTGAAAGTGGCATCGTCTTCCAGGTCAATAGCGTACTAATAAGGAGGTCTCTGTGTACCAGGATGATATAGACAGTGATTATCAAGGAGTTATTAAGTCAATAAGTAAATCCCTAATTTACAAATGAGTGATATTGGCACTAAGTAGCAGGTCAAGTCTCACGGTCTCCAATATTTCAAAGAGCGTCATTATTCCCACAAGAAGAGGCAGCATTCACGTTATACAGCAGCAGAAAGGAAGAATTATTTCATAATGTTGAATAATACCGCATAAAGATAATTTTCCTTTTCATGAGGAAAAGCCTTTGGCTTCCCCTTATGCAGTGGTGCTCAGTCTTTCCAGTGTACTCTCCAGCTACTTTGACTACAAACATCTGGTGTCAGGCCCAGGAACAAGCATTTTGGCGAGTATTTCAGAGGGTTTGGATGCAACTTGCCAAGGTTCTATATCATGAGCCACACTTCCAGCTGTGCCAGACTTATTTTTAAAATGCAAATCTGATCTACATCTCCCCCCATCCATCCTCAGCCCCTCCCCACCCACAACCTTTCAGGATAAAAATTCACAAACAAACCCTTATCTTAGATGAGATGGATAGATATAGATGATCTAGGTATAGATATAGATACAGATAATCACAACAGATTAAATGCTGTCTTAAAATACTATTCCAACAAAACTAGTCCAGGTTAATGACAGTTCTCTTCAAATGGAACATACCTTTTTCGGCAGTCTCAATCACTTCTGAACAATAACACTAATCTGTCTCTCTAGCTTTTACCTGAAGGGAGAACTCAGATATTAAAGAATTTTGGACCCCTCTACAAAATCCTCACCTCATCCCGTAAAACACTTCCTTTAATGTTAGCACAGAAATTTTGGCCACTTTTTTTTCCTCAAACATATTTTGCTGTTGTGTATGTTTTAATTCTTCTGTGTTTTTGTACAGGTTTTGCATTGAATGTCCAGTCTCCATGCTCCTATCTAGGATAAATGTGTCTTTCCTTTTAAACTCAGCTGAAAGATGATACAACTTAGAGTAGTGTGAATTGCTTCTTCTTTAACTTTCTATTAGCATTGCTTGCTTTTGTTTAACTCCATTTCTTAAAACACTATATTGTTTACTTTAAAATGCTAAACCTTGAACTTTACAGAGCTAGGACCTGAATTAATCACCTATAAATCCCTCAGGCATGACCTCAAGCCAGGCACATGGTATTTAATATAAATATTAAATATGGGGGGATGAATGTATATACATTAAAAAATACTAGTTGGTAGCTGGAGCCTCTATGATCTATCTTTTTTATTCTTATTATTTGATATTATCTGTATGGGATGCAGAAATTAGTTTTAGTCAATGGTAAGAAACAGAGATTAAGGTAAGAAGGTAACTTTGTCCAGCACATTATTCACATTCATCCAGACACTTATTAATGGAAATGAAATTATAAGCAGCGATATGCAGAAACTGTAGCATATTTATATTACCTCCATGTGAGGGGTGAAGGACAGTGATCCAGAATCTAGGAGAGTGGTACAAAGTAGGTTCTCAGTAAATATTTGTTAGATGATTGACTGAGTGGCTGCATAAATAAATGAAGGATGATGTGGTTGCAGACCTCAGGGAACTTACACGGTAGTGAGAACACTGTTAGGACCACCACAGCCAATTAGAAAAAGGTGCCCTCCTTTGGATCAGATAAATCATAAAATATAACCTCTTCCAGCAGAGAAATTGTAAAACTCGCTCCGTCTTGCTGAACTAATTAGATCCAGTCCCGTGCCAAGGAGCACTGACTAATAACTAGGATGTATTTGAACAGCCACTCACTTGTCACAGGATCCTGTACAGGGCACAGCCTCTGCAACTGTATGCAGGAGCACTGTGTGATGCTAACTGATGCTAATATTCTGTGACGAGCACAGGCAGTAGCGTGTGTCCCAAAGGGCAAGGGAGCTCAGAGGAAGGGCTCTCTGTGGAGGCCAAGGGGTCAATGAAGGTGCAGGAGCAGAGCTGGCATCTGAACGTAGTCATAGAGACCAGGGAGAGGGTAAGCAGTCCCAGGACACAGGGCGGGACATTCTCGACACAGAGGCTTGGCATGTGCTCACACACAAGGGCTGTTCAGGGCACTCTTGCCAAATGAGTGTGTGAGGGCCCGTGGGCCCACTGACTTATAATGCCTATTGTAGGAAGTGAAAGAAAGCACACAGCCAAGAGTTAGGTGAAATCAAATAACAACAGCACCATACAATTAACGCCTACTGAGAAGTCAGAAAAGCCAGAAACTGCCCTTTGCGCTTTATGCCCACAGCTAATTAGTTCCTCTCCATAACCCCACAAGAGGAATGATATACCCATCATCTAGGCGCTGCCTATGCATCATCATGTTCAGAAACACATGAGTTAAGGTCTATTGTTAGCTTTATTTTGCAAAGGGACAAACAGTACATTCTGTCCATTCCCAAATGAAAGCGCAAAGCAGTGAAGTGACTTGACTAAGTTTACACATCGAATAAGGGGTAGAATTAGAATGTTTCCGACGAAATCCTGCTACTAACTCATAGGACTAGGTCTTGTATCCAAGAGATACAATCACTAAGAGGCTCGTAAATTGGCTCCACTGAATGAAGGCCCTTCCCTGGTCCAGATAGCGATAGCCAAGGGGAAGCGTTCTCTGGAACAAAACAGTTGTCGGGGCACAATGTTTACTAAGAAAGGTGAGCACTCATCATCAGAATCAGCAGGGGACATACTTCCTACAGATCCCCTTGTGGGTCTGTGGTGAGGACAAGAAATGGAGGGGGCGGGAAGGATTGTTTTGATTTTTATCAAGTTCCACTGATAATTCCGAGAATCAGCTGTATTCTAAAACCATAATTTTACAATACTATTATCCAGTGCTGCTGAAATACCCTCTATTTATATGTAAATTAGCAAATCAATTAAATGTACTTCAAGTTGAAGAAGTTAACTCTTGTATGTCATCAGCGTGGCTCATGAGTTTGGGGAAATGAAAACATGTACCCAGGGGAAATAATAAATAAAATACAGTAGCTAGTGTTTAGACCCCTAATAACTGGATATATATCGGAGTTATTTGGGACCTGTAATATAGATGCATGCATACACACACATAGATGGTAGACAGAGGTATTGGAGGTCTTCTACATAGTAGCAGTAGAGGTTATATTTCTTTGAGTATTTCCAGGGAGCAGAAATGTGACTAATAATATAGTTTGATCTTTGCAACAACCCTTTAAAAAGAAAGCATTGCTATTTCTATTTTAGGGATGAGGAAATAGAAACTGTCAGAGTTTATACGACAGTCCCTAAGACATAACAAAAGTAAGAATGGTTCTCAAAACTTCAGTGTCAAATCCCTGCCGAACCCACCCCTTCATGGTACCCCTTGAAGAAGAAGGAGGAGCAGGAGAAGAAGAAGGGGGAGGGGAAAGGAAGGAGGGAGAAGAATCCTTTAACCTTTTTCTCTATTTGGAGCAAAGCACCAATTGTAGAAGGAACATTAGTGAATGTGCCAAGCTTCAAAAGATAAGCAAACCTTGGTTCTTGAGCGCAACTGAGAGCTTGAATGAATGGTATGCAACTAGATATCCTGAATACCTTATTCAAACTATTATGTTTCAGGTGACTGAATTGATATGCTTATCTTGAACTTAGTGAAATATTTAGAATTCTTATTTATTCACTCAACAAAAACACATTGAAACAAGTCTGGGTTCTAGCTACAACACAAGATACTAAAGATGGTCTATAGCCCCTGCTTTTGAATAGGAAAGAGGGTAATTAAATACCCCATACATGTATGACTAAATGAGTTATCACAGCCCAGTGAGAACAGAAGTGTAACGGAGAGACATGTGAACCTAGTCTTGTTTCATGCAACAGGGGAGGTCCTGAGCTGAATCTTAAAAATTAGGTCAGGCCAAGTGAACTCAAAAGGAAGCTGAAAGCTCATCCCTGTAACAGAAGTAAATGCAAGGAAGAGAGAGGTGGACACGTTTGAGGAACCTGAAAAGGGGTAACCAATCGTTGCCTTCCTAAAGAGTCCTAGAAAGTTGCATAGATTCTAACACTCACTCAGTGACTCTCTTATTGACCACACACCTGTAATGTCCACAGCTCCAGCCTGTGCTGGTCTCAGAGGAGTAGAGGGCAAAATGCAAGCACACCAAAAATAGCACCTGTGATAAATGAATGGGTGAGCCCTGTTCCCCCACACAGTCTGACAAAGTAATTGTAATTCAGGACCTAAAATCAATGCAGCTCTTGGGGAAGGCACCAAATGCATTAACATTGGCTTTCATCTCTCAGCAGCGAGAAGTGTAATGGACTATGACAGGAAGAAACACCTGGAGATTTGGGGGGAAAACTAAATAGAATAAAGCATTCAGGAGACTGAAGCAAAATGAGAAAGCTGTGGTAGGGAAGAGGCTTTGCGGACCCAGACTAATACTCCTGACATGTGCTCAACCCTGAGACAGTGTTGTAATGTGCCCCTGGGACCAAACGTTTCTTTCATTTCATTGTCAACTGCACAGCTGCTAGGATGGATAGTCATTGAGGAAGGTACTCGCATAGGGTGGGGGAAATATATGGATAGGGAAAAAAAAGACATGTGCTTTAGTCCATTCTAGCATTTCCAGACACGCATCTAGGAGGATATTCCCAAACCTTCAGTTCTGGCTTTATGGTCTAAAGAGATCCAAAGATTTCACTCGAGTGCTCTGTATGCATGAAATGACCTGAGCAGTGGTTTAATGTATATTGAGGGAGCCTGTGTGATTTGATACAAAGTGTGAACTTGGGAGGCAGGTGGACAGGCACAAGTTCACTTCCTGAGTGTGCCCCTTACTGTGCCTCAGTTTCCTTCTCCATAAAATGAGACTAACTGTCTCTCACATACTGCTGATGTGAGGATGTAGTGATAGATGCTGGTGAGGTACTTGGGAGAGTGCCGGGCACATAATAAGTGGACTAGTTGGGAAGACAGCTAAGAAGACAGCCTTGTTCAGTACGCTAAGAGGAATGTATGAGTCACACGTGATGTATATGACGAGAACACTTAATGAAGGCACACGAGCAATTCCAGGGCTACATATCAGAGACAGAAGTGGAAACCAGAGCAGACCACAGGGAGTTGTGAGTGACTGGGAAGCAGAGCTGATGGCCATCTCAGGAAGGCGGTATCAAGCAGCTATACACCCTGTGGTTTACACTGGCAGCCATAGACATGGAAGGTTTTAATCGGAGAAACAACAGGGTCAGATCACTTCTTAGAGAGATCACCCTTTGCTGCTCTCTAAAGAAGGGAGAACCATGCAGGGAATGTTTTGGAAATTACTCAGATTAAAGTGTAGGGTGGCCCACATTTGGGAGGAGGTGGTAGTTGAGATGAAGTGAAGTGGGTGGATGTAAGAGAAATGTAGGGGACGAAGTCACTAGTATTCAGAAATGTGTTGGTATAGAAATTGCATGGAGATAAGACTGACAGATGACACAAAATATAGGCATGTGTTTTAAGACAAATTTTGGGGGGGAAAGGAATTAAGTTATCACCTTTCACTGGGGAGCCATAAACAAAAACAATTGTTAAAATTAGACTAAGACAGTGAATTAGTTTTCAGCATATGTGACCTAATGATGGAAGAGAGCTATATAAAGTCATAATTGTTGCAGAATTCTAGAATATTGCAAATAGAAATGTTGGGACTCAGACATAGAGCTTAAGATCCTTCCCCTTTCTCATTCCCTGTTCCGTGTTTCTGTCAGAAGACTGGAACATATCAAACTTATTTTTTAACCAAATTGGTGGTGACCTCATTGTTTTCAATACTCCTTGAAAATATCTAGAAATTTCTCCAAATTAGGAGTCTAGATAATCAATTTTGCACACTCCATAATTTAATTCAGTGGAGCTCAGAATGAATACAGATTTCTAAAATAATTTGCAATGCTAGGAGCTTTGACCTTACTTGAAAACCACAAATATAGTTTTGTCTCTTATTTATTTGCAAACACTATACATTTTCTCTAAAAAGTAGAATTGTGGGTATTTGGAAATGCTTTCTTCAGGTCTTTTACTGCATTTGTTTAAGGGTGGCTGAATAATACTTCTCTTGATTTCAGACACAAATAACTCTGATCTTGCACTCTCCATGGCCCATAAAACTTCTGAACACAGAATAAAGGAAACGGTCATCCATCAACCACCCAGGGAAAGGGGAAGAGATTGCTAAATTACTTCTCTAGTCTATAGTAATGCTGACTGTCCAAACCATGGACTTTTAACTATGTTGCTATTCTTGCTTTCAGAGGTCATTTCTATATAATGACCTCAAACTATTTGAAAAATAACTCGTAACCCATGGACTTTGTAGGGGATAGAGGCACGAAAAATGAAAGCAAATAGCATTTGCTAAAATAAGTACATGCTTTTCTCTGATAATAGAAGTGCTACTCTGTTTCTCTAAATAAGGCCCCTGAGTTCTGCCCTAGATTTTCCCAAAGTATATGTAACAAAAAACTCCGTATGGCCCCTGCTCTGCCCCTACTATGTGCAACATAGCAGAGCAATACAGCATTAAATGATAGGGTCTAAGGTTTTTTTGTGGGTTTTTTGTTTGTTTGTTTGTTTGTTTGTTCGTTCGTTTGTTTTAATTAGTGCTAAAAGGAATGTGATGAAATGCCATGACAGTACTTTTTACAATTTAGTAATTGAAATATATCTGATGGAGTGACACAGCAGAAGATATCATATATGAAAATGCTTTTTGCCTAATATTAACAATATTAGTACATGATAATGTTAATAATGAAATGTGTTATCACAACAATGTATACTGGCAACTTCACTGTGATGATTTATTTTGTGTCAACTTGACTAGGCCAATGGATGCCCTGATATTTGGTCAAACATTATTCTCAGTATGTCTCTGATGGTGTTTTTAGATGAGAATAAATTTGGATCAGTAGACTGAGTAAAGCCGATTACACTCTTGAATATAGATGGGCCTCATCCAACCACTTGAAGGCCTGGATAGAGCAAAAAGACTGACTCTCCCACGAGAGTAAGAGGGAAATCCTCCTGCCTGACTTCCTTTGTGCTGGGACAATGGGTTTTTCTGACCTTTGGACTTGTGCTGCCATGGCAGCCCTCCCTGAGTCTGAAGTCTGCTGGTCTTCAGACTGGAACTTAACACCATTGTCTCTCCTAGTTCTCAGCCCTTTGCACTAGATGCACTAGACTGAAATTACACACCATCAGTTCTCCTGATGCTCCAAACTCGCCAGCTGCAGGTCTTGGTACCTGTGAGCCTTCATAAGGGCGTGATCCAGTTCCTTACAATACATCTCTTTCTGCATATACATATTTCTGCACCCTATTTGTTTTGTGTCTCTGGAGAACCTTGATTAATACCTGATTAGAAGCATTTGTCTAAATACTTTATAAACACTTATTTGTTTTATTTTTAAAATTAGCAGTCAGGTATGTCATAGTTTCCAAATTTATAGATAAGAAATCTGAAATTTAGAGTTTAAGTAATTTATCCCAAACCACGGAGATGGTATTTGATACCTGGGATTTTTAACTCATACCCAAGACTTAAATACTATTGTTCTTAAACATGATGCTAGATTTCTATACTTCTGTATTTATAAGGTACAGTATATACATAATATTTATCTGTGAGTTTTATCAGGACTGTGGCAAAGATTTGTTCAAATATGGATCACACCAAGGTGAGAGTATGAACAGAATAAATGCAGTGATTGAGTCTGTTTTCCAATGTGTAAACATAGAAAACTATATATATATGATATATATATATGATATATATATATATATCATATATATATGATAGATAGATAGATCACAGCTCCACAAAAAGTCATTCACGTATATATTCATTTTATTCAATTAACAAACATTGATTGGGCCTCTTCCATCTTGTAAGCATGTCTCTCAACTCTGGGACACAGTAAATATTGCACAGGTGAATGTTTAATAGCCAGTTACCCAGGGGGAAATATATATATATATATATATATATATATATATATATATATATATATATATATATATATATATATGTTGCTTTTGCTGATTCTCGTATCAATACCCATAACATGATTGGTTTTAAGCTATTGACATGATACATGACTTTTGTTTTGTTTTGTTTTTACCTAAAATCCACTTTCCTCAGCAAAAACAAGCTAGCTCCAGCATACTACTGACCCAGCTGGGAACAAAACAGGCAAGGGCCATTCCCTTGTGGAGTGAACATTCTATAAAAGAAAAAAGAATAAATACATGTCTGATAAAAAAGATAAATACACATCAAATAAAAAGAAAATAAACACACGTCTGAATAAATGCACACACACACACACACACACACACACACACACACCACGGGTAGTCATCATTTCTATGAAGATGATTGGGATGGAATGGTGAAGATGAGAAGACATTTTTAGAAGTGAAGACATTTAAAGTTCACACAGAAAAAGAGAAAGATTCTTGTTCAGAAAAGGAACATGTTGTATTTCCAGAAAGGGGCACAATTACTTTAGAGGCACCGTCTAGTGTACACAGGAAGAGAAACCTAATTTGGCTGGGTATGGATATGACCCTCTAGCTCCAAGGACACTTACTGTCTCACTCTCTGTGGTTATGTATGCACATATGCCTTCTCCCCTGCCTTGTAACACTTAAGTACTTGAGAGCATGTCTCAGCTGTGATTTGAGGAGTTTACTCCCTTTATCTGGCAGAGCACTTGGCAAACTTTTTCTGGATAAGAGAAATGTAGAACTTCCAACATTTGGTATACACATCATCTAGACCTGAGATTATTTTTGGTGATAACTAAACAGGCATTATTTTTTAAAATAATAGCAATAAAAAGAATCACTGTGAAAACTTTAGTTTAAAAAAATAAATAATACTTTCCACCAATTAATTAGCCAAGGAAACAGTCTTGAGGTGTTGGAAACAGCTATTTCACCTTTTCAATATTTGCTTATGGTACATTATAAAAAGAATAAACTTTCGGTTCACAACTCCAAGCACATAATCTGGCTTGAGTTTAACAATAATGTTTAGCTTTTGTTGAATTTACAGTTTTATAGTTACATTTCCATTTAAGTCAAGTTTTACATTGTATCCTGTTTACAATGTTGAGTTAATTTAGTTTGATTTTAAAGATATGTAAGCATACTTATGAGCCAATATAAAGAAAAAAATAAATTAAAAATAGTACCTATAATGTAGAAAAATCGTGAAGCTAGTATGCAAATGAGTGAAGTTTGGCAAACTGTCTCAATGAGTAGATCATTCCTTCATAGGGTGTTGGGGCAACAAAAGTGTATGATTTGAAAATGTCTTTGAAATTCACTTCTAAAGAGGCCCATGCATTGAATACTAAATTCAAGTCCTTCAATTTACCCGTGAAGAAAATAGGCTTAATTGTTGAAGCTTAATGTGTCTTAGTCAACAGGGCTGCTATAACAAATTACCACAGACTAGGTGGCTTAAACAACACACATTTATTTATCACATGTCTGGAGACTGGGAAGCCCAAGATCAAGGTGCTGGAGAGTGGCGAGGACGCTCTCCCGGGTTAGCTGAAGGCTATTTTCTCCTTGGCTCCTCACACAGTACAGAGCAGAGGGCGAGAGCAGCTCCTGTGTCTCTTCTTCTGAGGGCACTAATTCTGTTCCTGAGGGCCTCACCCTTATGACCTAATTATCTCCCAAAGTCCCCCACCTCCTAATATCATCACATTTCAACATGTAAATGTATGGGGCACACAAACTTTTAGTCTAACACCAAGATGATATAATGAATTGAGCGCTAGGGCCAGAATTCAAAATAGAAACTATTTCCAGTTCTGATGCTCTTCTAAGACATTAAGTTTGCCTTCCAAAAATACTTTCTCTTTTCCCTATACGTTTGTCTTTAAAAATTAGATGATTTACATCCACAGCCAAACTAAATTAATCGGGATTAGCAAATCAAATTTGAACTTGGTTTGGTGAAACTCCCATAGGAAGTTTACTTTCCCACCTTTGATTGAAAGAATTTTTGACCATTATTGATAATTAATTTCCTATTGTCATTCACCCTGGAAATCATGATCTAGAGTTGCCATTGTGAGAATCAGTCATGTGGCAAGTCATTGCATGTTTTTTGAAGTTGCTGGTCTTGTGTCTCAAATTCTATCACATATTTTAAACTGTTTGGTTTCCTTTGATCATGATACCTTGGCAAACTTTCAACTCCGTCTTTGTTTCTGAGCTTCAGTTGTTCTGGCATATGACGACTAAACACTGAGGTAGCATGCCAGTCCCTCAGAGTGAAATGCTTATTCTATATAGCTTATATTTTATATCATACCATCCGAAATACAATCTCCAAATGAGGTGGTTTGGCAACAACAAAAAGAGACAAACTTAAGTTTGTTGATATTATTTTTTCTCCTTCATAAGAAACTGAGTGAATAAAATATCAGATTACAGTTCTAGTTCGAATCCGTCCACTTCCCAAATTTAAGATCCTGCCTAGTTCCTTCCCTGTATTTGTGCTTGAGCCTTTTCACATCTACAGTAGAGTAACCCTTGTCATAAGTAGTATATTGGAGATTGTGAACAGTGCAAAATAGAGGGCAAATATAAAAATAACTTCAACTGAAAGGATAAATGTCGCGATAAGGAAACAAGGTTTCCACCAGAAGTAGACGTGAAATTATTCCATCGCCGGCTTGTCCTCTGTCGCAGTCCCTTAGCTCTGTGCAGCGCTGACAGTAGCAGCAGAAGCACTACGGAACTAGTAACCACAGCAACTGACATTCATTGTTTGCCATCACTACTGCTCATTAAGTACCACTAATTGGTCATCCTGGCTCTGCCACTTACTAGCAGGGTCAACTTGGGCAATTTACACCATCTCTCTAAGCCGAACGTCTTCGTCTACAAAATAAGTGTAATGATAGCACCCACTGTATGAAGCTGACTTGATGATGTAATTAGCTAATGCGTGTAAGTAGTTAGAACTGTCCTGTCACATTGGGAGGTGTTCAGTACGTTGTAATTAATTAATTAATTAATTGAGTGAAACAGCATGTCTGCTAATTTGTCTAAAATATGCGATCGCCACAATGACTTTCTTTGATGCACATTATCCTAGTTTTAAAAGTTAAACTGTTAAAAACTTAAGAGTGATTGAGTGGATGAATTGGGATTCAAACCCGGATATGTCTGAGCACAGAACCTGAGAGAAAACCCTTGAACTCTTCTGGGTGCATGGGCTTCAAGGGTTATTCTCATTGGCAGTAAGTCCACAAGACATCAGAAGAATTATTGAAAGCAGGAGTGATGGAGGCACGTTGACCTCTTCATGTAGCATTATTAGTGATTTGGAGACACCTGACTTACAAGCTGTGGGCTAATAGAATGAAGAAACACATTTGTATGTTGACTCTCCCCTAACTGAGTGCTTCTGAAGCTGACTCACTGTTCATTTAAAGACCTGCTTGGCGAAAGGCTCTGACATAACTCCTATCATTTAGAGTAAGTGTCATGCCAGCAGGCATATTTCTGCATGGATTCTCTCGGTGGCTAGTGTTTGTAGTCCTCAAGAATGCTTTTCAGGCTCATGGAGAATGAGAGCTTTTTATTATTATTATATAGTGCCCCTTTCTCCCCTGGATGGTTAAAAAAAAAAAAAAAAAAAAAAAGCATGATTGTGGGGACAGAGCCCCAGAGAGCAGTTTCCAGGCTCTCGGCCTGGAAAGATGGAAAGGTGGAAAGGTGCTGGCTCAGGTAGTAAATGGCCATCCACTGTGATTGGATGGCCCTCAGCTGTGGTTAGTTGGCCATCAGCTGTAACCAGTAAGCCATTGTCCACTAATATAACTGCCGTGGCTACACTAGTAGAAAATAGGGGGCTGGCAAGAAGATGGTGGCTGAGCTAGCAAGCGAGACTGGTGCAGGAAGACCCCTTGTTGGGGTACAGGCGGATGTTTGCTTCCTGTGCCTCCAACCCAGCCGCCGGCGAGAGTATTGTGGTATGACTCCCCTACCTATGGCTCCGTGGGTGTTCCTTTTTGGCCTCACCATATCCTGTGTTCCTATGTGGGGAGTGGGAGATGAGACCCTGCATGACAATGATTTAATTGTTGCCTTTGTAAGCGATAATCATATAATTGGAAACAGCTGTGCCCACAAGACATACAATTCAAAGCAGTTTAATTAATACATCTTCATTGACCAATCCCACTCATAATACTGATATTATTATGGAATTCTATGATCAAAATGGGAATTTCTGAACCCTGGTTGTTTCTAGATTATCTGCTTAACTTTTACTTTCTTTTAAAAAGACCTGAAAAAGATATTTTGAGGATGACTTCATCTAATCGCTCAGCTCTCTTCTTGCTGCAATCTCCTTCTCTCCTCCAAGCTACTGGGCTTGGTTTAATTGTGCAGTGGATGCTGTTGTGTGTCCCAGATGCCCCTGGAGTCTGAGACATTCATTTGGTCAACTGCTGTGTCGGTGCCTCCCCTGAAATTGTCCTCAGCTGCAGAGAACTGCCTTCTAGTGTATAGTCTGTATCCAGTGACTACTCAGTGGTAGGACATGAAAGCACTTCCCTCGTGCTTTCAGGTGGGCCAGCTCTGCAGGGCCATACCAGTGTGGGTGGCTGAAACCTTTGTTGCAATTGTGTCACAACTCAGATGTTCCCTCTTCCCAGTCCTACTTTCTTCACTCCCCCATAAGTGTACTTACATCCTGAGGACACGTCCTAATAAACTTCCTGCTGGAAAATGCCACCTCAGCATTTGTTTCTTGGGAAACCCAGCTTACGATAGGTTTTCAACTTATTTTTTCTTTCCATGCCCTCAATTTTTGATACCTTTTTTTTTTTAATCCCTCATGCTATTCCATTCTTCACTGACTGTTTCTTGACTCTACTTTAAAATCTGATTTTGATTCTCTTGAATCCATGTTGATCCAATGTCATGCAGAGTATTCTGCAGGGTCTCTGGTCCCGCTCCCCACAGAAGAATGCAGGATATGGTGAGGTCAAAAAGGAACACCCACGGAGCCATAGGTAGGGGAGTCACACCACTATACTCTCGCAGGCGGCAGAGTTGGAGACACAGGAAGCAGGAGCCAAACAATCTGCAACCTGCAGTCTGCTTCTCTGCCAACCAACCAACCTCACTTGCTAGCTGCAATCCACCATGCTAACTGCAATCCGCTCTTGCTAGCTCAGCCACCATCTTCTTACTGGTCCCCATTTGCTGCTAGTGTAGCCACGGCAGTTATATTAGTGGCCAATGGCTCACTAGTTACAGCTGACGGCCAACTAGCCACAGCTGAGGGCCATCCAGTCACAGTTGATGGCCATTTACCACCTGAGCCAGCACCTTTCCTTGTGAGGCTGAGAGCCTGGAAACTGCACTCCTGGCTCTATCCCCACACCCAACCTGGAAAATGTTATTGTTTCTGGTAGACACACACTGTTAGTTTGTATCAATCAAAGACAGCCTTTTACTTAATGAAGCCTCTTCTCTCCATCTACATGTCAACACACACAAACACACACACAAACACACTCACGCACACGCACAATGTTTTATGGAGCAGGGGTTCAAATATGCTTCATGAAATACATCTTATTGCCTGAAACTTTGAACAAAACAAATTTTAGAAGATAAAATTTTAATTATTGGAAAACAATGCAGTGACAAAACAGTAGTTAACTTTTATTAATCACGTCCTATATTCTAGGCATTGTAGTAACTACCTCACCTGTATTAATTAATTTACTCTTTATACCTACCCAAAGAAGTATGCCTCATTACTTTATCCATTTTACACATAAAGGATATCTAAAATGTTGTCCTTAATTGCCATAGTTACCCCGAAGAAAAAGACTAATCAGGATATTTTTACTTTTTTAAAAATAGAGATAACTTAGACATGGTAGCAACAGATTTCTTTTGTAAAACATTTGTTTCAAAATGCTGTTGAGCTATTTTAAATTCTATAAAGAAACCTGATTAGCATATACTTCTTTGCAAAAAGTTCACAATATTGAAAACATATGCTTCTGAATGAACATTTGTCAAGTAAGGCTTTATGTTTTTGATCTTTTACAATGCAAATATTTTAATGGGTGACAATATATCTGCATCATAAACTTTGTCATGAGCTAATGCTACAGTTCAAATTCAATTATGATTTCCAATCAGCTATCCAAAGTTAGAATGTTTATTTGAATACTTGAGAGATTACTATCCTGAAACACTTGACAACTCCAGTTCTCAATTATAATAGTCTCACATAAAGAAAATGTTATTTTACTTTTTTAAAAAATGACAGAATTTTTGTGTGTTCTTTTTTATTTTTATGAAACCACTTATATTAATACTTATATTCCCAGCCCTATTACAGTACTATGAACATATTGGCTTTAGGTTCGATTTATAAGGAAGTTGAGAAAATTTAACAAAAATAAATTTATCATCAGTACTTAAGGGTCATGGAAACTTTTTCAGTTTTAGAAAATTTTATTCATCCTCAGAGGTAACATTTTATTCAGTATTGCCTTGTGTGGTTCTGCTTTAGATATTATAATCGACATCTCGTCACTGACAAGAGGGGTAGAAAGTCACATCTCAAGGGCCTTCTGATGACGACAAATTTAACTAATATCCTTGCATTCTGTTTTACTTCAGTGCTTTTGAAGATGTTTCTAATCTACACATTGATGGTGCATAACCATCAATCTATGATTGTCCACATTGATGGGCAATCATAGATTTCTTGATACCGTTCTGATTTCAAATATCCTTCCCCTTTGTTCTTGTATTAGTGAGACCATGTATTTTAGTTACTTATTAACTCCAGCAGTCATGCGGAGACTGTACCTAACCTGAATCCTAAAGCATAATTAAAAAGGGAATCAAGATAAGGAAAAGGCTCCTCTTAAAAATAATGATAGAAAAATTGCCTAAGAATCAAGGCCATAGATGTCATCATGTTGCAATCCACCTGAAGTCAATTGTGATAATAGACTTGTACATGAAATAACAGTGCTTGGCACCATTGACATAGGTGGGGTATAATTTACAAAGCTAAAAGCACATTCCATAATTCCAAAAATGTGTGCTCTACACAGCATGTGGCAAAGCCTGAGTATATCTTTACCGAACCATAAACTTTAAGAAGGTTAGAAGGACCTGTAAGATGAATTGGATTCTGTTGCTCAGCCACAGGCATGTCTGTATAGACCAAGAAGAATGTTGAATATAAGTGATTCTTCTAATTGAAAAAAGGATAAGATTATCCTAGTCCACATTGTGTCTGAAACAAGTGTTTGTCCATGATTTGAGATAAATGTGAATGAAGTTATCGTTTATCTCTAGATAATATTTGTGTCTTTGTAATGTGTATTAGCTTTGAGAATATCAAATGTAACGATTGAGACCATATGGGTCAAAGTTAGATGCTTCAATAGCCATGCACAATTATTCTATTCTACGTATTCTGGAATGCTGTGAGTTGAATTGTGGTCTCCCAAAACCTGCATGTTGAAGTGCTAACCCCCAGTACTTCAGAATGTGGTCTTCTTTGAAGAAAGAGCCTTTACAGAGATAGTCAAGTTGAAATGAGATCATTGGGATATACCCTAATCCAATATGATTAGTGGCTTTATAATAAGGGGAAATGGGGACACAGAAACACATAGAGAGGGAGAATGCTGTGTGAACATGAAAAAGCCATCGACAAGCCAAGGAGCGAGGCTTGGAGCAGTTCCTTTCCCCATAGCCCTCTGGAGGAGCCAACACTGCCAACACCTTGAATTTAGACTTCTAGCTTCCAGAACTGTGAGATAATTTTCTGTTGTTCAAGCCCCCAGTGTGTGGTACTTTGCTATACCATCCCTAGAATACAAATACAGATTTTGGTACTGGGAAGTAGAGTGCTGCTGTAAGAAATAACTGAAAATGTGGAAGTGGCTTTTGGATTGGGTGATGGGTAGGGGGTAATTTGAGGTGCTTGATAGAAAAGGCTTAGATTGACTTAAAGGGACTGATGTTAGCAGGATGGACATTCAAAGTAATTCTGGTGAGAGCTCAGAAGGAGGGAAGGTGTAGAGAAAGCTTCCATCATCTTAGAGCATGCATGTATTGTAGGACCTAAATGTTAAAGTGCTTCTGAGGAGATCTCATGCAGGAATGAGGAACACCTTACAGGAAACTGGAGAAAAGGTGATCCTTGTTATAAAGTAGCAAGACCTTGGCCACTTCGTGCCCTAGTGTTTTGTATAATGTAGAACTTGTAAGCAATGATCTTGGATAACTTATCTGAGGATATTTTTTAAGCAAAGTGTTAAAAGTATGGCCTGGTTTGTCCTTGCTGCTTATATCAGAATGTGAGAGGAGAGGTGAATGGAAGAGAAAACTGGTAAGCAAAAGGGAACCGGAACTTGAAGATTTGAAAAATTTCAGACTATCCAGATAGTGCAGTCTGAAAACAGGGCCAAGGGCTTAGCTAGGCAAGGGTCTGCTAAGCAAGACTAGTGACTCATTGATTCCCTCAACCATATCAGGCAGAAGTGGCGAATAGATATGAGGTCATCAAGAAAAGACTTGTGGAGGGTACTGTTATCTGATGGCGTGAACCTCCATGAATTACACTGGAGACCGACAAGATTTCTGAGGATTTGGTACCAGCAAAAACACTGCCAGCTTGGATTTACAGGCACCGAGACAGAATGGCCTGAATTCAGGAAGGCTGTCGGACTTCTGGGATTCTCCAGGGCAGGAAATGGGCTAATAAAGCCATCCAGCTGCAAGCATGCATTCTCTTTCCAGAAGAGGGAAAAATAACCTGGAAACAGTTCAGAGGCCAGCAAGGCTGCCACTGGCACCTTGGGCCCAGAGGACACCAGCCAAGGGAGTAGGGCCCCCACCATGGTGGGCCTGGAGGACAGGACACAGACTCAAAGAGGATCACTCTCAAGCCTTACAGTCCAGTGGAATTTGCCCTGTTAGGTATTGAATTTGCTTGGGACCCATGACCCCTTTCTTCCTTCTGATATCTTTCTTTTGGAATGATAATATCTAATCCCTGCCTATCCCCCCATGGTATTTTGGAAACAGATAACTTGTTGTCTAGTTTCCCAGGTTCACAGAAGGAGAGAAATGTTGACCCAGGGTGACTTAAACTCAGAGTCACCCATACTTGATTCAAATGATTTTTAGGTGAGGTTTTGGACTGAGTTGATGCTGATGGATTAAGAATTTGGGGGATATTGGGTTGGGGTGAGTGCATTTTGCACAAAAGAATAAGATGCATTTTGGAAGGCCAGAAGGCACTGTGTTATGGATTGAATTGTGTCCTCCCAAAATTCATGTGTTGAAATTTTAACCCTTAGTACTTCAGAATGTGACTTACCTAGGGACAGGGTCTTTACAGAGGTGTTCAAGTTAAAACTAATTGATTAGGGTAGGCCCTGATCCAAAATGGCTGGTGTCCTTATAAAAACGGGAATTTTGACAGAGACACATCCAGGGAGAACACCATATGGACATAAAGATGGCTACCTTAAAACGAAGGAGAGGAGGCCTGGAATAGACCTTTTCCTCCAAAGGCATCAATATTGCCAACAGCTTGATTTCAGACTTCTAGCCTGCAGAACTCTACAACAAATTTCTATTTTTTTTTTTTTTTTCTTGTTTAAGACACCCAATTTTTGATACTTGGTCATGGCAGCCCTACCAAACTAATACAGGGAGGGTCAATCCACATATACGTATTCTTTTGTTTTTATTTTATTTATTCATGTGTTGATGCATTTTGTGTTTATGTTCTGTGTATTTGCAAAAGCAATTTGAAGTTAAAAAATACATCTCAAAGCATAATTATACCATGGAAAGTTATACCGTGTTAATCAGCTTTATATATTCTTGAGTGTATTCTATATATTAGATATTGTTCTAGCTACTGGGCATGTAATGGTGGGCTGATCAGACAAAGCTTCTACATGCTAACGTGAAGGGAGATCCATGATTCCTACAGAAGTTTTGGTAATGACATGTGCTATCAAGAGTATAGATTAATTTTGTAAAGAATGGATGGGCTACCTCATTTTACAAGTGGTGGTTGGGAAAGGTTGAGGGGTGGTCTGAGAGGTTGGACATTTGATTGGATGCCTGACAGAAAAGCCAGGAGAAAATCTAGGAGAAAGATTCTAATCAGAGGGACAGACAGTGCAGAAGCCCTGATTAGGGATCATCTAGGCCTATTCAAGGGAAAGAAAAATGTCCAGTTTGGCTGAAACGGTGAATGAGAGGGAAATTTGAGAGAAAGCAGATGAGAGGAGTAGACAAAATATCGTAAAGTGTCTGGAGAACCATATCATGGTAACTTTGGGGCTCTAACAACCTCCTAATCACATTGACTTACTCCAAACGAGTCTGTTTCTCCCTCACATTTCAACTCTGATGTGCGTTGAATAGATCTTATGGGTGACTTTGTTCCAAGCATTGATTCAGGGGTCACCACTCTTCCCCCAGGTCCTCCTCAGAGTCCTTATTTGGATTTCCCATGCAGACAGGCAATGAGATAAGAGAGAAATTGTAGTGGGTCATGCAAGTTACTTTAGAGGTCAGTCCTGAAACTAGTTATAATTCTTCCACTGCATTCTGCTGGCTGGAACGTGGTTATGTGGCACCAACCTAATAAAAAGAAAGACTGGAAAATATAGTCTTCCTGTGTACTCTGGAAAAATTAATTGGATTTTCCAAGATGCTGAACTCCTGCTGACTTCCTCCACCCAAATTGATCCAGAGAGCAGGGTGCAATCAGACTGTGGCCTGCAGGCTGAATCCAGCTCAAAGCCTTTCTTGTTCACCATGAGCTAAGAATGTTGGGTTTGCTTTTTTTTGGTTTTGTTTGGTTGGTTGGTTGTTTTTTGTTTTGTTTTGTTTTGTTTTTTTGTGTTTTTTTGTGGGTTTTTTTTTGTTTTTTGTTTTTTTACGTTTTCTAAGCATTCTGAATACAAACAGTAAATTTAAAATAACAAAGAAGATGATGATGGCTGTTAGAAGATAATGAAGAAGAAGAGAATGAAGAAGGAGGAGGAGACGAGAGGGAGAAGGAGAATATGTGTCAAGAACTATGTGGCCCACAAATTCTGAAATATTTACTATTTGACTCTTTACAGAAAGAGATTGCAGATCCCTGCTCCAATTTTTCCTCCCACAGAAGGGCTGTGGGAGGACAAAACAGAAAAATAGCTGTTGGAATTACATTCATATTTCTCCATAATCATTGACATGGGACTTAGTGTACCTGCCTTAATAAACTATACTAATATCAGGTAAAATAAACTTTCAACAAATATATAAATATTATAATATAGCAAGTGATATGAACAGCACAGTCAATAACCTTGATATTGTGGACCTGTGTATAACAGTATTCTCAATCTCTCAAGTTCCTTTGGAACTTAACGAAAAAAGACTTTTCCAGTTACCTATTGGTACACATTAAATCATTCCAACATCAATGTCTAAAAACAACAGTCACTTATTATTATCTCTCATAGTTCTAGAGGTTGACTGGGCTTAGCTAGGTGGGTCTCACAGGTTATCTCAAGAAGCTCTAGTCAGATGGGCGCTGGGACTGGAGTCATATAAGACTTACTCACCATGTGTCTGCAAATGAGGTGGAAGATTCAATAATTGAGAGCTGGAACAACTGAGGCTCTGTAAGCATCTCCGTCTCCACACACTATTATCAAGTTGTATTTCTAGCATGGAGGCTCAGAGTAGCTGGACTCCTCACCCAATAACTCAAAGTCCAAAGACTGTGTCCAAAGAGACAGGGAGACAGTCAGGAGCTGTATTGACTTTTTATGACCTAACCTTGGAAGTCACACAATATGTACCCTCCACAGTCTATTCTCCAAAGTAGTCAAAACAGCCTGTTTATGTACACTTATAGGTGGAGAGTCAAAGAATGTGTATGCATGTTTTCAAACCACCACAGTAGTCTAGGCCATAAAGACCTTAATATGTGAGAAAATAATGCTATGTGTATGGATAGGAAGATAGTATCATGAAGGTGTCTATTTTACAGAATTAACCCTGCAGATTTAATGAAATTCTAATCAAAATATCAGTATTGTTTTTCTGATGATGCTTGATAAGATGATTCTAGAATAGAGAAGTAAAGTTAAAATAATAGCAGCAGTTTTCTGAAGAGTACGTGGGACTGGTCAGCATCTAGTAAGGCTTTGCTACACATTGGTAAATTTTTTGATTATTTTGTAATGATTTGTAATTATTTTGCAATGAAAAGACATGGGTGGGTTTTGAGAGCCATCTGATCATTCTGGCTGTTTTGTGAAGGAGACAAGAATCGAGAACAAAGAACCGTGTGAAAGTTCTAACCATAGGTTAATGTGAATTGCAGAGGCAGTGAGGAGAACAGGTCAAATCTGACATATGATTTGCAAGAGGATCTGACAGGATTTCCTGATGAATTTTGTATGAGCTAGGAGAGAAATAGAGGAAGCAAGACTAAATTGTCAGTTTTGGTCCTGAGCAACTGGCTAATGATGTCATTTTTGAAACAGAGGAGGCAGAGAGAGGGATAGAATTTGGGGAAGGACAAATAGTTCTGTTTGGGCCATATTGAGATTCCTAGCAAAGAAGAGAGTAAGCAATTGGATATAGTACGAGTGTGGAACTTAGGAAAGAAGTGGGGTATAAAGATTTTAATTTGAGGGTCAAGTAGAAATCAATATTTAACAACACATGACTAGATGAGATTTACCAGAGAGAATAACCATAGAGAAGGGTAAGGCCAGCGTCAGAGACTGAACACATCCCTAGTTTAAAAGTCTCATAGCTGTCATCAGCCTTTTCCAGGAAGGACCTTCTTCTCCATTCATTCCTT
This sequence comes from Rhinolophus sinicus, assembly GCF_036562045.2. NCBI lineage: Eukaryota > Metazoa > Chordata > Mammalia > Chiroptera > Rhinolophidae > Rhinolophus > Rhinolophus sinicus. The sequence goes on along the minus strand of NC_133760.1, from coordinate 35,384,347 downwards.
ATTTACCATGAAGGTAAGAGGAGTTGCCAATGACATTAATAAAAATCTAGTACACTCTGGAGCCCTGATTATAAGCTGGCTGTCTTAGTTCTATGAGGCAGGAGGTGAGGTTCTGGCCCCTCTTGTCCTGCCTGCCACCCCATAAAATGTGTGTATGTGGCAGGGTTTGTCTCTAGCAAACCTGAGAGAAGGATAAAAGATAAGCAACCGGATTATTAACAATCTAACACAATTAGCCAATATTGTCTAACTTCCAGTTAGTTTCCATCAAAAGAATTTTACCACGAGGACAGTTCGATCTATGAAGTTTTGAGAGAAATGAATATTATTTTTTGGGTTGCTTCAAGAGAGTCTCTTAAACATTGAATCTTCATCCAACTTTAACTTTCTCCCTTGAAGAATGATGATCAGAAAAGTCCAGATCCATTCTCAATTTCATGTATAATTTTGTTATACTTAACACAGTCTTAAATAGGATGATTTGTGCTCTCAATTAGCTGTGTCTAAAAGATTCTTCTGTTGCCAAAATGAATCCTAGAGTATTTTACTTTAGTTTAATATACTTTTAAATAGGTTCCAAATCTCAGAACATTATATGTGTAAACTTCTTAGTAAACGAATTAACATCACTAAATAAAATATGTATACACTTTAATTACATTATCTAATTTCCTTTAAAGTTTTGGTAGAGAATTAATGTTCACATTTTTCTGGGACCCCTGACTTCTCTCCAGCCTTTCTCCCAGGCATTCTCATGTACAACAAGATCTGCCCTGAAATTATCTTAAGACTATAGCAAAGCTATTTCTTTTATTCTTATGAGTATTCTTTACATTACTCAGCAATCTTGATGCACATTTTTATCTGTTTTTCACTATCTCTTCCGCTGTTGTTTATATAAAGTATCATTAGTTCTCTGTCCTTGGATAAGTCTCTTATTTCTGAGAGTATATGGTTTATATACATTTGTAAATGACATACATTTGGAAAGGACAATCTGCTTTTTCAGTTTAGTCTTTGTCATACTTTAAAGAAGGGCTTCAGAATGGTGGGAAGAGACCCTCCCCCCAACACACACACACACACACACACACACACACACACACACACTGTAAGGATTGGATTGTTATGGTATTTCTTAATAAATACTTCAGAATATAGTTTCTTGGATCCCCACTTTCTCAAGTAGAGATTCCCAATGACCCTGACAACAGGATGTCATTGTAACTGATGTTCAGTTTCTTGTCATGCACAGTCCTTTTTCAGTTGGACTCTTATCACCCGGGAAGCAATTATACAACAATCTTTATAGGACACATGTAGCGTTCTCTTAGTAATCCAGCCACAGTTAGCATCAGTTAACCTATGGCTTGCAAGAGGGAAAGCAAGCCATATCCAGGCGCCCCTCAGATGTACCTCTACTTTTAAATTTATGGTGAGCCAAAAGGCCTATTTCCTGGGGAAAATAATTAGGTTATAAAGTGTATATTTGATTTAGTCAAGGACTAAGCTTATTTAGTCCTTAAACAATACAGTCTTATAGTTCAGGGAAGTTGGTTCAATTCTTTAGATAAACGAATGCTGTGAATAATTAATAGTCTGGGGGGAGGACACAAAAAGTACTATAAAGTGAGATTGTTGAGACGGTTTACTAAATGATTATAATTATTGCTGGAAATTATTGTTAAGTACAGTTTTTCCTACCATCTAAAACCTCCAGTTCTGGTAAAGTAGCTGAATCGCAAGGTTTGTTCTTTAAGACACATGCTCTATACTTAGTGAAAAATAAAATTAAAGGCCCATAATTTTATTTGTAGCAGGAATGACCATCCTAGGCTTCATGTTTACTGTAAACAGGTAATGGCTAAATAAATGACTGATTTTAACACACATATAAATGTGTTCACATACATATCGAGTTAGTATGGTTGATTAGACTAAAGAATTTCCAGTTTCTTACAGTCAGAGCTCCAAAAATTAAAGTCATTTAATTAGTGCATGTTCTTTATTTTTCTTTGTAAAATAAGCTTATGAAGACTTTAAAAAATATGAAGCAAAAGATGTAATTTTATTTATAAAGGGGGCAATTATTCAGGAACTTCATGATATATTTTAAAGAGAGATACTGGTGTAAGTAAATCCATTTGTTGTGTGTTTATCGTGTTCTAAAATTTAATAGTGTTCTAAAATTATTTTCCTGATCATGGGGTGAGAAGTATTCTCAGGATCTATCCTGAGATGTAGCATTGGCTTGAGTAGAACCAATATTTTTGGTTTTATTATTTTTTTTCATAAATACTTTAATATCCTAAAATACAGTGTATTCAGTCAAGTTATTCAACAGAAAAACAGAAAATGCACAATGAAAGGCATGGAGCTGAATCTACCAGGGATAACACTGTACGCAAATTAGTGCATTGTCCAGAATTTTTCATTCATTTCTCTGTGTTGGTCTGTCTCTTCCTGCCGTCCTGCCTTTATCTGACACCCTGCCTTATTCCCCTCTGATGTCTGTCTGTCTCTCTACATACTCGTATGTCTTACCTAGATAACTGTCTTTCTCTCATTGCTCCTCTCTCTCTTCCTTTCTTAAATATGCGTATGTTTGGGTACACATGTATGATTACAGTTATGTGAGATATATTTTAGCTACTTTCATTTTCCATTATACAGTATTTCATGGACATATTTAAAATGTTATATATAAATCACCATTGGATTGAACAAATGTAAACTACTTTGGAGAAAATTATACTTACTACAATATGTACATGTAGAGGAAGTGGCAGAGAATGGATGAACATCTGCATATCACAGAGCTTTATCAAATCAAGCATTTTCCATAGTTCTTCTAGACAATGGAAATAATCAAATAAAATATGTAGTTGGTAGTTTCTGAATATTCCAACCTGATATGCATAGCATTGCGTGTCATTGTAGTTTGAATAAGCATTTCCCTGATCATTAGTGAAATCAAGCATCTTCTAACATGTGTTATCATTTAGTTTTCATCTCCCATGGATTGCTTCTTTATATGGTAGAAGTTAAATAACTATCAGTCCCAAATAAATTAAATTCATCATTAATTAAAATTAATGTAGGATCTTAGGCCAAAAACTTCAAAAGAGAAAAAAAGAAATGTTGGGTTGCTGACATGACTGCTTGAGAATTTAAAAATGCAGGGCTGGCCTTTAACAATATGTTGTACAGAAGAGAAGAAGACTGAAGAATATTTAAAGTTGAAAAACCATTGAAAAGAACATAGCCATTAGGCAGGTTGCGCTAGGAGGTCTTTCCTTCTCGGGTTTACACATATTCTGGGTCTTATAAAACACTGTCTTGACTTATTTTCTATTCTCTCTCTCTCTCTCTCTCTCTCTCTCTCTCTCTCTCTCTCTCTCTCTCTCTCTCTCTCTCACATTTTGTTTTGACCAGACTTTCAAAAACAAAACAAAATGTGCTCGCTTTGGCAGCACATATACTAAAAACAAAACAAACAACAACAACAAATACATAGTAGTTCATTGTTTTAAACGCGAGTGTTTTTTGTGGATAATTGTATTTACCCATTCACACTTTTTATAGTGTTAAGGCCTGGAATTGTCCACCCCTCAGACAGACAGAGGACACACACGATAATGCAAGTCACACAGCGAGGTTTATTTCCAGTTAGCTGGGGTCCCAGTCTCTGCCCGACGCAGCGGGTTTTAACAAGGACCCCAAACCCTTAAAGCTAAGGGTTTTTATAGCGTTCTTAAGGCACTCAGTAATTTTCCATAGTCTTAGGGAGTACAAGATAAACTACAGGACTTACATAGTTTTAAGGAGTATAAGATAAACTACAGGACTTACATAGCTTCAAAGAGTATAAGATAAGCTACAGGACTTCTGGTCTGTGCTGCAACTGCCCACATCCTGGAATTTACAATTAGGTTGTTTTAAGCTAAGGGCTGTTAACCCTGACCTTAAGGTAGCAGTTCTCATGCTAACGGTCTCTTACAATAGGTAGTTGATTTTACTTACCAAAACAGTATTCACCCATATTAATTAACTCACTGATTATGAAAAACTGGTCATATTACTTTGGTAGTGTAATGCTATTTTTTTTCCAGTTTCATGTACTATAAATATCCTTTTCCTGTGTGTGACTTAATCTTTTCACTTTGATCATAGGATCTTTCCTTGAATTAAATACTTTATTTTAATTTAATTAAGTTTAATTTATTACATCTGTTTATATTTTGTGTGAGTGTGTGTATGTATGTGTGTCTGTTAAGAAATTTTTTCTGTACCATTTAGTCATATGTATATTCCCATATGTTTACGTAATGATTGTTTTAAGGATTTGCTTTTCAAAGGTAGGTGTTCAATTTAGTATGAAATCATTTTGGGTGATGAATGGGATAAGAATCTAATTCTACTTTTTTTTATTCCATATGGATAGTCACTTTCTCACTGTGCCATTTACTGAATAATCCATCTTTCCCCCACAGACTTGTAATACCAACTTGTTAGGTATTGATTTCCCATACATGTGTGGTCCCTCTCTAGACTCCACTAGTCTAGACTTCTGGATCCTGCCTTTATGCTGCTTTTTTTAATCTTTGCACAAAAACTATACTATGGCATCTTAATAAATTTTGACAGAACATTGGACAAGAACCCACAACACACAATACCCATTATTCTTAAAAGTTTATATCAGTGTGATTGGCCTTTTCATGTTCTGTGTACACTTTAGTTACAATCTGTCATCTTCAGAAAAAACCTTGTTGGATTTGAATTATGTTCAATTATTAGATTAATTTAGGGGGGGAGAATTTTCATTACGGTAGTGAATTCTCCCATTAATGAGCTTACTGTCTATTCATTTAGTTAATGACTTTAAATCTTATTTTGTATTTTTATTTTTTATTAGTTTCAGGTGTATAAAACAATGTTAATAGTTAGACATTTATACTGTCCACAAAGTGATAACCCGCCTCCCCCAATCTACTATCCCTCTGACATCGTATATAGCTGTTATAGTTCCACTGACTCTATTCCTTATGCTGTAAAAAAAAAAAATCTTATTTTGCAAATCTCAATAAAAATGTTGCCCAAGTTTATATATTTTTTCAGTTTTGTTACCAAAGAAAAATGTTTTTATCTGTTTTTTAACAGGTAATCTGTTAGTATATAGTGATGTACTTGTTATTTGTAATGATATTACATACAATGACTTTGATTTACTTTAATTTGTACTAATATATTTTATTAGATTCTCTTGATTTCCATTTAGAAATAATATAGTCTGCAAATAATGGATTTTTAAAATATTTTCTTCTCTGTATCTTCTTTTTAATTTGCTTTATAATATGGCTTTTTGTTGGTCTCCTGTACAAATTCCAATTAGAAAATGTTGCTTTTACTTAATAAAGAAATTTCTAAAGTTTTACCATTCATATGAACTTTGATATATATATATATATATATATATATATATATATATATATATATATATATATTTACTGTTAAGGAAATAAACATCTCTTCCCAGTTTGCTAAGATTTAATATGAATTTTACTGAATGCCCTTTTTTTGTATCTCTTGAAATGATCTATTGCATCTACATTATTTCTGTTTTCATTTTGTCTTCTTCATCTGCTTCTCAGAAATTCCCTAATTTCAACTTCATTGTTTTGATGTCTTTACATTTTAATTTTATCTTTGTATCTACAGTTTTGTTACTATGCTTTTTGATGCACACACAGAAAATTCTACCCACACCCCCCTCCCGTCAGAGTGTAGTTTTAATCAAATCATGCATGTTTTCCTTTGTTTCTGAAAAAAAAATAAAAAATCAACTTTTCAAATCTCACATTTTTCATTTCCTCTCTTCTAGAACAATAGAATTCTTTAGGAATGTCTCAGTCTGTCTTCCATATGTCCCTAATTTCAGTCCTGCATAGTGAGCCATTTCTACTTTCTTTCCAGTTTATTAATTCCATCCTAACTGTGGATCTGTTAACATTGTATGTGTGCTATGGTGACATCATTTTGTCTTTTATTTCAATTGCTCTCTTCAGCATCTATAGGCTTTCATTGGGGTCTGTTTCATATCCTCCTGTTCTCGGTTTTCTGTCATTTCTAGTTCTGTTTTTCAAATTAATGTATTGTATCTTTTATTTCTCTGTAGGTCTTGAATGTCATTGATTTTAAATTATTTTATATTATTCTATTTGAACTTTTCAGGGATTTGTCTGTTGACTTACTTAGTATTTGTGATTCTTCACATTGGTATGCTTCGATTCTTTCTTTCTTTTTTTTTCAATTTTGTTTTTACTGAATCTCAACCCTTTTCCCCTTCGTTATCTCCTGGGGATTTGTCTAGGTCTTTCCCTGCCTCCCTCCTTCAGTCCTATTTAGGTCACAATGGTGAGGTTCCCACCCCGCTCTCACAGCGAGGATATAATATTCTATCACACTGCCTGTTGCGGATTGACTCAGCTCCAGGCTGTGAAGTCACCTATGCTTCCTCCATCCTCTTATTCTTTTCTATATCGCATACAAGCCAAAGCAACAGCAACTCTCAGACTTTGTCAGCATCTGTTCTGGGTCAGAGATGTGCCCTTCTGGCCTCTGGTCTCAAGCCAGAAGTCCAGCTCCAACCCGGCCATATGTGGGTCACCTTAGTCCCCTCTGATTGACAGGAGCCAACAATCTCAACCATGACTGCTTCTGAACTAGGAGCCCCACAAGACCACGCCTTTAGTTGTTCTTACTTTCTAGCCTTTCTGTTCCACTCTGCTTTGTGGCAGTATTCATTCTGGTTTTCTGTGCTCTCTGTCTTTTCATACCTTTCCTATATACTTTCCACATGATAGCTATGATGTGTTTTATGCAGGGTGGAGTTGGGGAAGTACAAAATCTGAATTTACAATTTTGTCTGACTAAATATATAAATAGTCTTTGAATATACTACCATGTCATTGACTCCATTCTTTTTTCTGTTGAGTTTATTTTGTTATTATTTTGTTTTGTTTAAGTATTCGAAGGGGCACGTTCTACGTTATAAATAGTGAACGTTTTTTCATGTGTGTTTTAATTTTCTATATCTCATTTTATGTAATGACATACGCCTCACTTTTTTTTAAATGACTTTAATGTTTTCAGATTTAACTTTTACTTTATGGTTTAATGTTTTCAGATTTAACTTTTACTTTATGGTTTCATAATATGCATAGAAAAACTTATCATTTGCAGAAAAAGAAAAATAACAAAATCATCTAAATCTTTTTCTTGTTCGTTTGGTTAAATACCTGATGCCTCTGAAATTGATATTGATGGATGGTGTGACATAGGTCTTTAACTCTCCCCACAAGGACTTATGGGTATATTGACATTATTCATGAATGATCCACATTTGCCCCTCTTAATTAAATTGCCATTTTCTCACATACTAATTTCATAAAAATACTGGTTGTAGTTCAGGTTTTATTATCTTCTATTGATCTGTCTATTTGTGTAGTTATCATGCAGTATTAATTGATATAGTATGATATATTTAAATCATTTAAATACTTAGAAGGGCTATTACCCTTTTGTTTATTCTCTTTACACTTTTATTTTTTTCTGACTGGTTCCACAGACTTGATCTTTCAGATTAAACTTTTATTTTTTTTTTCTATTTATTTTTTCAGGACTTTATTGGGGAACAGTGTGTACTTCCAGGCCTTTTTTTCCTTTTTTCCAAGTCAAGTTGTTATCCTTTCAATCTTAGTTGTGCAGGGTGCAGCTCAACTTCAAGTTGTTGTCCTTTCAGTGTTAGTTGTGGAGGGCGCAGCCCAGCTCCAGGTCCAGTTGCCGTTTTCTAGTTGCAGGGGGCACAGCCCACCATCCCTTGTGGGAGTCGAACCGGCAACCTTGTGGTTGAGAGGATGCATTCCAACCAACTGAGCCATCCGGGAGCTCAGTGGCAGCTCAGCTCAAGGTGCTGTGTTCAATTTTAGTTGCAGGGGGCACTGCCCACCATCCCTTGCAGGACTCGAGGGATTGAACTGGCGACCTTGTGGTTGAGAGCCCACTGGTCCATGTGGGAATTGAACCGGCAGCCTTCGGAGTCAGGAGTATGGAGCTCTAACCACCTGAGGCACCGGGCCGGCCCCCAGATTAAACTTTTAGATTTAGATTAATATTTTTCTTATTTTCCCTCTAAATATTTTTAGGAAATTAATGAAAATCTCAATGCAAATGTGTGTGTGTGTGTGTATGTGTGTGTGTGTGTAATTTCAAAATGATTGTAAATGTGCTTGCTATTGTCCGAAATATACCACTCTTATTTTATTCATTTTCCTAATTTTATTGTCCAGTACTTTTAAAATAGTGCTAAATCTTGGTGGTTATCATGAACAATCATAACTTTATTTCGGTTGTAATACAAATGTTTGAATATATCATAGTTAAGAATGAAGCAGACTGTTGACCTTTGGAATTCTTTAAGTGCCTTTTTAAGCCTACTAAGATGACTATATTATAAATTGTCCTAATGTCACATCATTCCTACAGTTTTTAATTGAACCTCAATTGGTTATGGTATATGACCTATTGCTCTATTGCCAGATTCAGTATGCTAGCAGGTTATTTTTTGTTTGGTATTCAAAAATGAAATTGGCCTGCAGTTTCCTAATTTTATGTTATTTTTGACGGGTTGGTGTTTTGAGGAATGTCCCATTTTAAATATTATTTATGCTGCCCTATGTAGGCTTTGACTTAAGTTTCGAATGTGGCTTTTCTCTGAATGGAAAGATATGCAGTTGTTACCCACTGATTTGATTTTATATTTCTTCATGCAGTAATTCCCTGTGAATGCAGGATGTGAGGAAAAAAGAAATTGCTGCACAGGAAAATTTATTTACTCAATCATCCACTCACCAAATATTTATTAAGAATCTTCTGTGTTCCAAGCACTGTTCTAGGATCTGGGAATACAATAAAGGAGTCTCTTCAGACAGGCAAAGTTTCTGCTTTTGTGAAGCTTCCATTCTAGTCAGGAACAAAGATAGTAAACAAATGTCACTATTTTGAACTGATTGCATTTACATAGGAGCTGTTAAGATTGAAAATAAGCTAGGTAAAGTGAACAAAGGTGAAGAATGGTGGACGCATCCATCCATGTTCAGGAGAGGCCTCCAGGAATGATATTTGAGTGAATATATACAAGACATAAAACTAAATTACTCAAATAGTATTTTTTTTAATATGAAAAGGAAAAAGGAAACACTCAAAATTATCTCTTCTTAAGTTTTTTGACATACACAGTAAATTTTAAGTTCCTTTGGTGAAAAATATAAGAAAAAGAAGGAAAAAAAAGCACAAAACACTACTTTCACATATAGGACACAAAGACACAAATGTTTTGGATATTTATTCCAGAATCTGTGCATGCAAAGAGCAGAATCCTTCAGAGTGATTCCCATGGTGAAATTTACACACATTTCAAGAATGCAGCTATGACTCAATATATTTAGGGATTCATCACTGTATATTACTCCCACAGACAGTTTATGAGACACAAATTCTGTCTCACTATTTTGTGATTTTGCTGGGTTGGGACCGCGCTTGACAACAAACCCAATGCACCAACCTTGGCTCTGAATGAGTAATTTTAAATGTTCAAGAAAGTAAGTGGTGCTGTGCCTGAACAATATAGTAGTTTACAAAATCGTTCAGGCACCCTTGTGTAAAACAAAATACGTTTTACTTTTCCCACTACAGGTACCAAAAGAATGATTTTCAAATGCTTCTAGGAATAACTCAGTACAGTTATTTCCCTAAAAATATAATAATAATAGTAATAATAGTAATAATAATAATAATAATAATAGATTTTAGTATCTTCAAGAGAAGAGCTTGTGTTTTATTTTTTTTTTTTTTTTATTTTTATTTTTTTTACCCCTAGTGTCTGGAAAATACCTGGTATATTGTTTGATTCTAAGTATGTGTTCAATGATGAAATATTTTTAATTCAATGTTTAATGACAATCATAAAATTTGTTAAGAAGTTACTGCACCCTGCAGAGGAAACTGTGTTTACTGCACAGTAATCTAATAAATAAATGTTTATTCAAATTATAAATAAAGCAAGGTAGAACTACATAGAGGGAGTTATGGTTGTTAACTGTCTCTATTTTGTCTCTAGAATAATATTGATATGTTCCTTTGCTAGGGGGTGCATTGTAAGTGAGTCATCCAGTATTTAAAGAACTTTTTGCAGGTCCTGTTCTAGGATTTGTGGATACAACAATGAATACAATAGAGTCCTTGCCCTCAAGTACCTTCCTCATTGTGTTCTTTCTTGTTTATTCTCTGTGGCCACTTTATTTATTTATTTATTTATTTATTTATTTATTTATTTATTTGTTTATTTATTTATCCCAACGTCATTCTGTTTCTCTACCTGATGTTATTACTTCTACCTTCAAAAATAGATGGGCTGCTTCCAGGAGTCTGAGTTGAAGCAAACTAAACACATAAAGAGTTGCACAGATCTCATTTTCTTTGCCAGCTACTGCTCAGAGTTCAGTCTTTAAGAGAGAAATATTTTCAACAGAGCACCCAGCACTTAACAACGACTTTCCTGTTGCTCCAGCCATTATATTCTGCTGTGCTACTGCAGATTCTGTGGACACAGGGAATGGTATTAAATGGACAATTTATGTAAATCCCCAGAGTGCAATGAGCTTTGCATATGCCATCTGTCAAAAATTTCTGTTGGGAGAGATTCTGATAACCTCCCTCTTTGAGGAGGGTGAAGAAAAGGGACAATAGAGCTGAGAATTATCTTTTGAAAGGTCAAATGAAAGCCATGACTCTATTAGTATGTGACTTTCCCTCATTTATGGTTTCCTGGGTCCTGCTTTCACATTTCTCTCCAGTTGTAGCAGTTATTAAGAGGCCCTGTTGTAGGAGTTAACTGCTTCATTGTGATATATCTTTTTTGGTGTTTTTTCTTTTTTTTTAAATTGGGGAACAGTGTGTTTTTCCAGGATCCATCAGCTCCATGTCAAGTCATTGTTTTCAATATAGCTGTGGAGGGCACAGCTCACCGGCCCATGTGGGAATTGAACCAGTGACCTTGGTGCTACGAGCACTGCACTCTAACCACTCAGCAATTGGGCTGCCCTGTGATATTTCTGATTTCTTCTTTTTTACTACACATGGGTTTCAGAAATACTAACCCCTCAATCTGAGAATAAATTTTTGTGGGTGATGAGGATATTAATAGAATAGTTCACCTGTCCTAAAACTAGCTTCCCCAAAATATGATTATCTTGTGCAATAGCATCATCCATCATCCAAACATCCTTCTATGTATTTATGTATTCTTTCTTTAAACAAATATTTGAGTATCTGTCATGCACTGGGCATCGTGTTGATAGTTTAGAGATCCCTGTGGAATTGATTATTCATTCATTTTAAGGATTATTGAAGGGAATGATCCAAATTTGTATGTATACCTTTATGTACCTCTTAACCCAATGAGCTCTCTGCACTCTATCATATTTCTTCATATATTACACTCTTCCACAATCCATTTCTTTCATTTGCTCTGAATTTGGAAAGTTTTAAAATTTGTTTGAACATTTATACTGGGCGTTTGCATGTGAAGGCAATTTCTTTCAAATGACCCCTCACCATTACATAAAACTACAATTCAAGACACAATCACACACAATATTTGGGAAACACATCAGTTTTGAGTCTCTTGAAACTCTGTTCAACATTGCAAGTACGGGTTCCTTAGATTTATTTGCCAGAGGTAACCTGGTGTAGTGAATAGAACAGTGGGCTGAGTGGAAGGTGTGTGATAATTGATTTTCAGCCATCTAGGAGCCATCCATTAGTTTGCAAGCATCCTGAGGGAAGAGAAACTACCTTATTAAAAAGTATATAACCCCAGGACACATATAGTACTCATGAACATGTGTTGAATTAAATTATATTGAAGAAGATGCCTACAAATTTCACTGGGTGCATCTCACTCACTAGCTATAAAATCAGAGAGCTGTCCTTGATGACCAGCGATACATTATTTCCTTGCCCTCCTGCCCACACTTGTTCCTAGTCTCCTAAACTCAGACTTTCAGTTAAAGCGATGGTGAAAATAATTGTAAGTGGTCATTCATTTGCTTCCTAAGCTAATGCATAACATATAATGATGTTTAGGAAATTTAATAAACACAATTCATTTGATTCATGCTTGAGTTTTCAGTACTTCATTCCTTCCAATTATATTTGAGTCCCCTTGCTCATGATCTTTCCTCAATGTATTTGAGAACTGAAAACAAAGACAATCAAAACTTAATGTGGGGGGCTGAGCTATAAAATTGCTTTTATACGCAGAGTCCTAAGTCCAGTACAGGTATAGTCCAAGTCATTTCAGGCTTGGAGAGCACAGACATACATTGATTTCCTGATTTTCCCCCCCTTTGGTTCCCTTTAGTGAGATTATAAAAGTTCTTTTATATGTAAGTCGTACTCAGAGAAAAGGGCCTCTGTTTAGGCCAACTATCTTCCCAAGACAAAAATTATGTCCTCCCATTGCCTAGTATGCTCATAAAAAGGGGACTGATTCCAGACGCCCAAACACTTCACTTCTTAGACTCAAATGCAAACTGGAATTTGAAAAAGTACGAAGCAGTATAACTAAAGTTTTTGTGTGTGTGTGTTTTTTCATATTAACAAAAGAAATTTTCAAATATAAAGAAAGCTTAACCTCAACCTATTAACTAACTCATAACCATTTGGGTTGAATTCAAAGTCAAGTTAATTGCCCTTCTGAATGCACATCTGATTATGAGATGCAAATTAGACTTTTGTATTGTTCTGACTTTTGTACCTGGGGAGTATTGTGTTTGGATGAAAGAATCTTCAGTTTGATTTTAAGTTTTTTGGAACTGTTCCGAGGCATCAGAATTGTTAGCTGTGTGTATGCTTTTCAATATGCAGGCAGGAAACAGCATGAAATGATTGCTTAATACTCTAATGTCTTTAAATTACAGTCTTTATAAAGCTGCTTCATTGAACTGGTAGATTTTTTTCATCATTTTCTTAGACAAATTGGCTTACATTGAAAATGTATAGTATATTAAGTGCATAGAGCTAAAATACTCAACTAGAGTTTATACAATGATTATGAATATCCCAATATCTAATTTAAACTGTTATCATTACAAATAAATCACTGAAATACCCAAGCAACTCTTGTTTATTATTCAAATTGTTATTTTTCTGTGCACTTGCCACATTATTTATTCATTTAATAACCAGAATTTCTAAGCCCAAGCATGTTTTTATGAACAATCATAAAATGTTGCTTTTGTGATACACAGAGCCAAAAATGTATTTCAAGCTTACTACCTCTCAACAGCTAGTAGATCTTAATTACTAGTTATGTGAAACAATGTTTTAGATATGCAAGGTTTTTGTTTTTTTTTCAAAATTACCCTATATGTATTCAGTGATTCAGACTTCTAGCCAAATGTTCTTATAGAAGGATGTAAATTAGTTTTTATGAGCATTACAGAGGAAGAAACTGATCTATCTTTGCAGAAGGCTTCAGTGATGAATAAAGCATGGATATGAGGAGAGTGTGTTATGGCAATTTATGTTTATTACACACAAATTATTCTATCGAGTAGACATTTATTTTTACTTATCAAATATGGGCTAAGTATCTACTAAACAGCCAAATGCTGTTCTAGTCACATATATAATCACATTCAAATCTCAAACCTACCCTGTGAGAAAGATTATTTCTAACTAGGGTCACATAGTGTATGACTAAACTTTATGATTAATAGTTTATACTTTGAGGTCCAATATACATAATTTCAACCCAGTTTTACCCCTATTCTCCACATAATTTTGGAAATGGTGGTCAACCTCAATGAGTTGCAGATTCTTATGTGTAAAGGGATGAGAATGTCACCGTCCAGGGTGTTGCAAGGATAATTTTAAATAAAATGATCTAACAAATGTAGAGCATTTGGAGAATTTGTCACACATGGGAGGTTATCTGTAAATGCGATTTTCCTCTCCTCCTTCTCCCCACCCAGAGCAAAGATGCTAAACCAGGCGTGACTTGCCCAAAAGCACGCAATACATGAGTGGCAAGCCTACAACTACCACCTTTTGTTCCAAAAAGTGTTTTGTTCACTGAAATCAAACGCCTGTCTAATTTAAGATCACTTGAACTTTTATTTCAACATTTTAAATTTAAATATACTGTATCCATTCTATCTTTTATTGAGATGATCACAGTGTCAATGAATTGATAACTTTCAGTAGAAATGCTCTTCTTGGGAATCAAGGAAATTTCTCTCTACTTACCTATATCTGTCTATTCTACCAGTAGGAAGTAGTGTTGAAATAAAATAACCCCACTGATTAATAGTGTATCAGGTTGTGTACTACTGATGCCCTAATATGTTCAAAACAATGAGATTCTTAATATTATGGAGTTTACATTCTTGTTGGGGAGATAGCTGGTAATCAACAGTAATATGCACAAAAAATAGCACAAAGTTATGTAAGGTCAGTTCCAAAAGTGGAAATATAGTGAGCTATGGATATGAATATAGTAGGGACTTGATGTGGACAGAGGTAAAACTTCTTCTAGAAGAGAATTTTGAAGTGGCTTCTGAAAGACAAGAATTAAGTAGAAAAATGGGTTAGGTAACAGGAGGAAAATGAGGCAGAGGTCAAACAGGTATGAAGACAAGATAAGGTGAAGTATAGTTTGTTGGGGGGGCGGGAAAGAGAACTGAAAGAAGGTTGATGTGGTTAAAGTTGAAAGAATAGGAGTGGATAGATGTGTGATGAAGCTAGAGGCGTGAGCAGAACCAGACCTCACGGAGCTTGTGGGCCATGATGAGGAGTTGAGTCTAACCTAAGTGTTCCAATGGCAGCAGATGAAGGGTTTTAACAATGGAGGTCTCTTAACCAGGTTGTTGTTGCTGTTGTTGTTGCTATTGTGTGACAAGGGTTCAAGAAGATAAATGCAAGAAAGCCTGTGTGGAGGTTGGTAAGATGGGCTAGGCACTGAAAAATGGTGGCTTGGAATAAGTGGAGAAAGTGTTTGCTGGTAGAGAGAAGTGAATGGATCTGAAATCTGTAGGATGTTCTAAGAAAAATAAAAAAGAGCAGTGCATTTTGGTTACCTTTTCTATCTAATTAACTTCCGGTGACACCTCTTGTCGGAAATCATGGTAAATTGTTCACTTGACTTACGTACTTAGAACTATTAGAGTGTTTACCACCGTTATGTGTGTTAGTGAAAGTGAACATAAATATGTAAAAAATGTAGGTATATATGCATAAAATATAGCATGATAACATTGAAATATTTATCAGAACAATATAATAACATGGGAAATGGACAAGTTCTATTCTTAAGTGAATAAAAAATTTGTAAATAAAATACTTGAAATACAATCCATCCTCCATTTTCTTAGCCTTCCCCACCCCACACACACTCATATATTTTGAGGGAAAAGGAAACTAGATGGAAAGGGAAACATCATGATGGTAGTTCACTGAGAGTGGTAAGATAAGAGATGATTCTTACATTGCGATTTTTTTCCCTTTTCTGTATCTTCCATTTTAGACACTGAGACACTGAGTTTCTATTACCTTAAAAAGTAAGTAAATATATAATATAATAAGTTCTTAGTTAATTATTTAGAAGCGTGTACAGCTAGGAAAAGAATAAAGGACATTTGAAATCTTTCTACATAAGTCATGTTGGTCCAACATGTATCTTTAAATAGTACAAACTAATATCTTACCCCTCTTGAGAGAGCTAGGAGTTCATAGGATTTTGTTTTCTGAAGTTCAAGTATTTGATGATGAAAATCAATTAGTTATTGCAGGGAGCTCATGAACAGATTTGGTTTGCACAGAGTTCAAAAAGAGCAAATCAGAAATGAAATGTGAACGTCAACGTGTTTCTTGCTCAGTTAATTACTGATACTACACAAAATGACAACAATACCTACAATTCATTTGGAAAACATTTGAAAACATTCAATATACCTGAATAAACATATTCAGTTGTTTCCTGTATAATTAGATGTGTAATTATTGAACAATTTCCAGGCAGTGTTGGCTTATACTTCGGATCACCTACATTTTCACGGTTGAAAACACAAGTCTATCAAAGCCTAAAATCATACCATTCATCTTCATTATTGTCAGTATTGTTCCGTTATTTTGATGCATGAAGGTGCCATGCCCTTGGCTAGTGTGGAAACCTCCACGCATGAATATCAGATCCCAGAGTTTCAATCCTCATTGCATAATAGAACTCTTACCCTTGAACTGATTTAATACCTACTTTACAAACCTGAAAAGAAAGGTGTGAAAAGCCATTTTTCCTGTTATTCTAAACACCCCTAAATACACAAGGTCTAAATAAATAAGTAATAATTTATTATGTGTGTACTGTTCAGTATTTTATATGTTTTAAAGTATTTCTTCACTCATTAATTCAACACAGTTTTTTTGAAACGTCTATACAGTAACAATTGCTATGTTAGAGGCTGGGGATGTGAAATGGTATCATTCTTTCACAAGTTTTTCTCAATTGATGTCCCTGGGAAAGACAGGGAAAGCTTTGGTTACCTTTATTTCACAGATGAAGATACAGAGACCTAGAGAAATTTTCTGACCTGCCTAAGGACACACATAGAAATAAGTAATCCTGATTCTTCATGTTCTATGTCTTCTATTTCATCTCACGTCCTGACCACATATCGACTTAATGTATTACAGCCCATTAGCGTTGGATAACCTTGCTCATCACAGAATAGTGAAAACATCAACTGGGATGTTACGATCCAAGAGAAATGGAACACTACTCCATTATAAAACTCCAACTTCTTAATGGTCACAAAAAACAAAACAAACGAAAAAAAAACCCTCTATTTTTTAGAACAATGAAGAAGAATCATAGTGGTAATTAGGCAAAATACAGAAGTTTCAAAGTATAAATTCTGTGGGTGATGTAATAGTGCCTCAAAGAGAAGCTTAGAATATGTGATATTGGGGAAAGTTAACAGATTCCTAAGGTGAAGCCACTCTGTTACTAAATTTATTACATAGTTACAGAGAAATTGATTCTTATTTCTGTGTCCACCAAGTCCATTATAGATAGTATACTTATCATCACCCGCCATATCTAATACAGCTCTGGCTATTTGGCAGGGATGCACAAATATCTGATGCATTCAAACAAGAGTAAGAGCAAATAAGGGAGCATGATGGAGGGAAGAAAAATGATGATTCAAATAATGTTTTGTCAGTTTGGGAAATGAATGGAGACTAGTAGGTCCTAAAGTGCCCCCACTCCAATTCATTTCTCTTTGTCAGCACACTCCTTCAGCATCTTACATTTATCATGTCTGTCCAGCTGCTGGAAACAGAAGTGGACATTTCTTTCTCACCAATGATCCCCCGAAGTAAAGCGCACACCCCCAACAGCATTAGAATCTGGAAGATCTGGCACTAACTTAAAGCAATGATAAAAGTGGATAATCCAGTATTGAGAGTTGGCTATGGGAACATGAAGTTGTAAGAAAACAGAAAAAGAGAAAAAAAAAAAAAGAAAGAAAGAAAGAGTAATCACTTTATTGAATTTGAAAATCTACTGTTGGACTGAAAATATATTTTGATATAGTAAAAAAATGGACAAAGTCCATATCTAGGATTAGTAGTGGCAAAGATACTAAAGGATCGTCTATTGGGAAATGAACAGTTCAGAATTTGCCCCAGCCCAGGTCTTTGTGCTCCAAATACTTGGATTTAACTACTTCTTCCAGAGTCCTAGATTCCCCATTTATCATTCATTCACTATACTTGTAGTATAGAAAAGCACACACTCTGTGAAGATGTCTCAATCAACTATTTGCTTTAGCATCTCTCTCTCTCTCTCTCTCTCTCTCTCATGAATTTTTGAAATGATCCATGTAAAATATTAGATCAGCGCTTTTAAACAGCAAATGTTTAATGCCTTCATTCAACATATATTTAATCGTGATATTACATTGCTTAGCTGCTGAAAATAGTAATTCAACTAAATGTGTTCTCTATCATTGAGGAAGACTGTGGTTGTACTTGATCTCTAAAGATCTTTCTACATATACATTTCTATGATCCTATGGAGTTTTAAGAGTAGGGAGAAATGTTAAGCATATCTCTTAAAACTTAGCATGGATTTGTTTCCAGGTAAGACAATTGGTCCAACCAATTTAACAATATGAAAAATCACCAAGGATGGATACTTGACTGATTAAATCCTCTTGTCACTCTGCAGAATAGACTTGGAAACCTCAAATTACCTTAGAAGGAATATATTACCATTTATAATTTGCCACTAATATCCCACTAGAGCCTTAAGTCCAATACTTCTCTCCTGGGAGTCTTATTCTGAGTCCTACTGAGATGAGCACCCTTCCCTGAATATCCCATACCTATTATCTACTTAACAACGTTCTCAATCTTCTTTCCCTATAGAAAAATCTAAGGAACCAGCACTGAGCCAAATCATTTGCAATCCTATGACACTATCTCAAACTTCCCCAACAGTGATGCTCTCTGATCCCCTACAATAACTTGCACCCATTAAAATTCAAAAGTCCTCAGGTTGAAAATGTGTAGAAAATACACTTTATTTATCTTATAAGCTAGTACAATATTTAATGATCATAATGATTCTTACACATGTCCATGGCACTTACAACAATGCTGAATAAAATTGTAAATCATCTCTCTCTCTCTCTCTCTCTCCCCCTCTCTCCCTCATGTATGTATGTATGTATTTATATGCACAAATAGATATATATGCCTACACATTCATCTATACACATACATATGGAAAATTTATATATATGTATGATATACATATATATGTCTCTATTTTACAAATGATTATATAATCACACACAGCTAATTAAGTATGATTCTGCATAATGATGTAATATGGATAGTATATGTGTGGATATGTGGATAAAATGGGCTTGTTTGTCACGGAAAGCAAGTTCTGCATCGTAGGCCATGGTTTCCTTCTTTCAAATTAAAACTTTATTTAAGTGTCTAGGTTCAGCTGCACAGTTGAGATGACAGATCTTTCACCACCTTTATCCCCAGGCCCACTGTTGTCCCTCACTGTTCCATTAAGTAGTTCAGTGACGAGAAAATCATTCTAGCGGCTGGTGACAGTCCTGCCTTCCAGTGCTGGTGCAGTGTACGTTTGCTCATCTGTATTGCAAGCATATTTCAATGGAAGGTGAGCAGAAATGGCCCAGTCATCATTAATTCTTCTTTGTCCTAATCTAGGTCATGTTGTTTTGTTCTAGACCATTATTGGTTTATGATGTTATATAATAATTTCATGAAGTTCTCCATTATATTCTCCTAAAAATGAAAAAGACAATTCTAAAATATTCTTTGGTTCCCAGGGTATTGTTACAAAAGTATGTTCACCTTCTGAGTATCAATTGTCTTATCCCATATTGTCAGGTTTTGTTTGTTGGGTTTTTGTCCTTTTGTTTATCCCCGTTGAATGAGATGACATATATCTAGATGAATAACTTACCAATAGACACAAGAGGCAGATTCCCCCTTTTCTGCTTGCTTGTGGGAGCTGGGGAGAAAATGTCTGCCCCACTCTCTGGCTGACAATATGAATTTATAGGGTACAAATTACTAGAGAACCAAAACGATAAAGATTTAAAGCGTTTTCCATGTCCACCTCAACCTATAACATTTTATTTGTGAGGAGTGCATATTCTTTAGGCAAGAATTAGTTGCCTAGTCTCACTGAAGTCTCTTTTTTTCTCTCCTAATGTTGGTTGAGTATTGAAGTCTGACAAAATGTAAAGAGGTCTTTCTTTTTGCTTATCTGCATTGTCTTTACACTGAGTAAAAAATCATCTCAGATTTAGGAATAGGTTATTCTCAATTTTCATACATAATGTTAAGTTCAAGAGTTTCTTGACATTTTTTTTTCCAGAATTTTCTCAAGTATTGTTTTGAGAAGGTTGAAGAGGTGTTTTCAGTATCTCCTAGCAAGATTTAACTTTAAACTGGTAGTCCCAAAAATAGTTTTAAGTCCATAAAATATACTATTGCCTAATAGAAAAAAGAACACATATATTTTCTAACATTTCTTTGAAGTTATCTAATATTTTGATAATATAATTCAAGAGACTATTCGGTCTCTCAGTCATTCTCATTACCTTTCTTTTAACCAACATTCCATTCTATCTGATCATCTCATCCAGAAATTAAAAGGTAACTGACGATAAAAAAGAAATTGTGAAGTTATTTAATTGTGTTGGTTTGACTAACAAGGCTTATATGTAATACCGCACATCACCCGCTCAACTGCCTTAACTGGGTGATTTTGGTAATCAGTGAAGTGACTTTGTTCAATCAGCTCTTTAAATTTTGGCATAAAATATGCCTCTGTAAGTTATAAAAACTTAGAAATCTTGTTAATACTCAACATTATTTTAAACAAATATATTTTAGCTAATACCAAACTTTTATAATTTAGAAAGTAACAAAAGAATTCAGGTTTATAATTCTGAGAGCCAAAACACGAGGAAACTCATCTGGATGTGGCTGGAGTAATTTTCACAAACAAAAAAAACTGAAACAAGCATGTAGTCACAGCCTCTTTCTAGCATATGTTGTTAAATATCGCTATTATTTTTTAATTACTTAAAAAACACTTCTGTGTAAGCCCTGAGAGTTAGGATTTTGTTCTTGTTGTTGTTTGTAACCCAAGTGCCTGACTTAAACCTTGATTGCCCAGGCATCCATTTGAGAGGCATACACTTCAAAGAAAGCATCTCAAACAAACGCATTGCCAGCCTCAAGACTAGATAAAGAGCCAGGCTGCCTCCCCGCAGTGATGCTCCTTTGTTTTACAGATCCCGGTGGATTTCAGTAACTGACCATTTGGGCTGTTTGTTTGTTTGTTTGTTTGTTTGTTTGTTTTTCTTCCCTACCTTTAAATTTCCATTCTCATGTTTTAAATTCACCAATAAAGAGTGAGCCCAGGAAACCCTGGACCCTCACCCATGACTCCAATGAAAGCATCACCCCAGGCCCATTCTCCCCCTCCTCTTTGTGACATTACTGTGGGTCCCCCACCCCCACAAGCTCCCACAGGTGTGCTCTGTCATTTCTAGGTCCTGTGAGTTGTAATCCTTTATTTTTCTCAAAGTTTCCTGATGGTTATTGCTGAAGGCTGTCTCGCAGTCATAACAGGAACCACAGGGTTGGTTCAGCCACAACACTGGTTATTGATAGGCTGAAACCAATACAAAGCAACTTCCTCTTTCAGTTGATCATGGCTGCCATAGACAAAAAGACTTTGCAAGGGCAAGAGTAATCGGATGAGTGAAACAGACAGCATGGGCATGTTGGAATTCTTGATATCTGGGTATTCCAAATGTAAAACACTTGACCTTCTAGTTCTGGGAAGGTAGAGATGCACTTTCCCCATTTTTTCCATTAAGTATAACCGAAACCTGGGGTATTATATGTAAAACAAATATAAAAAAGATTCTGAAAGGTGGAAAGAACAAGGCAAACAGGCTTGGGATATTAGAACTTAAGGAATGACATTATGGTGAGTTCCTTCGGTTTTATCTTTGCCAATATTTATCCCAGACATGGAGGTAAAGATGCTAGTAGCCAATGCACAGACAAAAAAAAAGGAAACGGAAAAGGAAAAAGACCCAGCAAAAGCCTATTCCTTCTAGCCAAGGGACCAGGAAAGGGACAACCTAACAGGAAACTTTTAGATAATTGCTCTACTATAGTCTCTCTCTCTCTCTCTCTCTCTCTCTCTCTCTCTCTCTCTCTCTCTCTGACACACACACACACACACACACACACACACACACACACACACACACCGTGCTTCTGCCTTCACCTCACCAGGAAAATGGAAAGCCTAGACTTATACTTTCACCAGACTGAAAGGTGCCCAAACCCTTCTGCTGGGCTGATGCTGAGAAGGCTGAGAATATTGCTAGAATGTTCCTCTCTGTCCAGCAGTAGCAACACCTTCCTCCCCATGGGGGTGAGTGGAGATGAGACTGCCACTCCCACCTGTCAGTAACGAGACACCCCTCTTCTCTCCATCAAGGTGGCATCAGAGGAGGCCTAGGGGGAGTCAGGGTATTGACACTGTTCAGGGGTAATGAGGCCACTTCCCTCCTCTCCTCCAGGTCGTCTAGTCCAGGAAGGAGAAGACAATAATACAGCACTAAAAATGTACACACAGACATATTTTAACCCTGCTATTTCTTATAAATTTTCTATTAATGCAAACTTTATAATTTAGTCTCTTATTTATTTATTTATTTATTTAATAGTATCCTGTCATGCCAAAGAAACAGAATTAATCCATTTACCATTTACCTGCTCTTGAAGTTTAGTTCATTTCAACTTTATGAGCTTTATTTTAAAAAATAAGCTTGCAGTGCACCTATCTATGCCCAAGTACATATAATGTACGTGTGTGTGTGTGTGTGTTAGGGATTTGAAACCAGGTTGCCTGGTTCTAAGTTCAGAAATGATAAGAAAGGGAGAAAAAAAATAACAACAATGCAGTTCCTGAATGCTATATCCTGATTAAAACACAATGGAATAATTTCCCAAATTTTATAGGATTTTCAGTCAGAGAGTTATAGTTAAGACACTTTAATTTTCGATCAGTCATCATAGACCAGAAAATCTTTGAGTGGAATAGTGAAATATCCAGTAAATCACTCCCTCTTTCTTTTGTCGCAGCCAGCAAGGATTCTTCCAGTTAAGCCCCAGGCTTTCTCAGATAAACATGTTCACACAAATCCCCCACTGATAAGGAGGCTTGTATATTGGCTCATATGCATAGAAATATGTTTACAACATTTAGGAGACCATATCAACTATTACACAATATATTTGCCAGGCCTTGGACAAGAAAATCAAATTTCCAAATCCAAGATATAAGCAATACCACCCATGCCAATTGTATTTTCAATTTATTTGT
The DNA here is from genome assembly GCF_036562045.2 of Rhinolophus sinicus. Classification (NCBI taxonomy): domain Eukaryota; kingdom Metazoa; phylum Chordata; class Mammalia; order Chiroptera; family Rhinolophidae; genus Rhinolophus; species Rhinolophus sinicus. The sequence goes on along the minus strand of NC_133760.1, from coordinate 35,361,255 downwards.
CAAATTTTTGAGAGAAATATAAGATCATTTAGAGTACAACTTTTTATCCAGCCTTACTATGGTTTTTTAAAAGGATATATACCTACCTAAACTGACAAATTTGAATTATGTGACATTAAAAACAAACTCTCAAATGTTTCATATGCCTAGTATTATTCTTTGAAAATGTTTGAGCCAAAGAACCACTTTACTTGAGAACATTTAAAATGAACAAAATAGGGAACAAAAAAATAGAGTTACCTAGGGTCCCTTTGAAATTATTTAAGATTGAAAACACTGAAAGTTTTAAAACAGGTATGCACACACAATTTACAAGCATGCATTCTGGGAAACATGCAAGCTAGATTGCAATTATGGAAATGAAAGAACAAAATACCAGTTTCCAGGGGACATAAAGCAAGACAAATTGCAATGGAAAATATGAATAACCAAGTCAGGCAGAAACTGGGGGAAAAGCAAGAGCTACTAGTTAATAATTACTTTGGGTTCAGTATTCCCCAATGATTATTTCATTTCTGCACAAGGACAGAGCTGCATATAATGGCCACCATTTGTATTTGACCATCCACAAAATTAAGTAAAAAGTTCCATAACGAAATTTTCAAGTGCTTTGAAACTTCAGCATTTATATTATTCATTTTCGTACTTTTCAGTGTTACACATACTTTAACTCACAAAAGCTATTATGAATTACATTCTCATTAAAACTCATTATCAATGCAAATTCTGAGTAAGTGTGAAAGAAGAAGAATTATGTAATAATTTGGAAAGAATCAGGGAATATTTACACCAGATATTTAGACTGAGAATAAATGTTTTACTTGAACACAGAATAGGACTTTGAGTTTTTAAAAGCCAAAGTAACATAGGAAACATGACAGATATATAGCTTCTGAAACTGTCAGTAATCATATATGTAATTTGCTTTTAGGAACCTGGGACCCTGAAGAAATGTTAATAATAGTGAGATTCAAAACATTGATATTCCAATGAAATTAAAAATGCATACAAATCGATGATAGGATGTGAGACTCCTTGTAATTTGCTATTGGACTTCTAGTAAGGGTTAGATGTGAAAATCTGCAGAGATAACACTGAAAAGATGAAGTAGGAGATAGAATTCCATGACAAGATACTTTTCAAAGCGAAAATCAAAAAAACAAGGACACCATAGAGATGAAGAGATTAGTCTTTGCTTAGTTTTGGTATGTTATAACTTAACTTCCTTATCTGAAAATAAACTAACATTGTTGAGATAAGTTTAACAGGAAATATAGTCACAGAGTTAGGTTTGGAGATATTAGGTCAGAAGATTCATGACCGTGGATATTTTAAACCTCCTTGGCCTATATATTATAGCTCTCTAACACTTCACATTTTCTTCCTGTCATGTCAAGTGCTCAAATAAGAAAGATCAGTAGATGTGAATTTAGAAGGAAGCTCACAGTTTTATTGTCAGTAGCCTTTAATTTATTATAAATTGTCCATTGTTATACAGTGTGCATCGTTAATGTAATGGAAAGGTCTGGACTTAGAGTTAATAAGGGGGAAAGATATAACCAACAAAAATACTGAGAGTTTATTAAAACAGATTTTATCTCTAACTTCTTAGATAAGCATGTTTTCTAAATTGGGGTGGGAGAAGAACAGGGGGACATGAATAGTAAAAGCCATTCAAATAGAGAGGCAAACATTGTTAATATCTAGGAGAAAGAAATCAGGAAAAACTGGATGTCCAGGGCTGGTCATGAGGAGTAACTTCCCACCACTGGAATTAACTATATATACTGGACACAGTTCAGTATTAAAACAAACCTACCTGAACACATTAGAGAAGAACCACTGCAGGAAGGACTTGAGGGGCTGAAATACTGGAGAAAAGACAAATATAGAAAAATAAGCTCCACATTCACCCATCTTTACTCTGAGGCTTTATGCCAGCTCTCAGCAAAGGTGAAATAGAACCCAAGGAGAAAGCTAAATCTTGCTAAATGAATAGAGAATAGGATCCTGAGTTGCCAAATGAACTGGGATTAAATGGCAAAATCCCAGAAAACTGGAAAGAAGTGAGCCAAAAAATTATGTGTATCATATTTCCTTGAAGAATTGGCCAATTCCAAAGGTTCTAAAGCACAAGGCAACACCAAGATACCCAGAACAAAACAGCATCTGCGAGGCTGAAGAATGGACAGAAATTTCCGCAGTCATGTTGCTGAGAAGATGAAGGCTGGAGTTAAGCCCTGCAAACATGAACGGTACAAGGCCAACACAGCAACCCTAGGAGTAAAGGGGAAACTGAAGTAGAGCAGCCTGGATACAGCCCAAACCAGCCCAGGCCAGCATCAAGATACACAACTGGCACTCTATCTGCCAGTCAGGAAAGGAGTTTAGTGTTCTCTGGAGTCATAATTCTACTCAGAGTGTCTACACTTTTTAATTCAAAAATATACGCTATTCCATAAAAATCACAAGGCATCAAAAAAACAAAACAGGATTAAATGATCGACTACAGATGATTCACATACTGAGATAAGTAAGGTGATTTTAAAATAAATATAATCAGTAAGTTCAAAATATTAGAGGGAAATATGAATTCCATAGTCTCTCCTCTCGTTTCTCTCTCTTTCCCCCTCCCCCACCCCCGTGTGTGTGTGTGTGTGTGTGTGTGTGTGTGTATAAGGTCAGACAATTAAGTTCGCAAACTCATCCTAGAGAAAGTGCTACATACCTTATTGCTAAATATCACTATGGTCACCTTAGAAGTGCTCCCCTTGGGAAGCTATGCACCGATGCCAGCGCCTAGTCCACCCTTCAAAGCAATTTTGGAACTTTTTCTGGAATGGCCATCAGAGCTGTCGTCGTATTACCCTTGATGTCCTGAATATCATCAAAATGTCTTCCTTTCAACATTTCCTTTATTTTGGGGTAAAGAAAGAAGTCACTGGGGGGGCAGATCAGTAAGTAGGGAGGGTGTTCCAATGCACTTATTCGTTTCCTGGCTAAAAACTCCCTCACAGACAGTGCCGTGTGAGCTGGTGCATTGTCGTGATGCAAGAGCCATGAATGTTGGTGAAAAGTTCAGGTCGTCTAACTTTTTTACGCAGCCTTTTCAGCGCTTCCAAATAATAAACTTGGATAACTTTTTGTCCAATTGGTACAAATTCATAATGAATAATCCCTCTGATATCAAAAAAGGTTAACAACATCGTTGCAACAAGTTTGCAAAGTTAATTGTTGACTGTGTGCCCACAGCTGTATGTATTATATATATTCAAACAATAATTTGTTGATCTTTTGTTCAAAGGATCATTTGGTTGGCTATGCTGAAAAGTGCCTCAGGGGTAGAAAGAGGAAGGAATAGCCATGTGTACTGGTTACTGCAGAAATCCATGCATCTTAACATGGTGGTTGGCACCACAATGGTGGCAATAAAGGTGGGAAAAATTGTTTGTTTCCCTCGGGTTACTCTTTGAAGCCAGAGGCAACAGGATTTCCTGCTGAGTGGTCTATGGGATATGAGAGAAAAAAAGGTGAGTCAAGAAGGAATTCAGGTCTCTTGGTATTAGCATCTGAAAGAAGCTACCTAAAACCAAGTTAAGAAACACTGCAGGGGAGGCAAGTAGGGGAGGAAAATCAAAAGTTGACATTTGTGCATGTTATAATAAAAAAAATATTAAGTGAAATGGATTGTAAACTCAACTCATTTATCATTTATTTCAACATAAAAAGATGGCATACATTGATTGCTCTCATTTTGCCTTTCCTAAATATTCCCCCCAAGCAGTATAGGAAGGGAACTTAATAGATTCAGTGATATTTACTACTTTTTGAGCATAAATCTTGTTCAATTTCAAGTGAGTAGTGTGGTCCCTTACAATTCCTTTTTTTCCTGTACAACCTGTTCAAACATTTGGCAGGAAAACGGTCTTATCAGGTCATGACAAAGCCTTCACTATTGCTGAGCTAATAATATATTTTTGGAAAACTCCATTTAAACATTACAGATGAAAATCTATGCCTACGCGCTATGTCACTCCCAAGTATGTTGGAAGATGAGCCACTGGGGGAGCCCATATGTTAGAAAGGCATGCTTCATTTAGCTATTGCAACCTGATGGCTGAAGGGTGCTATAGATGGAGTTGCTCAGAAAAGATTACATCTCTTAGCTTCTGGCAAAGAAAAAAAAAAAAAAAAGCATAAAAAAGCTGTGCTAAGGGCTAAGAGCTTTATTGAAATTCTACAGAAGCCTTACAGAAACTGTGCGCTTCTGACTTGTTATCAAGTACCTGCATTTGGGCATCCTGACACTCTATAATTGAAATTCATTGCTCGACCTTTAGTCTATAAAAATGGTATGCTGTCATTAGCACTGACGGCCTGCTATATTCTCCTGTCACTTCTCAGGCCAGCTTAAACCATCTCAGATGAAATAGCCTATTTCATGTCAGACCTCAGAGTTTGCCACTATTAAAGTGGAAAGCTAAAGCAATGTTTAGCAATGTGGTAAAGACTAATGCAGTAGGATTACTAGAGAAGTAAGTCTTTTTTATTTTTTTAATTCCCTTAAAAATTAATGATCTCATATGGTACCATCTCTATTACACTGTTCCTGACAGAATGAGAATAATGACTTTTAATTGCATTTTAATTTAACCTGCTAACGCCATACTGTCTACCTTACACTTTAAGAAGTATGTGAATATTAGTTCAGCAATAAGACAAGTTAATATAAGAATTACAAGGTAATATTTCATACTCATGATGTGAAGAATTGAGGCAATAATGTGGATAATTCAGCCAACAAGAAAAAGAAAAAAACTACGTGGTTTTTTTGTTTGTTTGTTTTGTTTTGTTTGTTTGTTTTTCTGGGGTTTTTTTTTTTATACTTAGGTAAAAGAGGAAATCCTGAATTTGGGAGATTTAAACCTTGGTTTATTCTGGAGTTACTGTATTTATCACTTGGCATCAAAGCTACAGTCAGATGGTCAGAAAAAATTTTGTTGTCCCATGCACTCATGTTATAAAGGGATTTACCTCATTAACCAAAGAAACAGGAGAGCTTGGCTATTGACAACTCGCACTGTTGAGCTGCCCCAAATTACCTAAGCACAACAAAGCTAATGAGGATCAACCTTCTCAAGTTCAGAAGCTAAATTAAAATACCACTGAAAATGATTTTGCTTCTCTCTCTCCCACTATATGATCTCAATTTTCCTTCAGGTGACATGAAAGAAACAGCTTTTTGTTTGGATTTTTTGTTGTTGTTGTTGTTGTTTTGTTTTGTTTTGTTTTATTTTCAATCACCACAATGAAATGATTTTTATAAAAGCAAAGGATTGTGTTTAAGGGTGATGAAAATGGTTTTCTCAAATTGACCCTGTGTTCTTCCAGGTCACTCATAAACTTAGCATATGCATAACTGCTCAACAGTCTTTTTTATCCCTCTTTTTCCCCCTTTCTTTCAAGAGTCCAATAGTTTTGTGTTGTTTGTGTGTTTGATTTTAATCACACGATCTCTTGCGGTAGTCAAACAGCATTGGATTCAGTACTAGAATGCCCAGATTGTCGTCTGGATTTCATTAGTAAGGAATATGGTGATCCTCACAGGAATCCCTTCCCATATCTCGCCCCAGAATCTTTACTCTAAAATGAGTAGCTTGCATTTGGTGATCTCACAGTTGTCATTTATTCTCTTGAGCTGTGATTCTCAGGATTTTTGGGAAACTGCTTGCCCTTGATCTGTGAAAGATTGCTTTGAATCACCCCTCCTATCACTGAGGGTCTCTTGAATTGGGGACCTGAAGTTCTGAGAAGATGCCTCAGTGGAGCCATATGATGGTTCTATAAGTGCCCTGAGAGGATTTTCCCTGGTGCCACCCTTGAAATTACCATTCTAGAGCCAATTACACACATGGAGATAAAGGCCGCCATGCATGAGCAATCTTTATAATTAACATGTGATATGATCACTGGATTTTGCTATTAAGAAAGAAGTAAAGAGATCGCCATGCTCTGTGGATGTGATGCTCAGGAAGGCACCCGGAGACACAGATGAGGGGATGCAGTACAGACTACCCCTAGGTATATTTCACTACTACAGAGTAAAACCTCAAGTGCGGTGACATCATACTTTATTCATCTCAGAGTTCCTAGTGCCTAGAACAACACCTGTACCAGAGGAAGCATTTAATGATTATTGGAAGAAAAGAAAAGAAACTTAGAAAAAGGTCAAAAAAAAAAAAGACAAAGCCTAGAAGTGAAGGTAATAGAAGGGGTAAGAAAATAAGAATGAAAGCACTCAGCACAAGTCATCATCACACATTTGTTTTTGGTAACTTTTGTGGACTGAATGGCTGTGTCCCTCCAAAATGCACTTATTAAAGTCTTATATCCCAATGTGACTGTATTTGGGGATGGAGCCAATAGGGAAGTAATTAAGGTTAAATAAGGTCATAAGAGGGGGACCCTGATCTGATAAAATTAGTGCCCTTGTAAGACGAGACACCAAAGAACTAACTAACTCTCTCTCTTCTCTCTCTCTCTCTCTCTCTCTCTCTCCCCCCTGATACCATGATCATGAAATTCTAGCCTCCAGAAGACTGAGAAAATAAATTTCTGTTGCTTAAGACACCCAGGCTGTGGTATTTTGTTATGGTGGCCTGAGCAGATTAAGACAGTAATCTATCCAAAAACTAGAAGATTTTAACTTTGGTGAACTCAACCAAAAACTGTTCTTTTTCTGACTGTCCTCTTACCAAAGTCATCCTTCTAACTCCTGTGCAAGGTGTCCCTCTCCACTAAAGCTTTCCCTGACTCCTTAGCCCAACCAGCCTCATCTCTCTCTGATTTCCTGTAGCCTTTGGTCTTTGAAAGTGGTTTTTATGTTTACTCCATCTGAGGATATTTTTCCCAGTGCTGACACCCACACTAAACTCTACAACAATTAAGTCAGAAACTGTGACAGTGGTAACCAAGCAGCATGCTTCAAAGCTCCTGTTTGTAGTTTACTTTAAGGTACGCTTTAAGTAATTAAAATGATGCGCTCATGATCCAATAGAGTTTTCTGGGAATCGAATCCCTAATTGTGCTAGGCCTGAATCTCTATGTCATGAGATACAAATATGATATCTAATTCAAGAATATGTTTAGTTTTTGTTTATTCACAAAGTTTTATCTGGTAGAGGCAATGCAACATGTCCTTGATCAATATGTTGTAAAGAAAATAGATGATGATTATATCCTAGAGAAAAAAGCCATTAGTCGTAAACAATGCTCATTGATTGTCTTTATAAACTAAGTAAAGAAGGATACATTTAAATGTTGTGAAGGGAAGCTGCACTCCCTCTTAAACTTCTTATAATAATGCTGTGCTCAAGAAAGTCTATGAAATGGCCTTTTAGCTATCAATCAAACCCTCCTCGAAGGCAGAATTTAGGTACGCTGATTTTATAATGCATACTTTTGTTAGATTGTAGTTAGTTGGAAGCAGGGATCATGGCTTAGTTATACCCATGAAGTCAGAACTGAGAAAGGTGTTGACTATTTTAGGATTAAACATGTGCCGCGGTATGCTGAAGGAAGAAGCCATGGCTGTTAAAGAAAAAAAAAGAGGCAAATAATTAAGTAAAAAAGGAGCAAAATTATTTGCAACAGGTTGAATAAAGTCTTAGGAAAACTTGATTAAACTTTACGTACAGAACATTCAATATAAAACCCAAAATATATAAAAAAAAGAGAAGGATTATGAATAATTAAGATGGCTAATGAAAAGTCTTTTAATTCAGAGTAAAACAAAGCCTTGTGTTTTCACTGTGCCTTGTGAGAATAGTATGGTCCTCTTCTTAAAAGCTTTAATAAACGTGATTCATTAAGAAATAGATATTCCATCTTATTAATGAAGGAGTGAAGAGGTGAATTCTTATCCATGCATATGTGTATGAATGTAACTCTTCTTTCCACCTTAGAGGAGAAGGGATGACCTCATAGAGTCTATCACACCAGACTAGATGATGATGCTGACAGTGGTGGTAGTGCTGGTGGTAGTGATGATGTTGGTAATAACTGAAAAAAGAGAAAAAAAAAAGACATTACAGCAACCATTGATGAGCTACCAATATTGGCAGTGTGACAGAAACCTTGATAGGGATTTGTCTTATATAATCCCCATCTCATCTTCTGAAGCTGGTATTACAAATTCTGTTGGAAATGGAGTCTTGAAACTTGTCCAATCTCATCCATCTAGCGATTAATGAAGCTACGATGGAAACCTGGATTTCTCTGATTCAGAGATAACGTTTGTCTCGTTTCTCACAGTCTACTGAAGAGGTGCCCCCCCCCCTCCGCATGACTAATCTCCTTCTGTGGGCTCTTTTTTTTTTTTTTCTAAAATGCTACTTTTGTTCCCAATTTCCTGAGTCACGTTCCAAACAATTTGTCATTTCTACAGTCACACATTTGGATCCTGTCATCTCTGTCAAAGAGCCACCTCATCAGGATGGTTTTTCACTCCCTAAGCAACTTGCGGATTTCATACTCCCATGAAAGCAACTTGTCACAGCTTCAATTTTCTCACATGTTTAATTCAAAGCAATTCTAGTCCTATTTTCATTTAATTCTTTTGGTTGAAAATGCCCATACCATCAGAGCACTGGTGTCAAAACTCCCATCATTACATTGTCCCTCTGCAAGATCTTTCAGCAAAATCAATTCCCCTTTTTCTTAACTCTCCATTAAATTTACTTTGGAATTATGTATCGGAAGAGTACTGTAACTGCTGCTAGAGTCATTGACTATGCCCTTGGTGTTGTAAATGAAGGCTTTATTCCCTTTTCCCCCACTGTACTCCACTGTCAAAGGAATAAGAAAGAATAGTGTAATGGAAAAAAATCCTAAATCTACAAAGGTGATAAATTTAATCTCTGACATTCTCTGCCCCCAACCTCTCCACTCCCATAGCGTTTCTCTGTGCAACTTCAGATAAATTACTCAGTTACTCTGAATACCAGATTCCTCTTCAGTGGAGGTGATAATATACCGACCGTATGTCCTACCTGCCTCATGAGACAGATTAAAAAAACAACAAAAAACCTAAAAATACTCTGAACTCTATTTTTGACCTAAAATTTTATATAAATGATTTACTAAACTGAATTCTCTACTTTATAAATGATTAAATTGTATACTAAAATGAGTGTTTTCTCTTAATTGTAAGTGCTAATTCATTTAAGCAATGTATGTTCTGATTGTCAGAATTCTTTAAACTGACATCCACTTGGACCAATATTCCAAACTAGTTTATAAATCATAAACATATTAGTGAGGTATTGTTGTTAACTGCTCTACATAAAAACTCTAGCTGCCAAACTCTCCTTGAGATTTAAAACAAATTTCCCTGAAAACTTTGCAACCCTACAAATATAACTCCTTGTAAGAAATAGAATTGTATGGGATAATATACACACAGGAAAACTTACGACTTTACTTCAAAAACAGCTATATTATTCCTAAGTAGTATCTACATATGCCATATCTATATATATATATAATGAGTGTGACTGCACACACACACGCACACAATAGGATATATAAATGCCCCCATAAGGGCAAGATTATGGCCACATGGAAGCTTCTGATAGAACAACTTGCTTAGAAACTACCTTTGCGTTCAAATCATCTCTGCACTAGAAAAATAATAATTAAGAGGAAATAAAGAGACTTTTTATCAGAGTTTGCAGCAAGAAAAAAACAGCATCATACTCTAATGGAAGGCATCTTCCACCTAGTGACCAAAAGACCTGTGGCATTCTTAGCTAGAGTATTATTCATTGTGAAACTATATCCATGCATCTCTGGGCCTCAATTTCATCATCTATTAAATTGGTAGGGAGTTGGGGAAGAAGTTATAATTAAATCTAGCTTTAGAAAACTTAAAAATTAAAAAAGAAAAGATTGGAAATCAACAGAGATTACCCAAATCTTGAGTGAAATTAGTAAGGAAAATCACACCATTTTTTTTACAGTCTTTGTTTCAAGGACAAAAATTAAATAAGCTTCCAAGTTGGAAAAAAGTATATTTCAAAGTGCCCAACTGATGGGTAACTTTCAACTTTATGAAATACTGTTCGATTTCCAATGAAAATGAGTATCACCATGAAGGAGTGGTGTCCCTAGTTTACCTGTCAGCCAAATGGAAGGGTGGCATAGAAACAATCTAAATTAAAACAACAAAAACCTTTAAGATTATCTCTTCAAACATCCATAAGTTATTAAATTGCCCCACAAAATCGTGACGTGCTTTTAAAGTCCCATTGCCTGTTGTAGATTAGTAAATAATAATCTGTACAATGGGTATATTAATTGATGAACTAACACAACATTAAAAATGGATATTTCAGCTCTAACGTGAATGGTTTAAGGAAGACAACAAATATTTACTAAAGCTGCTTACCTGTCATCTACTTTTTATTCATTATCTCATCTAAACCCTCCTAGTAATTCTAGCCTTATCTTTGTTCTACAGGTAAAGATACTGAAGATCAGAGACAGTAAATCATTTGTTCTCCTTGCAACTTGTTGGCAAATGCTTGAAACCATATTCTAGAAGACAGCTCTATCTGGCAGAAAACAACAAACATATCTCTCTACACCCCGCTTGTTAAAGGTAGGAACTAAAACATGGCTTGACTGTCTTTCACATTTTACCATTGTCCCAGTCATTTGTGATTTCAAAGCAATGATGCTTTCCTAGATCTTTTTAGCCTCCTAGGGTGGGACTCTGATGTTGGCAATGTATTCAATTCTTTGCCATCATAAATGTCAGACTCTGCAATTTTCTGTAGCTTTTATCTTTATCCAATTTTTCAAGCAGTTGCCAGTTGCATAAGCATTATCTACAGCCATTGCTCAGCAAATTTTTCCTCAGTTTTACAGCTTCGAGTGCTTCCCATGTGTCTTACTTATGGTCAATTTTGCAAGAAACATAATGTTGAATTTAGTCCAGAAGAATGTTCATCCACCCTCCCCTCCCTTGTACTTCTGTGTTTGAAGACAACTTGCAGTAGTGATACATTGCCCGTATGCTAGAGTTTCTTCTGGCAGGAAGCATTCAGATAACTTTATTAGAAACATAAAGCTCCGTTGAGCTTTCTCCCTCTGAGAGGGTAGCTACTTCCTTTCCCTGAGACAACTGCACGCACCCCACTTATAATCTTTCTTCACGTGTTAGGAAAAAAAGGCTTAGCCAAGAAAAATATTTTCAATAAGTATGAGACCTGTTTATTGTTGGTTGAGACTAATATCCCCAGGCCCTTGAGATATCTCATGAATCTTTAGCACGTAACATAATGCACCATAGAAATGTCTATAAAGAAGGACCTAATGAATAGTGAGTGTTCCGTTGTCTTCCATTGTATCCCTCAGCTACTAATCCATGGTATGTGCATATGCTTCATTGAGCCTACTCTTTGAATTAATATTCGAACCCAGTAACACCCCATCATACTCTTGATATCTCAGCATCAAGTTTCATAGTCATTCATTGTCTTGTTTCTGTCCTTTCCTTATATTTTGTCCTTTTCTTTATCTCTGACATTATAATCCACTGGCTGTATTGACTAAGCTTTTTCTTTCTGTTTACTCATTCTTATTTGAGAAGCTTCCCTAAAATCGTGAGTATGTGTGTGTGTGTGTTTGTGTGTGTTAGGGTGGCAGGTAGGTAAAGTATACAAATTATACAAATTATTTTCCATAAATTTTCTTCTCTTTTTTTCTCCTTAAGGAAATTCCATTGATAATCCTATCCCCGTAGACACAGACATAATTGAAAATATGGTCTACTATGAGAAGGGTTATTTATAACATATACTATACAGAAGAATAAAGAAAACTTCACTCCTGACTCTTAGAGAGGGAAGAGCATAGGGCAAAGTGGTTTGATGATATCTGCTCACAGTATTCTTCTGTGTTCCCTCATTCTCTACCATGAAGCGTTTATGGACACAGTTTTTATGTATCAGTGAAGGTTTCATGAGAGGCAAATCTGTGTTGATAGAATATTATTTTATCACTGCCTATTACCTGAGTGATTTGGAAATGTGTCCATAAAAGCAACGTTTAGAAAGAAACATTACCAGGACAGCACTGGGAATCTCCAAATGTAGAATTCGCTTCTTCAGTTTCTCAGCTCCAACTGTATTCAATCCTTGTGCGTTTTTAATTCTAGTTCCACGTCCCTGAGAGTACATTATTGGCCCACTTTGAGTCGCATTTCTGTCCCTATAGACAGTACAGTAGATCTGCCTGACAGAAAAAAATGTCGGGGGAGATATGGTTGCCAAACAAGTACAGAAGTCACAATGGCGTAGATTAAATGTACGGGAAAATCCACCTTGTGCCGTTCTTTTATCTGAAGGGAGCTAGTACAAAAATCACTTAACTCTTTGCTAATGGAAAATGCAAATTAATGATAATATCCCACAGGTTGCCTCATTCTCAGCATATTTTGGATGGTTTAACATTTAATGCCTAAGAATAAACTAGGGCATTTCATACTCTTTGCAATTGGATTTGGATAAGCAATGGGGAAACAATGCAGTAAAAATGTGAATCTTTTATGAAGTAGAGATGATCTGAAGATTGAGAAGGGTAAAACATAAATGCAACAAAGTCACTAAAAATACAGGATTAAATTAGAAAGCTTGATTTACCTTTGTTCTTGTTGTTGTTTTTGTATCTCAATAATTTGACGTAACATCAGAGCAGAGCACCTTATCCATGGAGCTTAGCTTACTCCTGAAATGGAAGGATCCTTTAAACAATAGACTGACAGTTTATGTAATAAAGGCAGCATGATTACAGGACCACTGTCAGACAGATCTGGATTTGAATTCTGTTTCTGTATCTTACGTTGTATGAAACTTCAGCTAGTGTCTTTTTCTCTCTGATCTTCAGTTTCTTAATCTGAAAATTGGGAACACTAAAACTGAATTGGTGATTGTAAGGATTAAGGAAGATGGTGTTTGTGGAAGATTCTAGTACAGGGCCTCCCAAAGAGTAAAACAAAGCAAAACAAAAAAAAACCTGTTATTCAGTGGTTCTACTCCTGGTAATATCCAAATGCTCCAATCCAACCAACCTTCCCTCAAATAACAGTAAACTCTAAACAAAATAAATAATGCCAACTCAATCAAGGCACTGGAGAGCAAACAAAAGCAAGAAGAAAATGGAAAGTTGGCACTTTGAAAAAGAGAATAGCACTTAATGAGTTTTGCATTTTTACAGCTCTTAATACTGACAGCATACCTAAGTCTGAAACTTTCTGAGTTGCCAAAGTTGGATAGCAAAACTGAAGACAAATATTTGGATAACCCATAAAGTAAGTTTTAAAGAACTGAACTAAAATTTTAACTGCCCCCTCCTGCGGGAAGTATAAATTTGAATTAACCCAAGTTAATTGTCTGCCAAAATACATAAAATGATACTTTTTAAAGCTCTCTACAAAATATCATTTATAGTATCTAAGCTGCAAAGAAATAGAGAAAAAAAAAAAAAAAAACTTTCAAGAGAAAACAATCAGTGGAAACTGAACCTGAGATGATCCAGGCATTAGAATTAACAGACAAGGACTTTTTATAAGCACTAGTATAACTAAGCTCAAGAATATAAAGGAAAATATGTCTATAATAAACGAAAAGATAGGAAGTCTTTGCAGAGAAATATAAATGATAAAAGAGAACACATATTACAGAACTATATCCATCCCAGATCACGGTCATCAAGTAAATCTTATTTAGGAAAGATCCCATGTACTCAAATGCCAAGAGCAGCCAGACTGGGAATATAAGTGAATGACATGCTCAAGATGCAACACAGTGGGTATTGATATGGCTTGTGGTGGACTATAAAACACTGACTCTATATAAAGGGAATATTTGTTATTTGATTTCAGATCATTGTTGCCTTCAGTAGAGACCCATGAACATTTTCTATATAGTGCTGGATAGTAAGTATTAGAGGCTTTGTGCCTTCAGTAGAGACCAATGAACATTTTCTATATGGTGCTGGATAGTAAGTATTATAGGCTTTGTGGACCTATAATAGGACCCTATGGTCTCTCTTACAACTACTCAACTCTGCCCTGTACTGTAAAAGCAGCCATGGACAATACAAGTGAATGGTTGTGACTATGTTCCAATAACCTTTAATTTACAGAACCTGTGATGGGGCAGATTTGGCCTGTGAGATGTACTTTGTAGAGTCTTGTCTTAAAGAAATTTGGGTTCAGGGTTGCATGACAGTCTCTATTTCAGGAAAAAACTGGACCATCAGATCTGGACTCTTGTCCTAGAGCAAATATGAATGAAGTCCTGACAGATAAGTAATTGTTTTTCTAGTCAATAGAAAGGAGAATTGAATTTCAATCTGTGCAAAGGTATAATGTTGTGAGAGATAGGAATGTTTGGACAGTGCAACTAATTTGGTTTAGTTGCAGAACAGAAACTTTCAGAGATAAAGTTAAGAAAACCAGGTGGAATTTTATGCAACCAACAAATAACACCTTTCTGTCCCTCCGCCCCCCAAATTACACAACAACTAAGAGGGGCAAAGAATGCATTCAGATAGATCCCTACACATCAGCATTATATCCAATAAATGCTACATTGGAAGAGAGCATATAAATGCAAACAACATTGGGCATTTTAATATTTCTTCCACTTTTATCACCTGGACACCCCACTTCACACCACACACACACACACACACACACACACACACACACATTAATCTAGTGATATTTGGGATGCAGAGCAGAAACTCCAGGATCTCTGTCTCCTATTTGTCAGGGCAACAGCACAACCTTAAACCAAATGCCCTGACTTGGGGATTCAGGATTAATTATCTCCACCCAACAGAGAAAGGAGAACCAGTGACTGCACCTACCAACTAGCTGATTCTTTCTCCTTAGGGAAGAATAATAGATGAAACAAGAGAATAGGAATGTTCAGGGAAAATTTTTCCTTCAGACAATGGGAGAGGAAATGAGCATCCCTTACCCCCAACTGCATACAGCTTCCAAATATGAAATTCCTTAAGTATATTGAAGAACTTATTCCCTGCTATGCTCAACATAAAATAATCATAAAGTAGAAATCAGTTATGTTAAAATGATTTATATTATTCAGTCCTTATTGCAAGGACCTCATGACTTTGTTTTAAATGTATGAATGCAATCCACATTACTAAATATTTGTTCGAGCTGTGTCATGATTAGAAAATGCCATACAAAAATTGCACCCCATCTAAACCAATTTAAAAGCAAGCAGAATCATCATAAAAGATCTAAGAGTTACTGTTTTCTTAGATGTCCATTTAAAGTCCCCAAGGGAAGCTTTTCATTTAATGCTTCACATTAAAAACTAGCTTTGACTTGTGTGTTTGCCTTTGAGCTACTGCAAATAAATTTAAAAAGTGTGCCATGCATCTTAGTCAAATATTTTCCATTAGCAAATGGACCCAGTGCCTCAGCCTTGTTGTTTGTACCCTGGATTCCAGAAGCATTTGTTACATCTATTCCCAACAGTCTGTGATTGAAATTCTGGCGCACTGCAGTTAAGCATATATCATAAATTAGTTTTTTAAACTAGATTAAAATTTCCTCCTGCCCTTCAACAAATTCTGGTGATGGGTTTCCCTCAGACTGCCAAGCTTTCCAAATCCATACATCCTGTCAATACAAAAATCATCAGGAAATATAAAAGCTCTGCATGGTTAAAATGCTATACAGAAAGCACATCTCTGGCTTTTGCAGTAGGCAACAGAAGTGCTTATTATGAAGTAATGTTCTGTTGTACAGGAAATGTGAGCATAAGTATACTAGTGCTAGTACATTTACTTGCTTATTTATTCATTCATCAAACAATTTTTCAGTGCTTAAACACTAACAAGATAAACATCTAGATGGTGATATAGACATGCAAGCGAACAAAAATATAACACATGCTAAGCATCAAATATTACCTAGAAAAATAATGATGTTTTTTCTAAGTAACAAAATGTTACCTAGAAAATGTTATTTTCTAATGTTACCTAGAAATAATGATTTCTATCATTTACCATTGATTTGCCAAGTATTTATTAGGCTCTTAGAATGTACCGGGCATGCTGCTAAACTTTATAGATGAAACAATAAATAAGACATAAAAGATTTTTGACTTCACATTGCTTATAATCTATCATTGGTTCTAATCTTTTATTTTTTAATCACATACTGAACAGCAAGATTTTTTT